>NC_138060.1:33612739-34227739 GCF_964194185.1 Rhinolophus hipposideros | reverse complement strand
CTAACGTTATAATGCTAATCATTTTGCAGCACATAAGTATCAAATCAACACACTGAAAACCTTAAACTCACACAATGTTATATGTCAACTATATCTCAATAAACCTGAAAAAAAAATTCACCTCTCTCTCCTCTCCTCTCCTTCAGGAACTCCAGTTACATGTATTTTAGGATGCCGGAAGTTGTCCCACAGCCCACTGATGCTTTCTTTGTAGTAGTTCTCCTCTTTGTGTTTCGTTTTGGATAGTTTCTATTGCTCTGTCTTCGAATTCACGCATCTTCTCTTCCACCATATATAATCTGCCTTTTGTAACCTCCAGTGGTTTTTTTAAATTTATTTGTTACTACTAGTTTCAGGTGTGCAAAACAATGTAATAGAGACCAGCTCAGGGATGATGTAGACGCCTCACCACTGCACTGTACACCTGAAGCTGAAGCTGAACAATAATGAATGTCAACTACAATTATATCTATATATATACACTCACACACACACACATATATGTATATGTATGTATGTCTATATATATATATATATATATATATATATATATATATATATATGTATACACACACACACACACACAAGAAGTGGAATACAGTATTAGGAATAGAGACGGTGGAAATATAATGGCTCTGTGCGATGTCAGAGGGGTAGTACATGGGTGGAGGGGGGCTATCACTGTGTGAGGGACATAAATGATAAATATCTAACTATTATGTTGTTTTGTACACCTGAAACTAATAACAAATAAATAAATAATAAATAAAAGAAAGAAAAAGGTATTCTACTTTTAAAAACATTAAAAATTCAATCAAGACTTTCAAAAAAACAATATAATAGTTAGACATTTATAGCCCTCACAAAGTGATAACCCCCTCCCCCAATCTACTACCCCATTGACATAGCTGTTTATAGCTGTTACAGTTCCACTGACTCGATTCCTTATGCTGTACTCTACATCCTGTGACTATATATATGTATATATATGTGTGTATATATAAATTACTGTTGACATTATGATTCAGCTTTTGTTTTTTAAACCTCATACATGGTAGATTTCAAGTCTGTAAGTTCAATTCGGATATTCTTCCTATTTTCTGTCTGTACTTAATGTTCAATGTTTCCTCTATCTTCTTGAACATACGGATCATAGCTCTAATAGCTGTGTTAAGGTCCCACCTACTGATTCTATCACCTATATAATATCTGGGTCAGTTTCTATTGATTGATTTTTCTCTTCATCATGGATCATGTCTTTCTGCTTCTTTGCATGCCCAGCCATCTTTGAGCGTATGCCAGACATTTTGAATTTTACCTTGGGTGCTAGATGTTTTTGTATTCCTATAAGTGTTCGACTCTTGTTATGAGGCATGAGTAAATTCCTTGGAACCAAGTAATTGGTTCTTAATTCTTTCAGATTGTGGAAACAAGTAAATGGTTAGTTCTTTCAGATCTTGTTTTTAAGCTTTATCAGATAGGATGAGAGCAGTGTTTAGTCTGGGGCTAATTCTTTCCCACTACTGAGGCAATCTCTTCTTTATATTCTACCTGATGCCCTGTGAATTATGAAATTTTCCTGTCTGGATTGTGAGAACAGGCATTATGTCTGTCCCTGTGTGAACCACAGGGATTTTTCCTCTGATATTTTAGGTGATACTTTCCTCTGCCTTGTGAAATTTCTTCATTCACATGCATGGCTAGTACTCAGCTGAATACTCCAGGAAACTTCTGTAGATTTCTAAAGTTCTCTCTGCGCATCGCCTGCTCTCCAATAATCTGCCCCGCAAACTCAAGCCACTTTGGCCTTCCAACTCCATCTTCTCAACTTGAGGAGACTGCTACGCTTTCCCTGGCAGTAAGCTGGGGCCATCACAAGGTTCATGTCATTTACTTCTCAACTTTCAAGAATCACTGTTCTTCGTTGCCGAATAGCCAATGTCTTAATGACACGGTTTCAGGTATTTGTCCAGTTTTTTAGTTATTTTTGGGGTAGAAGTAATTCTGGTCTATTAATCCATCTTGATCAGAATTGGATGTTGCAAATCTTTGCCTTTTGATGTTGTAAGTTTAAAATGTCTATTAGTGATCCAAGTGGAGAAGTAGATCCCATAATGTTATGAGTCAAAGGCTTGGTGGAAAGCCAACATTTTCAGTCCATCATGCCTATTTCCTTGGAATTTGCTGAAAACACCTTGGCTGCTGACAAATAAGAGAACATCCCAGGATGTTCTCTGCGTGAAGGAATGTGGGGTTCAGGCTCGCCTCCCACTGTACCACCATTCCACTCTGATGATTGCTTTAAGTTTTAAACAGTCAAAGCCAGTTTTTGTCTAGGCTTGTTGTAGCTTGAAAAGTTTAATTCCTCCAAACACTTACTGGGTTGCTAATCTATTTGCTTTCAGTTCCATGTGTCAGTCATAACCAACCTTCTTGACTGGTCCTGATACCCAAATCTCAACGTTCTTTCTCATTTCACTCTCTTGCTTCTCTCACAATGTAAAGGCAGCGACTTTGAGACTGTCCAACTTGAACAAAGAGGCCACAATTAAAATGTTTGCCCTGGGGCAGCCGGATGGCTCAGTTGGTTAGAGTGTGTGCTCCTAACAAGGTTGCCAGTTCGACTCCCTCATGGGATGGTGGGCTGCACCCCCTGCAACTAGATTGAAAACTGCGACTGAGCTTGGAGCTGAGCTGCGCCCTCCACAACTAAGATTAAAGGACAACAACTTAACTAGGAGCTGCTGGGTCCTGGGAAAAACACGCTGTTCCCCAATAAAGTCCTGCAAATACACATTGTTCCCCTTCCCCAATAAAATCTTTAAAAATAAAATAAAATGTTTGCCCTGAGTGATTTATTCAACTGATAAGTTTTACTGAGTGTTTATTGTGCAAAGCTTTTAAAAATCCTATCTCTTTCTACTTGGGACTTCAAAATGCCAGCCTTTACCTTCCTTCAAAGTGTCAAATTTCTAGAATCGCTTGATTTCCTTTCATTTGTACTTTTATACCAGCTGAGACTTTCCTGAAGGCACACCATTGTCCCAATACCTAGTCATCACAGCCAATCACACCCACACATACTGAGACTCTGCTCCCATCCTTTTCCCTGGTACTGAGGATTCATTAGACGCGTGGAGTATAGCGGAGGGAGAACTGCCACTGTCAGCTTCAAGGTGCTTCCGGATCCTGCCAGGGTGGCATCAGTGCCGTGGCACAGTCCTATGGCCACCAGGTCCTGGGTCAATTCCACTCTCCGGACTCTTGAGACCTTCAGGTCTCTCATCTGTCCCTCTACCTCCAGCACAAAGGGTCTGGCACTCGGTGCATTCTCAATAAATAGTGATTGACAGTATGAGTGAACCAATCAGTGAATGGGGACCTCCACATGGGCAGCGCCTCTATTCTGTATCTGTGGAACTTGCTTGTCTCCAGCCCTTGAAAATTTGGACACAGCCTAGCAGGTGTGAGTGGCAGAGACAATGTGAAAAGGCAGGCAGCTCCTGAGGCTTGGTGCTCTGAGGCCCTGTGTGGAGAAGGGGCTTCAGCTGGAATTGAAAAGGCCTCCTGGGCTCCTTGCCCAAGCAGAAAGTTCTGGCAGCAGAACTGTTCTCATCAATACCTTTTCCTTTGTGCTCTGGCATATAGCCCTTAGAACCAAGCAGTTCCTTAATTACTAAAGGATTGTCAAAATTACTGAACAATGCATGTGTCAGGCCCTCTGCTGGGTGCAGAGGGTCCAATATGATCTTCACAGGCCCTTCCTACCCTCACAGGCCTCCCAGCTAATTGGTCAGCAAGTAATTGTCTATACACAGCATGGTAACCCAGCAGCCCTCCGTCCAAGAATGCTTTACCTTCACCTTTATCCTGAGTGACAAGCAGGACTGCTGTGTAGATAGGCAGGAGTTTTCAGTTGTTTTCCTCTTCACCCCCTTCCTGGGACAGGGGTCAAACTTGTCTCCTTCGTGGCCTTGGAGCTTACCCAACTAGGATAAAAAGATAATAGGAGGTATTCTTGAGTGAGGTACAGAAAAAAGATATACACCGGGATAAAGAGAACAATAAACCGTACCTGTCAGACACAATCCTGCTTGTCTGTGTCATATGGCCCACTCCCGGAGCTGCTCTGAGAGGCTATTCCAAAGCCACTGCTGTCAGCAGAGGACAGGCAGGGACCAGGTCAGCAGGAACAGCCCACCGGGGTGCTGTGGGAGGATGAAAGCTTGACGAGCCTAGCTCAGGAAGGGGGTGGCCCTTCATGTCCAACTTCCACATGCAAGACCACACCCCTGTCAGTCAAACCCTTCATGAGTTCCATCAGGAGGAAAACCTGACAGCTGGAACAAAAAGGCAATCTGAATCGGTAGGCCTGTAGGGAGTGCAGAAGGTGCTGTGGGGAGGGTGAGAAGCAAGGAGATGCATCTTATGTCCATCCACGGTAGCTTGGTGTAGGCTGATGGGCAACCCAGGAGAAGAGAAAACCTGTTGGTATCATATTCCAGACCCCAAATATGTACTTGATCATTCCATCGTGAAGCCCCACAGAAATGGATTCTTCTTTCTGGTTTTCCAATGTGAAGACATGGCCAAGGGATCACCAGAGTAATTCTGTTAGCATCCAAGCTGTTAATGCTCAACTAAGTAAGAGAAGGGCCCAAACAAGCCGGTGGGTGCCAAGAGTAGATCTATCTGGAAACCTTTTCACTGCTTGGGTGGCGTCACAAGATGCCAAGAGCTCACAAGCACCACCTGAGGGCAAACTTCTCCAACCGAGGGGTCACGGTCACACGGAGAGTTGGTGCTCCCGTCTCTCCTCTCGTATTCGGAGCTACAGCTCGTGTGTGCCTGACCTAACAGAATGCCCCAGGAATAGCCATGTGGGTGGTGATGCAATGGAGTGGATGGGGTTGAGCCTGGCTTTAACACAATAGTATGGGAGAAGCCTTTTAATGTAGAGAAGCCTTTGAGCTTTCAGTCTCCCCTGAGATAAAAAGAGACCCATAGTTTTACTACTATGATGTAGTGGGAGTCAAGACATCAGTCAAAGCTCTTCAAGTTCCATGAGCTGGACTGGTCTCTGTCTTCCATCCCTTACATGGCATCCAAGCCCTAACCAACATCTCAGACATAGGCAAGGGGTAAGATATAAGCCCTCTGTGTGAAGGGGCTGTTTTTGAAAAAGCCCCATTGAGGCCTGGTGGGAGTGTCCTCATATTGAGGCACAAGGTGACTCCTGGGGAAGTAGGTGCAGCTGGGAGGTTGCCTCATCCCTCTAGTTCCTGGGACCACGGCCTTTTCCTCCCAACCACTTCCTCCCTACCCAGCTGTGGTCTCTCTCTCAGCATCAGTTTCATTCCTGTGCAAGCATCAGTTGCTTCCCTTCAAAGGTCCACCTCAAAGCCTGGTGTCCCTTGGAACACACACCCTTCTGCACAACTGGAGACTGATGGGTTCTATCTTCATCTACTAAGAAAATGTTCCCATGGAGAACCTGAGCTAAATGAACAATAACAACAAAAAAACCCCAAAACCAAAAAGCAGGGCAGCATGCAGCAAAACCCAAAGCTCTTCCAAGGCAGTGCATCCTACATTGTAATGGCTCACCCAAGGATCTTGTTAAAACGCAGATGCTGACTCAAAGGGAACTCTCAGGTTATGCTGATACTGCCAGACTGCAGACCACACTGAGTAATAAGCCTACGAAATAGCAAAGCAGGTGGCTGGGACCACAGCAGAGCCTCCCTCCAAAGACATGACTGCACAGGGCCTTCCCTGAGCTTAGCCAGATGCCACTGGTAGGCAGCAGGGAAACAACACCTGGGGCGAAGGGGCCAGAGGCCCCCATTTGGAGGGGCCTTCCCGGGGATTGTTGGCTCCGATGCTCACAGAACCCAGCTCTCCACTGAAACCTCAGCCTCTCTGGTCCAACATGACTTCCCTTAAAACAAAGTCTGGTCGGGAAACTTTTCTGTCCCCATTTTTCTACCCTTTGCACCCCGTCCCTGATTGTCAGTTCCTCAAAGAGAGACAGACTTACCCATATGGCTGGTCATGGCTCAGACTATTCATTGGCCTTCAAGGTCAATTTTGCACTCTTCCTGCTCCATTCCCTTGTGCAGACCTGGGCATTTCTTTCCTCCTCTCTTTCTGCGTCACCCCCTCCACACCTGCAGTGGGGCTGGAAGTTACCTGATCCTGCTCTGCGTGTCCAGACATTTGACATTCACAGGAAGCCTGAGGCCTAAGCCTCCTCCTCTGAACAGTTGTTCTCACACTGCCTTGCACTGGGCGATACCAGGTACTTGTTCAGAGGTTCCGCAATACTCGTTTGGTTGCAAATGACAAAAACAAACAAAAACCTCACTCACAGAGCTCAAATAATCCAAGGGACTCTAGTGTATAACAACCCAAAATGTCCAGGGAGAGGACTGGCCCAAGAACTAGGGGGAGCACGAGGGCTGGGGGAGGGAGCACAGAAAGAGAAACGGAGAGTTGCTGACGGAGGGAAGAGATACCTGGGATCTTTCCAAACACGCCTGGAGACCGACACTACTAGACTGCACAGGGTGTGCAAGGCACACAAGCTAGGGGTGTGGGGACAGACACACACGACTCGAGCTCCAGCCATAGCTCACCAGCTCAGTGACCTCAGCCTCTCTCTGCCTGGCATCCTACCACTGTCAGTAAACACCTGGCTCCAGCTCTGCTCTAGACATGTGCTGCTCCCTCCACCTAAACATCCTCCTGCCCCATCCTCCTTTTCTCCTGTAACACTGTCCCCCCCTTTAGGCCCCGTTCACAATCCTCCTGGATCCCTCAGGGAGTGCCTGGGGCTCAGTCAGACTGCCCACCGTCCTATTCTACACCAACCCCTCTCCTCTTGGCATCTCCGTCTCTGCATTAGCCCTGATTATTCCTGTGGACCTTGGACAGTCTGCCTCCCTCACCCTGCCTGACCCCTCCAGACAGCCAGTGTGTTCAAGTCATGAGGCTTGCCACATAACCAGGCACATAGTAGGCATGCGTAGTGAATCGACAAGGCATGCACCCAATCACAATTCTCAATCAATACAATGGATACATTGATATTTTTCCTGTCTACCTCACAGGGTTGGTTCAATAAGCAAAAGAGATAGTATCTGTGAGTGTGCAATGGAGATGGAAAACATTTTTGTAGCGATGATTGAAATATGGGCGAGAGAGCGTAATAGGCTGTTCCACATTGGTTTCTGGTCTCCAAGGCCCCAGTCTCAGCTCGCCCGAGTCTCCACCCTCTCCTTTCCAGAATAACTCTCCCATTATCTAATATGCAAATGTTGTTCCAAAGATCTCAAGTCGAAGTGCTGGTTCTGTGACACATGAGGTCCAGAGCTGTAGAAGGAAGTGGAAATAGGAAAGAAAGTACACACCGCATTGTCTTGATCTTAGTTACACAGCTCAATCAAATCCAAGCACTAAGAGTAGATTACGTTCATATTGGTACAGGATCATCAAATATCAAGAATAATCAAGATGGGAGATGGCACTTATTGTGACCATTCTTTACTTCCATGTAAGGAAAACACTTGAAATAGCTTTGCTCAGCTAAACTACTACCCATAATCCCTTCTCCCCAGCCCCCACTTCCAGGTTCAGAGAGCAGGCATAGTTCAGCAAGAAGTATGACTGAACTAAATGTGGCAGAGTTAACTGCGTGTGTGTGTGTGTGTGTGTGTAACAGAGACAGAGAGACATAGAGGCAGAAACAGAGAGTTATGGAGGTAAAGACAAAGAAATTGAAAGAGACCCAAGGTAGAGACCAAGACACATTTGGAGAGATAGCATACATTAGGACAAAGATAGAGACAGAATAGAAATAGAAAAAGAGAAAGATACAAACACACACACACACTCATACTCACACTCACACACACAAAGCACTTTACTATACTGATGTCAAAGTTCAAAAGAAACATATCTAATTAAGTAAAGTTATTGGTCTTCGTTGTAATAAGGGAGACCACACACCATAAGGAACTTTGCAGCATTGTACTTGTTGCGATAAGAACCAATAAACCCAACTTTGTTTGGCTACAGATGTGTTTCTCGTGGTCTTTGGCTGATAGGAATCAACAACTGTGATGATATATTAATAATCACAATAAATGTAATTGGGATAAATTCACCTGTTTTAAAAACTTGTGAGATTGAATTTTAAAAATAAAAATTATGCTGTTTTAAGAAAACACAGCATACTAAAACAATGCAGGAAGTAGAAGTATGGGTAAAGATATATCATGCAAATGTTAATAAGAAGAAAGTAGGTATGTAGTATTGGTATCAGCCAAAACAGAATTCAAAGTAAAAATCACAAACCGGGACAAAGAAGGATATTTGATAAGAGCTATAAGAGAATTACATCTCTTATTAAAAAGAAAACATGGCAGTCATGAACCGTTATACACTAAACAACATGTTTTACAACATATGAAATAAAAACTGGTAGCTACAAAAGGCCCAGAAATATTCATTAGAGATTCTCCCAAATTTCTCTCAGAAATTGGTGGACCATGTGATTTAAAATAAGATGCAATGATATACAGAATTTACAAAGCAAAAGAAAAAAATATGGAGCTGGATATGAGAGATAAAATTAGGATTTTGTATTTTTAAAAAACAGAATACACATAAAAATTTCAAAAAAAAACCATACCATGTAATAGCCACAAAAAGAAGCTCCAAAAGTTCTCAGAAGAAGAAATATATATGCCACACTCACTAAACAAAATTCAGTGTAATTAAAAATTAGAAATGAAAGACTACCAACACACACACACACCTGGAAAAAATATCCAATTCTCTATCTCTGGCAAAACTATCCTTCAAAAATGAAGGAGAAATTAAGACTTTCCCAGCTGAACAAAAGCTGAGGGGACAGATTAATGCTCTACAAGAAATGATACAGAGAGTCCTTCAACTTGAAACAAAAGGATGGTAGACAACAGCACAAAGCTGTTTGAAAATGTAGTAATACCTGGTAAAAGTAAATACATGGATAAATATAACCGTACTACTGTAATCATGATGCATAGAATTTATATACATGTGTAATTGAGACAAAATATTTTTAAAACTATAAATTATGTTAATAGGTATATAATATATAAAGATGTAATTTGTGACATCAATAACATAAAGTTAGGGTGAAGCTGTAAAGGAATAGAGATTTTGTATGCAAATGAAGTTATTGTTGTCAGTTTAAAACAGAATGCTATAATTTTAGGAGGATTTATTGCAATTGCAATGTTAACCACAAAGAAAATACCTATAGAATATACACAAAAGTAAATGAGAAGGGAACCAAAACAGACTACTACAAAATAAAATCAATGAAATACAAAGAAAAGGAGTAAGAAAGGAAAGGAGAGACAAAAAAGCCATAAGACATACAGAAAACAATTAACAAAATGAAAATAGTAAGTCCTCTCCTATCAGTAATTACTTTAAATGTACATATTAAACCCCTCAATCAAAAGACAGATTAGCTGAATAGATTTTAAAAAGAGGATCCGACTATGTGCTGTCTATAGTGACTCACTTTAGATCTAACGACACACATAGGCTGAAAGTGAAAGAATGGAAATATATTCTATACAAATGGTAACCAAAAGAGAGGAGTGGCTAAACTAATATAAGACAAAATAGACTTTAAATAAAAAATTATTCCAAAAGATAAAGAAGTACATTATGAAAATAAAAGGGTCAATTAATCAAGAATATATAACAACTATAAATATTTGCACCAAACCTCAGAGCTCCTAAATATATGTAGCAAACTTTGACAGAATTGAAGGAAAAAATAGACAGCAACACAATAATAGTAGGAGACATCAATACCCCTACTTTAAATAATGAATAGAACAACTAGACAGAAGGTCAATAATAAAATAGACAACTTGAACACTACAGACTAATTGGACCTAACAGACATCTACAGAACACTCCACTCAATAACAACAGGAGATACATTCTTCTCAAGTGCACATGGAACAATTTCCATGACAGGCCACATGGTAGGCCACAAAACAAGTCTTAATGAATTTAAGATTCAGTTATGCAAAGTACCTTTTCTGATCACAAATGGAATGAAACTAGAAATCAAGAACACAAGGGAAACAGAAAAATTCACACATACGTGGAAATTACCACATACTCTTAAACTACCAATGGGTCAAAGAAGAAGCCACAAGAGAAATTAGAAAATACCTTGAGTTAAATGAAAACAAAAACACAACATACCAACACTTACGGGATGCAGTGAAAACACTGCTAAGAGGAAGTTTATAGCTGTAAATATGTACATTCAAATAAATAGAAGATATCAATTCAACAACTTAAATACCTAAAGAAACTAGAAAAAGAAAAACAAACTAAACCCAAAACTAGCAGAAGCAAGAAACAAAGATTTGAAAAGAGATAAACAAAATAAAGAATAGAAAAACAATTTTTAAAATCAATGAAATTAAGAGTTGGTTTATTTAAAGAACAACAAAATTGACAAAATCTTAACTAGATTAACTAAAAAAAAGAAGACTCAAGTAACTAAAATCAGAAATGAAAAAGAGTTATGCAAACAATGCCACAGAAATAAAAAAATAATTATAAAAGAATATCATGAACAATGTATACCAATGAATTGAATAACCCAGAAGAAATGGATTAATTCCTAGAAATACACAACACACCATGTCTGAATCACAAAGAAATAGAAAATCTGAGCAGACTAATGACAAGTAAGAAGATCAAATGATTAATCAAAAACCTCCCCCTCACAAACAAGTCCAGGACCAGATGGCTCACTGGAGAGTTGTCAAATATTTATTGATTCAGGTATAAACCAGTAGATAAACTGAACAGAGAATACAGAATGAAACCTATGCACGAACAGGAACTGAGTGTATTAAAGGTAGCATTGCAAAAGAGTTTTTGAAATGATAGAATATTCAAACAATGATTTGGGGACAATTAACTATGTAACATGGCAGGGGGAAACAGAATAAAGTTACCTTATCCATTCACAACTATAAATTCATCTGTAAAAGTGCTAGGAGAAAATTTAGGCTAGTATGTTTATAAATAGCAGATAAGAAGGAGTTCTTAAGACACAAAATGCAAAATCTACAAAAGCAAAAAAAAACAAAAAACAAAAAAAAACACAAAACTGATGAATTTGACCATACCGAAAGAAAAGGGAACAAACTAGTGATAGACTGGGAGAAAATATTTGCATAGTATATAGCAAACAAATAATATCCAGAATATATAGTGAAACTACAGTGAAGAGACAAAAAAGACAAGCCACCCAATGAAAAGATGGGCAAAAGCTTTCCTGGGAACTGGCTATTCCCAGGAAAGGATATACAGCTGAGCCTAAAATGTAGGAGGGGAACCTTACTCTTTTATCAAAGTATTTGAAGTCCCCGAAAGGTGAGGCAAGCCCCCATTGTTGGTTTTCTTTTCCCTCTGTCTTTCTGCCACTTGGCCCAAAACATGAGTTGTAAGTGTGGGAAGTGGGGTAATAAAGCCCCAGCTTTAGTTTCCTAGACAGAGGACCAATGTGCGGAGCCACAGGGAAACAGAAAGTATGGGGACGATTTCAAAAAAGCCGGAGCTTGGGAAAACAACTCCATGAAGTGTATGAATTCCAGGGCTCACCTGTGAACTGTGCACGAGTGGGTCTAATCCTAAAGAGCCAACCACAATATTTGAGAACTAATCCAAAAGATGCACTGTTTCCTAGGACTCCGGCTGAAAACTGGGTGGCACACATGTGGGATAGATCTGAACAGCGCTGTGAAGATTTGAATATGAAACTCATTTAATGCCATGAACCACAGAAGGCTGATTGGAATCTGGAGCCAGAATCCAAGTGAATCGATTACCTCTAAAAACAACAACATTTTTCATAGGATTGAAACAAGATTCAGGAACCCATAACATAATATTCATAATCGCCGTGACACAATCCAAAATTACTTGGCATACAAAAGAACTAGGATAATCTCAACTCTCATGGAAAAAAAGACAGTCAATAGATACCAGCATCAACATAAATATTAGGATTATCTGACAAACACTTTAAAAATAGTACTTTTAAATAAGGATGAAAACTGTTAAAATAGATAGAAAGAAAGCATCAACATGGAAATAAAAGCTATAAAGAAGAACCACATGGGCTGGCCCGGTGGCTCAGGCGGTTAGAGCTCCATGCTCCTAACTCCAAAGGCTGCCGGTTCGATTCCCATGTGGGCCAGTGGGCTCTCAACCACAAGGTTGCCAGTTCAATTCCTTGAGTCCCACAGGGGTGGTGGGCTCCGCCCCCTGCAACTAAGATTGAACACGGCACCTTGAACTGAGCAGCCGCTGAGCTCCGAGATGGCTCAGTTGGTGGAGTGTGTCCTCTCAACCACAAGGTTGCCGGTTCAACTCCCGTAAGGGATGGTGGGCTGCACCCCTTGCAACTAGAAACGGCAACTGGACCTGGAGCTGAGCTGGGCCCTCCACAACTAAGACTGAAAGGTCAACAACTTGAAGCTGAACAGCACAGCACCCTCCACAACTAAGATTGAAAGGACAACAACTTGGAAAACAGTCCTGGAAATATATACTGTTTTCCAATAAAGTCCTGTTTCCCTTCCCCAATTAAATCTAAAAAAAAACAAAAAACAAACAAACAAACAAAAAAAACCACATGGAAATTTTAGTACTAATACAATAACTGAAACAAAAATCTCATTGTATGGACTCAGTAACAGAATGAAGGTGACAGAGGAAAAGTTATAAGCTTGAAGGTAGAGCGATAGAACTAACCTGAACAACAGAAAGAACACTGCAAAAAAAAAAAAAAAAAGAAAAGAAAAGAAAAGAAAAAGAAAAAAAATGAACAGAGTTTAAGAGGACTGTGGGACAATATCAAATGGTCAAAACATTTGTGTCATCATAGTTGCAGGAGAAAAGAAAGAGTATAATGCAGAAAAAAATGCACGAAAAATAAAGGCTGAAAACTTCCCAAATTTGGTGAAAGATATAAGCTTACAGATTCAAGAAGCTAAATAAATCCTAAAGATAATAAACCCAAAGAAATCCATGCCAGCCACTTCATAATCAAGCTGCTGAAAACAATAGACCAAGGGGGAAAGAAAATCTTGAGAGAAGAATAAAACACAATGAAGCACCATTTCTTATGGAGAAACTATTAGTCAAATGACTATGGATTTCTCATCAGACACCAAAGCCTGAGGAAGTGGAACTTTGAAAAAAGTTGAAAGAATGGGGAATATAATCAATGGTACTGTAACAGCTATATAAGATGTCAGAGAGGTAGTGGCTTGGGTCAGGGGTAGGGGGAGTTATCACTTTGTGAGGGGTGTAAATATCTAACAATTATGTTGTTTTGTGCACCTGAAATAATAAAAAAATAACAAATTTTTAAAAAGAAAGCATTGAAAGTACTGTTCTGTGTCCTTATTATGGTGGTGTTTACACAAAACCTGCATCAAAATTCACAGAACTATACACCAAAAGCGTTAATTTTCCAAGTGTTAACTAAACAATAAAAATTTCAAATAAATACAATTTAAGAGTAGATTTCTTCATTAATCAAAAGATTATTTTAACACAGAAGGATATGTCTTTGTTGCTTATTTATATGTACTTTCAGCTACTCAGATAGCTTAAAGTTACCAAGTGTGTTGAAGGTTCTTAAAGACACTAAAACAGCCTCTTTTTGCACTAAAGTTAGGCATTGCTGCAGAACGTTTAGCTTTCTTTTCTAAAGGTCTTCACATAGCACTAGGCTTTGTCTTTCATTATAAGAAAACTTGCCTCTCGTGGCTTCAAAACACTGACTTGCTAGAGAAAAGTCACACAAACTAGCAGAATTTCTGAGTTATACTGACATCATTGTTTATCAGTTATATATGGGCTAATCCTCATTAAAGAAACCTATTGTAGTGGAACAGGTTATATTTGACCACAATGGGAAAGGAATACATAAGGTGTTCTAAGGTCATTTCATTGTCCAGGAAATGGTGTTGATAAACATTATTCTTTGGTAACAGCAAAGATTATGTTATAATTTCCTGGGTAATCACTAACAGAATAAAAGTAGGGTGTATACTTAGAAGTCAGTTGAGGGGAAATAAAAATTTTTACATATATACCTAGTGAAAAATAAGAACAAGAGAAAGAAATATGGCCCCTATTGAGACAAACAATAAGCACATAGATGTGAATTAAATTGAAATATGTTAGCAATTAATTGTCAGACTACTTAAAATAAAAACAAAATACAGCTATTCATTAACAAGCTATATGTTATAAAGAAGCAGACAGGTTTAAAGTAAAAAGAAAGAGGGAAATATATCATTCAACTATTAACTAAAAAAAAGCTGGCTTAGCTAATTTTAATATATCTATATCTGTAACTGATGGAACGAGTACACTAAAATTGCAATATTTTTGAGGTGATTTGAGCAATGCTTTTAACAAACTTGACCTAATAGACATTTTGTTGCACCTAACAACTGTTGACACACATTCTTTTCAAGTACAAATGGAACATGTACAAAAATGTATCATAGAGCCATAAAACAAATTTCAAATGAATGAAAACATACAGAACATGTTCTGTGACCACTATGAAATTATTCTGGAAATTGATAACAACAAAAGATAACTAGAAATTCATGTGGAAATACAAGGCACCCAGAATATCCAAAACAATCTTGGGGAAAAAAAGAGTAAAATTGGAGGACTCATACTTTCTGATTTCAAAACTTACTACAAAGCTACAGTAATCAAAACAGTGTGGTGCTGGCACAAAGACATATGGATCAATACAGTAGAAATGAGAGCTCAGAAATGATCCCTAAAACGGACAGTCAATTGATTTTCAACAAAATGGCCAAAAATTTAAATAGCAGAAAGAATATTCTTTGCAACAAATGGTTTTAGAAACAACTGGATATTCACATGTAAGGGAATCAATTTGGACCTCAGACCACATATAAAAATTACCTCAGAGTGGATCATAGATGTAAATATTAATAACTTATATTTTATTAAAAAATCTTATAGTTTTACTATAAAATTCTTAGAAGGAAGCACAGGAGTAGATCTTTGCTATCATGGGTAAGGCAATATTTTCTTACATACAACACAAAAGCACAATCAATAAAAGAAAAGACTGGTAAGTTGGACTTCATCAAATTTAAAACCTTGTTCCTCAAAGAACATTATCAAGAAAGTGAAAAGGCAACCTACAGACTATAGAAAATATTTGTAAATCATATATTTGATATGAGTCTAATATCCAGAATGTATTTTAAAAACTCTTAAAATGCAATGATAAAAAGATATACAACCCAAATTAAACATGGGCAAAGAATTTGAAGAGACATTTCTTGAAAAAAGATGCAAATGGTTAATAAGCACATGAAAAAGATGCTCAACATTATTAGCCATTTAGGAAATGCAAATTAAAACTACAATGAGATAGCACTATCTCCCCACTAATAGGGCTATGATAAAAAAAGACAGACAACAACAAGTGTTGGCAAGGATGTAAAGAAACTGAAACCTTCATACATTGCTGGTAGGAATGTAAAATGGGGCAGTCACTTTGAAAAACAGTTTGGAAGTTCTCCAAATGCTAAATGAAGAATTATCACATGATCCAGCAATTCCACTTCTAGGTATCTACCCAAGAGAAATAAAATGTCCACACAAAAACTTGTACACAAATGCTTATAGCAGCATTATTCATAATATCCCAAAGTGCAAATATCCCAGATGTCCATCAAATAATGACTGGATAAACAAAATATGGCATATCCACGCAATGAAACATTATTCAGCTATAAAAACAAATGAAGTACTGATACATGCTACAACGTGAAACTTGAAAACATGCTAAATAAGAAAAGTCAGTTACATATGATATTATCCCATTTATGTGAAATGGGGAACGACTGCTGATAGGTATAACATGTCTTTCTGGGACTATGAAAATGTTCTAAAATTAGATTATGGTGACGGTTGCAGAACTCTGTAACTATATCAAAATCACTGAATTGTTATAATATCCATTACTTAAACAGATGAACATTATGTTATGCAAATATCTCAGTAAAGCCATTAAAAAAATCTATTTCTTGTACCAGCAATAGTTAGAAAATTAAATTTTAAAAGAAGATGCATTTACAATAACGTGAACAAGTATCAAGTACCTAGAAATAAATTTAAGAATATTTGCAAGACTTCTCTAAAAAAATGATAAAACTTTAAGAGAAAATCAGAAGACCTAAAAGAAATGTGATCACTGTCTCAAAAACTCATATTAAAAGTTTGGACTTCTAGTTGCTGGTTTGGTATATAGAGAGTTAAGAAGTCATCACCCTCATCCACACACAAGAAAAAAACTGAACAAACTGAAAATCAACAAAATTGGCTCTTAGCTCCACAGAGAACTGAGGCCACAGGGCAAATGGCTGCCCTGAGAACTGGAGAAATAGGTGGATACAGAGAATTACAGCTTATGAGGAGCAGATGGCCACAGCTGGAGCCAGGACTGGTAGGAACACTTAAACAAAATGACAATTTGCTGGAACCTCAGCATATACAAGTTTAAGAGTTAAAAATTCCAGAGGGGACAGTCTGGGGGATCCCCCACACTTTTATGAATTTTAGCCCCAGGAGCCCACCTGGTTTTCATTGTGAAGATTGGAGAAGGATCCCTTTGTGCTTCCGGCAGGGGAAGGGGCAACATAACCATTTTGGAATACGCCCAGAGATCTCTCTTCTGAACATGGCCTGCCCTCAAGGCAAATTATTATTTTTAATTTTTAATTTTTATTTTTTTATTAAATTTATTGGGGTGACAATTGTTAGTGAAATTACATAGATTTCAGGTGTACAATTCTGTATTACATCATCTATAAATCCCATTGTGTGTTCACCACCCAGAGTCAGTTCTCCTTCCATCACCATATA
Source organism: Rhinolophus hipposideros (assembly GCF_964194185.1). NCBI lineage: Eukaryota > Metazoa > Chordata > Mammalia > Chiroptera > Rhinolophidae > Rhinolophus > Rhinolophus hipposideros. The sequence goes on along the minus strand of NC_138060.1, from coordinate 34,210,705 downwards.
TTTGATCCTCGTAAGGCAAATTATTTTACTAGAGCCTAACTGCTTGTGTTTTACCAAAGCCTAACCAAGCTGGGAAAAGGGAAATACCCAACTCCAGTTCCCTCTAGGCTTCCTGGCTCAGTCATAGGGTGAGGGAGCTGAGCAGCACTTGGAAGGCCAGGGACACCAGGGACACAGGCCTGCGAAAAGACAGGCCTAATCACAGGACCAGAGTGGTTCCCCTCTCCCAAACCCACGGCTTACACTGCATCAACAGAACTCCTGCACAATAACAGAGGATTGCAGCTAAAAGACTGGAAGCCTCAGATCCTATTTAAGGAGTCTCTAGAGAAACCCAAAGACAAATGGGAGACAAAACCAATAGAACTAGAGGAAATTTTAGCCTGCCATCACTACAACAAGCAGTAAACAGCCTAACTCCTAGCCAGATAAACATAATGCCCTGTTAGTTCCTTTTATACATCATGTCCAGCTTGCAACAAAAAAATTGCATGCTAAAAGGCAAAAAACACAGAGACAACGAAAGAATGAGAACCAGACTCAGTATGCAGTTTTTGGAATTACCAGACTGAGAATCTAATATAACTATGATTAATGTGCTGAGGGCTCTAATGGGAGAAAAAAAATCGACAGCATGCAAAAACAGATGGGTAATACAAGTTGAGAGATGGAAACTTTAAGATATAATCAAAAGGAAATGCTAGAAATCAAAAACACTAACAGAAACGAAAAATGCTTTTGATTGATTCATCAGTACACTGGACATGACAGAAGAAAGAAATCAGTGAGCTTCAAAATGCTAATAGAAACTTCCTAAACTGAAAAGCAAAGAGAAAAAAGAAACAGAATATCCGAGAACTATGGCACAATAACACAGGGTGTAACATATGTGTAATGGGAATACCAGAAGAAGAGAGAGAGGGACAGAAGAAATATGTGAAGTAAAACGATGTTCATTCTCTCTAAGTCACTCTCCAGATACCTGTATTCCCAATCAAAATATGCAACAGGTTTTACTTTAATGCTTTTTTAAATAGACTTTGACAAGCTGATTCTAAAATATATACAGAAATACAAAGGGCTAAGTGCTAAGATCGCTTAAAGAAAGATAAAATGGAAAATCTTGCCCTATCAGATACGAAGACACTTCAGAGCAATTACAGTACGGAGAGTGTGAATATAGAGCCCATAAACACATAAAAGTAGACGAGGTTCAAGACAAAGTAGCCCTGCAGAACAATGGAGAATGAGCGGCCTTTTTGATAAATCATTCTGGAACTATCAAATACCATACGACATGTTACGTACCTTAAACTTACACAATGCTACATGTCGAATTTATTCAATAAAAATAGTTTTAATTTAAAATACCCGTATGAAATACAAATGAAACTTAACTCCTATATCAAACTATACACACAAGTCAATCCCAGGTGGACTATGGACCAAAATGTGAATGCAAAACAATAAAAATTTTACAAGATAATATAGAAGAATTTCTTTTAACTGCAGAATATTTTCTTTTTAAAATAAGGCACAAAAACCACTACCCCAAAGGCAAAGATTGATAAATTGGACTACATCAAGGAAAAAAATATTGTTCATCAAAAGATGCCATTAAAGCAGTGAAAAGGGAAGCATGGAGTGGGAGAAAATATTTGCAATATTATGTAACTGACAAAGGGCTGTATCTCTTATGTTTAAAGAATTCCTGCGATTCATAAAGAAAAAGGCAGACAAATATAAAAATGAGTAAAAAGGGTAAACAGGTATTTAAAAGAGGCTACTTAAATGAGCTATAAAGAGACGAAAAGGTGTTCAACTCCATTAGTATTCACCACAAGGAGATACCGCGATGCTCCCACCTAACTGGTTAAAACAGAAAAGTTTCACAAGACCAGAGAGATAGAAAGGTCACCAATGCATAGCAGAATATGAAAAGATCAAGTTGCAGAACAGAAGACATACTAAACAAATAACAGTGATAACCTATGACGGGAAATATCAAGGCCGTGCCGTAATAACTCTTTGGCTTACAGCCAGTCTGCTGGACTGCAGAGAGTCACGTGAATGTAAATTCACATGTAAACAGCACTTCAAGGAACTGACCCAGTTCCTGGAAACATCTGAAGCTAAGGTGAAGAATCCTGAAATTCCTTCCTTCGGGTTCTCCCCAGGGCCCTGAAGAGTGTGGAAGTTCCCCTGACATTGGAACCAAGAAAAGTTTCCCTCTTTCTTCGACTCAAGCAAGAAGATGCTTTCACAGGGGAGGTAGGTAGGACAAAGTAGCCTTTTATCACCTGGTTAAAACCAATTTATTCTCTGGACAAGACTCCTGCTCAAAATGTGTGATAAGTTAATGATTGTTAAAATATTAATTAAAATATAATTAAATATAATTAAAATATAATAAGAGGGGCTGTCGATGGTTTTCTACATATGCCAATAACGTTTTGTAAAGAAATCTGTAAAGAAACTAGTGGGACCAGTTATTTTGCATTTTAATCCAATCGAATAAGCAGTGTCATACATTTGGAACATTCTTATCTCTTCCTAAAAGGGAAGGGGGACATAAAGTTTCCTACTTTGGGAAGCAAGAGACAAATGTGGGCTTCCTGGCAGGGACATGGACCAATAGGAGGCAGAGAAATTTAAAACAGCAAGAGAGCAAGAAAAGCCAGCTGTGGCTTTGGTTGGAAAGGGCATCCTACAGCACAGGAGGTACTGAGTACTCAATGAGTGGGAATGATCATGGTGATGGTGCTATTGGTAATAATGGTGATGATGGTGAGGGTGGTGGTGCTATGATGGTGCTAGTGGTCCTGAGGACTGGTGGTGGGAGGGAGAAATAATAATGGTTAATAGTGATGGTGGGGGAGAGGGCACGTGGTAGGCGTGGAGGCCAGTGAAGGTGGATGGGTGGTGGTAGTTATATTGAACATTGATGGGGACAGAAAAGTCTTTGGCTCCTCAGACTTGCTTGGACTCTGTCTATCACATAGGTAATTCAGTCCAACTAAACAGGACAGGAAAATACCCCTATTAACATTGGTTACACTAGTAAAAAACGGCAAAAGGGAAACAAAAATGAAAGCACTAAGCAAAGAAGAGGGAGTCCCTAGAGGAGTTTGCAGAATATCAGATGGAACCATCCTGAGGAGCAAAGCATAGCTGAGAAAGCAGCAACAGAAGAGGGGTTCTGGGAAGACTTTGGTCAGAACATACAGGCACACAGGGCAGGAGCCAACGGGAAGGATAAATCAGGGTGAGTCCTAGGTCTATCTGGAAAGAGTTGTGTCCAAGAGCACACCACCCTACACTTACTTCTGTCTTGAGCGGGCAGAATAGGCCAAGATGGTGTCCACCCCAGGCTGAACGAGAGGGTGTCCTCTAAAAGAAATTGAACAGGATCTCTGGGGAAGGACGGGGCTCCAGGTGTCTGTGTTGGCATTCCAAGAAAAGGCTTCCCCATTCTGTCAAAAGGGGTGTGTGTCCTGGCCATGGCCCCTAAATTGAATCCTGTTAGTGAAGGACTGCCAGTCAATGCTGCCCCAGCTTCCTATGTGGAGAGGGCTATTGAAGAAACAGACCTACATGATGGTAGAGAAGACCAATACCAGCCATCTATATTAAACCAGAAATCCTTCACTCATGGATATCAATGGATAGTCAATGATCCCAAGATCATTGAGTAAAACTGTCTACAAAAAGGAACCAAGGTAAATAAACAGGACAATAAATCTAGGAGAAATAGAGCTTAGCAAACAGAAAATAACTTTCAAAAAATCTTAGTATCCTCAGTGAAATTCTAGGTTTTCCTTCCCTAGACAAAGGGAAAAAAGGTCATTGTAAAAAAAGAAAAAAGGAAATAAAATGTTCTTGGAAATTAAAAATGTAATTGTCAAACGAAAAAATGCAAAGAAATGAAAGAAATACCCGAGGACCGTGGTTCTCAAAATGTGAGCCCCAACCAGAAGCATCAGCATCATCTGGGAACTTTTTAACATGAAAATTTCTAGGTTCCAGCCCAATTTACTAAAACAGAAACTGGGAGCAGGTCCCAGCAAAAATCTGTGTTTTCATAAACCTTCCAGGAGATTGGTATACCCCTCAAGTTTGAGAACCACTGACCTAAAACATAGGACAAAAAAGACAAAGGCATACTAAAAGAAAAAACAATTTGAAGAGACAGAGCAAGCCTCAGAACTAGACATGGGAGGAATAATGGAATTATCAGACTAGGAATTTAAAACAATTATGATTAACAAGCTAAGATCCCCAATGGATAAAATAGACAGTATGTAAGAACAGATAGGCAAGGTAAGCAGAGGAAGAAATGCTAGAGCTCAAAAACACTTAACAGAAATTAATTCCTTTGATAGGCTTATTATACAGGACACAGCTGAGGAAAGAATCTCTGAGCTTGAGGACATCTCAATAGAAACCTTCCAAACTGAAAAGCTAAAAGGACAAAGACAGGAAAAAAAACATCCAAGGACTGTGGCACAACTACAGAAGGTGTGACATGTGAAATGGGAATACCAGCAGGAGAAGAAAGGAATGGAAGAGACACTTGAAACAATAGTGACTGAAAATTTCCCCAAATTAATGTCAGACCCCAAACCACAGATTTAGGAAGCTCAGAGAACATCAAACAGGATAAATACACGCCCCCCCGCACACCCCCAAAAAAACCCTCCTAGACTGAGGCATATCAATTTCAAACTACAGCAAAGATAAAAAACAAAAATCCTGAAAGAAGCCAGAGTAAAAAACACCTTAGCTACAGAGAAACAAAGATAAGAATTGCATCTGACTTTTTCTCAAGAAGCATGCAAACAAGAAGAGAGTGGAATGAAATTAAAGTGTTGTTGAGATAAAAATAAAACAAAAACTCCACCAGCCTAGATTTCTTTAGGCTGCAAAAGTATCCTTCAAAAGTGGAAGAGAAATACAGACAAAAATTGAGAGAAATTGTTGCCGGTAGACCTGCCTTGCAAGAAATGTTTAAAGTTCTTTAGAAAAGAGGACAATAATAGGTCAGGAACTCAGATCTACATAAAGGAATAAGTGAACGTGAAATAAACTTGGCTAGCATATTCTAAAATTTATCTGCAAGAGAAAATGTTCAAGAATAGTCAACAATATTTTGAAAAAGATAGACAGTAGTGGTAGTTAATACCGGGTTTCCCCGAAAATAAGACCTAGTCTTTTAGAGGACACCCTCTGGTTCATAATTGTTTTAAATTCCTAGTCTGATAATTCCATTGTGCCTCCCATGTCTAGTTCTGAGGCTTGCTCTGTCTCTTCAAATTGTTTTTTCTTTTAGTATGCTTTGTAATTTTTTTTCTTGATAGCTAGACCTGACGTACTGGGTAAAAGAAATTGCTATAAACAGGCATTTAGTGGAGTGATGGGGGAAACATTCTATAGTCCTATAATTAGGTCTTTTACTGAGCCCATGCTTCTGGAATGTAAACTTCACAAGTGTTTCTCAGGTGCTTTTCTCCCCTCTCAGGTGTGATAGGATGGCTAAGGGCTTAGAGTTGGGAATTTCCCTTCTCCTGTGTGGAAGGGTACAGCTAACTGGAGTTGGGTAGTTAGGTTAGTTAGTTCTGGTCAACTAGTTTCCCCTGAAGGCAGGCCTAACGAACAGAGTGCTCTGATGAATTTCAAAGTGGTTCCTTTACCCCCTCTCTTTGCTGGAGACGTGAAGGGATTTTTCTCTATTTATTGTGAGAACCTGGCCAAGCTCCTGGAGGTAAAACCCCCCAAATTTGGGGGGCCTTCATATGACTGGGTCCCCTGGAGTTTTTAACTCTCACACTTGTCCACACTGAGCCTCCAGAAATTTGTCAATTATGGTTCAGGTTTCTTAACCCTGGCACTGGTTCCCATGGCAGTTCCTGCTCATGAGTCTCTGCTCTGGTAAGCTAAGACTCCTTATATTTGCCTGTCTCTCCAATCTTTTGCTCTTTGTGCTCATGTCTCTTACTGATCCAAGAAAAGTTGATTTTTCAATCTGTTCAGCTTTTAATGGTTGTTAGAATGGAGTGGCTCCTTACATGTGGAACTGGAAACTGAAAGTACCCACACCAAGTTCATTTTAAAAGCTTTCATTTATAACTGCATTGAGTATTATTAGTTAATTTGGGAAGAATTGATACGTTTGTAATTTTGGATATTTGCATTCAGGAGCATGTGTGACATCTCCATTTATAAAGGATTGGTTTTTAATAAGTTCGATAATATTTGGTAGGCTTCCATATAAGTTTTGCACATTTGTTGACCTGTTTATTCTAAAAGATATTATATAGTTGTTTTTAAAGCTATTTTTATAGGATCCTTAAAAAATCTACCATGATAGGTTATTACTGGCTTATTGGAAGGCTAGTGATTCTGATAAGTTATTCTTTACTAGGCCTCTTTTCTTTATTTTTTTGTTTGTTTTTGCTTTTTGTTATTAGTTCTAATAGTATGTCTAATAGTTTTATTAGCTCTAATTGCCAGTTGAAACGCCTGCAACTTTCTAGGTACATAATGATATCATCTGTAAATAATTACAGCTTTGCCCCCACCCCCCCATTATTTCTTGTTCATGTCTTACGGTCCCACTGGATTTTGATACACAAGGCCAGGCAGAACATGACGTCACAATCCAACCTTATGGATCACATTAGAAAAGAAGCCACCATGAATATGTCAGCAAAAGCCTAAGCAGCTTTAGACTTCCAAGAACTTCAAAAAATGGAATGAACAGACCTAAATTATTTAGAAGGCATGTGTACAATAATTAAAGAACCAAAAATGCAATGAAAATCACTGCAATTACATATATATATATATAGAAAGATATATTTTTACAAGAAAAAATAATTTAGAAATGAAAAGCACAGCCATTAAACTTTACAACCCAAATCAATTAAAAAGTGGAGGGGTCATAACTGAAAAAAAAGAATAGGTGAATCAGAAGGTAGGTTACCCAGAATACAGTACAGAATGTTAAAATCAGGAAAAATATTAAAGAGCGGTTAAGAGACATGCAAGGTAGAACAGGAAGAGGCAAAATTATCCTTCAAAAAAATTTTTTTTTCTCCCTCTTGTTAGGTTTAATTAACATGACAATAAACTCTATACCCACAGCTTGGCATTTTCTCCCAGACAACAGGAAGTTAATCAAATGATTACTATAGCAAGTACATGTGTTATAAAATATATATTTTCCTTAGATCTTCAAAAACAATTTCAAAGCCACTTTCTGGTATCTTGTGCCTAGACGAGAAAGTGTATTTGTAACAAAGGCATTAATTTCAACAAATACATTTAAATATAAATAAAGGAACCTAGTTCCTGGAACAGGAAGGAGTGACAGAGGCCATTTGTCATGAAGTCACCATAGCAGTAGCCAGTGCCTCCCTTTCATGGTAGGTCAGCCAACAGTGTCAACTCTTCAGAATGACATCCTAGGTCGTGTTTGTGCTGGTGAATTAGAGCAAGGAGTTGGTGATGTCTAGGTCATGGGTCATTTCCTTAGTGGCTCACGGCCACAGGCGGCAGCCCAACCCCAGAAGGCGCCTTATGGTCCAGGTCTGGGTCCAGAGGTCACGGCCGAAGTTGTTACCAACTCCAGAAACTCTAGAAAAGCAACTCCAGAAACTCTAGCTGGATTGTGTACATGTATAAATGTAGGTTGAGTGAATACATGACCAGATGAGTCCGACATTGTTCAATGTCATGGGGACATAGCTGTGGGAAAGGCATCCTATCAGTAAAGTTCATGTAAAACACTCCCTACACGTGGCCATCCTGTCCTGTAGATCAATATTAAGGATTAAGTTTATCCATGTCTGTCTATCTCTGTTTCTTTCAGGAGTGTCTTAGAAACCATCTCTGGCATATCTTTCCCTAAGCCTTTTGAATACATTTAGATTTTTTTTTTCTGCCAGTAGGAACCCTTGGAATAATGAATTCCATATGTGTATATTTTTCAGTGGGAAGATTACATTTGATCAGTAAAATTACCCTTTGCTCCAAGAAATCACATATTTAATAAACTCTAAGTGCTAGAAGTTGAAGAGAAGGGAGTGGAAGGGTCCTTCTTTGCTTGGAGAGCTTACAATGTAATACCAAGAAAAAAAAATGTCTTCGACATTCACATGATTCTATGCATCCATACTGGTTGAAGGAAAAACATTTCTCACAATTTTTCAGAAAGTTCAAAATGAATGCTTGAGTGATTTTCAAAAAAAAAAAGGGGGGGGGGGAGAAGGTAACTCTGGTAGCCAGGATAGCACTGGGAAGAAAATGGGGGCAAGTGGCCCAAACTGGACATTACTGCCAAAGACTGGGAAGGGAGCAGTGGGGAGAGAAGAGGCTGGTCCCATCGATCCTAGAGACATTCTCAGGGTGATGGAGAGGGCTTTTCAGAGACCCAGAATTCTGCCTCTGGATGACTCAGTAAGAGCAACAGGCGGTGGCTCCCTGGGGAGGCCCAGATGGAAGACCAAGAAGGGAGGATGAGTTCTGTGTTGTCTATGGTGGGGTTGAGCGAATTGTGTGATATCTCAGTGGGGATGTCCAGAAAGATATTCACAAAGGCCTGGACCCAGGTGTGGGCGTGCTGGGCACAGAACAGTTCTCTGGGCGTAGACGGAGTCACTGAGGAACAAGATGGAGAGAGAAGACTAGGATGGAACCTTAGGGAATCCTTTACATTTGGGGAAATGGTAGGGAGACGGAAGCTTGTGTAGAAGGTTAAGAGGAAGAAAAGGCCCAGCAGTAAGCGCTAAGGACAGAGGGTTTCAAGCAGTGTGATGTGGCTGGTAGGGTCAGGAGGATGAGGACTGAGAAAAGGCTACTGAATCTGACAGCCCTGGGAGTCAAAGGACCTATGAAGGGAGCAGCCTCCAAAAGTAAAAACAGTGGTCCCAGGTTAAGGGGTGCTGGCACCCCGAGTAAGCCAAGAGATGGACCAGGAGTGGTTGAGCCATTAATCCTTCCAGGCAGTGTGATGGCACCAGGCAGGGGAAACAATGAATGGGGAGTAAAGCCATGCTGGGTTTGCAGCATGGACAGAGCGGGAAGCCACCAAAAAGGGGAAAAATCATAGGGAATGAAGACCGTAAGTAGAACAAGGCTTAGAGGATCCAGGGTTGGAAGGGATGGTAGTGTTGGCAAGAGGGAGATGAGACAGCTCTTCTGAAAGCTCAGGAAACCTATCTAGTAGGCCCTGGCCCTTGGTTTGTTTCCTGGGGCTTCTTCCCCACAGCTCCCAGGGTAGGGAGGTGATGCTTCCTGTACAATTCCTTCTGGAATTCCTGCCCAGGCCTTTAGGGTCTCCAGCTGTTCTGGAGAATCAAACCGCCATCTTCGGCCACTGTGATGCTACACACAGGCCAGGTCAGGAGCATCTGTCACAGAATGGCTCATGCAGCTGTGAGGACACTGGACTGCAGTGGGGCAGGCCGGGGGCAGCCCCATTAGGAAGGGGTTCTCGTTGTCCAGGCAGGAGTGCTGAAGGGCTAGGCCAGAGGGGTGGTGATGGAGTGAAGAGAAGTAGGGGATGCAGGGACACATTTTACAAGTAGTGGATTGAGTATGGGGATGAGAGAAAGAGGAACGAGGGCTGATCTCATACTGAGTGGCACTGAATGTCGTCATCTGAACGGCAGACTTCCAAGTAAGAAGTGTAGTAGGTGAGTGACAGCCCAGAGTGTTTTTTTCCATGCCTGGGAAACCTCAGGGAACAGAGCAAATGTCTGTTTTCCTGAGAGGGTGGGAGCAGAGGGGCCACTTCTCATGTCCAGCCTCTGCAGGGGCTTCCCTGAAAGTTTCTGAGCCAGTTCTGGGGGGTGGGGGCGGCTATGGGACATCCAGCCTTGTGGGACCACCTCAGGCCCGACCTCAACTTCTACCAGCTCCTGCCCTGGGTGCAACCGTGGCAGTCAGGGCCTGGGGGTCAGGCCAGACTCCTCACCATCCTGAGGAGAGAAATCCCCCTTGACCTAATGTGATGTAGCTTTCCACAAGATGGGCAGCTTTTGTTTTTACCTCTGGGAAATGGAGTATTTGTTTTCCAAGAAACAGATTCTTGGATAGAAAGGGCTGAATTGGCAAATGCAAGTTTTAACAAAAATAGGGAAGGGGGAACGGAGGCAGGCAGGCTGACTGATTCCAGCTGATGCCACAAGTGGTTTCCTTACGGTCAGCAGGAAGCCCAACTCCAGGGTGTGTGCAAAGCTGCACTCATACCCTGGGACCGGTGGTCTGAGACACTAGGTGTAGAGAGGTGAGGGCTGGGGGGCTTTGAGGTCCACAGATGCAGTCTCTCATCACAACTTTGGGGCCAATTAGAAAACCAAACTCAAGGACAGAAGTGATGGCCACTCACAGGCACTGCCCCTCCAGGGATCACCCCATGTCTCTGCCTAGAGATGCCCTCTCCAAGGATTCATGCTTTTAGGTTTCAGTAGGCCCTTGAGGAAGGCTCTCTGGAGCTAGAACTTTGAGGGTGTCCACAGCTTCAGAGCCTTTCCTCCCACAAACATTTCACATAACTGGTTGGTTATGTGCCCTAACCCCCACCCCCTCGCCCTTCCCCCAGCACCAGAATGAAGACAGGAATGGCCTCCTTGCCTTCTCCATTCCCAGGGCCTGGCCGTTTCTCAGTTGTTCTAGTTGAATAAACAGACCAATGACCAAACCCTCAACCAGCTGGTTAAATCCTTCCAGTACAGTATAAACTTATTGTTCCTGAGTGGTGAGGAGAAACAGCCAACTTGTATCTCCCTAAAAACCCCTCTCGTGCTCAAGGCCTGGCTGGAAGAGAAAGCAATGGTGGGGTTGTAGTCCTTCCTACACCTCAGCACCCACAGGTCGCAGCCTGGCACTGACACCAACATGGAAAGCAGCTGGCTTATTCAGTGTCCTGATCTTCCCATTCTGTTTTCCTGCACATGACTGACCAGCTGATGGGAGCTAACATACAGGTTAGCTATGGTCTGGTGTGAAAAGATGAGATGAGCTGGGCCAATGAAATTGTCAATCCTGAAAATCTGATACAAAAATCAGCAAAGATTTCCAGTTAGTAGCTATACATAGTACATATGTATTGTGTATATAGTGGGTTAGAAAGGCCAAAGTGGTCATATGTAAGGTTAAGTTACAAACTATAAATAAGCAGCAGCAGAAGACAGCTGGTAGCCAAACAGAAACAAAGAGGAGACTTTAGGAGGCTAAGGATCCAGGACAGCCTCCTGGGAGAGATGACAAGTGAGCTGGTTTTTGTAGGTGAGGTGGAGTTACCCAGATCGACGGAAATGGGGTATGAACAACGGGTTTAGTACGATGAGTAGAGAGGAAGGGAAGAGAGAGGGTGAGAGAGCCAGGAGCCAGACGCTAAGATGGGAAATCTGACCACTACGCATGCTCTGTGACTGCCGCAACTCTGGAAACCTGCATCTCACCAGGTCAACCTCCTAAACCCATGGCTCCACCACAGGTCCCGTCATCTCCCAGAACTAAGCCAACTGTAGACCGAACCCCAGATTCTACTCCAACCACAAACCACTAACTCCTATTCCAACCACTTTCTCCTTTAGTCTCATATCTACTCTGCAACCTCCTAGACTCAAGGCTTCCGGGACCTCAATGTCCTGGTTTAACTTCCCTGCCCAGCTGGAGCTCATAGCTGATCAACTGAACTCCACCTCAACACCCTAAATCTCTTGCACTGCTGTCCTCACACCTGTCCAGAAAAACTCCAATCCTCCAACAACCCCACAGTCACTCTTATCTTCTGCAGCAGGCTGCTAGCTGGTCCCCCAAATCTCTTCTTCCATAGTAATGGTTTTCGTTAGGAATACGGCTACCCAACTAGACCCATTTCCCAGACTTCCTTGCAGGTAGGTGCCTAAGTTCTCCCCAGTGAAGTATGAGAAGTGACATGTACAACTTTTCTCTCTCTTACCTAAAAGGAAATTATTTGCTTTCCAGTTCTCTCACCCACTTTCAGGAGCTGGAACACTGATGTGGCAGAACCCCAGCTATGGCCAAGTAGCCATATTAGCAGTCTACAGAATGGCACACCAAGATGGAAGGGACCTAGGACCCTGAGTGGGTCTGGAAATGGAGCCACTCCTCCAGCCTGGGCTTCCTGCTCCCCCGGACTGTAACGTGAGAGAGAAACAAACATTTATCTTATTTAATCCACTCCTTGTTACAGCTGATCCTCCTTTTATCAACTTCATGGAGAAAAGTGTCAGAACCAATCAGGACAATACAACCATAAACTCCCGATCTCCAACATCAGCTGAGCTCCATTTTCACTAGATCTTGCTCAGCTCCCTTGCAAATTGCCCCAGCAAAGGCTTCAAACTCTCCTGATGCTTCTCAGAGATCTGTCCAACCCCTTATGTCACTACAAATGTTGAAACTACCAAGTACGGTCTCCCACCACATCCCTCCCACTCCTGCAATCCTCTCCTCATATCCCAATAGTACAGGTACTCTGGTCAGACTCCCTGGAGTAAAATAACAGCTCTACTATGTGCTGCCTGTGCGACCTATCTCAGCCTCCCTTTCCTCAACTTTAAAAGGCACATGCTGACAATGCCACTTAACAGCTATGTGAGGATTAAGTAAAACAATGCAGTAAAGTGACCTGCATGACAGATGTGACCACACTACTACCTGATGGAAGTCCACCACTGAATCGCAATCACCTACAGAACAAAGTCTAAATCTCTCAATGTTAGGCCCTTCATGACACCTCTACCATTTACCCCCTGAATCTTCTCTCTTGCTACTCTCTGCCTTGAACACTATGTTCCAAGAATACCAAATTGCCCACAGAAGTAAAACAATAAAATAAAATCAATGTTCACAAATTCAACAGCTATGTATTAAAATGCCCACTTTTAGAGCATTAGTGACTATTCCAACAAATTAATTCCACTTCCGGGGAAAGCACACCCACCTCCCCCCAAACCACCAATATGAGGGTCTATTTTTCATCTTCTAGCTAAGAAGTGATACTGAATTCAGTTTCTCTATTTGTAAAACAACAGACTTGGGTTACTCTCCTTTTAGCTCTAAAATGTGATGTGGTGCTAAGGTGGCTGGGGGAGAACAACAATCTTTATAGCAACTTTTAAACCTTACTGTATTGCTTAAATGCACTTGGAAATGTTACATCCTGTCAAAAGGGAACGAGGTTCCTTTAAGAGGGCCATCTGACACATTAGCCAGACAGTGAGGCTAGCAACAAAGGGATGCCCAAGTGGCCAGAGGAAGATGGAGACAGTGGAAGGCCCTCTAGGCAGAGCCAGGCCCAGTCCCAGGTTTCCACAACGCCCAGCAGTGCCAGGCTGTCATCTCCTGTCTCTTCCTTTTCCTGCCTTCCCAGAAGGGGCAAGAAAAACCCCAGGGAAGTACTTACCAAAAGACAAGAGCCTGTTTAGCTGACCAAGAATGTCTATCAGGTCAAATAAAGCTGCGCTTCTTTCTGCTAAGTCATCTCTGGGTCTTTCTCCGGAAGGAAAAAAAAAAGAGAGCAAAGGCCAGAGGGACACTGCCTAGAGATTCCAACACAAAACTACAAATTCCAACACAAAACTACAGGATTACCAAGATATTGTACTTTCTGCTGAAAACACAGGTCAAACCCAGTTGGCCTGAGCAAAGTCGGAGTTAGAGGAAATTTATTCAGAGTATTAAATAACTCTGGTGCTTTTCTGGAGCCAAGAATCATGACCAATTCTTTCTCAAGTCCACCACTCCAGATTACCCTGTTCTCTGAGTTATGGAGACAAATTCTATGGTGATCTGCTGGATGTGTATTAAGCAACGCTAAGGCCAAATAGTTTCGATCCAAAAATTAACAAACTTTACATGAATGCAAATATTGTCTAAATAAAGGTATATAAAATGTAGCCCAATAAATTCATATGCTGGAGCAATAAATAAATAAATGTTTAAGCTCTTTTAATAAGACTTTTTATGAGATATATAGCCAATCTTTGGCTTACTTCCAAAGGCCGTATGTAATGAGACCATGATAGAGGAAAGGCAGGTGGGGGAAGATACTGCAGGCCAAATACTGAGGAGATCACAGATATCCCTGCAAGCCCAAATCTATAAAGTAGTGGCAGAATATGGACTGGTGGAAAACATTAGGGCCAGAGGCCAAAGTAACAACAATCACAACGAAACAGTAGGTTTTCTGAACAGACTTAGAGACTAAAAACTTAGATAGTAATTCCTACTAGGCTTTCTCTTCAAATAAAGGCAGTATTCACCAACCTTAAAATAAGCTGATTGGGCACTCCCTACATTCACTAAGCCTTCACAATCACTGCATCTCCTCGCGTACCTGACAGAACATTTGAAGCATTGAACATAATAATGTGAAAGGAGGCCAGATTCCAGTCCATTATCCCATTTCTGCACAGAAGCAGACACTGCAACTTGCCTACCAAGTCGTTCTTACTTCCTTACCAGTGGAAGCCTAATTCTGTTCAAGGTAAGAATGTGCTCAACTGAAAACTCAATTTCCTCAAACGTACCTAACCTGATGAATGAATAGTAAAATATATCCATACAATGCAATATTATTTGGCAATAAAAAGAAATGAAATAGTGGTATGTCCTACAACATGAATGAACCTCAGGAACACAATACTAAGCAGCCAGACACAAATGGCCACATACTGTACGATTCCATTTATATGAAATGTCCAGAATAGGTAAATCTAGAGAAGTAGAAAAGTAGTTTAGTAGTTGCCTGGGGCAGGGGTGAGAATGGAATCAAGAGTAACTGCTAATGGGTATGGACTATCTTTCTGGGAAGGTAAAAATGAATTGGCATAACTCTGTGAAAATCATTAAACTGTACAGCACTTCAAATGGGTGATATGTGAACTACAGCTCAATAAAATTGTTGGAAAATGCACAACAAAACTTAGTTCCCCAAGATGCCTAACAGCTAGGGTGCCCATGTGCTACAGTTCTGGGCAGCAAGATGTTGGTGGAAGTAGGCAATGGGGAAGTCAATAGTCTCCTCCATAAAAAAGGACTTGGTTAACTTTTGCCTTCCATCTTTTCCCCATCTTTTTACCTAGTAAAGGTCTAGGCCCTGGGGGTACCTAAGAACAAAAACATGTTAAAGATGGAAGAGCAGCACAAATGGACGAAATGGGGTAATGGATGATATCCTGGGATCCATGCACCAGCCCTGGTCTATCACTCTCTGGATTTATTACAGGATAGAAATAAATCTGTATTTGGTTAAATGATCAGAGTTGGCTTTCTATCATGTGCAGTCAAATGCTATCCCTAATGATGCATGCCTATCTAATATCAGTCTGTGCTTATTCTTGGAGCCAAGAAAGCAAAAGGTAAAAACTCAGAAAGATGCAAAACAAAACAAAACAAAAAGTTGATTCCAAACGTAACATTCAGGCACCACAGAGTCAGCCTTAATTTCTTTTTTTTTAAGGGTAGTTATTTTATTTTCAAACTATACATGTTTTCTCCCCAATTTTGATATATCACCAGGAAGTGCTTACCCCTTTCTAAAAATAAATCACTAAAAAATGCTTTACTTTTGAAATACTGACATACCAAGTATGAGCAAATGGCGTATTATTTTCTCAAGAAGGAATAAGTTCAAATATCATCAATTCCCATGTTTTTAAATGTTTTAAAACATCTGTTGTTTGAAGCGTTAGGAACAGATGCCCACAGATTCAGTTTACTTATATCGAAAATGTAGGTACCACCAGGTGTGGCATAATAATGTTTCCGTCAATGATGGAATGTATGTATCCGTCAATGATGTATGACAGTGGACCCGTGAGATTATAATGGAGCCGGACAATTCCTATCGCCTCGTGATGCAGGAGCTATCTCCGCGTCCTAGCACAACGCATCCCTCACGTGTGTGTGGTGTGGTGGTGATGCTGGTGGAAACACACCTACTGCAGAGGCAGTCCTGTGGAGGCACAGCACACACAGTTACAGGTGTGGGCTGTACCACCTCGGTCTGTGTAAGTCCACTCTATGATGTTCACATGGCGGCGAAATCACCTAATGCCATCTTTCTCAGGACGTATCCCCATTGGTTAAGCGGCACATGAATGCCCTCAATGCACTTACGCGGGATGTTGATGTGTGCCAGAAAATGAAGTTCAATGTTATCCTGAAATATCAAAAGCAAAAACAAGTGCAGAAACAAAAATTAACAAGCAACTGTTTACATTTTTCTTGCTGAGCCCCGTCAGTTATATCACCTCCTTTTTATTGTATGGAGTTGGGGTGCGTGAGGGGCATAGGAGAGTAACACCTGGAAAACAATCTTCCACTGAAGTCAATGAATTACTTCATTTGGGAATAATTATTTTCATGTATAACTCCAAATAAAGTTGACCTTGTAGAAATAAGAAGGAGAATTTTCAATCCGGCTAATTATCCCTGTGACCAAAGAAAAAGCAGGGAAAATAAGAAAAAAGGGTATTGGGGCTGCAGACAGGCGGCACATAAGCCAGCACTGGGGTGGGATGTGGTCTTCCCTACCGATCGGTCTCTTTTTATTTCATGCCTTATTGGTTTATATTACATAAAACGTAAGCTCTTCTAATTTGAATATAAATATCACAATGATGATAGAACGCAATATTTTAAATATGAGATAATGCTTTAAAGGAGTTAACAGACTCTTAAGCCTTTCTAATTGCTCTCTTATGTAAATCTAGGTGTTTTTATTCATCAATTCATTAAAGATTTAACGCTACCATATGTCAAGTGCTAATAAAGCAATGGAGATTCAGACCTGGAAACATAAGTTCCTATCCTCAAAAAATGCACAGCCAAGTGGTAAAAAAAAAAATGTATGTATATATATATATGGTCCCAGCTTACCTTTGTCAGAGTGCACACCCAGGGAATAAGGCTGTAAAACTCCTGCAGGAGCAGGGTAAGGTGTAGAGGAGTCTCCTGGGCACTGGGGCAATCTCAAGTGAAGTGTGACCTTCTAAGAGCAGCAGCACATGCAAAGGAAAGGACATGTGCAACAGCATGACAGGCTCAGGCAGAAGTAGTGAGCTGGTGAAGCCGCAGGAGGTGAAACTGCAGAGATGAGTGGAGACAGTGCACTTAGGAGTTCTGAACCCTACCCTGAAGGCTTTGAGAAACTGCTGAAGGATTTTAAACAGGGACAGCAGCTGTTTTAGGAAGCGTTACTCTGGAAGAAGCTGGATGGATGGGTTCAGGGCCCAGGCCAGTTAAGCAGTTAAGCATTATGGAGGAAATGGGGGAAAAGATGGCGGCAAGCAAAATAACTGTGATGGGTCTGAGATTCTGGACCCATCAAACTCCACAGTTCTAGACCCAAAAACTCCACAAACGCAGATTTTCATATAATGAGAACCATTAAAGTTTTTGTGCACCACCTCCCCTCACCCTTACATTTTTTCCCCAATAAAAACAACCTTTACCACAACCAAAGGGACTTGGGAGGGCTGGGGGGGTTAGAGTGGAGCGGCTGTCACTCTTGTGGCTCAAATGGCAAGAAAGAGGAGTGTCCCATTCTCCAAATGGATTTTTCTTCCTCTACTGGATCGCTTCCATTAGCTTGTGAAACATTTTCTGGTACCCATATCTTCATCTGGAAAACAAACATGCTCTCCTCTCTGTCCCCCACACCCACCAAAAAACAACACTTTGATTTCTAGTCACTGCTCCATTTCCCTTCGCAGCGAAACTTCAATAGCGCTCACTATAGTAGCATGTCAACTTTCCCACACTGTATTCCTACTTCAACTTGCTCCAACCCTGCTGCTTGTGTCAATCACCTCTATAATGCCAAATCCCATAGAGATTTCTCTCTCCATATTGAAATACTTTCTTCCCTGGGCTTCCACCTTCCCTGGGCAACACCTCATTTTCCTGTTTTTGTTGTTGCTTTTTCCATCTGCACTGACTTCGTCTCAGTCTTTTTGTTGTTCTCATTGTTATCGCTTCTTCCTTCACTAGACCATTAAATGCTGGCATGCTTAGGACTCATTCCTAGCACCTCCTCCATCTACACCGTCTCCTGAAGCAATTCATCATACCTTGGCTTTAAATATAGTCTGTAGGTTATACTCCAACATTTGTATGTTCAATGAGACCTTTTCCCTGAGCTGCAGACTCTCTATCTACTCAAAATCTCCACTTAGATGACCAATTGGTAACTCAAACGTAGCCTACAACAAATGACTGATTCCCCCTGCCAAAGCAAAATCCTTTTCCTCCCAGCATTTTTCCCATCTCAGTATAGAGTTTGGCCATACAACCAGATGCTCAAGCCCCAAACCAACTAGTCAGCCCTGCTTACTCTCTTTTCGTATCCACCCCACCCTCCAACATCCCATGAATCCAGGGTCCTGTCTATTATTTTCAAAACTTATCTCCAATGTGCTCCTTCCAATTGCCCACACTACCCAAATTGGTCCCAAACCACTCTCTCTTCTTCCCTAAACTATGCAACAGTTTCTTTAAAATCTCACTACTTCCATCCTTGCCTTCCTACAATCAAGTCTTTATAAGAGAGTTGGCATAATCTTTTTTAAATGACAAATCAGATCATGTTTACTGAAAAACATCCTTGAATGAAATTCCACTGTATTTAGAATAAAATATAAATGTATCCCATGGCTTAAAAGGCCCTGCTGCCTGCTCCTGTGTCTCCCAGACCTCATTGTGAACCCTCCCTTACCTACCTACATCCTAGCTGCACCGACCTCTGTTCTCTTCTTCCAGCAGCAGCAGCTAGAGGATACAGAGGAAGGGCCGAGCCTGGAGGACAGCTTATTCCTGCTTTAAGGCCTCTGAAATCACGTCCCTTCTGCCTGGATCTTCTCATCACTGACTTCTTGTCATTCATATTTCAGTTGAAATGCTACTTGCTCAGAGAAGCCTGGCTAAATAGCACATCTAAAGTTATTCTTTCTGATTCCACTCTGTATTTTTTCATAGCACTTACCAAAAGCTTACGTTCATGTTTCTCCTAACCAGAATATAAGACCTAAAAAGGGAGGAATTTCATCTGTCTTGTTCCCTACGTATCTTGAGAACCAAATATACAGTGGGCACTCAATAAATATATATTGAATGAATAGCCCAATACTCTTTGCTTCTACAAGTAAAATATTCTTATAACAGGGGTGTAAGAAAGCACAGAATATAATACAGCTCTCAGTCACTAGAGCCAGCTTATAATATCACATCAGTGCTTTGTCAATTTGCTTCTTTCCTATAAAAATAGTATTTTTCTGCAAAATCTGCTCAGTAACATTCAGTCTATGACAAAACAACTGGAAGAAGACCAGCCATGAAATTCTTACAACTTCTCTTTTTTTTCCCATGTCAGTGACTCCAAGTAGCTCAGCAAGAAAACTCTTTAAACTTTTAAACCACCTACTAAAACAAATGCACATACATAACCAGCTTACAAACAAAAAAATAAGGTTAAAGGCACACACACTCCAGCTGAGAGCACCTTTTCCTACTTGCTAATATGGGATAGAAGTCAGATGTCAGTACCTTTTCTTTTGAACTGATCTTGGATATAGAACTGTGATATCTAAACAATGCACTAAGCTGAACACAAAAAAATGTACTGACTGTTGGAAGGGATGCTAGAGTTGAACCACTCCACGGGCATAACAGCATAGTTAGTGCTAAATGATATATGTTGGTTGAATGCCTTCTGAGATTGCAGGTTGTGTACAAAAACGTATAACTTACAGTTCAAAGAGCTTTAAAAAAAAAAAAAAACAACCGGCCATTCAGGGGGCTGAGTACTTCCTAAAACCAAAAAACCAGTGTGAAATGGTATACAGAAAAATCATGCTGTAGGCCTGCTGGGGCAGAACATGTACTGTGTGAGCTCTTCGTCCAGATGTACTGCTGATTCAAAGCTTCTTTAAGAACAGTAAAAGCCTCCAACTGTTACACATTGTGTGCTTGTGAGGACAAGAGTGGAGGCAGGCACCCCCAGGCCTGGCTATCTAGGAGCCCCAACTATGCCTTCGGCCAACTCTAACCAAACACAATAAATACATGCATCCCCTAATGTAATGGCTCTGGAGAACAGTTTCAATGTTGTGATACTTCCTGGTAATAATAATGCCAACTTTTTATTAGAACCCGGAGGTTGAGTACTGGTAGCTGTGATTGTGTTGGGGACCGGAAGCCGGAGTGAAGCACCCATGAAACAAAACAGGGTACCTAGCTGCTGCATGTTCAAAGACTTACCAGACACAACCAATCACTCATTATGAACGATATTTTCAGAACTGCCATCATATAAAACAAATCCTTTAATTTCTCAAGTGTTTTAAAAAAAACAATTTTATACTTAAGCCAGCCTTGAAGATAAGCACAAAATTTACCAGTTTACATTTTTTAACCCATGACATCTCAAGCACCTACTCTGTGCATAGCACTATTCTAGGTGCAATAAAAGGGATTCTTAACCTTAGAAACGTGATTTCACTTTCTGAAATTGTATTATCACCTTTTCCAGAGAGTAAAAATAAATAAAATCATCACTGTTTACTACTCACCTGCCCCCAAAACTCACTTCTAGCACATGGAAAAGCTAATTTCTGCCAAATTTAAGATGTTTCAATGAATTCAGCTCCTACTTCCCCCAAAAATAAAGGAGAACTCCTTTTCATTAAAAAAATAAAATAAAAAAGAAACAATTTTACAAAGGGGCAGTTTCTGTTACTAATCAATTATTATTATTTTTAATTTTTTTCATACACTAGCTTTTCGTTAAGTTTTCTTCCTCCAATATTGCCTTTCCCTGTAAGACAAACCAGACATCTTTTTATACTGTTTTTCTTTTCCTAAGAAAAAGTAATGGATCTGGAAGACAAACCATTCCCAAGACTAGTGATAAATATTTTAAAAACTTTAAAGGTGAATCACCTACATTACCTTGATGAAGTCAAAAAATAAAAAGCAATTGGCACTAAGATAGCTATTCCAAATATCTGTGTTTAAACAATTTAAAAAACTGTTTATTTATTTTGTAAGAATGTACCCCTAGTCCAAAGTAACTATGTTTTAAAAATTTTTGGCCCCAAAATTTACAAAAACCTTTTCAGTTCAACCTAATAAAACTGATATCTAGAAAATTATTCCACATTATTAAGTGTGTCTTAAAAAGTTCCGATTCTAAAGCATTCCTAAGGCACGGTGTTCTGGAAGACAAGTGTGCTCCTGCTGGCGTTGTGTCATGGATGAAGCGTCCGTGACTGGCTCCCAGCGAGCCCTGACAGGCACCTTCCGCTGGATGCTGTGGGACTGTGGGAGGAGCGTCACACATAGGCCCCCAGGGCTGCATGGAACTCTGTGAGACACTGTACCAGCTGCTGGAACTTGGGCCTCTCCTCCGGATCCAAGGCCCAGCAACAAGCCATCACAGCAAATCTGCAGTGACAAAAATGAAAAATTTGGCAAGTGGTGATATAGGATTCCTAACCTTTTGGTCAATCGGATGCCAGCTATGTTTTCTGTATAAATGTGGGTGTGGAGAGGAGGACACAAAAATCAATCAATATTACTATCTTTTGGCAGTTCTAAAACGAAAAGAAGCTCAAGTGAGTCATCTGGATTTTACATGTAGATTTCAATTCTTTGTGATAGCATGTGAAAATACATCAGCAAATATGGAGATTTCATGTAAATACCTGTGTTATCCTATATTTAAGTTCTGAGAGAAAAGAAGAAGCTTTATCCAAGCTCTGAAAACCTTGAATCTACAGTAAAATCAGTGCAAAAGCTGCCACCTTGCCGTGGTGTAGAAATCTCCAGGTGATTCTGGAACTCAGACTAGGCTCACTTGTGCACTCAATCACCTGACTAGCCCCGCCTGCCCACCCCAATCCAATTATATGGAAGATCAGCTATGCGATGACAGGAACCATCTCACCGGCTAGCCCAGAACGTCACCTTTATATATCAGCTGACACCAACTGGAAGGCAAGACGGCAATGAGAAAGACTTTTTATAACTAAGAATGTCCTTAAGGCTCTAGCGGTAAAAGTCAGGTCCTCACTCTACACAGAATAACCCACATAATATTCAGTGTTTTCTCACTATGTATATTCGCCTCTTGGATTAGAATAAACACTACAAAATATAAGATGCAGAAGTCCTAACGTCCAATGCATTAAAGAGTGCATGAGTCTGGCTGACTGTGGTTCTCTACAAAAGTATAATTTAAGTCCAAAGAGTCATTATTCTCAGGAGGAAAGTCTCTGGATGACTATGGACACCTGCTCTTTTTATTTTATCCCAGTATTGTACAGGGAATGAAACCCATGTCTTTAAGCTCAGAAAAACTTACAGTTCATCAGGACAGTTGATGGGCTGGGCTATTCGGTAACCATCTTTCAGGTACGCGGCCATCTCAAAGGGGTCAATGTCCACATAGGGCGTTTGGCCCAGAGTCATGAGCTCCCATAGCGTCACTCCGAAGGCCCACTGAGGAGAAGCAGCAACACAAGGAGGGGATATTTAAAACAATGTCAGAGTGCTGCTGCCTGTGGCCAGGTATGGCCTCAAAATAGCAGCTCAACCCACTCTTAAGGAAAGCAAAACATTATGTACAAAAAGAAGTCAACTATATCCAATTAGTTTATCTTGCTAGGACAGAAAAAATAGCATTTTAATGAATGTATCCTTCAATGTGAATGTCATTATTATATATGCTAATTAGATCTATTGGAAAGAATGGCTTTTACTGTTGATTACGAGCCCCACCACATCAAACTGTTAAATATAGATTTCCTAATATAAAAGTTTGTTACTTAAAAGGCTGGCGCCGGCCCAGTGGCTCAGGCAGTTAGATCTCCATGCTCCTAACTCCGAAGGCTGCCGGTTTGATTCCCACCTAGGCCAATGGGCTCTCAACCACAAGGTTGCCGGTTCAATTCCTCAAGTCCCATGAGGGATGGTGGGCTGTGCCCCCTGCAACTAAGATTGAACACGGCACCTTGAGTTGAGCTGCCGCTGAGCTCCTGGATGGCTCAGTTGGTTGGAGTGTGTCTTCCCAACCACAAGGTTGCCGGATCGGTTGCCGGTTCAACTCCCACAAGGGATGGTGGGCTGTGCCCCCTGCAACTAGAAACGGCAACTGGACCTGGAGCTGAGCTGAGCCCTCCACAACTAAGACTGAAAGGACAACAACTTGAAGCTGAACAGCACCCTTCACAACTAAGATTGAAAGGACAACAACTTGACTTGGATAAAAGGCCTGGAAGTACACACTGTTCCCCAATATAAATTCCTGTTACCCTTCCCCAATAAAATCTTTTTTTAAAAAAAGGCTGTAGCTCGTATGCATAATTCAGAAGTGGAAACTGAATATAACTTTGGCCTAACTGGATGGAGGAAAGAACACCATGAACAAGTGAAATATGCAAATTATAAAAAATAGATGTCATGGATTTTTACTATATTAAAAATACTTTAAATCAACAGGTGAAAGTATGCTGAAAAAAATATTTTCCAACCTTACTTGAGTAAAAGATCAGATTTACTTAAAATCAACATGTTCTATTGGTAGGAGCAGAAATCAGTGCTCTTTCATGGTCCAATCAAACTATACCGTGGTTCCCGCGAGTGTGTGGGGCAGGCGATGTGTCCACACAGAGCTGTTGCCACATGGCCTGGAAGGACCCAGAATGGGGACTCCCACTGATGTGCTGCCACATGTGAACCTCGAGGTCAGAAAGAAGGTGCATAGGAGGATATCTGTGTACCAGGTATCGTGTTTATGAGTCCTTTCAAGTTCTAGACATTTTGCATTCTTTATCTCACTTCATTTTTACAACAAACCCATGAGACTCATTGGCAGCATGATTTTACAGGTGAGGAAACCGAGGCTCACAGAAGTGACTTGCCTCCAAAAATACACTTTTTGTGTGAAGGAGGAAAAAAGAAGAGGGAAAACAAAGTAAAAAATAAGTTTGTTTACAAATCTAAGCACAGTGCATTAAATTTTAAGTTACAATTTTTTAATAATAAAATCCAGAAATACTCCCTAAATTATACGGATTTTTAAAGAAGCCTTACATTAGTGAATAGCTTTTTGCTTACCATAATCTATGCAAAGAAGAAAACAGTAGAATGTTATCTTTTAGAATACTTTAAAAACTGTCAATGGAGGGCAGCCAGATGGCTCAGTTAGTTAAAGTGCAAACTCTGAACAACAAAGCTGCTGGTTCGGTTCCCACATGGGAGCTGGGCCCTCCACAACTAGACTGAAGACAATGGGCTGCCGCTAAGTTTCCAGAGGGGCGGCTGGATGGCTCAGGTGGTTAGAGTGTGAGCTCTTAACAAGGTTTCCAGTTCAATTCCCGCATGGGATGGTGGGTGCGCCCCCTGCAACTAAAGATTGGCAACTGGACTTGGAGCTGAGCTGCGCCCTCCACAACTAGACTGAAGGACAACGACTTGGAGCTGATGGGCCCTGGAGAAACACACTGTTCCCCAATAAAATTCATTAAAAAAAAAAATTGTCAACGGAAACTACTATACCAAACCAAAATATATTTCAAAAATGAAGGCAAAATATAGTTTTTGAGGCAAACCAAAGCTAACAGAATATGTCACCATCAGATCTACACTGCAAGACATATGAAAGTACTTGTTCACATAGAAAGAAAAAAATATTAGATGGAAATTTGCACCTACACAAAGAGTGAGTGCTGAAAACATGAGTAACAACTAGGTAGTTTTTCATTAAAAATTTTTCTTAATAGATTGTTTAAAGCAAAACCAGCAACAACGTATTATGAGTTTATAATACAGAGAAGTAAAATGTAGGCCCACAATAGCATAAAGGAGGAAAAGGGATGAGTGGAAATATTATATTACATTGTAAGCTGCTTATATTAAACACGAAGTGGCATAATATTATTTGAAAGTAAAAGGTACACTTTGTAAACCCTAGAACAAGTTTCTCAACCTCAGCCCTACTGATACTGTGGGATGGATAATGCTTTGTTCTAAGAGGTCTCGTGCATTGTACGATATGTGGCAACATCCCTGGCCTCTACCCACTCCATGTCCCAAATTGTGATAATTGAAAATGCCTCTAGATATTGCCAAATGTCCCCTCGTGAGGGACGGTGAGGGGGCGAAGTTGCTCCCAGTTGAAAACTACTAAGCTAGAATCAAAGAAAATAAAAAGATACAAATTATCAATATCAGTAATGGAAGAGGGAACATCATTACAGATGCTATAGATGTCAAAAAATATTATGAACCACTCAACTTTATGCCAATTAAATTAATAACTTAGATAAAATGAACATACTCCTTGAAATACACAAATTACCAAAACAGATACAAGAATAGAAAATCTTTATAGCTCTATATCTAGTATTAAAGAAATGGAGTTCATAATTATAAATCTTTCCACAAAGAAAACTCTTCATCCAAATAGTTTCACTGGATGAATGCTATCAAATTTGAAAGAAAAGAATAATACAAATCTGTATTAGTTTTCTAGGGCTGCCATAACAAGGTACCACACACTGGCTGACTTAAACAACAGAATTTACTTTCTCACAGTCCTGCAGGCTAGAAGTCCAAAATCAAGACATCAGCAGGGCCATGCCCCCTCTGAAGCCTGTGGGGGAACTTCCTTCCTTGCCGATTCCCAGCTTCTGGTGGTTTGCTGGCAATTCCTGGTGTTCCTTGTTTTATAGCTGCAACATTTCATTCTCTCCTCGAATGTCTTCTTGTAAGGATACTACTCATGCTGGATTAAGGTCCACCCTAAATGAGTATGATTTTATCTTAACATTATATCAGCAATTACCCTATTTCCAAATAAGGTCACATTCTGAGGTGCTACGGTTTAGGACTTCAACCTATTTTTGGGGAGACACAATTCAATCCTACACAAACTCTATCAGAAAACTGGGGAGAAGGGAACATGTCCCAACTTATTTTGAGGCCAGCATTACCCTAAATACCAAACCAGAGTTCAGCTTTTTGGAACTCAGTGTTTTTTTCATTAACAGTGACCATCAGAGAAGAGCAATGCCCATCCTTGAGGTCTGTGCTTTGTGGGGTGGGGAGGGACAGGAACAGATGGAGATGGATGTGTAGTTTTTAAATCTCCATAGAAACAGAGCCTACTGGTTTAAAGAGAACGTTCTAGTCTGCTTCAAAATGAAAAAATGGTGTCAAATTAACAAAAGTTAAAGGAAGCTGCCTGCTAGATACAGGTTTTCTGTCTATCTTAAAACCTTATTCTTTAAACTTTTAATACTGACAGTGACTAGTAAATGTAATGCTTGATTTTTAAAATTCACAATTTCCACAGGGAAGGAAGTTCACTACACAGATACAACAAAGCCCAAAGAAGTGATACTGGTTAGAAGGGTGTTCCCATCCCTTCTTCATGAGATGAGATGGGTCTGTTCTTATTCACTGATTGTGGCAGCAGCGGTGGGGAAGGAATAATCAATCCAAATCAGATTTTGGAGGAAGAAACCATGGGAACTGGTCACAAGTGGACACTGTCACCTTGTACACAGGACTTAAGTCCATCCACTGACAAAGGAGGAACATTCTAACAACTTTGGACTGTAAGGGACTTTCACAGAGATGCTGGTGGTATGTGCACTTTGGAGTGTACCCAGGTACCGTAACAGTACAAGCTGACTTTAAAATAAATTACTTCTTTCACATTGTTTTGCCCAATTATTGCTGAGCATTCACCTAAGGTCCTCATATTACAAACTGCAATTTTAATAAACACTAAACAAAGAACAATAAAGCCAAAGGGTACACTGCAGTTTCATTTCCTTAAAAGCCAACAAAAGTGATTAATTATACGTTGGTTCACCAACCCTTTAAAAAAAAAAAAATCAAGATAAACAGCACCAGGATGATTTGTGGAAAACTTGTTCTCTAAAGTCTTCTGATAACTGAACCATTTCAAATTTAGACAGACTTATTCTATAATTTCCCTTTGCTTGACGTCGTTGGAAAGAGGGCAATAAGGAGGTCAAGCTGTTTTTTCCAGAGTTTTTAAAAGGCTGCTGCTATGCCCATTTAAAGAACATTTAGAGAATAGCACTGTTCTTCTATTCATCTTCTCCCAACTTGTACGATTTTATAGATTTCCAAAATATAAGATATAAAACATTTTTTCCACTAACAACATATACTTATTGACTTGTCAAAAACTATATAAATAAAATTCTTTTTAAATCTTTAATGTAATGTTTACTAATTTGAGGTCTATTAAAAAATTTCCATTCTGCTACTTCATGAACTTATCAAGCGACGCTGACCTCAGTGTACTATATATAAGAAAAAACTTTGTCCAATTCTCAATGATCTCGTCTGACCACAGTGAAAGCATAATCAAGTGTTCCCTGACTAGGCCTTTCTGTTAATACTAGAAACCCAACATTCCTTTCTTGTATGGAAATGGGTTCAAGATGACTCAAGTGCGATTAATTTAATCTGGGAAAGAGCTTTCCAAGCTTCACTAATGAATGAGAAGACTCATCCAGGGAGTCAGTTAAAAATACAAATTCCCTAGTCCTATCCTAAAAATTCTGGACTCTGGAACACAAAAGTTTTAACTAGAGTACCTAGCTGGGTCTTAAGATCCAGCAAATTTCAGAACTAGTCTTAGGTATGTGAGCAGTGGTGGTCAGACAGTAAAGACACTTTTTAAAAATTATAGTATATCTGACATACAAAGAACTGCACATAAAGTGCTAGATTTGTTAAGTTCTGACATGTGTATATACCCCTGAAACCATTGCTACAACCAAGTTAATAAACATATCCATCACCTCTGAAAGATTTTTCCTGCTCTAATCCTGTCCTTCCACCCCTACCATCCCCGAGTAACCACCAATCTGCTGTCACTACAGATTACTTTGCATTTTCTAGAATTGTATATAAATGAAATCAAACTGTACACTTTTTCCTGCCTTGCTTCTTTCACTCAGAATAATGATTCTGAGATGCCTCCATGATGCAGCATGTATGGATTGTTCATCCCTTTTCCTTGAACTATAGTCCACTGTATGAATAGCAATTTGTTCATCCGTTTACCTGTTGGACATTTGATTTCCAGGTTCATCGACTAAAAATAAAGCTGCTATAAACATTTGTGCACAAGTGTCGGTAAGGACATAAGCTTTCATTTATCTAGGAGCAAAATGACTCGATATTGTACATGTTTAACTTTTTAAGAAACTTCCTGTTTCCAAAGTGAATGTCCCGTATTAGATTTCCACCAGCAGTGTCTGACAGCTACCATTCTCCCACATCCTTGCAAGCAATTCAGTCTTTTCAATTTTAGTCATATTAATGGGTGTGTAAAGGTATTTCATTGTGGTTTAGGTTTGCATTTTTCTAATGACTAAAGAAGTTGATCACATTTTTGTGTGCTTATTTGCCAATTATGTATCTTCATTGGTGAAATGTCTGTTCAAATATTTTGCCCATTTTTATGTTGGGTTGCTTCTTTACCACTGAGTTTTGAGAGCTCTTCATATATTCTGCCTCTTTCTTCTATCAGATAATTTGCAAATATTTTCTCCAAATATTTCTTTGCCAAGCACCAATATTTTCTTCTATGTTCTCTTCCAGAAGTCTTACAGCTTTAGATTTCACATTTAGGTCTGTTATCTACTTGGAGTTAATTTTTGTAGATGGAGCAAGGAATGGATCGAAATTCATTTTCTTTACCTGCATATCCAATTGCTCTAAAACTGTGTGTTTAAAAAATAATCCCTTCTCCACTGAACTGCCTTTGCACTTTCGACATTAGTTATCAATACATTATGTGGGTCCATTTTTAGATGCTCTGTTCTGCTCCACTGATCGACCTGCCCACCTTAATGCCATCACCACAGTCTTCACTACTATCATTTGAAATCAGATCTCCAACATTGTTCTTTTTTTAAAGCTGTTTTGGCTGTTTGAGGTCCTTAACATTTCCATATGAATTTTAGAATCAATCTGTCACTTTCTACCAAAAAAAAAAAAATAGAAGACTGCAACGATTTTCTCTGGGACTATATTAAATCTATTGACTAACTTGGAGAAAACTAACATCCTAATACTGAGTTTCCTGATCAGTGGAAACTCAGTATTCAGTGGAAAGGCATATTCTTCCATTTACATAGGTCTTTAATTTCACTCAACAATGTTTTATAGTTTTCATTGTATAGGTCTTCACATTTTTTGTCAAGATATATTCCTAAGAATTCTAAAAATTTCATAGTTTTGGATGCTTTTATATTCTTTAAAAACTTTGATTTGATTTTTCATTAGTGTAAATTGATCTTGTGTTCTGTAATCTTTCTAAACTCCTGTTAGTTCTATGTTAGTAGCTAATTTGTGAATCACATTGGATCTTCTTCATAGATGGTTGTGTCATCCACAAATAGTTACTTTTTCCCTGCCAATCTTTTCTTGCCTTTTATTTCCTGCCTGCTTTAGTGCACTGGTTGGAACTTCATACAATACTGAAGTGATGGGAATGGGCGTCCTTATCTTGCTTCTGTTATTAGGTAAAAAGAATTCAGGCTTTTGGCAGTAAGTATTATGTTAGCTAGATTTTGTTTTTTTTTAGCAGATGTCCCTTATCAGTTTGAGGAAGTTCTCTTCTATTCCTAGACTTTTGGGAATTTTCTTCTAATACTTTTTCTGCATCTATTGAGATGATCATATAGTTTTTGCCTTAAAGGAATTTTAGCTTAGTGGGGAAGAGAGGTAATTATGTAACAAGTTACATAACTTGGAGAAAATTAAAGTTATTTCCAGATACCAACAGAAGAGGTGCCATTAGGCAATAGGATGAAATGTATGTATGTGCACCATAAAAATTTAAAAAGGAACAAAATTGTTTATCATATGCTTAGCTTTATTTGCACATCATAGCAAAATTTTATGGTTTGTAGGATTCCCATGTTAGAGGTATGGAATCTAAGGCCAAGAGAGATGATCTCAGACAGCAAATGGTAAATTTAGGATTTAGAAGTCGGATTCTAAATCCTATTTGACCAGCTAAGGACTTCTTGGCTTTTGTGTCAATTTTAGCCTCTTAGAAGCCTTAATTATCATATTCTTGTCCACAGTCTGCATTGGGGCTCTTTTTATAAGTGTGATGATGGACAAAGTGGGATATTATCATAAGATGCTCATGGTCAAGTCATTTTTATTTTTTAAAATTGTTTTTTAAACTTATTTTAGGTGTGTTTTTCCAGGACCCATCAGCTCCAAGTCAAGTAGTTGTTTCAATCTAGTTGTGGAGGGCGCAGCTCACAGTGGCTCATGTGGGGATCGAACTGGCAACCTTGTTGTTTTTGGTTTTCAGTATGTTAATACAGTATATTGCCCTGTTTGACTTTCAAATGGTAAAACAAACTTGTATTCTTGGTATAAAGCCTATGTGGTCATTTTTAAAATATATTTTTGGATTCTATTTGTTAAACTTTTGGTTAAAATTTTTGAATCTCTGATCATGATAGATTATGAGCTATAGTTTTCTTCTGATCTTTGTCTGGCATTGTTTCAGGGAATGCTGACCTTATAGAATGAATTAGAAAGTAATCTTTCCTCAATTTTCTGAAAGCGTTTGTGTAGTTTGTTTTATTTCTTCCTGAAATGTTTGGAGGTACTACTCCCCAGTGCTGCAGATTTCACTCTGGACCTAGAGCATTTTGGGGAGGGCAGGTTTTTAACTAAAAATTCAATTTCTTTAATAGATATAGGACTAAGTTCTAATTATCCACTCCTTGAGTGGGTTTTGAATGTTCTTATTTTCCAAAGAATTTGTCCATTTCACCTGTGGCTGAATTTATTGGGAAGCAGCTGTTCATAATGTTTTATTACTTAATACCTGTGAGCATCTGTAATATCATCTCTCTCCTTCATTATATTGTTAATGTGCAACTTCTATTTTTCTCATTAGTCTAGCCAAGAGATTTACCGTTAATGATAATACTCAGAGTTAAGCATCGGTTTCACTGGTTTTCTCTCTTGTTCTTCTCTTTCATATTTCACCGACTTCTAATCTTTATTATTTCCTTTCATCTGTTTGGGGTTTGTTCTTAAGGTGAAAACTACGGCACTCATTTGAGACTTCTTCTTTTCTAATATTGGTGTTTAATAGTATATATCTCCCCTTCAGCAGCACCCCAACATTTTTGAAATGTTTTGTTTTTATTTAATTCAACTCCAAATAGTTTGTAATTTGTGTTTTGATTTCTTCTTTGACACATGGGTTATCTGGAAGTTTATTATTTAGTTTCCAAATATTTGGGGATTTTCTAGTTTCCTATTTTTGATTTCTAAACTAACTACACTGTGTTCACAAAACACTACTTTGTATGAATTAAGTCCGTTAAAATTTACTTGTTTTATGGCCCAGAATATGGTCTAGCATAGTAAATATTCCATGTATACTTGAAAAGAATATGCATTCTGTGATTGTTGGAAGTGTCTGTAATTGTTAATTAGATCAAGCGGTTGATCATGTTATTCAAATTACTGATTTTCTGTCTATTTGATCAATTATTGAGAGTGATCTTTTAAATGTGTTCAGTGATCTTTTAAAGAGATATAAACAATAAGAAAAATCTTGTGCATTTACCCATGTAGTTACCACTTCTGGTGCTCTTTGTTCCTTTGCAGAGGTCCATATTTCCATCTGGTACCAGTGGTTCCCAAAGGACTTCCTTTAACATTTCTTGTAGTATGAGTCTGCTGGTGATGAATTCTTTCAGCTTTTGTATTAGGTTAGTGCAAATGTAATTGCAGTTTTTCAGTTTTTAACCCTTTGAACTGCAATTACTTTTGTACCTAATAGTTCTGAAAAAGTCTTTATTTCTCCTTCATTTTTGAAAGATATTTTTGCTGATTATAGAATTCTATGTACACAGTTCTTTCCTTACAGTAATTTAAAGATGTAGCTTCACTGTCTTCTCCCTTGCATTGTTTCCAATGAGAAATTTCCTGCCATCTTTTCCTTGGTTCTTCTGTATAATACATTACCATGTTTTATTTTTCTGGATGCTTTTAAATTTTTTTATCACTAGTTTTGAGCAATTGGATTATAATGTGCTGTGGTTTACTTTCTTCAAGCTTTCTGTGTTTGGAGTTTGTTGAGTTCTCAGATCTGCTTTATAGTTTTCACCAAATTTGGAAACATTTCAGTCATTATTTCTTCATCACTCTTTCTTGTCCACCCCGCGCCCTCCACTTCATGTCTTTGGGGACCCCAGTTACACATATATTTAGTAAAATAAACTGTCGTCTAACAGCTCAGTGAGAGATCCTTCCTCAAGCATTTTCTGTATCTTCTCTTTCCTTCTATCTCTTGCTTTATTCCCATCTCAGAAGAGAGGTATACTTCCTCCTGCAACAAGATTATACCTTTACCTGGGCTCCTGATGCCATTCACCCATCATCTCTTAGAGCTCCCCTCCAATAACCACTAGTCCAAACTCTTTCTTCCCACCCCTGCTTCCCTGGCCTAGAAACCAAACCAAATAACCCAGTATGAAAAATAAAACACAAAAATAATAAATCAGCCTCTCTTGATCTTGCCATCTCATCAAGCTATTATCCTTTCATTCCTCATAGCTGAACTTCAGAGTGTAACCCGCTTGTTGCTACCACTTTCTCACTCTGACAATCACAGAGCCCTTGACAATCACTCCTATTTTTAATGATTTATTAAATCTGCTTGTTCAAAAACCCAGTTATTTCTTCATTCTTTCTGACCACTGCAGATATGTTTACAGACTAGATCATTTACAGACTATTTCCTTCCCTGGTTTCTATGACACAGCAGTCTCTGGATTCTCTTTGTATTTATTTCTTTGTTGCTTTCTTTTTTGACTAATTAAAAATAAACATTCCTTATTCCCTTGGCTTTCTTCTCTCTATACATTCAATACCTCTGGCATCAAATGCTCTGTTCATTCAATCACCACTGTTAGGAAGCTGATGTCCAATTTCTAATATTCTGCTTCGATGCCTTTCCAGAATTCCAGACCCACATTCCACCCATCAGTATCTCGAACTCAACTCACTTCAAAGTGAAGTCTTAATTCAAGGGAGTTGGTAAAGATGAACCACATTAATTTGCACCACATCAAATTAATCATGTTTTTCCCAAACCTCAGTCTACCTGCTGTCCTCAATCATGTTGTTATCTTCAGAGTGATTTAAGATTTATTGCAATAGTAAACTAAAGCACAAATCAAAGATTACACTAAAGTTTTCAGAAACATGGGCCCTGGGTAAAAAGACATCTA
This sequence comes from Rhinolophus hipposideros, assembly GCF_964194185.1. Taxonomy (NCBI): domain Eukaryota; kingdom Metazoa; phylum Chordata; class Mammalia; order Chiroptera; family Rhinolophidae; genus Rhinolophus; species Rhinolophus hipposideros. The sequence goes on along the minus strand of NC_138060.1, from coordinate 34,177,340 downwards.
TGCAATATATCTAATAGTTAAGGGGTGGGCATGCTCAGGCCACAAAGGTGAATCAATAAATCATTTACGCAAATAACTGTGGTCAACAGCACAGATGGAATCTCTGATGTGAAGTCCATAGGAGTGAAACAAGGAGAAATGTGAAGACTCAGCACGGAAATAGAGAGGAGACGAGGACAGTGTAAGATCATTCAGGATTCTTTTACATAGCTCTCTAAGAAGACTAGCACTGCTGGCTGTGACTGTTCTTAAAATAAATGACCCAAAAGGCACAGATATGGACGTCAACTTCAGTTCTATAGCTATGGAACATCTGCTAAAGGAAAATAAGATGGAGCTCCCACTGCCCATTCTGGGAAGAACGACTTGCCCATAAATATATAAGGCAGTGTGTGACAGGTGCTATTAGATACAAAATCCTCTGGGGATCCAAGGAAGACAAACTCAAAGGTCATCAAAGTACCTGGTGTGTTTGGACCCAGAATGAATTCCAGATACGCAGAAATGCAGAATATAAAGAAATGTACAGTGGAAAACATGAAGCTAAAAGAGGGAGATAAGGAACAGAAGGCTCTGAAAAACAGGGGAAGGGGTTTGGATCTTTCTTTACCAACTCCCTTGAATTAAGACTTCACTTTGAAGGTCAAAATATCATGGAGAAATATTCGTAGCAGTGGAAGCTTGAGTTCATTCAATTTACCAACATTAACTAACCAATTTTCAGAAGTTTTCAAAACTGATACCCCACTGTGCACAGGTATAGGCTTTATTAGTATATATCCTTTTCCTAAATATCCAGTTTTGAAGCTTTTATTATTCTACGAATTTTATTTTTTCAGACACATATTTTCTAGGCCTTTTCAATAACCATAACTGAAATCTACATCTATAGGATTATGTTACTTTTAAAAAGTTTTCCTATTTAAATTTTAAGACTCAATAAATTTATACAAGGATTCCTTTTAATAATTCTTCAATATTAACTGTTACCTACAAATCTTAATATTCCTCCAGATTTATCACTGTGGCAATATTGTTTTTTCATTCCAGCTAAACAAATGTACCTAGATGTACAATGACTGTGTACAAAATGCAATGACTGCATCAGGTATCAAATTTAGTACATGTTGCTAACTCAGGCACAGGGTGTGGTACATGACTGAAAAGAGACCACATGTGCTATGAATCTGTCCTAGGGTCTGTGATTAGGAAAGGCAGAGGAGCCAATAGTGGATGCCTACCAGGCCATCACACATATGTGATATTTAGGGCACTTTCCTCCACTGCACCAGATGCTTAGATACAGCTCCACCAGAACACCGAGTCTATTTGAAGGGAATGTTAAATAGAAAGTGCAGAAAGTTAGTAAGATCTCTTGAGAAAAATATCTATTCTTAGGGAAAGCCAGATACAGAAAATACATCAAAGGCAACTATTTCATCAAAAGATAGCAACTGGTCACCTGTGAAAATATATTAAGTGCTCCTAAAGTAAATCCATGTACTCCTCATTCACCGGAGATACTAGGACTATTCAAATACTATTAAATAAAACTAAACAATAGCATCATAATAATGCTCAACTTTAAGTCTTTATTTCCTAATGTCTGAATGATACTGTCACCTCTCCAGCTTTTTCTGAATGTCTTTATATCATTATAAAAGTGAATTTAACATTTAAATAATATGTCTGAGATTGTTGATGTGTAAAATCTGCAACCAAAATAGAAACAAATATTAGGAATCTAAGCATTATTCTAAAATTAATAATGAAGAAATAAAATAGAAAGCTTTCTATACTTTTAAAAGTAATAAGCATTCTCTGAAAACTAGAGCTTCCTCTTTGATACCGCTGTAGCTCAGAAGATCATTCTTCATGGGTATGTTATAAATGTGAGCTGCTGCTACTCAAGTCTGCTCGAGGTGTGGCACTAACTTCCCATGGCACTGAGCAAGCAGGAGTAATAAGAAGTACTCTACTGTAGATACAATATTTAGATAACTTCACAGATTTCCCTCCGTCTAGGTAATCTTTAATGTTCACAGAAGAAATACCGTAAAGGCACAAGGAACATATTTTAATTTGCCTTGCACCCTAAAAACTGTTCAAGTACCTTAATGGACCTCCTCATGGTCATAAACCACACTGATAAGATTAGCATGCAAATCATTTCCTTGACTTGTTTTTCCCAAGAAAATGCTTTTTAAACACAATGTAACACCATTAAGACAAGAAAACCACCAAGAAAGAAACTCTTAATTGTGCATTCTTGATTTCATTTAGTCTCTTAATACAAGGTAGTCTCTCAATAGCAGAATTATGTTAGCTACTATAATTAGCTAAATAATTCAAAGAAGACATAAATCAAAAAATTATTTTCAAATAAAGGAAAAAAAGTCACCAAAAGAAAATCTATGGTGGTATTCACATCTGATGAAAACAGAATAAAAACAATATCCAGAAATTCTTAAGAATGCCCATGATGACGTCATACGCCTATCTTAAAATAATATTAGAGATTTATAACTAGTCAAATCTAGTTGTGCATATTTCCTAAGTTCAACAGTTAAAAGCTGGTATTAACGTAAGAATCTTGACATACTGAAATATTGAATCTTTCCATTAATAATTATGAAAACACAACCCAGAGACACAATGTATTAATGTTATTTATAAGATGGAAAACATTAGTGTATTTCCAAACAAATCATGTAGGGTTTTTAACTATAAAGAAATGCAAAAAAAAAAAAAAAAAATACAATGTCCCCTTGAAGGCAGTAATATGGTTAGAGGTTACATTTATACCTAAAATATATATTTTACATGTGTAGAGACTCTGGTCAGAGTAAGATTACATTACTTGTTTTGCATATAACTGCATGAAGCCTTTCAGACCAAAAGGAGAATAATATTAAGCATAGCTTTTAAATTCCCAACTCCAAGAAAAAGTGGGAACAGAGCATAATGATTATGCATATACATTCTTTTCTTTTTCTTGAATTATTTTTATTTATTTTTAACTATAGTTGACATACAATATTATATTAGTTTCAGGTGTACAACATACTGATTCAACATTTATAAACCTTAGAAAGTAATCACCAGAAAAAGTCTAGTAACCATGTGTCACTGCAGTTATTACAATATTACTGACTCTATTTCCTATACCGTACATTTCATCCCTGTGACTTATTTTATAACTGGAAGTTTGTACTTAATCCTCTACCACTTTTCCACCTATTCTCACCTCCAGCAACCATCAGTTTGTTCTTCACATCTATGAGTTTGTTTCTATTTTGTTCGTTTGTTCGTTTCATTTTCAGTTCAAATGTTAAAAAGCAATCTCTAACATTTGTGCTTTAATATAAGAATTCAAAAAATACTCAACCTCACAAAACTGAAAGAAAGGATTTTTACAATAGTAGTCACATCAGCATCACAGAAAACAGAAGGTTATTCCTATTTCTTTCAATCTCAATTATCCAAGGCAACAGATATTCAGGGGGATATATGTATTATATAATGTATGTGTATACATGTATATGTATATATATATTTAGGAGAATGTTATACATATACATATATCACATATATATATATAAAATTTTAAAGTAAATGAATTTATAAGAATTTAAAGAAGAAAAATCTGAACATTTTAAGTGTTAATCATGATAAATGTAAATCAATGAGTATTCTCACCATCACATTCCAGGTTGAGCTCAGAAAAACTTGGGTCTCACAGACATTTCAAGTAAGCTTATGCTGAAACATGCTACAAGTAATTAAGATTTTAAAGTAATTTTCCTGTTAAGTTGCTCACCATTAAGTTCATGGTGATTTTTTGCGTGTCATCCTTGCGCAGGGGCCATGCTAATCTTCTCTGTATCGTTCCAATTTTAGTATATGTGCTGCCGAAGCGAGCACTCATGGTGATTTTTTAAAGGAAAGCTGTCAAATGATCAAGCAGCAACAAGGTATTTGGCAGAACTGCATTCTGATGGAAGGCAGATTCTTGGATAAAATATATGAACTCTTACAAAATTTATAAACTATCTTAACGATAAAAATACCTAATTTTAAGTATGATTTTGAAATATTTGCTTAACTAAAACATGTATCCTCAACATGGACTTTACCAGCCAATACAGGGCAGTGCACCCAGCTGAAAAGATGTACGTAGATCACATTGCTTAGAGACATATTATAAACTACAGTCTCATTGGTTGAAAGTGTATTATCTAATTTAATTTCCTCTCTAAAGTTCTTGTGAAATATTTGATCATAAATATTAGAAAAACAATTCATATTAGTGCTTAAGTACACAATAGAATACCTACATAGAAATAAACAAGTACATTAAAGAAAGCAATGCATATTTTGGGGGTTTCCATTATGCAAGCAGACAACCCTACTGGCCATCTGGCATAACCCTCTGAAATATGAGCTAGCAATACTCCTTTTTGTAAGAGAATAATCAAATGATCCCCACTCTCTTGAAGTTACATGGTATACTTATAGATTGTCATTTACGAAATATCTTCTATTTCCTGCCCATTAGACTAGTTTTGAGTTCACCACAACTGCCACCACATTTCTGCTAAAGCAACTATGCTATTTATTTCAATGAGTAACAAAATCATAAATATTTTAAGTCAACCATTGAAAAAAATATTAGTATCCCAAAGAGATGAGAGAATTAATCTTTTAAATCAACTATGGAATGCGATTTGCAAAGAAATTACTGAGGAAAGTTTCTTTTACTTTTCTACATTCAAAAATGTTCAGGTGTAGGCTCTTCTACTGAAAGGGTGGATCTGAAAACCATGCAGCTCTAATTCCACTGATACTGTGTTTTAAAACTACATTCTAAAACCAAAGTTAAACCCCTTTTTCCCCTATGAAAACAGCTTTGCTTAATGTAGAAACTGGTAAAGAATTCCAGCTACACACCAGAACTTCTGAATAAAGATTTGGCAAATTTAAAAATAAGCACCTTATCAAACAGTACAATTGGTCCTTACTGTCACTCAGTACAGCAGCAGTGTGCTGGCCTAAAATCAAATTCTGCTTTCTTTTTCATTTGTGAAAAATAAAAAACAAAACAGCAACCTGTCCCTAAATCTCAGGTTTTCTTTAGATAACCACTAAAATTGTGTAAGTTGCGTTGCACATTTGACTTGTTTTACTTGAAATTTTAATTTCTTGACATTAATGTTAGAGAAGTTTAATTTTATTGTCAAAGTTCTGAAAAAAACAGACTCGGCCTAGTTCCCGCTGCTATACAGGCTGAGCCCTCGGTACCTAAGAGTCTGGATGTATTTCCCCCACTCCCCACCCATCCTCTACAAACTCCATGCCTCTGGCTGGGAAAGGCTGCAGCAACATGAAGAGCTTCCAGTCCACTATGAATCTCTGCAGCTCCTTGTGAAGCAAAGCATCCCTTCTCATAGACACTCACGTTTACTCTGTCCATCTGACAGAAGTGTCAGATTTTTTTTTCAAAGTGGTTGATTTTAAATTAATGTAAAACAAAATATTTTGAAGATATACACAATAAAATACCTTAATTCACAAAAAAAGTTAAAAAAACAACGTAAGTAAATTGTTCATCCACATCAGTGAACACATTTGATCAAGACATTTGGTATGTAAAAAAGGCACAATATATCAGATAGCTAACCTTGCTTCTGAGAAAGAAAAATAAATGTCATTAGATTTTAATTAACAAGAGAGGGTTTCTCTCCTTTTCAAAACATTCTCATTTCAAGGATGTTAAATTAAGATATTGGTTTTTCAACAAGGAAATCTTAAATCATTTCAATTACTGAGTGTAGTAAGTTGAATGCTGGCCCCTCAAATATGTCTACATTCGAATCCCTGAAACTTGCAGATGTTACCTTATGGAGAAAGATGGGATTAAGTTAAGGGCCTTGTGAACAGAAGCTTATCCTGGATTAAGTAGGTGAGTCCTAAATGCAACCTTATCATCACTATAAGAGAGAGGCAAACAAACACAAGTGGAGGAGGAGGTGATACAAATATGGAGCAGGGAGAGATGCGGCCACAAGCCAAGAAACGCCGACAGTCACCAAGCTGAAAGAGGCAAGGAAGGTTTCCCTTTTAGAGCCTCTGGAGGAAGCACAGCCCTGCCTACATCTTGATCTCAAACAGTTGGCTTCCAGAACTCAACAAAGGAGAGAATAAATCTCTCTTGTTTTAAACCTCCAAGGTTATAATTTGTTACAACAGCCACAGGACATTAATACACTGAGGGAAAGAGTGTATGAAAAGAGTAAGCCATAGGCATACAAACTTAGAAGTAAAAGGATAACTCTATATTATAAATATGTAGAGATACCAGATATAATAATATAGTAGCCTAATTTTTAAAGTTGTAACTTAAAAGCAAATTACTGTGTAAGAGTCTATATGTTAATACTATCAGGTATCACTGAATGATTGATTATACAGGGGGACCTTATCAGCGGACATTTAACCAGTCTCTAAATATTCAGCTACAATAATAATAAAGTACAGCAAGCAAGATCAGACTAACGGGGAACAGAAATTAAAAACAATTAAAAATGCTTGCAAAATACCCACAAGTATATGTGACTTCTGAAATTAGACATCACTTAGGATAAAGGATCCCATTATATGATCTGTTCAAATGGGCAGAACCACCCAGAAACTGACAAAAGGGAAGAGAGTGACATTTGGGGAATTATAAATTACACAGGCCATAATTCTTAGAAGAGGTCATAAATAAATTTAAACAATAAATCTTTATGATCTGGCAACCACTTGGTCATTCTTAGAAAAATAATCAAATACTGCAACCTAAGCCTCCATATCATCACCTTTAAAACTGGGATAATAGTGTCTACCTACGTCATAGCGTTAACAGTGTCCCCTCTCAGCGCGTTATTATGAGGATAAAATGAGACTACACACAGATGGACCATGGTTGAGGTCACAGCTTCTCCCCACAAACTGGATGACTAGGAGCTAACTATACTTGCTTCCTCAATGAAAACTTTCAGGGAATAGTTACTAGATGTTAAAAAAATTATCATTTAAAGACAAAGCCTCATTTCCATTTGTTGCAATCCGGGGGTCCCGGTACTTACCACATCACTAGCGCTGGAGAACTCATTATTAACCAGACTTTCCAGAGCCATCCATCGAACTGGCCTGTTTTCATTGTCCCCGAGACAGTGATAGTCCATGGGGAACAAGTCTCTGGAGAGGGCGTTGTCTGTGATCTTAACTTGAAGTGTGTCATCAATGCTAAAAAGTAGATAGCAACATCAAATGCAATCAGAATATGATTAAAATTATAGATGATGGTCACTCTTAAATACAACACAATTCCCACTGTGACTCCTGGAAAAAACCCCAAATACAGGGAAGGGAGCCCTAAACAGCAAATGACAATGATGAGCCCATGGCACCTACACACAGTTCCTAGCCGCCAGATCTTTGTGGATGACTTCCCTCCTGGCCAGATAGCTCATTCCACAGGCAATCTGAACAGCCATATGTACCAGGTCTTGTTGAGAAATTGCCTGTGGTAACAAAAAGGACAATGCAGTCAGCATAAAAATTATGGCAGTTGCTTATTTCATTCCACAATCCCACTCCATCCCGAAATACTTCTTTATACCTACACAGTGAGTGTTAAAAAGCTATTTTGGGCTATGAATATGTTCCCATAGCTCCCTCTACTTGTCTCTTCTATAGTCCTTCTCATTCTGTAATTACCATTTACTTCTCTCATCTGTGAGGTATATCTCCCCAACATCGAGCACATGCAGTAGCTGCTCATAAATACTTGCTCAATGTAGAATTCACAAGGTAATATTTCAAATGCTTATTACTCAATAACTAGTTCTTTCCTTTTAAAATAGTTTTTATTAGGAGATTATCCCCTGGGGACCATTTCCAAAATAAGATAAGTCTACAGCTCTCTCTACTGACAGCTCCTCTGGAGCACGTACGCCAGTATTGTGGGCTTAGGGATGAAATTCTTCCCTAGGTGATGTCAGTAGGCCTCAGCCTCCAACCACCTGTTGGAAACCCTGCCTTTAATCCTGTCAATTTACAAAGCATATCACACTCATTAAGCCAAATACTCAATTCAGCCTTTGAATCCATCTTCTCCTGGCAACTCTAGTAAGTAAATTATTGTAAGTCCTAAAACCAACTTAATGGGGCTATAGGGTATAGCGGGAACAAAACACCCACTGGGCTTTACCGCTACCACCATCAAAATGTGTTTGGAATCTAACCAAATGCGCAATGCTATGTGCACAAGCAATGAAGAGAAAGAAGCTCTTAGGTGACTGACATCTTACAGCCAACATATTAAATATATACCCTCCAGTCATCACCAGCTTTTGGTACACTGTGAGCCAAATGGGTCTGTTCCCACTCCTAGAAGGGAGATCTAATACAAGTGCCTTCAAAGAGTTCTCAGAAAAATGGCTGAGATGGTGTTAGAGGGTTTGAGATGGTTATGAATAAATGCACAATGGATACACAAGGGAAAACTTCAGCAACGTGTAAGCCTTCAGACAGGAGCCATAAACCACCTTCCTCCCAACCAACAGGTTATAAATATCTTCCGGTTCACTTTCTTTCTGCAGGCCTTTAAACAGTTTCTATTTCAGAATGTTAATACCTGCTTTCAAAGATAATTATCAGAAGCTACCGGTAAATAATTGGCATTTGGGCAAAGTTTTCTCACCTGAGGATTATTAGCCTCTACTAATTTGCACTGCCGTAAAAACAATTTAAGATTCCCCCAGTTCATGTATGGCAGTATCACCATGGGCTTTTCTCCTTCTTCTATACACACATGGGTAATAGGAAGCAGATTTCTATAAAATAATAAGAAATCAGGACAAAGACAAGTGAAATCTAAAACCATAGGGGCATCTTTTTAATAAAAAAACAACAAAGATGACCTAAAATAAAACAAGAAAATCTCAAACACACTTAAAAACACGATTATCATTAAAAATGTTAAATTATAAATGCTCTTTTAAACTAGACTTTAACAGCTCCCACGTATGTACTTTCTTAATAGGGAAAAGTTACAAACTTTTTTTTTTGTTTCCTATGGACTAGATTCTCTGAAGAGGCACTCTAGCTATACTAAATCTTTATTCTAAAGAATAACCAGAGACAGCTAAAAAAAATGACTTGACCGGGGCGGTTAGCTCAGTTGGTTAAAGCGCCCTGCTCTTAACAACAAGGTTGCCAGTTCGATCCCCACATGGGTCACTGTGAGCTGCGCCCTCCACAACTAGATTGAAACTACTTGACTTGGAGCTGATGGGTCCTGGAAAAACATGCTTAAAATAAATAAAAGTTTAAAAAAACTGTGGGGACAGAGTCCCAGAGAGCAGTTTCCAGGCTCTCGGCCTCATGCGGAAAGGTGCTGGCTCAGATAGTAGATGGCCGTCAGCTATGGCTAACTGACCATCAGCTGTAACCAGTTAGCCAATTAGCCACTGATATAACTGCTGTGGCTGCGCTGCTTGGAGTCGGGAGTCGAGAGTCGAGTCAGTGGGTGGGTTGGCAGGCAGAGAAGCGGACAGCAGGTTGCAGGTCGTGTGACTACAGAGCCGCCAGCGAGACTCTATAGTGGTATGACTCTCCTACCTATGGCTCCGTGGGTGTTCCTTTTTGGCCTAGCCACATCCTGTGTTCTTATGTGGGGGGCGGGACTAGAGGCCCTGCAGGCTGCCTCGCATGACAAATGGCGGAGCGAGCAGGGTCCCCCGCACAACAAAAACAAATAAAAAAATAAAAAATAAATGACCATGAGCATGTTATGATAATATCCCACTTTGTCCATCATCACACTTAAAAAAAGAGCCCCAAATACAGACTGTGGACAAGAATATAATTAAGGCCTCTAAGAGGCTAAAATTGACACAAAAGTCAAGAAGTCCTTAGCTGGTCAAATGGGATTTAGAATCTGACTTCTAAATCCTAAATTTACCATTTACTCTCTGAGATCATCTCTCTTGGCCTTAGATTCCATACCTCTAACATGGGAATCCTACAAACCATAAAATTTTGCTATGATGTGCAAATAAAGCTATGCATATGATAAACAATTTTGTTCCTTTTTAAATTTTTATGGTGCACATACATACATTTCATCCTATTGCCTAATGGCACCTCTTCTATTGGTATCTGGAAATAACTTTACTTTTCCCAAGGTTATGTAACTTGTTACATAATTACCTCTCTTCCCCACTAAGCTGAAAATTCCTCTGTACCACAGAAAACAAGCATTTAATAAGTATTTGATAAACACATAAATAACATAGCCTTAAAAACATCTGTATTCCTTAACTTAGCATATTCTGCTTCTAAGGATGTTGGGGGGCGGTTAGCTACATGAACAAGGGCAGTTAATGAAACATTAATAGCAAAAAGTTGCAAACAACTTAAAAGTCCAAAAGGAAGTAAAGAGTTCACCTAAAAACAGTAGGAAAGTAGGTATCAATTAAATGGTCACAAAGAAGATGTTTGGAGAATATGAGTAAAAATCCATTTTATAGGAATGCAAGATATAAAATTCATATGTTTGCAGGGCAATTACAGATATGGAGAGAAAAAAAACAAACAAAAAAAAAAATCACAAAAACCTTTGCCTAGAAATATGCCAAGAGTTAAGTACTGTTGTCTTTGAGTGGTCTACCTTGTTTTTCTGTATTTCCTAAAATGTCTCAATTGAGCATGTACCTCTTTTAAATGACCGTCCCATAATTCTGGCCTAACAGTGCACAAGGGAAAGCTGCGGGCTCCCTTTAAGCTGTGCAGGAGCTACTATCAGGGAAAATGAGGTAAACCTATATGATGTAACCTCAGCTTTATAGCCTACAAGTGGCAGCGATTAGTCCTACTTTACAGGAAACCCATGAGGAAAGAGAGAGAGGTTAGGTCATCTGTCAAGGACAAATAGCAAGTACACAAAGAAAAAAGTTCAAATCTTTATCTAATTCTAAAATCCTTACGCTTGCCCTGGGACAACTGGACATTCCCTCCCAGGGGAGCAGGAGGGAGTACAGAAGAGAGGACAGCACCTCTTTTCACACTAAAATGACTGCACTCAGGATTAAATGAGCATACCACAGTTTCAGGGGTAATGCGAAGAGCTGCCCGATCTCTTTACCACCACCCCAAAATTACTTCTCTGCTCCTTCCCTCGTGACTAAAATTCACCGAGCAGACTTTAAGGCATTTTCTCCAGGCACAGTAAGTTTGTTAGATGAGATCAAATTGTTCACTCTATCATCAAAGGATTAAAATCCCTCTGGGAAAGGTAACAAGATGCATGAAAATGTTTCAAAGTACAAATGGCTGCTCTTCATTCTGCCCATTTTATAAAGGGAGGATAAAAAGGAAGGTCTGGGATCTACAAGAAGAGTGGGTGAGAGCAGAAGCAGGTGCTACAGAGAAGAAGGTAGAAGAAGATAGATTCTGTGGGGACTTATCAGTCCTGCCGAGTGTGGGAGAACCTGCAGTCAGAGCGGTGAACTTTCAGCAGAAGAGCCTGCCAGCAGGTACCGGGGGCCAATGGAGAATTAAACTACCAGTGGAAATAGCTTAAGAATACTTTGATATGAAGCACTTCTGATGTAACTAAAATAGATTGATGGGCATTTTTTATTTATACAGCTATTGTAATTTATAATAAAAATTATTCTCACAAATTCCAGTGGAAACAAGGAGTGAAAACAATTTCAAAACGCCTTAAAATATTTCAACACTTTACAAGTCTTAATAATAGAATGTTAAACCATGAAGTAAACATGTTTTACCTGTGGAATTACATTAATTAGTTTAAAAAAGTAAAATCTAAAACAAGGTGTCATTTCTTGCTAAGTGTATTTAGTTTCCTTGATAAATTCTATATAATCACTGAAGATCATTATTTCATTTTTATCCCTCATGCCTAGAGTTCCAAGTACAAAACGGGTACTTCACTAGAATGAATGGACAAACAAATGCATAAACACAACTGAGAGTAGTCTAGCCATCAGGGGTCAACAAGAAATGGTGGTAGGTCCTAGACCCCTTAAAACTGAGTGAGTGGAAATAACAACATACTTTCCACATACTGACGTTTTTTGCTCATTAAAAACTAGGAGTCCTGGTATCGCTTTATAGCCAAATAAGAACAATTAACCATGATCTGTCTTTAAAAGACTTTCCCCAATCACTGAATGTCCAGTATCAAAATAACCCAATTCAGCATGTCACTTCATTCCATCATCTAACAGTACTGGGGCTGCTAATTCATCCTGGTAGGATGCTGGAAAACCCTAGCGCTTAAAGCCGCAAGAGAAAATACTGCAAATGCTTGCTCTGAACTTTTTTTTCAGCCAAAGACTCTTTGGGTTAACAGTGAATATGAAACTGCTTCTTGGGAAAATCCTGGCTCTGTCTACATTTATCCCTGCCCCTAATTCTGTGCCGAAGTGGTGCAGACCTTTTATCAGTGTAAAAATAGTAGCTAAGTACCTAAGTACTACGTTAACATTACATACTAGTACCGTGTTTCCCCGAAAATAAGAAGACCTAGCGGGCAATCAGTGTCTTTCGGAGCAAAAATTACTATAAGACTGGGTCTTATATAACATCTTATATAACATCTTATAAGACCAGGAATAATATAACACAATACACAAAATTCAAAAATAAAATTCTGTGTAGTCATTTTTTAGTAAAACTCAAGTTACTGCTCAAAGTACGGAGAAATTAAAAGGCAGGATGCCTCCTGTATGTTTCGCTGTTTTTTTTTTCATAAATCTATAAATATCTTCCAATACGGATGGTCACTGTTCCATTTTTTAAACATGTGTGACCAAATTTTCAGGCCACAAATTAAGCTAACTCTACACAGTGCTGCAACAACAACCATGTTGGCCCAATATTGATACTGCTACACACTGTATTTAATCACCTTTTGGGTTAGAAGGGAGAAATTTTTGTTATAGCTCTGTGAAGAGGATTGATAATCAAGCTTTTTAAAAAAATCTCTTCATATAGAACTACACGTATCTTTTTAAAAATCATACTATGACCTAACCATAAAATATGGGTTAAATAAAATGTAGCGCATCCATTCAATTAACTACTATGTAGTGTGTTTTTTTGTTTTTTTGTTTTTTTAAGATTTTATTGGGGAAGGGGAACAGGACTTTATTGGGAAACAGTGTGTATTTTTCCAGGATATTTTCCAAGTTGTTGTCCTTTCAGTCTTAGTTGTGGAGGGTGCCGTTCAGTTTCAAGTTGTTGTCCTTTTAGTCTTAGTTGTGGAGGGCACAGCTTAGCTCCAGGTCCAGTTGCCATTGCTAGTTGTAGGGGGCGCAACCCACCATCCCTTGTGGGAAATCGAACTGGCAACCTTGTGTTTGAGAGGACGCGCTCTAACCAACTGAGCCATCCGGAAGCTCAGTGGCAGCTCAGCTCAAGGTACCGTATTCAATCATTAGTTGCAGGGGGCAGAGCCCACCATCCCTTGCGAGAAATTTAAACTGGCAACCTTGTGGTTGAGAGCCCACTGGCTCATGTGGGAATCGAACTGGCAGCCTTGGGAGTTAGGAGCACGGAGCTCCAACCACCTGAGCCACCAGGCTGGCCCACTATGTAGTTTTTTTGAAATGTGGACATGAATTTATAGTTACTGACATGAAAAGTTAGATACATTGTTTTGTTATATCAAGAAGAATGTTAACCCTGTTAAAGATAGTAATAGTATTGTGATCATATAGAAAAAAATATCTTTTTTTTTTTAAATGCATACTGGAAATGCATTGAAAGTGTTGAGATGTCCCATTTAGATACACATATATGTACACACATAAAACAAAAATGGAAAAATGTTCTAACATTGAATTTAGGAGGTGGATTTATTCATGTTTATTATTCTTGTCTTTAGTCTTCTCTACGTGCAAATATTTCACAAATTTTTTTAGCACATGCATATCATTATCCTATTTTTTAAAGGGAAATATGCACATAAATATGTATAAACTCTTTCTCGAACGCTGAGTTATGATTATCCAGATGTGGGCTTACATGCTCTTTACAGTTTACTGTGTTTTTAAATTTTATGCAATGCATATGCATTTCACTTTTATATTCAGAAAAAAAATAAAGCTATTCCAAAAAGCTTTCAATTTAAAATACATCAGGATGTTCTTAAACTAAAAATGTTAACATACAATGTTACCAAGTTAACACTTAAATGCTGGTGGCTTATCCTCACCTGTGATGAAGACCTCGCAGCTTACAACTTTCAGTGAGCATCATTGTCACCTGAACTTCAGAAGCTTGATCTATATAAAGAAAAAGACATTGTCTTGAATGATAATACTATATATGACGTTGATATTTTCTGGTGTGAGTATATAGTTACCTCAGAATATAAGGTAAATTTTCACTGTAAGTCACAGGTAAATCTAAATAGGTCTAGCCTAAAATTATACTGTAGTAGGTAGTATCTCATTGAATACATCAACATTAACTGAAGACATTAAGGAGAAATCTGACTACATAAAAATTAGAAATTAAGTAAGGTTACATAAACAAAGGATAGAAAGTAATAACAGACTGGAAAAATATCTATAGACATACAGGGCTAATTTCCTTTCTGTCTTCCTCCTTTAAAGAGCTCATACAAATCAGAAAGAGAAAAAAAATGAAGAGGCATTTCTCCAGTGTTTAAAAAAAATGTTTCTACTATATAAATAGTACATTTCATTACAAAATTAAAAAATTAGTGTCAAGTTTTTTAAAAATGATTTGTAGATATCAAAAACAAAATTTAGAGTATAGTGTATCCTTAAAAATACTTTCAAAGAAACCAATTTGTCAACAATAAAATAGTAATAATAATTTTAAAGCTTCTGATCAATGCAGTAAGAGGGAGGAAAAGACAAAAATTCCACATCCTAGCTCTCTACCTAGTAAAATGTTGAACAGTAAAATGCACACCACTGAACTCAGGCACTATGATTACAAATCACATTCACTCCTTAGAAGTGGAGCTGTCAAAGCTAAGAAATCACAAATTTCATTTACTTCCAGCTCTAAACGATGGAACCACTCCCTCTCGCACTACTTGCTTAGGGTCCCCTTCCAGACAGCTTTACTTAGTTAAGACTTTTGTAGGAATGTCAAATGGGTGCACAAAGAGCAAAGGACTTGAAATACTTGGTACTTCTTTGGAAAAGATGCTTCAACCAACGTCTAGTGGAATAAACTCTAGTTGTCTAAAAACTGTTTAACATTTAGGATCATTTAGTAAATGGTGCAATGTGCTTTTATTACTATTTCTGTAATCAAAATAATTTTTAACAAAATTATAGCCAGGACTGTTTAGGGGCTGGTAGGACCTTTTTAGGACTGAAAACTAGTTAATAGTTGGAGGTCCGCATCCAGTTGTTAAGAGTTTACCTCCCCATCAACTGGTACAGAGATTCAAGTAAAACAAAGGTAATTTCATAATGTGTCATTTTATGCATAATATTTTTCAAGTCCTTAACTTTGATAAGCATGTTCTATTCAGAACAAGACACAAACTGGATGATGATCTAAGAAAACTTTAAATTGGAGAAAAAATAACCTTATCCATTTAGTAAGGAAAACATCATTTTCCTGGATTCCTTTCCCAGTCTAGTCCTAGTCTTTTAATTTTAAATACCTGAAAGGTATCAAGATATATACATTTGAAAAGAATACTATAAAATAATTTACATTCTAAAAGTTACAAAAAAGAACAAAATGATAAAATAATTCCCAAGTTACAAAAATTTAGCTAGTAAAGAAAATAAGAACTCAATACCAATAACCTTCAACTAATTCATTTATTTTATGGAATTCAATGTCACAATATTCTTTCTTTGAAATTCAGATTCCTAATTTCCATCTCTGAAAATTTATACTGGAATATCTATTAAGTATCTGTGCAAAATTACGAAATTTTTAAGAAGCCAAACTCCAATTTTCTGCTTATGTCTAAGAGCAAAGACAATGATCGTTTAAAAGCATACTTTTTTTGCACTTTAAACTGCACTTCTAAATGTATAGCACGCAACGAAGCACACAGATTTGTGAAAAGAACTTTCTCAGCTCTATGTAGCTTCAATGAAAAGAATAAAAATAACATTCCAAAAGAATAAATCTGAGAGATATCATGTGGAGTACTCTAACAATTCAGAGGCAAGGACTATGGTCATGCACTTCCTCTGTTTCCCAAGCAAACCATGACCATGTTTTGGGTAAGAACTCACTGTGCTTTCTCTTGTTTCCGTCTGGCTCAAAGAGAACATTATAATTACAGAGGTAAGAAGTAGAAACAAGCAAGTGAGTACAATTCAAGTGTATACGGAAAGAGAAATCTTATCTCGTGAAACAGTCCAGTATCCACATTGTGTTTTCTTATCACTATTATTTCCTTCTTTCCCCTCTTCCAACCTTCAATCCAATTCTATGCAGAAATCTCCTTTGTTAGTTTAAGATTCATTCAGAATTAATAATAGCCCAATTCTAAATAGTCCATAGAATTTTTACAAACCCCAGAAGAAACATTAGAATTAAGGAGAAATGTTTCCTTTAGAAAATGGGGATGTACACCCAAAGGCAGTGGTTATTCAACTTAAGGTTCAAGTTTACATTTGTAAAGAGTAATATATACAATATCCTTCAAAGTTAGTCAGGAAAAGGGACCTAACTTAAATACCGTGTTTCCCCGAAAATAAGACTTTTGGAGTCTTATGCGTCTTTTGGAGCAAAAATTAATATAAGACCCGGTATTATATTATGTTATGCCCGGTATTATATCATATATCATATCATATCATTTCATTTCATATCATATCATACTATATATTATATTAAGACCAGGGCTTGTATTAATTTTTGCTCCAAAAGCCGCATTAGATGGTCTGGCTAGGTCTTATTTTCGGGGAAACACGGTAGATGAGTACAACCCAAATTTTTAGAAACATAAATCCTTCATGCTTTCCATGAATTCCTTTAAGTAAATTTAGAAACAAGTTCTTATAAATTAACTTCATAAGACTGTCACCTCCTACTCATGAAACTGAATTTAATTTTGCCCTCAATCTGTTTTCGAAATGCTAAACTTGTTTTTCCAAAATTAGTATCTTATCACCTCAATTTATGCCAGATACTGGCAGACATTAAGCACCCTATAAATTACTACATGTAGGCAGTTTAAGAATCATTTCAGCTTTTACAATCATCAATTATAAATAATTAAAATTCTAATGTTTTAAAAGATCTTACTAATTTACCACTAATAGGTAATAAGCCATATATAAATAATATTCTAGTGTATTTTGATAGGGAATGGCTAACTGAAAAATTTATATATATCCGTAAGTGAAAAATTAGGTATACACCTTTCTCCAAAAGGTACATATACGAAAGTAGGTTTATGAAAAATTCTGTTCATGAAAAATAAAACTAGTGCTACCTTCTAGAAAACAATCTGGTAATATCTATCCAAATTTTAAATGTAAACACCGCTTGGGGAAGCAATTCTACCTACTGCTATACCTGCAAAGGTACACCAAGAAATACACACATGGATATTTTCTGCAGTATTGTGTATACTAGCAAAATACAAAGGGGGCCGGTAAGAGGAAGGTATAAACAGTGGCTATTCACATAAGACACAGTGGACATGGAGGTCGTTTTTTTTTTCTTTATAGTCCTCAGTAATGGGGGTTTGCAGAGAGGAGGGAAAACTAATAACAATGTTAAGAAGAAAAAAGCAGAGAATTTTAATGTAGGAAAAACACAATATTAGATGTAGCAACAATGAAGTCAAGTTGATATAATTTAACTAGAAGCCTGAACAATATTTACTAAATGTTTAATGTCTTAATTTATCAAACTTCTATTTGTTTATACCTTAATGAGAAGAACCAAATCTCCTAAAAAGCCTCCTATGAGCTAAATTAACATGGACTGATTTCAAGGTGTGGCACACACTGAGAACGTGAGGCAGAATTTTGCTAGCATGAGCCACCTAAGCAGGAAAGCATTATGGAAATCATATAGGGGGAAAATTCCTACCTTTAACTGTTTTTACAAATGTTTGTTTTTCTTTATTTGGATCTTTTTCGTCTACTAAAATCCCATGGAAAATACGCCCAAAAGTACCTAAAATAAAAAATAATAATTAATGAGATCAGATAATAAGCTTCATAAAATTCTAAGTACAAAACTTGCTGGCACAATGTAACTTTAAACAAACATAACAAGAACATAAGTGAACAATATTACTCCAGGCCTAGATTAAGACCCAAATCTTTGTTTTTTAATGACTGTTAGAAGTTCTTTGTAACTGTGAAATATCTTGCTTTTAGAAATTTCTCACAAGTACCTCAGAATTCTTTCTGAATTACCCCAAGGAAACTAACGACACAGCTAAGAGCGCTGCAGCTCAGTGATGGGGAGTCCACAGCGGCACTTAGAACTGTCAAGGCTTAACCTCAGAGCAAAGACAAAGGAAGGAAATGGACTATCCACATACACTGAAAAGCAGACAATTCTGTTAATTTCCAGTTGCTGCTGGGGACAGGTCAAGCCCCTCACTCAGCTGTGATTGACCTACAAGCAACCCAACCAAAACATGAATTCAGATGGCTCGTGTGCATCAAAACATTCCTAGTGAAATTATGGAAGGGAGAAAAAAGTAGATCTCTAACTACTTAAAAAGCTGAATGAAATATTTTATTAATGTCTGTCTTCTTCTTTCAGCATCTCCCCAGTCAATACCCTAAAACTCAAAAAAGAAAGCAAGGACCAGCAAGTAGGTAGAGGAAGGGTCCTGGGTTCTACCAAACACCTGTCATGTATTAGTTCATTTAATGTGCTAATTCAGTCATTTAATTAGTTCATTTCATCTAATCTTCATAAGTAGTCTAGAGTAGAGGAAACTGGACATACAAGACATTAAGTGATACTGCCGACTTCACACAGATACTAAATCGTGGGACTGAGACTGTAACTTAGGTGTAACTCCAAAGCCCACGTGTGCTCCTTCTGCGAGACTCCACACTGTCTGTCACAGAGAACATTACTTAGAGCATTTTGAAGAAGCCTGCTAAGTAGTGATCATCTTTAAACAAGAACTAAATAGGAAATATACTTCAAAGGTAACAAACACTAAAAATATGCTTTAATATACTGGAAAATCAAGAATTGTACCAAAGCTGTATTAACGCTAATTAAAGATCTAAAGACAGGGAAAATGAAAATCAGTTTTATAAAGGAAATAAATTGTGCACTGCTTTCTATCCTTATACACAAAATGACATGAAATTCTTAAAATTTGAAACAAAAAATTTTTATAGCATTAACATTAAATCTTCCTTGGAAACCTTTGAGATAATAAATACCTTCTTGGAGTACATCTTTTAGAGTTATCCTCTCCCTGGATATTGCTATATCCTTCACCTTAGCTTTGGCCTCCAAAAGAGTGACACTTCTCAGGTCGTTCTTCTCTATCCGCAAGGTAGGATAACCTGAGGAGCCAACAAAGCCAAACCAAGAAATATAAATACCCTTATTATGGCATCAGGGTCAACTAGTTCAGTTAGAACCTCACGACTAAAGTCATGGGAATGAATGAATGTTAAGAACCATTAAAGGAGAAAAAGCACACATGAACAGGGAGAAATTACTTATAAGGGTTATATTAAATTTTAAAGAAACACTTTTCCACCTACGCCAAAATCTTAAAAAGCAGAATTAAAAATAAACACTAAAGGTAATATTACATTACCACCACTTCAAGTGCCTTTCGGCCAAGTGAAACAAGCTTTGATTCATGGAATTTAATTTAATCCCTCTTAATAGACTGTTTCTCTCCCAAAAGATTTTCTAATATAGTCTCTTTAAAAAAGAATTTTTCAAATGAAGAGATGTTTATAAAAATATCTTTTCTAACAAGATATATAATTAATTTAATCATTCTGATATTCATAGAACCTAGTCATACCACTGTGAGGTTGATATCTGTTTTTCAGTTCCCTTAACTCCCATTTTTAATACGATGAGAGCAACAACAAAATTTCTAACCATAAATTAAAATTTTCATTTAAAAAATTAGAAAAATTGGAAAATCTCATGTTAGGAAGGGGGAATTGGAATGCTATTTCTAATGATTTATTTGCTTTGGTAGATATCGGGAAGAAAAATCCCTGAAGAATTAAGACCTAAACAATAATCAACAATAGCTGCTGAAAGGACTACATAAAAGGGTTTGGGAGATTTCATAATGGATGGATTCTGCAGGCAACACCTGATTCCAGTGATCAATAGTTTGATCAAGCTATGTCTAGGTGTGCATTTGTATGTTTATTCCCTCTTGGAGTTCTCTTGAGTTTCTTGAATCTGTGGTCTGCTATGTTTTGGAAAATTCTGGTCATTATGTCTTCAAATATTTTTTTCTGCGCCTTTCTCTTTTTTTACTTATAAACAAATGTATTTCCATTGAGTTTTTAAAATGTTTGTTTTTATCATATATAATAAATGAATTATCTATCTACTTAAGGTAATATCCACAAAAACAAGAAAATTTCTTATTGATGGTAAAAAAGTGTTTTAATAAATAAATGTATTTTCACTGACTTTTTTAAAAAAGCATTTTTCTTTTAGCATATATAATAATTGAATTATCTACCTCTTTATGGTTGTATCCACAATCACGAATTGACTCTAATGAGCAAAGCCTGACATCTAAACATTAAAAGCATTGATGTATTATGCTGAATAGTATCTGGACTACTTTCACATCTTTTCTGAAGAGCATATATTTTCTTTTGTTGTTGGTGATGATAAACTGCTGTTATTTCTTTTAAATTTCTTTTAACCTAGAGTGCGCTTTTCTTCTTCTTGCCACTGTCTTATTAAAGAAACCAGGTCAATTATCCTGGAGGATATCTGGCATCCACTTCCTCAAATATCACTTAACCTGTTCCTCTATCCCTGTATTTCTTGTAAACTGTAAATCAGTTCTACAGCCTTGATTCGATCCAGGTTACAGACTAACGGTTGGAGGAAGATGGGCAAACAAGAATGCTGCATGGGTGGTGCCTCACATCTAGGAATGCAGAATACCTAGTTCTCCTTTTTGGGATGCTTGCTCTTTCCGTAGTGGATTCAGGCCGTGACAGCCTGATCCCCCAAATGGTAAAGTTCCCATTTCCCTTTGTTCACAAGGTTTTAAACATTAAAGATCTTCTCCTGAATCAAATATTTTATTAGGGGTTAAATGTGATTTTCTAATTCTACCATTCCCTCCCTATTTACTAGCTGGGACTCTTCTGTAAAGAAATATTTCGCCTCATTCACCAGCACTATCTGGTTACTCTGAAACAGTTCATGCAGCCAGATGTCAGAGTGCCTCAGTTACCTCTCATCAGGATCAATTTTTTAAAAAAAGTATCATTACAGACTCATGGATTTTTCCACAGTTTATGTTAAAACCCATTGCTGTCATTATTCTTTAGATGCTCAAATTGTTCCATTTTGGGGACCAGCTTCCTTGATTTTTGGTTCAGCAACATGTCCCAGGTTTATCTCGTACATTCCTGACCCAGTCCTGGAATTATCCTTTTCTCCAAAGAATTCTTGTTCTTTATAATGGGAACAGTATTGAAAGACATCAACAGGGCACTGGGTGAAGAACAGAACTTCTCAGTATTAGTTTATTAAAGAGTAAATGTCAGCCCAAGGAAAGTAACATTAATTGCCAACAAGAATCTAATCAATAGCATCACTGAGTGCAGCCCTGACTTACAACCCACCGTCTATCCTAACGTTCTTCATTATGCCTAAATGATACTCCAGGAATGATTATTTCCCCCTAAACAGCCACATGTTAAAGTGTAAAAACTTTCATTAAAATCCTGTTCAAAAAATAGAAAATCAGATCCCATGCTCTCAATGCTGATGGCAGCTGGCATCCTATCATGATTAGAAAACAATGTAAAAGTCCTTACCACAGCCGGTAAGACCATCAAACAATTCATTAAAATCCAAGTCTCTGTCTCCATGTAGCTCAATGGCTTATTCTTTCTAATTACCTGAAAACCTTCCTTCTGGATTTATACAGAAGCGATTTAGTAGTCCTTTTAATATAATTAGTCTATGGAAATATCTGCAAAATTAAATCTAGCAATTAAACTTAAATTTTATTTTTAATCCTCCAATTTTAGAATGTTTCAGTGTTCTAGAAAGCAAAAGTTGAAGATCAAGCCTTCTGCATGTGTTAGATACTATGTATATAGTATGGTACACACCTCCCATAAGTAACTAACTATGCAGTACCTCTGACAGACAGACCACAGACCACTTTAGTAATCACATCACGTTTAGAATTAAATTAACTCTTACTGGTAATAGGAGTTGCATTATTGGGTGTGTCGGCTCTCAGATACTGGGTCGTCTGGGTAGATGGCTGAGATAGCCCTTGGGAACTACTGCTGGCACTGATGCTGCAAACAATTTTTAAGAGAAATATTTGTCAAGTCAGCTTCAATGAGAAATTTCCTTTTTCCATACATACAAAATACATGTAGACATTATAATCAGCTTAAAGTCCTAATGGAGATCACAAATGCATGGATCTCCACTACAAATGTTCAACATTGAAATCTTATTGTACCTCATAATGTAAAGCTAAATTTTTTTCCCTTTCTATCTCCACAATCATCAAACTGGTTCACCTCATCAAAGTCATTCAGAAATGTAGGTACTAGTCCTCAGACACCACAGATAGTGGCAGTTCTGAACCTCACACAACAATACATTAGGAAATTATGAATCATCTTTTAGGAAAAGAGCCCATGCCATTCAATTAGATAGCCTTTAAGAAAAGGAACAGAAAGACGGGTCTCTTTTAATGATGGTCCAAAATCAAATGGCATACAGATAAGGGAATAACAAAGCAATAAGTATTTGAATTATTACTAATATTATACATCCTCAATCCTTAGAATGACAAGGAACCACAGGGAACCCATTTTTGGAGTTCTGAATACTACTCAAAGATCACACTGGAAATTAAAGTTGATAAAGTCCAGGATTCAATAACGGGAGGGAAAAGTATTACCAATCCAAAGTAGGGGGAAATAAAGAACTTCAATTTACTTACTCATAAAATGGGATTAAGAAAAACCTACCTCCCAGGATCTTTGTGAGGCTCAAGTTGTATAATACATATGAAAGTACTACTTAAATATTCCCTGCAACCAACATATACTGGTGGTAGAATAAATACTCAAACCCCAAATTATTTACTATTGTGTTTCTCAATATTTGAACAGTAGGTGGCACTCTTGTACCACCTCAAAATTCTTGAAAGGTTGTGAGGATACAAAAATACTAAGCACGTCCATGTCAATTTTCTGCTTATTAAACAGATATTCAGTGGGTCCCTACAATGAGCAAAGCACTGCTACAAGATCAGAACAGACCTTTGAAACCCCAGACTTACTGCTAAGAGGGAAGCAGGGAGCAGTTAGGGATCTACTGACTACTATTAAAACCACTATCTATTAGGCTGGTACAAAAGTAATTGCGGTTTTTGCAATTTAACCTTTTAAACCACAATTACTTTTGCACTAACATAGCTACATTACAAGAGGTAGAAAATGAAAATGTACATTTGTTAGCATTTAATAGTTTAAAAACCCGTCTGAATAAATTATCTCATTTGATTTTCATAAGCAATTTAATTTTGGAGATATTAACTGTTTTAGCATTGAAGTTAGAAGTTAGGGCAAAGATAATTTTCCTCAGAGCACTTACAATTTGTATTCTCTATGTTTCTGTGTAACTTATTTATTTACTTATTTATTTATTTGTTCATTCATTCATTCATTCAACAAATCCTTGTTAAGTGTCTACTACGTGCCAGATACTGTGCTGGGTGCTTGGGGAGACAGCAGTGAACGTAACAAAGTGAACATAACAGACAAAGATCCCTACCCTCACGAAGCCTACATTCCAGCAGGGATTTCGTATTTAATGTCTGTCTCACCCAAGCAAACTATATGTAGAGTCCATGAGGGCAGGAAAAGTGCCTGTTTGTTCACGTCCTCCTACCCAGCACTCAAGCCAACGCCCGGAACAACAAGCCCCAAGTGGGCCCAAATGAGCCTCAGCGAGAGCTTAATTAATTATTGAATCAATCAACGAAGAGAGAAAACCATACTTCCTTGGACTAAAAAGGCATAAACCAGACAGAAAGGTTGCTTCTGGCATGAGCTGATGATATATAATGAAAGAAGCACAGACTATTGGTAGAACAAAATGGTTTGCCTCTCTACTCATTCTTCATTCAACATTCATTTAACTGATACCAGCAGGCACTGGATATAGAAACGAGAGAAATAAAGGAATGGTGCAGATGGTGGGGTAATGGAGATAATGTAAAATGAAGACGTTGCCAAATAACAAGTTCAAGTATCCCACAAAAGATGAACTTTCCTACAGCCGTAACAGGGAAAGATGGTGTGGACACGGTACAGGTCAGTTCCTCTGTGGAAGGACTTTAGAGTGAATGTGGAGAGAAGCTTTCTGTCTCCAGGACAGACTCACCTTGTGGTGTCAGGAGAGGGACAGCCATACACCTGGGCTCCACTGCCCCTGCCTGGCAGGAGCTTATCTCAGGCAGCACTTACTAAATGCAGTGCTGTGTTCTAAGAGTGTTATTTAATTAAAACAACATTCCTAGTAAGTATGTGCCATTAATATCTCTGCTTTATACATGAGGAAAACTGAGACATAAAGAGGCCACATACTTACTTTAGGCCATAAAGCAAATAAGTAGAACAGCCAGAATTCAGAGTCCATGCTGTTAACCACTAAGCTATGCTCTGAAAACATGTGATAAAATAAGTTGCATTTATTCCAGCAATGTCTGGAAACCTTCACTTGCAAACTAGAAAACTGAAAACAGTTCATGGGTGGTAAAACATTATTTCAGCAGGCAGAGGTGTATGCCCCATGGAATCTGAAAGGTCTTGCACAACTCTGGCCTATGTTGGTGCACAGCCCTAGCACACATGCAAGCATCCAAGTGTGTATTAAGACTGACTTCTAAACATCACGTTCTTGAATGACTCCTCGAACCACGTGTATCCTGAGTCCTACCAAAATGTTCCTGTTTCCTCATCGGTCCCTCGGTGCTTCCAAATACCATTTCTTCCTCTATTAAAACCTAAATCTACTCTCAACACGAAATATATTCTGAAACACCCATGTATTTCTCTTTTCATTCTTATCTGCTTTCTCTTTTTTCTCTACTCAGGTAAATAAAGTAAAACAGTGGGAACAGAGAGTAATTAGGGGCAGGCATTAAACCCAGCCAGGCACCCTGTCCCCGTGGGTTTCTGATTACGCCACAAACATGCTTACCCACTGTGGGCATGGCACTGTGTTAGGACGGGGATTCAGCAATGACTGTGGCACACCGCTCCCACACTGAAGAAAGCTTATATTCTAGAGGAGAGACAAGTACACAAAAAGTGATCTTAGAAGGAAAAGGCATAATAATTGCGACCAAAATGAGAAAGAAGGAGAGAGACAAAGAGAGGAGAGAGAAATGGATAGTTGGGAGGCTTAGAAGAAGCTTCATCAAAGAAATGGCAATGAAGTTGAAATCTGAAGAATGAATAAGGACTGATGGAAAATGCAGGGAGCCCTGTGGGCAGAAGCAAAGCATGAACAGAAATCCTGAAGGGCAAAGTGTAGGGAAAAGTGACAAATAAGTAATCAGCTGACTGAAGCATTAAGTAAGGACACAGTAAGAGAGAAAGGTCCAAAGAATATGGGAGCTACGTCTCCACATAGAGGGCATTGAAAGCCAAGTCATGAAGCTGGGAATGTCTTCAGTAAGCAATTGGGAAGCACTGAGGAGGGAAACCAGAACTGCGTATTGGGAAAATAAACCTGTGTATCACTCAGTCTTTACCTCTCACCCTATCCTGGCTATAATGTTCTCCTTATCTCTGACTCACCCAGGCTGGGACAAACACCTTTTGTATTCCCACACTGTAATATACATATCACAATCATCAACTTCACAAACTTTTATAATTATGGGTTAATGTCAAAGATTAAATATTTGAAGCCATAAGGTATGTCATTATTTTTTTTCCCAGCACTTAGCATAATATCTAACCCAATGTATCTCAAAGGCTACACATTAGAATCATCCAGGAAGATTTAAGAAAAATAATGATGCCCAAACATCACTCCAGACCAATTATATCAGAATCTCTGGAAGGTTAGACCCAAGTATTGATATGTTTTGAAAGTTGACCCAGGACTCTAATGTGTAACCAGGTTGAGAACCAATGGATTAAATCTCAGCAGGTTCTCAATAAATGTTTGTTTACTGGATGGATGGATGGATGGATGGATGGATGGATGGATGGATGGACGAATGGATGGACGGACAAACAGATAATGATGGAGGGACGAATTAAGAAGAAGAAATAGGGCTATTTTAAAAAAGTACTAGGAGTCGGGAATAGAGTCATGTCAAAGGCAATGGAAAAAAAAAAGTGATCTCCACCTCTTCCCCATCAAGTAATAAAGTACAATTTCGGACTTTACAAATTTTAAAAATAAAATCAGAGAAACACAACAACGGTAATAACAAAGACAGTACTTCTTCATTTGACTGGGACTTAATCATTCTTCCTCCCTCCCCCGCACCACTGTGTGTGGCTGTCTGAGGGCTCCCATCTAAATAAACGCAAATAACTGCTTTTATTTTTTTTTCTTTTTCAAAATATGTACGATACCTGTCATCCAGTTCAATCCTTTTCATACTATGAAGGTGCAAAACAGCTAATATTATTGCGACAAGAAATATTACTGCACAGCAAACCCCTACACTGATATAAAACACACGCGTAGAAGTGGTTGGAGCTGCATGCACAGGATCATCTGAAACAAAAAGGAAAAGCACATTAAGCTTTTTATTCAAATATCATCAATTGCTTTGTGACCCAATATACACAATGAGTATCCTGTTCTTTGTAAAAGATTTTCGTTTTGTGTGACCATTCTTTCCTAAAATCAGTTACTAGTAGTGTGTGGATGTTAAGCTCACAAATAAAAGTTTTGTTGTAATTTTAAAAAAGGGTTTTAAAAAGAACTTTTGGTTAATGAGCATAAAATCACAAGTGGTAAGCATATAATACACACCTACAGCAGTGCTGTCCCAGAGAAATTTCTGCAGTGATGGAAAAGTGCTGTCCAATACAGGAGCCACTGGCCTCCTATGGCCATTACGCACTTAAAATGTAGCTAGTACAACGGAGGGACTGAAGTTTTCATTTTATTTCATTTTAATTAATTTAAAGTTAATCCCCACGTGGCTAGTAGTTACCACCCAGGACAGCACCGATCTATCTACAGGGCCTCATACGTCCTCATCAGTGATGCACGGAGCAGAGGGATCAGACACCTTTGTTGCCAACCACCACTGACGCACAGCACAACGAATTATACAACGCAGCAACCCACAAGTTTAGAGAAAGACAACAAATGTTTAATTTTTTTCTCTTTAGAGGTAACAGATTATTTTGCTGATCTGTTTCTAAAGATAAATGCAGAAAAACAGGACTCTATTCATGAATTAATATTCATCTTTATATTATTCAAAAAGAGAGAAATAAAGAAAGCCTCAGTAATAGGGAATATAACTGAAAGACATAATCACACACAGAGGCAAACTGAGAAAGAGTTACACAAAGACAAAGGTACAGAGAAAAATGAGCGAGCAGAGTGAACGACATAGAAATAGAAGCACAACTGCAGCTTCAAGTTAAGTTTTGATGAGGAGTATTCACATAATAATTCTCCTGAACAAAACCTGAGGAATTTGGGTTTATCCTAAATGAGATGGGAAATCACTGTCAAGGTTTCAAGCAAATGACACACATTATCCTATTTGAAGAAAACAACAAAGATGACAGCAATGGTGTGTAAAGAACCTGTGGAGGGGAGCAGGAGCAGAAGCAGGGAACAAGTGAGAAGGTTACTACAGTCCAAGAAAGAGCCAGCAGTGGCTTGGGCAAAAATGTCATGGTGAAGATGAGAAGTTAACGGATTGGTTTGCTGTGTCAACAAATCTTGCTAATGGATTATACTAAGGTAGCAAGAAAAAAAGGAATGAAAGCTTTGGCTTAAAGAATTAGGTGAAGAATAGTACCTTTACAAAGATTTTTTTAAAAAGCGGGTTGGGGAAAGAGAATCGCGAGTTTGTTTTCTCCAAGAGTACCTAGTACACATCTACATGTAGATGTCAAGTTGACAGAAATACAAGTTTGGAGTTCTGGGGACAAGTGAGGACAAAGATAAAAGCTATAGCTTTCAAAAACTTGGAAATAAGATTGCTTCCTAAAACTTAAACTTTGAACCAACAAACAATAAATCAGAACAGATTAACACAAAGAGACAGAATGGCTTCTAGGGCATCTAGACTTGACCACAGCCTGAATGAAGTCATGAATTTCCTCAAGAACGCCATGGGCTATTCAATCTTGGCAGGGGTGCAAAAGGAAAGGCCCAAAGGCAGACACTGGCAGTACTTATCCGAGCACACTCCAGGGCACAGAAGAGGACACTGCTCGGCTGGGCAAATCCCCCAGACGCACCCTGCTTGATCACCTCCATATTCCAGGCTTATCTATGCACTGTGCCCAGGCCCTCGCTTTGACATTTCACCTGCTACCACCTGGTCGCCTTTCAGGTCTCAGATGAGACGTGACTTTCCTCAGGAAGCGGTCCCTCAGTCCTTCAGAGGAGACTACATGGCCCTCCCCAGAGTTCCCAAAGCACCTGCCTTGTCACTGCTTGCCACACCACGTTGTTATCCTGCCTATTGCTTTGTCCATCTTCTCCATTACATTGCAAGCCTTTCAGAGCAGGGTCTGTTTTGCTCCGAGTTTAATCCTCTGCCTCAAACACACCACCTAGCACATCATAAACTCTCAGTAAGTGCTGGGTGGATGGATATAGAAAGGGAGGGAAGGAGAAGGAAAAGACAGACAGAGACCAAGAATATGCAATACTCTGTTCTCTTTGTGAGAAATAACATCCTACTAGCATAAGAAATGGGTAAAATCACCAACATTTAAAAAATAAACTGGGGGGAGTGATATTTTTTTAGGTGTTTTCTTCTCAAAGATAAATCCAAATGAAACATTCTAGGAAAGTAGAGAGTATTTCAGAGTATTTTACCTTTAAAAAAGGGTTACTTTGGGATATTCAGACACTTTGTGCCTCCTGAGGTGATGAAAAAGATACAACAGGAAGTACATAGTACCATTTATGAGCTATTCTTGTCAAGAGTTGGTCTGAAATCTAATCAAGTATGAAATATAACTACCAGTTTATAGGAGAGAGAAAAACACATCAAATGACACCACTGGGACGCAGATGGAAAACTGACTCAATGGACAAATGAATCAATTTCTTTAAAAAATAAGAGATATTAAGGGGGGGATTTCTGATTAATATAAAATACATGTCAACCAAACACAGTGTATGTAGACTTCATCTGGACCCTAATTTAGGAGAGAAACTAAAAAAGACAGTTTTGAGACAGTCAGGTTAATGTGAACATGAACTTTTAGGAGATATTAAGGAATTATTGTTCCTTTTGTTGTATGTGATAAATCAAATACAAGTGAATAGGTGTTGGGTGACTGTGGGTTGTTTTTTTTAATGGCCTTTTAAAAAAGATCCACAATGAAATATTTCTGGGTGAAATGACAGGATACCTGGGATATACTTGAAAATACTGTACCCCTTCTCACACACCTATCCACCTGGAAAAGGAGGAGGGATTCAGTGGAACAACAGTGGCAAAATGTTGGTCATTATTTAAGTAGGTTGCTGGTCACATGGTGGTTCATCAGAGCATTCTCTCTACTTTTGTATTCCTGAAATCCTCCCCCACAATTTTAAATTTACTTCTACAAAGAGAATCTAATAACCTTTTAAAATACTGTTATTAAAATGTTCTTAGGAAAAGTAAAACTCAATGAGGCATACATGTCAGAAGAGGTAAAAAACAGGCTAAATTACTATCTAAACACAACCATTACCATAAAAGTGAAAATCGACTTGAGTTTCTGTTCTGCAAGTTTAAATAACAAGGTATCTTTAAGCTTACATTTTCACCTAGATGAAATTAGCTGAGGGTTAGGTCCAGGTCACAAATCAGATTTTCTAACTTTCTGCTAAAAAGATGAAGATCTTACTCATATTTCATGCTCATCTTTTATTTGTGACTATTTGAAATGATGTGATATGAATTCTTGCTTATAAGCTTTTTTAGATCAGTTGTTATGAAATACGTATGAATTTTACTTCACAAAATTTTTAATATTCTAATAGTTTCACCTGACCAATCTACAAAACATCAGTGAATTATACAGCTAGTGTCATTTATCTTTTGACAAACTGGAAACCACAAGGCCTCCAAGGTTCATGAAATCATGTTCATGTGCAATCAACCGTTTTCATCTCTAATGACAAAGAAGGATAATACAGTAACACTTACAAATAGTTCTGCTAGTGTTTTTGTCCAAGGCTGAAGTTTTTACTTCTTCAAGTTCTGAATTAAGGAGATATAAGATGCTTTAGAAACTCTTTCTTGTCCATGAAAATCCTTAAATATTACAAATTACATTTTCTGAATTCTCTAACATAGTTTTATGTTCTATCAGAACACTGCCTGAACTAAGTAACAAGGTATTTTTTGCAAGATAATAACAGATTACTATCCTGAAAACCATCACTATACTCATCAATCAATAGTCTATGCCAGCATTAACCAATGGGTGTTCCTTAGAGGTGCTCAGAAAAAGAGTTTCTGTGGTCAAGAAGTTTGGGGACAGTCACATACTATAACCTCTGTGGAGGTTCACAGAGCACAGTAGCAGAGTGTAAAGGCTCTAAGGCATTCTACAGTAATGAAATTTGTCTGATCCAGTAATTGCCAGCCTATGATAAAGGAAACTTTTCTTGCCTGTGACACCCATTAACATTAGACATGGTACAGATATGTTTTCTGTTGCAGATCGTTTTTAAAATGTTGTAGAATGGAAAACCAGATAAATACATTAGGGTCAC
The DNA here is from genome assembly GCF_964194185.1 of Rhinolophus hipposideros. Lineage (NCBI taxonomy): Eukaryota > Metazoa > Chordata > Mammalia > Chiroptera > Rhinolophidae > Rhinolophus > Rhinolophus hipposideros. Next base: position 34,146,110 of record NC_138060.1, on the reverse strand, counting down.
ATATTAAGAGTCATGAATGTGAACTGGATGAGTGGGGTGGTCATTAGTATGACCATCAAAAAAAAAGTGGCATTATATTTAACTTATATCTAAGAGAATAGAAAATTACACCACCTGTTAATTTTCATGTACATATTAAAGAACATGGAGAAGGCATGGGATCATTCTGAATATCAGCTGATCATCAACCTTAGCAAACCAGCATTGGTGGGCTCCACAGACTACATCACATTTGGCCATCATCCTGCCGTTAAGCATTAAAGATGAAGCACCATGGTATGGTCACGACCTACCTTCCCCCAGGGGTCAGGAACCAGGTATTCTGCACTCCTCACTGACTGGTGTGCAAGTTTAGGTGGTCTCTCTAGGGCCCAGTCTCCTCATATTAATTATATAATGACCAGTTGAACCAGCTGGTTCTAAAATCCACTTTGCCTTTAAAATTATATGAAAGTAAGTACGTACTGAATACACTAGAACTGAAAAATGTATCAAAACACCAAAGCTAACTCTCTATTTTAAAAATGCCCATTCTAATGCAATGCAGCTTTTCTACTGCATTTATCTGGACATTAGCCATTATAACTCTCTTGCAGGCCTCAGGTGTCTTCACAAGACTCAGCACTCATTTCAAGCAGGAAATGTGTTAAGAGACAGTTTGGGTTTGTATCTCAGCTGTACCACTTAGCTGTGTGACCCTGGCAAGTTGGTCAGATTCTCTGAGCCACAGCTTCCTCTACAGATAATGGAGCGAATGAGCTACTGCCTAGCGTGATTAGGATTAAATGGGTTCCATGCACGTAAAGCACTTGGAACACTGTAACTCAGTAAGGTCAGGGGGTTCTTTTTAGGATTTATTTTCTTTTTCATACCCACTGTAATTTCTTGAGTAACATTGATTATTCAAAACCAAATACTACTAACATTTATTAAGTACCCACATATGGTATTCTCAGCTTTAGGCTAAAGTCAATTAATCTAAAAAAAAAAAAAAGGCACAATAAAACCCTCTTAAACAGGTTATTATGTCCATTTTACATATTTAAAATAACCCTGAGACTTAAAACTAAGTAATTTGTCCGAAGATCCTGCCAAGAGTAGAGCCATAATTCTAACTAAAGTCTTTATCAGGCCCCAGGGAAAAGCTTCTGCATAACAGGAACTTTATAAAGGAAACACAGTTAACACTCCACTTACTCAGAGGCACCTATCAGAATTACCTGATTTGTACTTTTAGTACTATTTCACATTCCTAATATAAAATGCTCTAACGATTCTGATAAAAGATTTTAAGAAAGCAGGGACTAAGTGGGGCCTGAACGACATTACTGGCTATGACCTATTTCATCTCTTAGTATTTTCTTTTCTCATTTGCAACTATAATCAAAATCTGATTACAAATCTGTAAAAAAGATGACAAAATCTATTTTTGACCTTCTCGCATCTATGTAAAACACACACTTTGGTAAATAAATTCCTTACTTTTGTAGCACATTTTCCTTCGCTTAAAATTTAAGACTGTAAAGTTTTTTGAAGAATTTACTGTCAAGTTGAGCTGCATTAGTATCATAACCTCAGAATCTACTTTGCCAGTACAGGAAAGCTCGACTCGAAACACTGTTAAAAAAAAAAGAAAAAAAGGAAAAAATATTTTAATTTTCTAAAAATCAACATAAATTCCCATTAAATATTTTAGAATTATTTACTTTTGTTGCAATAAAACTAAAACTAATACGTTTACATAAAATACTAAGCAGAAACTTTTAGAGAACTTGTCTAGACTACACAGCAAAACAAGCCAAGACATAAATGGGTAATTATTTTCAACTTTTGCTCATTACTTTTAATATATCACTTTGTCTTCTAAGTCCTCTTACTATAATGTAGTAAAGCTATAGAATAAGGTAAACCCTGCTACCTAACCAGTCACATCAACAGTGACAAAAGTTACTTGATAAAAAGGAAAGACAATTCACCACCAAAATACAATATGTATTGCTCTTAATGAAAAGATTTAAAGAGAAAGAAACCTGTAAACAAGTCTGATAAAGTCTCAACTATGACTTGAAAAAAATCTTTTTAAACAAAAATTGACCTTAATCAATTATTATAGCCATGGAATAAGACTTTGGTGCACATAATTTTTTTTTTCAGTCTTCCAGTTTAAGATTCTTTTTCTACAAATTTAGAATATATCTGTATGAGCACATGAGAGAAATGAATATTTCTGAATTTCTTTACTGACCCGTAAAAATTAACCAGGCTTCCTATGCTTTCTTAAAACTTAGATTAGTATGTGTCACTAATAACAGTGACTAAGGGGTGCCAGAAAAAGTTCCACAAAACTGCTATGGCTTACACTTTCAAGTTTAAAAATTTTTCGTTTTCTTACAATGTCACATCTTCAGGGGACTTTCTCAAAAGGCTGGTTCAAAAGTTGTTAAATTGGTATAAATATGACACTTAAATCATTTACTCAGACATGCCCTGAGTTCCTATCCCAGGCCACAGGCTATGCCAGGGACCAAAAAAGGGTAGAGAGCTGAAAAGACAACTCTTGCCCTCAGGGTGGCCACAGGCTGAGAGGGGGAGACAAAGATAAAGAATTACAAGATAACAGCCATCAGTTCCAAAACAGCAAACACAAGATTCTATAGGGCAGGAAGAACAGAAGAGTTAAAAACTGGAGGGTGAAAAGGAGGCAGGAAAAGGACAGTGCAGATTTTGAATCTTGCAGAATATGTAGTATGAATAGGAGTCTAAAAGCAGAAAAGATGGTTTCAAATACAGAGGCCAGCCCGTGTAAAGGCATGGAAATCAGAACTGCACGGAGTCTGGAACTGCTGGGAAGCCGGGGCAAGTGCAGCAATAAGGCCAGACAGGCAGGCAGGGGCAGATGATAAACAGACAGCACACCGGCTGGAGAGTCTGAATTGTGTTCAGGTGATGGAAGTGGGGGCACTGATGGGCTTGGTATCACATGGTCAGATGTGAGTGTTCCGTGGTCAACCAGGCCACAGGGTGGGAATTACAACAAGGGGAACAAGATCAGACACAGGGACCCAAGAGGCCAGTGCCAGGAATGCAGAAAAGGAGATAAGGAAGAGCTGAGCACAGACAGTTCTAGAGGGGAGGGAAAAGAAGGAACAATTTAAAACTCAGTGTAAATAATCAATATAAAAATTACTCTTCAAAGTACTTATACATCGTATGCCTATCACGTAAGATATATTACACAGCAGTACAGTATATAAACCTTTCTTTTGGGGATATGGGACACATAGTTGAAAAGAGTATCTTAATTCTGTCTTTAAGACTCACCTGATAAAGTGCGTGGAACTTCCCCCTGAGCAGAAATGTTGACCTGGGGCATGTCCATAGCCACAAAATTGTCTACTTGGAATCCCAGCTTATATTCAACCTGTAAATCGGAGAAATAAACAAACCGGATCTGTGATAACAGCTTGACCTCACCGATTAGCTCATTAACTAACAAATACATGAGTCTTCCATATGTACAAATAATCCAGAAGTTAAAAAAAAAAAATCCAAATTATCAGAAGCAGTCCTAGGAATTTTCAACTGGACAAAAATTCAATCCAGAAAGTCACCGTCTACTTTCTGTCCAGAATAGTACCACCACTGTCCTATAAAACCTGTCATCCAGAACGCAGAAACCCTGATGAGCACTACACAACTGCTGACAAAGAAGCTGGACAGGCAGATACGAAGAGGCACTGAGCTGAGCTGTGTTACTGCAGACCATGCCTGGTCACCAATACCTTCTCTGCTTGATAAAACCCAAGCTCTGAGGGGTTTCATGTGGCTGCTCCATAGACCGACTCAACCCATAAGCCGATTCCAAGGCACGAATTTCTCATAGAATATCTAAGCCACATTCTCCGGTCTAACTTTCACCATTAAGAAAGTTAATGGTGGGATGCCCATCTAACCTCTGTGTCTACTTTTCAGGTGATTCAGAATCCAGAAGGGAAGAGAGGTGACTAAGAAGATATTCCTGGAACACCAATACTACCTGTCAATACCTGGCCTGCAAAGTGTGGCTTCGGAGAACAAACCATCATCAATAAATAAATACAGCCCTGTTGCTAAAGAGATAGATGTTCATGGAAGAAACAACCCCAACAGCAAAACAACAGCTGATATTCAGAATGGCTGTCACCTTCAAGATCTTCAATGAGGCCTTATATTGCACATTACTCTTTGTCCTGTCCAAAGGTCTTGATAAAAATAGTATCTGTTTCCCATTCAGTGGCCACAAAGGTGGTTTTGGTGGAGGGCTAGGACTGACAGAAGCTATGGGGCAGTAAGATGGGGAAAGAGTGGTAGGAAAGAGGTCCAAGAAACCATTCTTTAAGAAACTTAACCAGGAAGAATGGAACCAGGCAGTAGCTAGAAAGGGGAGTGGAAGGTAGCAAATTCCAAAGCTTTTCTTTCTCTCTTTTCAATGGGCAATATTAAAATGTGTTTGTGTGCTAATGAAAAAAGCCAATGAAACGATAAGATGAAAGGTAAGAGGAAAAAATATCCCAGACTGCAAGAGAAAGGTGGCCCAGGGCATGACTGGGGCAGGGGGTGTTTGCCCACGGATAAGAAGGGCTCAATCCAATGAGTTTAACTCCCTCAGGGTTTCTCTTTTCACATTTTACCTGAATGCTGCAGGGGTATGCAAATGTGAAACTACTGCTCTGAAGTACAAACAACTGCTAAGGGCTGTACATGGTAAGCGCCACGTTCACAACAAAGGAAATGTTCTTGCTGCTGCACATCAGTGACTTAGTGGTACACAGCTCCGCAGTGTTCATGCTCACCTTAGCACGTCGCAATACCGGCACTGCCCCCAGGGGGTGGTAGAGAGCTACGGCCCAGCAAGCCTGGGCCAACAACCCGCAGGATTAGCAATTGTCCTTGACTAACATTAGGAGAATGCGTTGACTGTATCCCTATATCCATGCTATCTCTGAACAGGACAACATAAGGAGGGCAAGTGCACAGTCAGTAGGAACTGGATTTGGAACCATGAGCCCGTGTGACCCTCAGGCAAATTATTAACTTTACGGACTTTCGGTTTTTGTAAAATGAGAATACAACACACTGTGAGGATCAAACAGGATAATTAATGTCAGTCTGGCAGAGGCCCCCTCCCATAAATGCAGACCCCAGCGGCATCAGCAGTCATTCCAGAGTAGCTATCCTACTGCCCCACTGCACTTCCCATAAGCAGCAGCCTACTCCTGACCCCCGAGATTCTCACATACGCCTTCGTGCGCTCTGCCAAGAACACTGCTACAGCTCTTCTGTTTTGTCCCCCATCTTGGGAACCCACTATTCTAAACAGCTTCTCACACTCTTAGTCTTTTCACAAATGTCTTCCCCAGCTTGTCCCCAACCTAGCTTTCTTTAGAATTCATCTCCTCCCCTGGCTATCACTCAGTTCCTACACTTGACCCTCGGGGCGTAGGCAGTGGGGTCAGCATTCTTTTAGGATCAGTTGATCCTTTCTAGACACGCCTTCCTCGTGAAAAATCACCTATACTCATAAGCTCACAAATTCTACTCATAACGCCCATTTCTCATGACACCAACATCAACAACAGCCAAAGGACTTTGCAGAGGCCTTGGCCCTTGGCTCACTGTGTCTCCTGCCATCTTCCTGGTGGCTTCGATAGTCAATACTCAGTGTTCTTACATACTAAAAAACTGCTCCACAACCAAAACCAATGCAAAAATCCCGTCCCCTCAAAGATCCCATCACTACCTCTGATTCCTACAGAACCAGTGCTTGGAGACAGCTCCGCCACTCTAATTCAGCCAACATTTATGAAGCACATTTATTCGGTTGATGCAAAAGTAATTGTGGTTTAAAAGGTTAAAAATAATTGTAAAAACCACGATTACTTTTGCACCAAACTAACGGAACCAAGGGCTGCGCTCATAGCTGAGATGTAACAACTAATTAAGCTATTTCCCTCCTCTCTAGCCCAACCACTGATCGGGTTTTACTTTCCCACAGCCTGTGCCCCCCAAAAGACAATGTTACTGCCACAGTCATTATCAGCACCCTCATCTAGTCCACTCCCTCCACACCCTTACAGGGCAACCCCAGCATCCTGACCCCCCTCACTACTGCTGCCCCACACTGCTGGAGGAAATCACATCCCGGGAGAGAACAGTGCTCTTCCACAAGGTTGATCCCCAAGCTTCGGGTAGGCCCTTAATCCTGCTCAGCTGTCCTTTCCTCACTAAACCCCTCACTAGTTTTCTCACCCCAAATCTCACTGGACCCCACCACTGCACCACTTTCTGCCCTGCCTGCTTCCTCACTCTGACAATGCTCTTGCCCCCTTTGGCTAGTACAAAGGAACCCCCTTTCCGCCTTTACTTTCAGCACGAGGCAGCTCCTGGAACACCCATCCTTTGCACTCCAGTCCCACGGAAAGACCTATTTTCCTCTCCAAATGATAAGCCCTTCTCTCCCAGTACACTAGATTGTTGCCTATTTCACCACGGATCGGATTTTGTGTTATCAACTCATCTCTCTCACTCTCCTATATCTTCAACCTCTCCGATATGCCCAATTATCTACTAGACACATCTAATAATTTTAATATAATCCTCAAATTTAACAGATTCAAAACCAAACTTACGATGTTTCCCTACACTTACTGTCTCCCTTATTTTAGGTCTCGTTAGTATAAGCAGAGGCACAGCTAACCAGGAACCAGAACCCCCAGGAAAGCAGACAGAGTACGGCACATGGGTCAGGGTGCCTAACTACAGGCTAAGGGCAGGGACAAGACTCGGCACCAGAGCATCTCAGTGTGACAGGGGGACAGAAGGGCAAGAGGGAGGGAAGTGAGCTGTGGGAGGAGCTGGTAGAGTGAGCCGCATGAGGAGAGGTGGCGAAGGGGCTCAGTAACAGGTTTGAGAAGGCCAACTCTTTGGCCAGAACAGCAGCCAGGAGGAGTAAATATGAAAGCATGGAAGCCTGCCCTTTGCTGGCTCCCTTTTGGAGGGGCTGTTGAAACATGTGAGGCATTCGCAAGGCAGTTCTCGTCTCCCTCTGGTATCTTGACGATATAAACTTTAAAACTGAAGTTTCTGGGGTTAAAGAAGAAACTGCCCATTATTAAAGTCCCATTTTCTCTATTTTAGCATGTATCAACCTATATGGAATCTCCTTTGCCAATAATCCTTTGAAGAAACAGATCTGTTCTATAGCAGACATTTATAATCTATTGGAACAAAGGAAATCTGAACAGCAGTTGTTTGTCAGAAAAAAAGAATGAGCCAAAATACTTCAGAAAAGAAACTAGAGAAAATATAAATATTTGAATAAGCTAAAAAATAAACATTTTTGGTAATCTTCCCTTACTTGGAAACAAATGGCAATTGCAAACAGGCAACTGATGAGTAAAGCCATTTCCTTCTGGAACACAGTACAGATGTAAAGTGAATATACTTGCCTACAGCCAAATAGCCTTTTACTTTCTCTGAAATGATCAGAAGTGCTGCCTTGCTCATCGAAACCCCCCTCTGCAGGGAATACTGCAGGCTGCCCCCAGGGGCTGCTACAGGAACTCTGGTCAAGTTCCCTACAGACCCTCCTAACGATGATAAATAATTCCTCAAACCAGAGAACAGCTATGGGTTAGGGGCTAGTAGGAGAGTAGCTGCTACTTGTTGGTATACTTTTGCCTTTCAGCTATCTAAAATATATATTGACATAAGAGATTCAGTTGCATTTTTTTTGCTGGATACTGGAGAATGTTCTGGAATATAGAAAAACCTAACTATTCGTTAAGACCACACAGTAGTCTTTGCTTTTTCTGAGTTGTGTGGCCCTGTGAAAGAGAAGCCATATCAGAGTTCTCATCCCATCTGGAAATGCAATTAACCGGTGGTATTTATCAACCACTCGCTAAGGCAATGTGACACACATATCAAGAATAAGACACAGCTCCAGCCTACGAGGAGACCACAATCTGTTTGGCAAGACAAAACAGAGTTGTGTAAACACTGGAGAACAACACTATTAGCAAAAGCTTTGATGTGTGAAAACGCATGTTAAAATATCTACAATATGAATTGATACACCAAGGAGTTCTGGAGTTCTCTGGAAGCAAATATTTCATCTTCTGGCAAAAGTTTAAAAAGAACTGAGAGTTTCTGATAAAGTGTTAGAGCTTGGGAGCCATGACCCTCCTTCTGAAAATTCGTAACTGCATTCCAGAGGCAAACGATCAGGTAAAGAACCCTTCTCCATTCCTCTCCTGCCCCCTCGCCCCGCGTGACTTTCCCATTTCAAGTCATCTCTGCTTCCGGCTGCCTCTGCCCCTACTACCGTCTGAAGCAAGTCCCTTCTCAAATCTCGCTCTTACTTACTTTCCTTTCATAATAACTGACCAATAAACCAAACTATAATCATATAACAACATACGTACTATGATGCAGTCATTTGAAGGGAAAAAATGTTCAACTCTACATGCAATGAGAGAGAAGCTTTACTAGGATACACCGTTCACTGCTCTGCAAAATGCCTAAAAGTATACAGTATATTACTTGTTAAACACACACACACACGTGCTTATCCATGCTCGTACCTATCTCTAGAAGGGGAGACGAGAATCAGGTAACAGTGGTTGCCTCAGCAAAGGGGAATTAGGCAGCTGGATTGCTTGGGGATGGTACTAAGGTATAGTGAACTAATTTTCCATTGTATACCCTTTTTGCCTTTTGAATTTCGTACCATGTGCATATATTGAATACTCAAAAGATTAATTTTTAAAGTAAACAAACTTCAATTAATCAACTGTGCTATCACCAGAGATTATGACCTAAAACCAGAATTAGGAGCTACAATGGTAGCTAAAGCCTGAAACTGGATTATCACACACATATTCCTTAGTTTTTGTACTATAAAATGTTTTAAGATACAAGATGATTACTTTCCTCTAAATTCTTATACCTGTTACAGATGAACTTGTGAAATTAGTTTAGCTATATATTCACTCTACTTTACTCAGAGTAAAACACCTGAAAAAGTCCACATGTGTAACTAGTGCCAAGTGTGCCCAGTCTACACTTCCACGTTTCAGAAACAGGCAAGTCATCGGTCCTACAGCAGCACATGCCAACTCTGAAAGCTCTGCTGTTCAGAAGATTCCCTGATGAGCTGTGCGCTGTGGCTTCTCCTTGCATCTCTTCTACAGTCAGTTAAGGAGCGCCTGTAAGTACCAGGTTCTAGACCAGGCACTGATGGGGACACAGAGAAAGACGAAAAGGGGTTCCTAGCCTTGAGGTACTCAGCATCTAGGAGAGAGCTATGAGCGAGAAAAGAGAAGGGCACTGTGGGTACAGAAAAGGGCACCCAACACAGCCGAAGCTGAGGGGACACCAGGTCTGATTTTGAGATAAACAGGGGTTAAGAAGATAAAGGATAGAGAAAGGGCATTTCCATCAGGCAAACAGCAGCAATGGAACAAAGCACAATGGCACTGAACAATTAGCTGGAGAGAACGCAGAAAACAAAGGGGGCGACTAGATCATGAGGGTTGTCTATGATAAAAGCAAACTGGCATCTTAAGATGATTAACCACAGAGCTGGGAGGACTACGGGTGGAGCTGGGCCCCTTGTTAATTCTCTAGTCCCGACTTCCTGTTAAACTCTGTGGTAATTTCCGGAAGAGGGATTCAGATAGAGAGAGAGACCATGCTGCTCGGCTCCCTTCTTTTTGCACATGGGCGGCCGGCTGGAGCTCCAGCCTGAGCCGGAGGTGTGCATTCCCACACTGCTGGGGTGGTTTCATTTCTTTGTCTTTTCCCGAATAAACTGCTCTTTTGGTGGATTTTCTGGAGAGTTATTTAGGCCAGTCGACACCTAAGAAATCACAACTTTATTCTGGGGGCAACCGAGAGCCCTAGAGCACTTTGAGGCAGGTGCAGCGAGAGGCAAGTACAGACGCAGGGACATCAGTTAGAAGACCATTTCCAAAAGCAGGTAAGAAACAATGAAGACCCAAACTAAGATTGAGGAATTAGGTCCCGGGAGAGGGGGGAGATGAATTTAAGGTACGAGAGAGAATCAACTGGACTTGGAAAGTGTTAGAAGGTGCTGAGGATCCCCTCTAGGCTTTTGGCCTAGATTTGTAAATAGATGGCGACACCCTCCGACAGGTCCAGGAACTTCTGCCTCACCAGGAACATCACAGCAGCAATAGCAGCCCAAATGTGCACTAGTGATGGCATTTAATACCTGCCTCTGAAGTGGTTTAGAAATTGTGCTCTATGAGATAATGTGAAGAAAATGGATGTGCCATTCAAACATAAGTTTCCCATTCAAACATATGCATTCACTTGAATTCCTTCTATCTACTCTCCTCTACTCCAACTTCCTCCTTGGGCCAGCTCCTAACACCCCTCAAGCACCCACTGTCAGTAATGGCAGATCCCTGAAACTCATGCCAGATAAAATAATCAGTAGAAATGTATTTTTCAAAAGGAATAAGGAAGAGGAGGTAAAATTCGGTTCAATTCTAACTGCCACATCCCACATTGTCTTTTTATTCACAAGTCACTACCCGTACACTTGCCCAGGAAACATTCTCATGATACAACAACATTCTTTTTTCCTAACTGGGCCCAGAAATAATCACAACTTTTTCAAGATTCTAGAATAGAATAGAATCTCTACTATTTCTTTAGATTTTTCTTTATTTTAAAATATATCTATTATTTGTTTTTATATTCATCAACATTAAAGATAGAAAAAGTAACAAAAAATTATCAACTTTTGGAGAACCTAAGAAGCTTCTCTGTTTGAAAAATGTTCATAGAAACATTGGATCTCAGAATTGCAGGGGAACTTAAAATTCAAGACCAGCCACTCCACAGACATTTGAATTCCCTCTACAAAACTCCCACAAAATGGTTGGCCAGTACAGATCTGACCTCTTGCAGCGAGAAGGAACACACTACTCTTCATGCCAGCACTGGCTAAAAAGTGAAACCTAGTTCTAAACACAGATACAAGAATTAGTGGTTGAATGAGTGATGAGGAATGGGATTTTCAAATATAATTTGAAATGATCTCCCCACAGGTATTTATCCATCATAAAGGAGAAAACAGGTGAACTGATCAGAGTTAACATCACTAGTAATGGGACAAGCTGACATGTGTAATGTGAAGGACAGCACTTCTGTGGTACTCTAGTCAAAGAGAAAGTCCTGAATCTAATCATAAGGAAACCTCAGATAACTCAAACTAAGGGACTTTCTACACAATAACTGGCATGCATGGTTCCAAAATACCAAGGGAAAGACATAAAGGCTATTATTATGTTCCAGATTAAGAGGGGACTAAAAGGACATTAACCAATTACATGCATGATCCTGAATCAGATGAAAATAAGAGCTATAAGGAACATCATTGGGATAATGGACAAAATGTGAGTACCATAGATTAAATAATAGTATTGTATCCATGTTAAGTTTTCTGATTTTGATCACTGTGGTTTGATTATGTAAAGAATACCCTTGTTCTTAGAAAATACACACTGATGTATTTAGGGGTAGAGACACAATTGTTTGCAATTCACTTTCACACAGTTCAAGCAGAAAAAAGTGTGTGTACAAGCGGGTGGAGAGAAAGCAAGAGAATGAATGATAAAGTAAGTAAATGGAGCAAACCAGTAACAATTGGTGAATCTGGGTAAAGGATATACGAGGTGTGACAATTAAGTTCGTGAACTTGTTGCATTGATGTTGCTAACATTTTTTTTGATACCAGAGGGATTATTCATTATGAATATGAACCAACTAGACAATTAACCAAGTTTACTATTTGGAAGTGCTGAAAAGGCTGCGTGAAAAAGTTAGATGACCTGAACTTTTCGCCAACATTTCATGGCTCTTGCATCACAACAACGTACCAGCTCACACGGCACTGTCTGTGAGGGAGTTTTTAGCCAGTAAACTAACTGTATTGAAACACCCTCCTTACTCACCTGATCTGGCCCCCAATGACTTCTTTCTTTACGCGAAGATAAAGGAAATATTGAAAGGAAGACATTTTGATGACATTCAGGACATCAAGGGTAATACAACAACAGCTCTGATGGCCATTCCAGGAAAAGAGTTCCAAAATTGATTTGAAGAAGAATTCAAGTGCCTACTCATTGAAACTGACATATCTCAGATTAAATTAAAATGTCTCAGGTGAACCTTTTCTGAGTTATCTCTACCGCTAATTTTGCACTTCAGCATATCTTAGGTAATAAATGTTCTTAATTATTTCACCTGATTTTTTTCTCTCTTGACCTTCGTTTTTGCAGTATTCACCCGAAAGAGTGAATACTAATACCACTCCTAAAAGAGTGAATACTAATACCACTCCTAAAAGAGTACCCCCCCATATTATAATACCACAAAGCAACAATGTTGGACAGTTACGGTACTCCAGATGGCAAGGCACATATGCTTTACCCAGGATCCAAGCTAACACAACTTTAATCACAATAGTCATACACCTATGTTTTAATGCATGTATTTGTATGTGCGTATGTTTCTATGATGTATGCATGAGTATATATAATAATATGAATATATGCATATTGATATAATCATTTTTATTCATGTGATTGGCAAACAAATATACTTAAAATATTTAGTGCTAGGGAGTGAATTAAAGAAGTAAGTACCCTTATTCACTTTGTAAGGAATGTTGGTTCATTGGTACCATCTTGGGAGAGGAAAGGGAGAAACAATTGGGCAATATCGATCAAAATTTTAAACATGCACATTCTCTGACCAATCATTTCACTTCTTAGTGATAATTTACTATTCAGAAATAATGCCACAAGTGCATGAAACTTTCTGAACAAAGATGCCCTTAGTGTATGTGTACACAAATACATACACATACCAACATATATACATACATATATATGAACGTACACATTCACACACAGCAATTTTTCTGTGTTTCTACATTTATCAATAACAAAGAGAACAATAGCAACAAAAGATGAACTACCAATTGTTTTTCATCCTTCCCTTACCACGGACGTTGCCTGCCAAATGAAGTAAAGGAGACTATTTGTAGCAGCGAAAGGAAGCATTGTTTGAAATAGTAAAATGCTATTAAAAATGCATGTGTCAATGAGGCACTTAACAAATAACCATACATCATGCATCATACAATATCATATTATAAAGCCATTAAAGAGGATGAATTAAATCTGTAAGTAGAGAAATGGAAAGATGCCAAGATACAGTATTAGATAGGGGTAAAAGTACTGTACGATACATTTGTCATAAAAATCCCCTTTTTGTTTAAAAAGGGGAAAAAATGAACCTTGAAGTATACCAAACTATAAACAATGATTACTTTTTGGTAGAGATCTACAAAGTCTTAAAAGTTCTTAAAACGATTCTGTAATATTTGAATTTTCCCAATAACCAGTATTGCTTTATAAGTAGAAACGAAAATCTGCATTAAAGTGGTCAAATTTAAATGACTTGCAACAATACAGGACAGACACGACTTTATAACACTTTTTTAAAAACCATCTAACAATAGGTATTCTTATGTTTTTAGTAGCAAAACTATTTTTATTTCCCAAATAAAATCCTGATCAGAAGCCTATATAGAAAGCTGATAAAAGAAACCGAAGTGGACTGGGGGAAGTGGGCTCTACAGCCTCCCACTCTTTGACCTATGAGGAAACGTATCGTGTTCAAGGACTCCAGACAGTCAGAGGAATTTTGAAGAATTCAGCAAAAGTAAACACAGCAAGAGGTTCCCTCCAGTTGAAGGAGCTCAGCCACAGCACACGGGTGCCTGAGGCAGCTGCACAGTACTCACCATTTCTCCATCAATGGGAGAACTACATCCATTATATCAAACGTGTAAAACACCTAGCTCACAGATTCTGCCACCCCCCGACCCCCCCCACCCCGCTAATGTGGCTTCACCATAACAGCACAGTCATTAGCAAATCCACATGTCCCCTCTTCAAACTAGATCATCCCTGTTTGCAAAGCCTAAAAGGATATAAGTGGTTTGTCATGAGCTAGGCACATAAACGATGGCTACCTTCATTTTAAGACTTGTGTAAGCCTAGAGGAATAAGTTAAAGATTTAAAATATGAATGTGAAATGCCCCAGCACGGCTACAGCCTACACCACCCTCTGAGCCTTTGTACAGGCGGCAGCCACCCGCAGGTCCTGCCTTTGTCTCACCCTCTGTCTGGGCATCTTGGGTTGACCACCCTCTTACCTTGGACTTTGCGTGCCAAGTGAAGTGCAGAAAATTTGTCTCACTGGGTACTAACAGGTTAAAGGACAGAGCGTAGTGACTAATAAGGTCATTTCTCACATAATAAAGTTCTGCATCAAGACCTAGGAAAAAAACATAGAGAAAAAAGAATTAAACACCTAAAATACTCTCAAGACATTAACCATCATTATTTCAAATACTAATGATAGAGTGAAAATAATACTGATGTACAAATGTACGTCACAAACGTCTCCCACATGTGCTGCCTTATAAAGTAGGAAGAACGCTAGGTTTCATCAATACCAACAAAGATGAAGAAACTGGAGCTCAAAACAATTAAGTGGTTATCTGGCTAAACATAGGTGTGCTAGAACCAGAACTCTGGTACCCACCCCGTCTTCTGAGGACCAATGTGACACTTCCTTTTGGACACCGTGCTTCTAAGAATAACACCTACAAATAAAAGCCCCTTTTCCCCACAAAATTGATGTGCATTTAGGAAGAGATTCAAATGGAGAGAAGAAAGGCACGTGGGTAAAAACATTTGCGTAAGCCGAGGCCTCAAGCCCCCGCCAGAGATGATCTCTGCTTGCTCTGTCAGCATGGCACGCTCACACCAGTTTTCACACAAACACACGTCCTCTTCCCTACCTGGGCTACCAGGTGGAGAACACCATATTTCTCCCTGTATTCTCAGACAGTTCTCTGCACAAAGCAGATGTTGGGTAAATACTTGAGAAACAAGACAGTACTGCTGATAAAGCAGAAATAATCAGGACACCTGAGAAATGCTAGAGACGTCACTCCCAAGTTTCACTGATTCCCATACCACATTCTTGACCAGCGCCACATCCAACTTCCAACACATACCAAGTTCTCCAATTCTGTCATGCCTTTTCCTCCTATGTGTATTTAACACTTTGCTTTAAAATTGATTCAATTTTTCAAAACAAAAATTTTAGAGGCAATGTTAAATCACTATCTTGAGTGGAAAATCAGAAATTATTGTGAAAAAAATACAAGGTAACCAAAAAAATCAACAAAAAAGAAAAATAAAACAATATAACTAGATTCTAGCTAAATATTGGTGCTCACCATTGAGCCAAGCTCATTGTTTACAAAAAGGAAGAAGGGGGTATTAGTAAGTGTTTGAGAGAGGTAAAGACTCAAACAGAAGCTTAATCCAAAAGAACTGAAAACCCGAAAGAACTGAAAGAATAAAAGCAGGGAGTAACTTTCTCTCAATTAATTTACTGTTCTTTAAAATTGTGTTTAGGTGTCCCTCTAGTAATGCATGACCTACGTATTCCACATGTTGGTGGGAAAAAGGTTCAGGGAGACCAACTGAAATGTAAATTTCATATTTACTGAGCCTATATCATGGGTCCAACACCTGGTGTTATGCAGAGGAGTCAAGATGGGGACCTATCACTTTCCAAGAAAACAGATATAGAAACTGCTGCAGGCACTTCTATAAAATTAGTTTCCTCCTTTCTGCTGCAGGCACTTCTATAAAATTAGTTTCCTCCTTTCTGAACTGCTGCAGGCACTTCTATAAAATTAGTTTCCTCCTTTCTGAACTGACTCTAATACAATCATCAATTCAGAAATGAGAACTGAGTCTTACATAAGGGAAAGTTTAAACACTGGCTGGGTAACACTGCTTTATTTATATTATAGAGGGTATTGAATGCAATGGGAGAAAGTTAGAGGTCTTCTGCAAAAGGCTGTCCCTGCTGGCAAGACAGGAAGTGCTAGCAAACATCTAGGGAGGGAGGGAGAGAGGATAGGTGGTGTTGGAGAAAGAAGAGAAATGGCAATAAGAAAGCTGGGTACAAAGAAAACATCAGTAATCACAATAATTGTAAAAAGCATAAATTTGCTTATTTTAAAAAATGTCGGGAACATTTGTGATCTTGCTATCTCCATCATATGTTATCGGTTTGGCTCAAATAAACTCTTTAAATATTAAAAAAAAAAAAAAGTCTGAGTCTTATTCTAGTCTGGATTGATTTTGTTTACAACAAACACACCGTGAACAAAATTTTAAAATATATACCTGGCAAAAAAAAAAAGACAAAAAAACTAAATGAGGCAGTATTAACATGAGACAAACTAGATCTCAATTTAAAAAGATTTTATATTAATAAACCCATTAACCAATATAAAATTTAATAAGAAAAATTTTATTAATAAAAAACATGAGAAGATATAGTAGTGCAACTAACAAAAGAACTTCACATGTAGAAAGCAAAAACCGATAGAAAAAAAAAAAGAAACAGACAAATCCACAATCATAGTTGGAAAAACTAATATCCTCTCAGAATACAAAAGATTAAAACAGGTAAAAATTTAGTGCAGACATACGATTTGAACAGTATAATTATGGGGCATGAAACAAGGGGGAGTTAATCATGAATTAGACTGTACACATTCAAAACAATGGATTCTAAGTAGAAATAATATATAGGCTACCATCTCTGATCAAATACCATAATAAAAATTAACTATAAAATAAGGATAAAGCCAAAAAATGATTATTTGAAAAGATTAATGAAAGGAAAACCCTTTGCAAGACTGATTAAGAAAAAAGAGAGAAAACACAAATTACCAAGATTAGGAATGAAGAGGGAACATCACTACAAATCCTACAGATGTTAAAAAAAATAAAAGTATATGAACAACTTTGACAATAAATTCATTAACTTACATAAAACAGAAAAATCCTTGCAAAACACAATTTACCAAAATTGACAAAAATTAAAAATTCAAATAATTGAAAACCTTCCCCCAAAGCTCCAAGTATGAATTCTATCAAACAATAAATTCAGAAATGAGAACTGAGTCTTACATAAGGGAAAGTTCCAACGTTGCATAAATTCTTGCAGAAAATAGTTGAAGAAAATACTTCCTAACTCATTTTATGAGGCCAGCATCACACTGATATTAAAACTTGACAAAAACATTACAAAAGTAGAGACTGACATTCCACATTAACATAGATACAAAACATTCTCCATAAAACACTAGTAAACTGAATACAGCAATATATAAAAAGGATAAAACATCACGACCAAGTGTATATGAAAGGGTAACCTTTAAAAATCAACATAATTCACCATGTTAACAAAATAAAACAAAAAACTCAGATCATCTCAATAAATGCAGGAAAAGCATTTGGTAAAACGCACAGCTTATTAATGGTAAAAAACTGTTAGCAAACTAGGAAAAGACATAAACTTCCCCAGTCTGAAAAAGAGCATAGCTAACATGATAATCATACTCAATGATGAATTATTAAATTCTTATTTCTAAGATCAGAGACAAGGCAAGGATGTCTTCCATCAATTCCATTCAACCTTGTATGGGAGGTCCTGGCCAACGTATTAAGACAAAAAAGTATAAAGGCTAGAAAGGATGAACTGAAACTCATTTTCAGAGACGATAGGATTATTTGTCTAGAAAACACTATGGAATCTACTAAAATAAATTCCTGAATTTAGCAGTTTCAGAATACAAGGCCACTATTAAAAAAAATTGTATTTCTATGTATTAGCAACAATTGGGATATAAAATTTGAAAATCAATACCATAACATTAAAAAATACCAGTACCTAGAAATAAATCTAAAAATATGTAAGGCCTCTACAGTGAAAATTACAAAATACGGCTAAGAAAAATTAGAGATGACCTAAATAAGTGCAGAGATACATTCTCTTAGATAAGCCTGAACATTAAGATGTCAAGTCTTTCAAATTGATCTATAGATTTAAAGTAATCCAATCAAAATCCCAAAGATTTTTTTGAAGAAACAAATTATTTCTAAAAGGAAATTTAAAAAACAATCCTGAACAAGAAACAACAATGTTGGAAGACTCACATTACTTGATTTCACAAATGAAGAGCTACGGTTATTAACACAGTGTGGTATTGATGTAAAGATAGACATACCTATGAACAGCATCCAAAAATAAATCCACAAATATAGGACCAATGAAATTTCAACAAAGGCACCAAGGCAGTTCTATTGAAGAGATGCTAAAGCAACTGGATAAAGAGATGGAGGAGAGGGAAATCTTGACCCCTATCTTACATATCACACAAAAACTGATCTGAGATCAATCTGTCTCAATATAGACCTAAACGTAAAAGCTAAAACTATAAAGCTTCTAGAGGAAAACGCGAGTATCTTCACAACCTGGGGTAAGCAAATACTTCTTGGACGGGTCACATGAAACAAAAAGAGAAAAAAGTGATAAATTGGTTGTCACCACAATTTAAAACTTCTGTCCCTTAAAAGACATTAGGCAAATGAAATTCAAATCACAAACTGGGAGAACATTCACAAGACATCTTAAAAAGAGACTTGTTCTTACTCATAAAAAAGAATGAAATCTTGCCATCTACAATAATATGAATGGGTCAACCTAGAGGGTATTAAGTCAGACAGAGAAAGACAAATTACATGATTTCATTTACATGTGGAATCTAAAGAACAAAATAAACAAAACAGAAACAAACTCATAGATACAAAGAATATTTTGAGGGTGCCAGATGGGAGTTGGGAGGATGGGTAAAAAGGAGAAGCGATTAAGAAGTACAAATTGGTAATTTCAAAATAGTCATGGGGATGTAAAATACAGCATAAGGAACATAATCAATAATATTGTAATAACTATGTATAGTGTCAGATGGGTACTAGGTTTATCCGGGTGATCACCTCATAAATTATGTAAATGTCTAATCATTATATTGTATACCTAAAACTAATATAATAATGTATGTCAACTATAATTGAAAAATAAAAAAAAATTATTAAGAAAAGACGTGTTTCTAGAATAAAGATCTCCTACAAACCAAAACTAAAGACAATCCAATTAAATAAAATGGGCAAAAGATGTGAACATACATTTTGTAAGAACAATAAGTGTACGAAAAGGTACTCAACATCATTAGTCATCAGAGAAATACTAATTAAAACCACAATGAGATTCATTTCCATCCACAAGAAGGACTAAATGTTGGCAAGGATGTGGAACAATCGCAATTCTCATCCATTGCTGGGAGTGTAGAAAGTGCTCAACTACTTCAGAAAACTGGCATTTTGTTATAAAGTTAAACATGCCACTACTCTATGACCCAGTAATTCCACTCCTAGGTAGTTCTCCAAAAGAAATGAAAATATATGTCCACAAAAAAACTTGTATGGGAATGTTGACAGTACTTACTCAGAATAACCAAAAGGAAACAATACAAATGTCCATCAATAGACGAATTGTGGTATATTCATACAATGGAATCCAATGAGCAATGATGATAAACTAACCGTTGAGACTTTGTAACAAAAGGGATGGATCTCAAAGACTGTATGAGCTAAAGAAGCTATACACCAGAGTACAGACTATATAATTCTATTTATATCAAGTTCTAGAACAGGCAAAACTAATTTATGCTGGTGGAAATCAGATCAGTGTGGTTGCTTGGGGAAAGGGTGGGAGGGAGACCAGTGACCTGAAATGCAAAGGGGCACTGGGAACTTCCAGGAATGACGGAAATGATCTATTTCTAATCGGAGTAGTGCATGCATTTTCCAAAACTCAACCACCTATATACAGTTTAAATCTGCCCATTTCATTACATGTCAAGTTTACCTAAAATTTTTAAAAGGGGGGGGATGAGTCAACAACAGTTTTTCCCTCCTTGTTCTAATCTTAGAAAGCTTGAAAACAGTGGTAAAACAAAAGGATGAAGACAAATGAGATCTGAGATCTAATACTATACTGTCAGTTTAATGTCCACTGTGTTTTATGCAGTATCTTTTTGTTCATTTTGGAAACTTTTAATATTTAAAAATTTTTAAAATGCTTGCATACCACAGAATGTTACTAGCACTAACTTAAATCTTATAAAGAAATAATCTTAACTTCCAATTTAAACTTTAAACATCTTTCACAGGGAAATAGAGAACCCTGGTCCTAATAAATAATAGCTATAATGTTATTACTGGTAATAACAATAATGCGCAAACATTTAAGTTTTCCAGACACAATTCAAGGCCTCAAGAAGATCTTGGCGTTCTGTAAATTCAACTCCCTTCAAGCTAAATGAAAAAGAGCTGTACGCAGAACAGAAATAAAGAACAAAAGACGAGCACATCCTCAAGCCACACACACACTCATTTAATAATTTGTGGTTTAAGTCCTACTTGAAATTCTCTGAATTCTTACCTCTCATGAGACTGAGGGATACAGTCAATTCTTTTCCCAGCATCCTGGGGACATCTGTTCTCCCCAAACTGCTCAAGGTCTTTCCAGTCCTACCAACTCAAACTCTACACAGAAACCATGGTTCCTAACTAGAAAACATTCCCTTGGAACACAAATGAGCAACTTCACAACCTTCTAATTGAAGGCTGGGCAAGGACTGGTGTCTGTAACTTTCTCAAGCTTTTAAAACCTATTTGGACTTCAACTTTTGCTGGCATGCTTATTATCTGGTCAGCCATCCACGACCCATTCTCTTCAATGACCCTTTTCTATGCTGTGGTCCCCTAAGGCCCCGGTGACTTCCAAAGACCTCATCTTCTTGAAGCACAGCTAGCCCGATAGAGCACAAAGGCACAAAGGACCCATTCTTCCCCCCTCAGTGGGCACTGCCCCGGATCCCTACGACCACTTCAGATGCCTGATTACTTGAGTATCCTTATCAGAAGGCCCACTTCCGTTTAGGAATATGCCATCAAACTATGCCACCCTCTATTCTCCCCAGTATCTTAGCTACGTCATTCATTAAGGATTGTGGAAACAGTTTATAAAATTTCTATACATCCTTATCCGGTGACTTATTGTGGCAGACTGCCAATGTCCTTGAGACCAACCCACACTCAACCTGTCCTTCAATATTCCTTTTATTTTTCAACAACTTTCACCATACTAAAGCTATCCATTTCTACGGACAGTAGCAATATGTAAATTATTCCAAAATCTCAAACTGTAATATCTCAATAGCTAGCAGCTCCTCAGCTCCTTCCCTTTATTGTTATAACAGCTATTCTCGGGGCTCAGAATATCTCCAGTGTCCACAATCCTCTTGTTTCTCCCACTCTTTTCTCATTTTCTTTTCACGGGCCTCAATCCCAATTACTTACCAGTACCCTCGACTTTCTCCCCACAGCCTACGTGAGACATGATACCCCACCGTGAAAACACCCAATCTTGAATTGACTTGACTCCCCTACTCCCCGGTGCTATAACTGAAGGCTGCATAATCCTGGATGAAGCCATTGCCACAAATGAGAGTCACTACAAAACCATAACTTCCATCCTTAACAAATAAATTAATATTCAAAAGCTGCTGACAGTTTGAAGCCCTGTGGACCACATCTGTAAACACTTACTGGCCACCAAAATAAACTAAAATTTGAAATTCACTACCCTTGACTACAGATTTTGAAAACATTTGTTTTGAAATGGACATTCTTTATTAACTAAGGTAGTGAATTCCTGGTTGCGAAGGGTTTGAATTTTTTCAAATAAACCATGAAAATGAGATTCAAAGTTTTGCCAATCAAACGAGCGAGTACAGTCTGTTCTGTCATAAGACAGGTTCCTGTAACACCAATCAGCTTATACATGGTTAGTAAATAAAAATAACAAAGCCAGTATAACATAGAAAATGTGTCAGTTCACATTTGAATTTTCCCAGGGAAAGGGAACTGGAAAAGCAGGTAAAGAATTATAACTTTCAGTGGGAAAGGAAAAGATTCCCACTCAGCTCTGCTACTCCCAGACAGGCACCCCCTGAGCCCCATTTTAAGAAAACTGAAAATGGGCCCCAGAAGCCAGGCTCCCCTCCTCAGAGGAGCACTACCAGCCTTTGCGTGGTTCCTGGAGCACAGCAAGCTGCACTTCCTCTGGTGCCATCTCTATAAGCAGCCCCACTGGCTTAGAAAGCTACTTTTATCTGCACTATCTCAACACCATGCAAGCCAGCAATTTCCATCCTATTTTGTTTTAATGTCTTTAACTCTCCTCTGAGGCAGCCCCAGCCATTAAAAGTGGTTTGACTGGGCTGTCCAAGTCATCTCATAAGGTACCAATTATGTTTTTGTTAGTACTTGGTTTGAAAATCACAGAGGTCTTGAGTGGTTTGCCCTTAACCTTGTTTTTCCCATAAGGCCTGTTATTTTTAGTGAATAGGCAATCCTGAAGGTTTTTTTCTTAAGAATTTATTTGATGCTGTAACAGAAACACTTATATTCTTAAATGTAATACTGAATGTTAGGCAGGCTATGGCAAGCAAGCAATTTGTGACTCTATATCAAAGTTTTATAAATATTTATACTCTTTGACTCAGGATAATTCCACTTATAAAAATCCATCCTAGGATACAAATACAGATACAAACTTTTAGGTGAAAAGATATTAATCAAAATATTTAAAACTGAGGAAAAGAAACAATGTAAATGAATGATAACAGAACAGTGATTAATGAACTATAATGCATCCATAACAGAGAACAATAGTTTTTAATAACTTTTTCTTTAGAAAAGAGGTGGTACCCTAAGCCATTACATCCCTTCAATCAAATCCCTTCTTGTTCATCTATGTGACACACTGAGCTTCCCCTCTGAAGACAGGTTTTAACGACCAAAAAACTCTGGAAAAAACTATGACGCCATGAACAAGAGTGTTACAAATAAATTTTAATGAACTAGGTTTTGCTTAGAATGTAACACTAAAAAACAGGCAAGATACAAACTATGTAATACAGCAAATTTTTAACAACGTCTGGCACCTATAAGAGATCATCCATACAATAGGTGATAATAAATGTCCAATGAATTAAAGTTAAAAGTATATGTGTACGCATGATGTACACATCAAAAAAAAAAAAAAAACCAAAAAAAAAAGGAAATACCAAAAAATGTTAACAGTGTTTGATTATGAATAGTGGATTATAGGTTATTTTTATTACATGCTTTTATTTTTTCTTCTCTTAAGTTTTATATGAAAGCTAAATTAAACTGGTCAAAAACATGTTTAAAGAAATACACAAACAGCTGTAGCAATTAACTAAAGAAAACTAAACTAAAGAAAAATCCAGTTACTGCCTAAAATAATCCATGAAGGCCAGTAAGAGCTACAGAAAACCTTTAAACAACAAAACTCAATTAAAAAGTCACATTGGTAAGGGTAAGATCTTTGATATATCAAGATTAACACTAGTAACTATAAATTATGTAATGACTAAAATACCTTCCTCCAACTTTCCCTTAAAATACCCAGATATACTGAAAGGTAAAATTTGGCAAAGCACTATGAACTGAAAAGAGAAGAACAAAGTTTGGCAAGAATTTCCACAATCAACACTGACAACAGGGCCGAAATAACAAAATTCTTGGACTACCCATGTTCACTATCTGAATGAGAATAGCATGGGAAAGAAAACCTAAATAAATAGAAAGACAGTCCATCTTCATGGCTTGGAAGACTTACCTATTATTAAGGTGTCAATACTACCCAAAGGGATCTAGAAGTACTATCCTTATCAAAATTCTGTCTTTTTTGCAGAAATGGAAAACCAGGTTCTCTAATATGGAATTGAAAGTGGCCACCAATAGCCAAACAATCTGGAAAAAGAACACAGTTGAAGGATTCACACTTCCCCATTTCAAAACTCACCACAAAGCCACAGAAACCAAAGTATTGTAGTACCAACATTAACTACAGACATGTAGACCAAGCCCAGAAATAAACCTATTAATATTATTTCTAGCCAATTGATTTTTGGCAAGGGTGGTAAGACCATTTAATAGGGGAAAGAATAGTAGTCTCTTCTACAAATGGTGCTGGGAGAAGTAGATATCCACAGGCAAAACAATGAAATTAGACGCCTATTTCACACTAAAAATAAAAACTAATCAAAACAGATTAACAATCTAAATATAAGACCTAAAACTACAAAACTCTCTTATCAGAAAACATAGGGGTAAATCTTCATGACCTTGGATTTGGCAAAGGATTCTTACATATGGCATTAAAAGCATAAGCAACAGAAATAGATAAATTGAACTTCATAAAAACTACATCAAAAGACATTACCAAGAAGGTGAAGACAACCTACAGAATGGAGGAAACTATTTTCAAAGTATGTTATCTGATAAAGAACCATTCATAATGTATAAAGAACTCTTACAACGTAACAAAAGAAAACTCAGTTAAAAAATGGGCAAAGAGACTTAGGCAGATATTTTTTCAAAAAAGATACACAAACAGCAAACACATGAACAGATGCTCAACGTCATTAGTCATTAGAGAAATGCCACAATGAGGTATCACTTCATACCCACTAGGATGGCTTTAATAAAACATTAAAATTTTAACAAAACAAAACAAAATAGCAAGTGTAAGCCAGGATGTAGAGAAATTAAAACTTTTGTATACTGTTGGTAGCAATGCAAAATGATTCAGTCACTGTGAAAAACAATTTGGTGGTTCCTCAAAAAGTTGAACATAGAATTACCATATGACCATAATTCCATTCCTAGGTATATATCCAAAGTTGAAAACCAGTCCTCAGTCAAGTACATATACACGCATATTAATGGAAGCGTTATTCATAATAGTAAAAATGTGGAACTAGCACTACTGCCCATCAACAGATGAACGGATAAACAAATTGTGGTCTATCCACAGAATGGAATATTATTCAGCCCTAGACAGGAATGAAGTACTGATACGTGATACAGTGTGGATGAACCTCCAAAGCCTTATGCTAAATAAAAGAAGCCAGACACAAAAGGTCTCCTATTGTATGACTCCATGTACACGCAATATCCAGAACAGATAAGTCCATAGAGATAGAATGCAAATCGGTGGTTGCCAGGGACTAGGGAGTGAGAAGGATGAGAAGAAAGTGCATAATGGGCAAGTTTTACTTTAGAGCAATGAAAATGTTTTGGAACTAGACAGAGGTGGCAGTTGTACAACAAAGTGTATGTACTAAATGTTACTGAAGTGTTTACTTTAAAATGGTTAATTTTATGTTATGTGAATTTTACTTCAACAAATTATGATTTAAAAAAAAAAGAAAAAGAGTTGTTCCCTGCCCCATAAATGGGGGAGTGTAGTAAAACTCTGACTAGAAAGGATTATGGAGAAATTATCACCAGAGTAAATGAGGTTTCAGTTAAGCTGAAAAGATAAAGAAAGAAGCAGTGTGAAGAGTCAGAGGAGACCTCAACACAGCACTGGAGCTCCACGGGACAAAAGTGAAAGGGCCAGCAGGCAACAGGACAGGGCAGGTGAAGCGGAGTGGGGGAGGGTGGCAAGGGGCTCTGCTGGAAGGCCGACAGGAACAAGAATGGACAGCCATGAACCAAAGAGGATGCATTTTGTTATCAGAATGCACAGAACTTTTCTCTTCTAGCCTAGGATGTAAAACACTTCAGTTGTTCAATTACATTATCAGGCTTAAATTATCAGGCTTAAACTTCTCACTGCCAATTTAGCAAAGCAGGAATGTTCCTCTCTTATTAGAAACCACGTTTGTTCATAATTTTAAAGAACCCAAAGTCCAAGCTGAAAAACCAAAATTATTCCTACAAAACGCTCAACACCCATCAAGAAAATTTCTTTTTACCCTAGACGATCTTATATTCAAACTTAATTCAGGCCTTTGTTCTACATGACCTGGACTGTCTACCTCAAGTTCAAATAATGCAATAGTTCAAAAACTTTTCCAAATGATTTTAACAGTTAACTACTGGTTTCCCAAAGCTACAATGGTTGATTAGTGTCAGTGAGCAAATATATCCCTTTCCAAGAAGAGCCACCTTTACTGGCACTTAACAAAATACATTCCAGGAAGTTGTTTACATGTCTGCCTTCCCCACTACCTTGCACACCTCACAAGCAGAGCGGGGGTCTTAGTATTGGTAGCTATTCGAATGTTAGATGCATGAACGGCTGGCTGTTGATAAAAATCAACTATATCAAAGATGGATTTTGATGAATTGGATGAAATGACATATTTTTTTAAAAAGTCAGAAATCAGCTAAGGCAAGAAAATAAAAGTGATGTCATGGAAAGAGACCTAAGCAGAGTTTTTGCTAATAAGTAGCTGAGTGACCTTTGGCAATCAATTATTTAACCACCTTCTCCAGGCATCAATTTTCTCAACTATAAAACAAGGGAGGGAAACCAGATGATGTGACAGTCTGTCCTCAGCCACAACCTTCTCTTTTCCTATGATGTCATTCACGGCTCCCAAAAGTCAGCCAAATCTCTATTATTCAATGATTACCATCCACAGCTTCCAAATGCTAGTCAAGCTTATATAAAAAATGTATTTAGTCAAGATAATCTTCTAGGATCTGAGGACAGTGTGGTATATGAGCCAGAGAAAAAAAGCCAAAATCACTTACTATGTAGAAAACCATTAAATGCTCTATATTTTAATCAACACTAAAAGAAAATACAGAGTTCTTATTTCAAATTTTCCTAGTTTATGGAAGCTAACAAACTGAAATAGATACAAGAATCTGTCCAGCAGAATCTAATAAATCTAGCTATATTCAAATTATACCTAGAAAATTAACTGAGACCGAATATTTAACTACATCATCAGACAAGGAATTTACAAATGTCAGACTGTAGGAAAGGGGCATTTCTTCATAATTAAAAAAAGAAAAAGCACATAAATCTTCTTTAAACAATAATCTTGCAGATTAAATAAGATTTTTCATGTAATCATCTGTTCATTCAGCATTTTCCTATTTTTCTCATGTCTTGATAGATCTGGGTTGAAGGGTTTATATGTACATAGAGTATAAAAAGAATTGAGTTTTTAAGAGAAAGAAGATACGTGTGATGGGCAACAGAAGACAATGTGAATATGCCCCCATGTTCCACCCCTTTCTCCAGGATGCCTCCACTTCTCCTACCTAAGACTGGCCTCCTCAGAGGAAAGGCAAGCGGGCCCACCCTTTTCGTCCCTGAGAGGTGACCAGGGAGTCAGCTTCAAGGAAGGGAACCTCCTGATCCTCCCAAGAAACAGCCGGGCATCTGAAGTCACTGAGCACCTTTCCTCATGTTGCCATTTCATAAAAAGTATATGCTATGTGGTCAAAATCAATAGCTCACTTAAAAACAGTCCACTGGAGCGGCTATCAGTTACCACTGCTTTAACAAACCAAGAACCAGGGTGCAAAAATCCACTTACTAGGCATCTCCCCACCACTATCCTGCAGAGATTACATTTCAGATAGGAGCAGCTTTCACTGTAATCCATGATCCCTGAAAAGGGAAGCCCAGAGCTAACCAACACAAATGCTGCGCTCAGGTTTGCCTCTCTAGTACCTGTGATGATGTCACCTTTGGGAGAAATTGTGTGAAGTCAAAGGGAGAGTATGGTCACCTTTGATTTCAAATGCATGATTCAGATGAAAGTACTGTCATCTAAACAAAATCCATAAGAATTCCCCCAAAGACATGATGTGAACCACAACTGAGAGATGTTAAAGGTAATTCCCAAATCCTATCCAAAGATAATAAGGAACAAAAACATATCCCATAATTTCCAGTGCTACAGCATAAAATAAGAAGTATGCTGTTCAATAGTGCCAGAATGTTCCAGTGTCTGTTAAAAAGATACTCTGGAAAATAACCTGTCATTGGCCCTGCCCTATTTAAAGAAGAAAATGATCTGAGCAGCTCACACCAGCATTGCAGGTTCGCCCTATCAGAGAGAGGGAGTCATGTACTCATAGTTGGACACAGTCATCATTCAACTGCTTTCACAGCCAACTCCTAACAGGAACATGTTCTCCATCTCAGTCAGCAGTGGAGGCCGCTGGTAACTTAGAGCTGGCTGTTCTGTCCAGGGTCTCAAAGCACAAGGGGAAACTCACACACATCACTCTGCCTGCCAGCAGCAGGAAGCACTGCAACGTGCTAACGGGGAGTCCAGTTCCAAAGCTCCCTGGATTCTTTTCTCAGGCAAGTCACTTAGCGCTTTACCAGAATTTAGTTGCTTGAAGGCAAGATCTTTACGTGTTCTTCACCGAAGTATGCCCCAGGCCCCTATAACAGGGCCTAGTATACACTCAATCATTCAGCGACTGAGTGATATGTTGCTAGTGAAGGCAACCAATCAACCATGTGTATCAAAATGACCTCTCCTTCTAACATCCTACCATTGGGTATTCATCCAAAAACATCCCCGACCAATAACTAAAATAAATTGTTTTGAGGATTATGTAGTATTTTCATATACATGACAGCAATTGCAATAACAGACATCCTGTTGTTGGTTGAAAAGCATCTCATCTTATATACAAGGAAACCAACACTCAGAAATATTGATTACTTGCCTACCCACATATAGCAGAAGGAAGAGATGGAATTAAAACTCAGTGTGCAGACTCCAAGTCCAATATTGTCCCACACCATGATATATATATATATATATACACACACACACCCGTATTTGTGTACATGTACAAGCACACACACACAAAACTTAGAACTTTTTCTTTAAATTGGACTAAATTCTCTCCTTTAACAAATAATTTAAGGAGTTAAACAATTTCTGAAAAGATGCAAACAATCAAAAAGATAACCCTTGGCCATTTCTCCTTCTGGACAAGACAGAATTAACAGGACCAGATTAACCCTCTCATCTGAAATAACAACAACAACAAAAAAAAAACAGACAAAATATATGAGTTCAGAAAGACAAAGACAGGTAGAGTATGCAGGACAAAGACCCAGAGAGGAGAGAGCTGCAGAGTGAATTTCCAAGATCTCCAGTGTTCATCTGAGTACTGATCAGAGCAAGGACAGGAAAGGAAAAAAGGTAACCGTGTCCAGCACCTACATAGGATCTGGAATATCACCTATTTCCACCAGCCAGACTGAAAAAACCTCATGGTTCACAGGTCACTGGAGAAAGTACACAGAACGGTCTTGACTCAGTCATGGGGAATAATTAGCCCTACACTGAGAACTGCCTCTGTCCTAGCTAACAAGTCTTAAAAGCAAGACCTGAAAGGATCAAACTGTTTCCAACTAAGTTAACTGAGTCCCAGAACAAAAGCCAAGAGTGTTTATCCAGCACACAGTAGGGAAAATTCACAACGCCTGCCATTCAGTCAAAAATTACCTGGACTGCAAGATATGGATGGATGGATGGATGGATGGATGGATGGATGGATGGATGGATGGAGAAAAATAGAGAGATAGAGATAGATGTATACCGTGTTTCCCCCAAAACAAGAATAAGCCCCAGTTAAGATCGTCAGCCAGACAGATATATTTAGTACGTTATGACGATGTTCCAGAAGATGACATGACTGTATTTGAATAAATGTAGATTGTTGTGTATGAAAAAATAAGACAGTCCCTGAAAATACACCCTAATGCGTCTTTTGGAGCAAAAATTAATCTAAGACCCAGTCTTAGTCTATTATAATGTAAGACTGGGTATAATATAATACCGGGTCTAATATAATATAATATAATATAATACTGGGTCTTATATTAATTTTTGCTCCAAAAGGTGCATTAGAGCTGACTGTCCGGCTAGGTCTTATTTTCAGGGAAACATGGTATATGTGTGTATGTGTGTGTGTGTGTATGTGTGTGTATATATATATATATATATATATATATATATATATAAATAAAGAGAGAGAGAGAGAGAGAGAGAGAGAGAAAGGTGGATGATACATAGATACATAGATTGAAGCCAACCTAGAACTAGCATCGATGTTAGAATTAGCAGACTAGGACAACGAAACAACTTAAAACAACTCTTATAACTGTAATCTGTATGATCAAAAATTAGGTAGAGACGTGAAAGATATAAAAAGACCCAAATCAAATTTATGAGATATATGAGATACACGAGATGAGAAAATACACTGGACAGAACTAACAGCAGGTTAGGCATTTCAGACGGGAAGATTAGAAATTCTATCTCCCAGCGTTTCCTTATTGGAAAAGGCTTTTGCCAGAATCTCTCTTGAATACTTCACACATCCTTCACCTGTAGGGTAGACCAAGAGTGTCCTGAGAGACTGCTACCTGCCAAGCCATGAGGTGGCCTTAATGCAGCAGGGGGAAAGCAGAACGTGGTGGGTATAGTGACACAGGTTTGTCTGAGTGTAGAGCTACGGAAGCCAAGGTGGGGAGCACCTTACCCTGAAAGGGGAGTTTAAGGGTCAGAGACTTGGGAAAATGAGGCAACTTCAGTGAAAATAAGCTATTGAAAACATATTTATTTATAAATTCAGTCCAATTCCCTTTTGGATAATAACCTAGCAGACAACGGGAAATGATCAAGAGAATGATGACTCCAGTAAAGTACAAGGTAGTGAACACAAAACAAAAGTGATTCATTTTTTTATTCATTCACCAAACTTTTACTGAACATCTGCTATGTGCCAGGTACTGTTTTCGGTGCAGGGGATATAGAGTAGAACATTAAAAAGGGACTCCACTCAAAGAGAAGAAACTTTCCTATTCAAGGAGACAGAAACAAAAGTATAGGTGCTTAAAATAAAACAGGATGACAGAACAGAGTGGCACTGGGTACCAACCCTAAAGAGGCACGGCTCTCTGAAGAAGTGACATTTGAAGCTGAGATTTAGAAGGCTCTGGCCATACAAAGATCCGGGAAAAGCACGTGAAGCAGAGTAATCATCTAATGCAGACCCGAAAGTGAGGATGAGCTTGGCTCCAGAGGAACTAAACACATGGTATGGTGGGGGACAGGGATAAGACAGGAAGCTGGTGGCAGGCAAGAGTCTCTATATAAATATTTATTTATAAATCAGGAAGATCTGAACAGCTTCCATATTTGATATTTATGAATTATTGTTAGTTTCTTAGGTGTGATAATGGTTATTATAAATTTTTTAAAAGTCCTTATCTTTTAGAGATACATACTTGAAAGTTTTACAAAATTGCATGTCTGCATTTGCTTCAAAATATGGTATTTATAAATATGAATATCCCCTCCACAGGGGATTTTTTAGGATAGTAAAACTATTTTGTAGGATACTCTGATGGATACATGAAACTATGCATTTGTCAAAACCCACATAACAGAGTGAACTTTAACGTATACAAAATTTAAAAAATTCTTTAGGAGGTCAGGAAATCCCAGGATGAAATACAGAATGTAACAGATGTCCCCTTCCAAAACCAGCTTTTGGAACTCAGATGGACCCATAAGCTTTCCTCAGGGTTCCCTGCAAAGCCCCCAAAGCCTAAGAAGCCCTGGCACAGTATATAGAACTTAATTGGTGTGTGTACCTATGCCTTTGTCTAGCAAAAGGCCCTAGGGGTTTCCCAAAAAAAGGTTGAGAATCACTGACATTTCGCTTGCTGGCAACTTCCTAGCTAAAAACTGAACTGCTATTACTCTTAAACCTAACTGTAGTATGTCACTGCGACCATTTGGATTCCCTGCAAGGACATTACCACCCAGCCACCACCACGAGCAAGTAATAAATACCACCAGCGAATTTTACAACTCTGAAAGATTCAAAGTTGTGACAGGTACAAAAAAGGAATGAAAAAAAGAAAAGGTGGAAAATTATGTCTACGTTTCCTTTACAATAATATCTTTTTACAATACCGTATTTCATTTCATCTCAAGCGCACCATTATGTTTTGTGCCACTAAGAAAGAAAAATAAGCTGTCAGTTATCGGACGACAATCCACTGATTGTAAAATGGTTCTAATTTCAGAGATGTTCAAATGTAGAAAAAAACCATACATCTAATCAGTGAAACGTGGCCTTCAGAAGGCTCAGTAGCTCAGGCTCATCTCAGAACTCCTAAACACACTGCTAAGGGTAGGTCTAGGAATCCATTTTGTTTATGCCCTTCAGATGGTTCGGACTTTATCTAAAGATAAGTAAACTGCTAACCTTCAGAAGCAGCACAGTAGGGAAAGCACGCACTCTGGAGTCACACAGCCCCAGACATGTCTGTGACCTCCAGCAAATTCTGTAATTTCCCAGAGCCTCAGCTTTATCTGCAAAAAAAATGTCAATGCCATCTACTTCCTATGGTTGATAAAAGAGAACGCATATGAAGTACTTGTACCAAAACACACGTATTTATATAAGAACATATTTATTTATAAGACATATTTCTCTTATAAACAAGAATGAGACCTACGGAAGTGGTTTTCAGAAACATTCCACCACTCAGCCCCGTCACTGGCTAGGCACAGGTAACAGAATCCTTCAGTACTCAGTGTCTGTCATGTAACGCAGCCATACACGTGCGTTTGTTTGGGCACGTCACATTTTAGAGGTCCTACATAAACGAAAGCTGTTAAATAACATTTTGATTACAAATATCATACTTGATTTACATCAACAAGGATAACACAAAAAAAGCATACTTCTAAGTGTGATATAATTTCAGAGTAGCTAATGGCTGTTTCATGCCCAAGTTTTTGTTTTGTTTCCTTTTGCTTTGGTATGCACAGCTGGCAAGTTTTTTGCAGAACACTGGCATAACTGCATTAAATCCCCAAAAGTAATGCTGTGGAACTTCTCAGTTTAGGGTCCTCAAAAAAATACCTACATGTTTTCATTTATTTCTAAAGTGACCCTTAAAATCCAAACAGTATTTTAGGCCGCACCTCCAGAACTGAGGAGTCCACTCAGGATGTGACTCACAGGGGACAGGTTTAGCTATAATTGGATAGAGTTCTCCCACATGTGTAGCATGAAGAAGAAGAAAAAACTGAAAAGCCACAATTGCACAACGTCCCAGCCTTGCTCCGCCAATGAAGAACACATGGGTCCCCACTGATGCTGCCACCATCCCCACCCAGAACGCCCAGGGTGAGGGGTCTGCTGCAGCGTGCAGACCCACCTCCCCTGGCACCCCACCTCCTCAGGGCCCGGGCAAGGGCCGGTGACGCCAAACACATCTGCAGAGAGGACACCCTCAGAGGCCTCCTCCTCACCAAGCACTGGGCCTGAGGTTTAAGAGGAAAAAGAGATGCTGGAAGCAGAGGAACACATGGCTCATCTCATTTTTCTTTCCCTCAAGCACTTCCCAAAAGAAAGAGTCCTTTGGTTCAGCTGCCCAAATCTCAAACCCTCCCTTTTCTTTAACCCTCAGGTCTCCACTAAATCTCCAAACTCCCTGCAAATTCCTCACAAATCCATCCCAGCCTTCAACTGCCCTGCTGATCCCTCGTATCACAAAGCTGACTCTGTCCCATTTCCCAGATCCTGCTTTTCTATCTTGAAGCCGCCCTCCTCACTGGGGTCAAAGCTAGCTTTTCTAGACGTCCGTCCTAACTGCGCACTCTCCTGTTCTAAACTGTTCCACAACTCCTCAGTACCCATAAGATACAAGTTCCTAATCCAATCTCAACCTACTTCCCAGCTTTATCTTCTACCACTCTCTGGCTCTGCCAATTTTTCTCAGCCACGTTAGACTTTTCTACTCCTTGATTTCACACACATCTGCTTTGACAGGACTACGGCTTTGTTCACGCTATTTTCTCTGCCTGGCATGAAATGTTTGTTTCTCTTCTCTGCCTATCAAACTCGTCCTTCAAGATGAGGCTCAAATGTCTCCTCTTTCCTGGAACATCTTTCCTAAAAGCTCTAAGCCTTTCTCCTGCCCATCTCCCTACCCCCCATAGTCAACAGTTATCACTCTTACAATAACTTACACCAATCAGCAGTGCAACTCTCATCTCAGTGTTATAGTCATAGATATAACACTCCCCCTTACAAAATTCTCAGTTCCTGAAGAAAAGGAATTTAATAATTTTGAACTAACATTTTCTACGACAATACATGGTACTTGGTTGGTCTTCAGAATTTTTTACTTGATTGATTTGCGGAACAATGATTCCAACTAGTATTGACCTGATTTTAATAAGATGTGAGCAGTGTTTAAGTCTTCCAGGGGGCTTTTATTTTAAGAGAGAAGCAAGTTATCCAAAGTGAATTTCTAACTGGTGCGAGGCAGTCTATTCTTAGGAGTCCCTCTGACACCTACAGATTCCCTGTCACCACCACCACTGCTGCCATGACCAGTTTATACCGTCGCCCCCACTCGCCAGCATTTTATTCCCAAACCTGCAGCACGTCCCCAGCCACAGTACCACTTTCACAAGTTCTGGACTTAGGGAACTCAGTACTATCAGAATTATCAATCAGAGAACATGGGAGGATGCAAATAATGAGCCAGTCCACACAAGCACGCGAGGCGGCAGGCTTGCGGACTCTACTCCTAGTGTATTTTGGTTCATTGCAGCTCGCCCAGGGCTGACAGAGGCAGTATGAATTCCAGACTCAGGCAGGACTGAGTCAAGGCCTGACCCTCTCCTCACTACCAAAGGGCTCCATATCACAGTCCTCATCACTACAATGAGAAATGGATGCCTAAAATGCAGCTTGTTAAGAAAAGTAAATGAGAGCAATGAAACAGGGCCTGGGGACACGGGAATGCCACAGAGATGAAAAGCTCCCGAGGCTTTTGGAGCCTCTATACGGATGGGCTTCCATAAGGACTGCATGCCCCACTACCAAGGAACCGAGCTGGTTACATACCTCCTTCAAGCCAGTTTCTTCGTCTATGAAATAGAAATAAGAGCACATACCTAACACATGGATCACCTTTCCTTTGTGCCTGACACAGGCAAAAGACTGTCACATGTCAACAAAAGTGTCACCTAGTACTTCACATTCCACTACTACTCCTACTATTACAAAAAAACTGCCACATCCCACCAGCTCTTCAATAGTCAAAGCCCCATCCTAACTGACATTTACACATTGTGAAATGACCACTAGACTTTATCCCCATTTCCTCCCAAAACTCCTCTAAAATGATAGCAATGAAATCTCAAAGACATTAAACGACAAAGACAAACAGAAAGGGAAAGAAGACAACAACACATCACACATTGAAACAAATTTTTGCAAGACGGGAAGTAGTCGAAGGAGTGGTCACTGCCCCTCAGAATTCCTGAGGGGTTGAGCCCTGGAGCCACCAAGGGCCACCAAAGGCCAACCTGAAACTCAGGCCTGACAAAAGGGGAGCTTCTGAAAGGGATATTCAAAGCAGTTGGGTCCCCAAGTCCTGCCGATGACTCAGTTTTTCCTGAAGAAACTGAACCACAGAGGCCGGAGAACTATAAACAGAACTCAAAATCTACAGCCTGAAAGGCAGCACTCTCCATCCCTCCCAATGAAATAACTCAAACTCAGGCAGCTGGTGTTTCACCAAGAACACGAGAGGCAGGAGATGGGAGGTGTCTTCTCTGTAGGCACTGACTACTTTCAAAGAAGATGTGAAAGTGCTGGTATGTGGAGTAGACTCCCAATGAAAAGCCCACCTGCACCCGAAAGGTATTCACTAGACCACCAGCACACACACACACATGCTCTCTCTCCCCTAATCAACTTTTCAGCATCTAGCACTTAATTACAGACAGCCACGGATCACCAGATATTTGTGATATAAACAAACATAAAAGACCCCTGAAATTAATTGGCATCCTGGAAGAAGCAGAATATTAAAAATATATTAAACATGTAAAAAAAATTAAATACAACATAGACACACACCTCGAAGATAAAACATCCACAAAATAAAAATAAAATGTTTTAAATAAAAGCATGGAAGACAAAATTAAGAAAATCTCGGGGCAGCCAGACAGCTCAGTTGGTTAGAGTGTGAGCTCTGAACAACAGGGTTACGGGTTCTATTCCCACATGGGTCAGTGAGCTGCGTTCTCCACAACTAGATTGAAGACAACAAGCTGCCACTAAGCTTCCGGAGGGCTGGAGGGCTGGCCCCATGGCTCAGCTGGTTAGGGATGGCTCAGCTGGTTAGAGCCCCAAACTTCTCAACAACAAGCAGAGCTCTTGTTGTTACAAGGTTGTCAATTCAATTCCCCCATGGGATGGTGGGCTGCGCCCCCTCCGACCAAAGACTGAAAACAGCAACTGAACTTGGAGCTGAGCTGCGCCCTCCACAACTAGATTGAAGGACAACAACTGGAGCTGATGGGCCCTGGAGAAACACACTGTTCCCCAATATTCCCCAGTAAAAATTTTTTTTAAAAAAAGAAGAAATTCTCCCCATCTTCCCACCTCCAAATACAAAGGTATAAACAAGAGGCAACATAAGAAAATCTGAAGGTCAATTCCAGGAGATTCAATAACCAAACAACAGACATCTCAGAAGTAAAAAATAAAGGGTAGAAAATTATCAAAGAAGTAACAGACATTTTTGAAAACTGAAGGATATGAGTCTCTACATTGAAAGGGCCCACTAAGCAAGATGGATGACGGACAGACAGAAGGAAGGACCCACAAGAAAAACAATCCTACTGTACAGATTAGAATAAAAGGATGGAAGACTCTGGAGGAGCAAGTCTCTAAAGAGGAAACCAAGTGGAACTGATTTATGATTTGATATATTACCTGGAAAAATATCAAAAGGCATTTAACATATTTCTTGGAGTATTTGAGGGAATGTACCCTAGATACATTAAAAAAAGAATCAAAAAACTTTAAAGGCAATTATTTGCTCTAAGAAAATAGGAAAAGAAAACGTAATCATGGGTCACGATTTAACTCAGAAGTGAGCAATAAATATATACATAATAATGTAAATACTGACCACTGGTTTTACGAAAAATGTTATGTAACTATACTGGGGATTTAGGGCAGAGATGCGGGCAAGCAAGTACTCAGGTATAATAATACTAGGAAGTCAAATGCTTATTCTACATTGATTTAGAAATATGAAAGTGAAAAACAAGAAAAAAAGAAAACAAACAGAACCAGTTTAAGATAGTAGCTTCCACTGGAGAGTAGGGCCTGGAAGATAAAAAGGCCAAAGACAGGAGACTGCTGTTTTTCACTTTAAGCCTTTCAGTACCATTTGTTTTCTAATAAATTACGTTCACGTACTCATTGCATTAAAACAACTTAGTCTCATACCAAGGGCAATTAGTTCAATTTATAAAGTTGTCACTATCAACTTCATTTATAAGTTTCTTACTTGGAATTCCAAAGTCATTGTCTTAGAAATATTATAAAATGATGGTTAGTTTCCCAAGTCAGCTTTCAGAAGACATTTAACCCATAAGAATACAAAAATATGGTACAAAGTATTATTTCAAGTAGTCTTAAACACCATAAGAGTTTCTGTGGGAAACTGCATTCTGAGAACTCAGGACGCCTGGTATACACCTCAGCCCTACACACCTGCTCTTCCCCACACAGAGGTGGTCAAGGAATACTTTAAAGGTAGAAGGTACCAGGGAGATGGGAGGGGATGGAAGGAGAGGACCCGGGTCTGGCAGGATGGAGAGTGGAGAGACCTAGAGTCACAGGTCAACTCTATCTGCATTAGAGAAAACAGTGCTGGAGGTCCCTGTTGCCCCAGAGATGGACAAAGTGGATCAGTGAGGCAATCCTCTCTCCCTGCTCCCAACATCCCATTCCTGGGCATACACTGGATGGTCATCAATCAGGTAACAAATATATCATTTCAAGTATTAATCAGCAATTGTTATTTTTCCACCATGCCATAATCAAACTGCTACAGTATAAACAATACCTTCATTTCATTCAAAAAAACTCTGTGGCTTATTTCAACATTGTTTGATTAAAAAAAAAAAAAAAGATAAATTATGTGACCTTGAGCAAGTTACTTAAAGCCTTACTTCCCTCATCTCTAAAATGGGAATGATGATTCTTACCTCTCTGAGTCACAAGAAAATTAGAGGAAATGATGTTTATAAAACATGTAGGGGCAGGTACAGGGCAGGCACTCAATCAATGTCAGCCTGTGGTTGTCTTGTCCCCTACCCCCACCCAGACTGGTTTGTTACATGTAAACAAAGTCACAAATTATATACTCTTTTAACCAAAAAAAAAAAAAAACTTACAAAACCACGCATAATACATTAATACTTTTTAAAAATGTGATATCAGTCGATTTATAAGCATTCAGCTATTTTTCCTAAACCTTAGTCTTACGTGCCAAGTACTAACCCAATTTACAGTTTTAATTCAGCTAAACTGCATTCAGCTGATTCAGCTAGACTAAAAGGGATTAGGAATGGCAGGACATTATAAAAACATAGCATTCTTCTTTCGTTAAGGACTACAAACCCATATATGTAACATGTCTGAAGAGTCCGCTAACAGCAATTCCATTTCAACAATTGAGACCACCTCAACAGACCTCAAGAAAGTCTTAAAACTTTTTAAAAAATAAAACTGACCGATAATGGATCCTAAAGAGAGTACTGTTTTCCCCTCAACCACTCAGCTGCACCACAAATCTGAGACGAAATAAAGGGATGTTAATACACAAAAGAAAGTAAATGTCCAGGTATCTGCAACTACTAAAGACTTCCCATTTGGGGCCCTTTCTATCAGACCTTCTTCTAGGGTCATTTCCAGAATCTACAAAGTCCCAGCCGGAGGACACCATTATTTTTCAAATGAATTCCCCAAACGACAGAGCTACTTAAGGCGAACAGAACTGATCCAAAGGCCAAGTTCTCTTTTCCCTACAAGGTATTCAAAACAGACGAGTGGCCTAGAAATACAGGATCCGTCCCAACTGCAACCCACCCCAGACCAGAACCAAAAAGGTGCTGGAGAGGCTCGGAGGTTCTGCTACCTGGAGCGTTCCCTCGCTACTTAAACGCGAGCTCGCGGTCGCAGGCGCGGGAGACAGCCGCGGACACGTCGGGCCCTTATCACCTCTCCCATTTAAAACAGCAAAAGCAGGCACGGTGACCAGCAAGCACGAGCTCAGCAGCGTGGCCTCCCGTGGCATCCGCACCCGCGCCGGGGGTTGCAGGTTGAGCCTGCGCGCGACGCCGGCTTCCCGGCGGGCACACTCCGGGGAGGGTCAAAGAAAGGCGGTGTGGCAGCGGAGGAAAGTCGGAAGGTCGCAGGGCTCGGGGGCACGGGCTGACGGGCAGCGAGCGCGCGTGGGGACGCCCGGGGCCGCCACGGGGGGCCGGGCAGGGACCACACCTCCCGGCCAGCACGGCAGGCAGGGGCCGGGCCGCACACGCCCTCGGCGCGGGGTCGGGACGGGGAGCGCCGGGGGCCCGGGAGGGGACCGGCGCTGGGTCCCCGCGCTCACCGGGCCGCCGGCGGCCGGAAGCAGCCGGGCCCGGCCCGACCTGCCCGCCCCGGCGCGCACGGCCCGACTCACCGATGAGCCGGCGCACCTCGTCCTCGCTCAGGTAGAGGCTCACGCTGGGCCCCGCCGCCACGGGCGGCAGCGCCGGCGGCCGCGGGGCCGGGACAGCGGCGGCGCCAGGCGCGGGCAGCAGCGGCAGCAGCGCGAACAGCAGCAGCAGCAGCAGCGGCGGCGGCGGGGCCCTCAGGCCGCGGGCCCCCGGGAGGCGGCCCCGGCGCGGCGGCCCCAAGCGCGCCGTCCCGCGCATGGCCACCGCCGCCGCCGCCGCCGCCTGGAAGAAGCGCTGGCGGCCCGCCGCGCCGCCGCCGCCGCCCACCCCCGGCCCCGAGCCCCTCACAGCCCCGAGCCGGGGGCGGCCACCCAGCTCATCGCGCCGCCGGCCCGTGGCAGCCGGCCGCCGCTTCAGACCGCCGGAGCGCGCCGCCGCCGCCCCCGCCTCCGCGGCAGCATCGTCCGCTGTGGGGGGCGCGCCCGTGCGCGCCGCCGCCGCCCCGAGAACGCGCACGCACGCCTCGCCGGCTCCGGGCCGGCAGGGCCCGGGCGGAGGGCGCTTTGATTTTAAAGTGCAGCCGCCCGCGAGGGGCTCTCTGGTCACCCTCGGAAGGAGCACGCCCCCGCCTCACGTTGTCACCGGCCTGCTGTCTGCTTGTCTATTGTCTGTAACACCCCAATCCGGCGGAGAAGGCGCGCAGGCAGGCCACGTCCGCGCCTGCAGCCCCGTGGGCTCCCCAGATCCGGGGAAATGCCGCACCGGCTGCGAAAGAGAAACTTGCTGTTTTTGTTTACTTAGAAAATGGAGAAAAATAGCCATCACCTTTTATCCCAGCATCGGAGGTCAACGTTAAGATTTCTGTGTTTGTGCTCATGCATGTATACTCGGTTCATTTAGTCTCCGAAAAGATCTTAGCAAACTTTAGTAAGCTATTGTTACACGTTACACACATTTTTTTTTTTTTTTTTGCAGTCGTTCTGTGTCCCTATTATCAACCTGCATCTGGAATTGTTAACCTGTGGTTCTGTCAGGCTTTGGCAACCCCCCTCCCCCTTCTAAAATGTAACACTGTGTGCAAAAGTGTGTCTGTGCCTCTGACTGTGTTTGTATCTGTGTACATCTGTCTGTGTGTGCTGTGTGTATGCTTGAGCACACACAGAGAAGTGGCATGTACATCTCATCATTTGTCCTAGGGAGTCCCTTGCCCCCAAAGAGATTAAGAATCATGGATATTCCTAAATTATAGAAATGCCTAACCACTATACTGTACAACTGAAATTAATGTAATATTGAATGTCAACTGTAATTGGAAAAAAATTAATTAAAAAAAAGAATCAGGGACACACCTCATCTTTTCTAAAGGCAGCTCAGCGAGGTCATGAGTATACCCTCTGGCCTCCTGACTTGTTTATGTGAGCCACCCACCACCATCACAGTCAATTTTACTCCAGGTGCCCCCTCTCTCTGTTGGGTGCCCCCTCTCTCTGTGAGACTTCCAAGCGGTCCTGTCTGACCCAAGTCACCATGCCCCTATGGGCAGGTCCCCCACCTGACCCAAAGCCTCCCAATGCCGGCTCCTGGGGGAGCAGCTGCTCCCAGGTCAGGCAGCTTCCACGCACAGTTGCTCCACCACTGTGAGGCCCTAGGAGGTGGTTATTTTTATCCCCTAAGGAGGTGAGGGGGAAGAGAGATGCTGATGAGGCCCCGAGTCCTAGAACTTGATTTTCTCTTTCTCCAGGGAGAGGGATGGGTTCTATTTAGAGATAAGCTGTTCTCAACTCATCAAGCCTTAGCCCCTCAACACAATACGAGCCCATCATCCTAAAGGAGGAGGCTGGGCAGAGTATGAGGGCTGAAGAAAAGTCCTCCACCAGAGACGTATCGAAACCACAAAGGTCAGCAAAAATACTTCTGTTGAGGCAGCCACTGCTACCTCTTAGGGGACCAGCGTCCTGTCAAGAAGGGCTTGGGGCTGGGAATGTGCCGTGTGAACAGAGCTCCTGTGGGGACAGAGTCCCAGAGAGCAGTTTCCAAGGCTCTCGGCCTCACGTGGAAAGGTGCTGGCTCAGTTATTAGATGGCAATCAGCTGTAATCAGATGGCCAAACACTGTGGCTGGCTGGCCATTCTCTGTTACTGGTTAGCCATTAGCCACTAGTACAACTGCCGTGGCTACGCTAGGCGGGTTGGTTGGTTGGCAGATTGCGATCGTGTGGATTCTGCTTCCTCTGTCTCCAACCCAGCTGCTAGCGAGAATATAGCGGTTATGACTCCCCTACCTATGGCTCCGTGGGTGTTCCTTTTTGGCCTCACCGTATCCTGCATTCCTGTGAAGAGAGCAGGACCAGAGACCCCGCATGACAGCTCCCAATTCAGACAGGAGGCATTTTTTTTTTTTAAAAAGATGGCATATTCCTTGCATTTTTTATAATGGCTCATAGTCTGCAAGTAAGGAAGCTCTAGTCTTCAAGCAATCTCCTCTTATCAGTGACTTCTTGAGGTAGTCTGTGAGGTAAACACAGCAGAACTGTCAGTCGGGCCTGTCAGGGTTCTGGTACTTGTTAATTGTGTGACCTTGGGAAAATTATTTAAACTTTTCAAGCCTCAGTTTCCTCAGTCATAAAATCGGGTGATAATGTCAGACTCACGGGGCTTTTACAGGATTTAATTGGAGCAGATGTGAGTAAAACACCTAGGCTGACTCTAGACTGGGTGGGTGTCACACCCATTGTTATTATTATAATTAATTCCTTACCTCTAATGACCACTTCCTGGAAATTTTTATCACCAATAACCTCCAAACAAACGGTTCAAACCAGGGATTCTCAATTTCATTTAATACAGCATGAAACCTGGCCCAGAGCCAAGCTCAATACATTCCTGCTAGACATCATACTTGGTACTGGGACATGGGTGAGCAAGGTATTTCTTTGAGGACATACGATAAACAAATGTTAATTGCACATTTTCATCAGTGCTAAGAAGCAAAAATTAGTGGTTTTCAAAATATGGTTGCCAGACCAGTAGGATTCTTACCTGAGACCTTGTAGAAAAGCAAATTCCTAGGTCCCACCCCAGACTAACAGAAGTAGCAACTTCAGGGGGTAGCAACGCACAAAGAAGTGGCATGCACATTTCATTATTTGTTCTAAGGAGACCCTGTTCCCCAAAGAGCATCACAGGCCTTCCAGGTGATGCTGGCCATTCTGTCAAGAAAATCTCAGCTCTACTATCTCTCCTCTAGTTTATTGCAGTTGTCGCCTCACTGGCCTCCCTGCTTTCCCCTTAACTCCTTTAGTCTGTTCCCAACACAGCAGCCCAAGCCATTGCGTTAATTGTCAGCCAGATCATGTCACTCCCTGGCTCTTAGACTACCAATGGCTCCCTAACTCATTTAGAATAAAAGGCAAAGTCCTCACAAGATATCAAGGCAGCGCTCACTCTCCATCTTCCCCTCTTCCCTTCTGATCTTATCTCCTCCAGTTCGCCCCCTACTCAATTAGCTCCAACCACAA
The DNA here is from genome assembly GCF_964194185.1 of Rhinolophus hipposideros. Lineage (NCBI taxonomy): Eukaryota > Metazoa > Chordata > Mammalia > Chiroptera > Rhinolophidae > Rhinolophus > Rhinolophus hipposideros. The sequence continues at coordinate 34,103,069 of NC_138060.1, read as the reverse complement.
TAGCTTCCTTGCTGTATTTCCAACACACCAGGCACAATCCTACTTCAGGGCCTTTGCATTGCTGTTCCCTGTACCTAGAATGCTCTTCCTTCTGACATCCACATGGGGTTATCTCTCACCTCTTCAAATCTATACTCAAATGTTAACTTCTAAATAAGATTAAAATTGTGAACTTCCCAACACTTTAAATTCCCAGAGAAGGAACCAGTTCCCAGTCTCTCCTGTCTCTGCAGGGTACTAGGTTTCACACATGGGTCCCTGGTGGAGTCTCCTCTCCTTCCCCCACCAAGGTGTGGGTGGCAACTTTTCAAATTTCCCAATAAGCCTCAGGGTGAAAGTGCTGGGAAGCCCTGACCTCAGCTTCTTGAGGTTTCTTTGCCAAGAGGAAATGAATGCCACAATCACTACCATACTCCACGCACTGTCCCCACTTTTGGTTTTACTTGTCACTGTGGTTGACCTTATTCTGCTCCTCAGGAGTCAAATTTCAGAAGGCCTGGAAAATCCCATCATCAGGACTTGCTTCACTACTCCTAAAAAAAGGCATGCCTTGAGCTTGAGATGCAGCAGGGTAAGTGAATGGGAATGTTGGGAGGCGACAGGTACAGTGGTGAGGCCTCAGGGAAAATGGAAATCACAGGGCTATTCCATGCACGGAGTCTGATGCCCCACTTAGAGTCCCAGCTCCTGTCCTCAAAGACAGACCTGCAGCTCAGAGAGCTCTGGAAACAAATCCCCAACCTAAGCTATGCTCACTCAGCTGGGGGAGGGATCCAGAAAGGGGTGGCTCTAACTTCTGAAAACAGCACCTTCCTTTGCAAGGAGCAGTTGGGGATGCTGCCCTGTTTACCATAGGGCAGTTGACCTTTTAAAACGTCTCTTTCCACAGGAGTATATTCACCCACTGTGTTGTGAAGGAGTCAAGAGGCACAGAAGTACACGGAGTAAAACATGAATATCCTCCTTCACACAAACCATCCTCTCTCTCCCCCACCTCCCAGTTGGGTGTATGTTTTTCATCCCTTTCTGTAGATATTTACCTACATACACACATATTTAGACATGCCACTCTATATGTGTGTGTGTGTGTGTTTATTCAGTTTTTTTTTTTCCTTTACAGACTTTCCTCATCTTTTTTTTTTCTTTTTTTTTAAATTAATTTATTTATTTATTAGTTTCAGGTGTACAAAACAAGGCAATACTTAGACGTTCATCATCCACATCCCTCACACTGTGAACCCCCCCCCCATCCACTATCCCTCCGACCTCACACTGAACCATCACATTATATATATAAAATTATAGTTGGCATATGATCTCACTTATATATGGAATCTAAAGAAAAGACTATGTGAATGAACTAATCAGAGACAGTTTTGGGGACGCAGAGAAAAAACCGAGAGTGGTTAGATGGGTGTGTGGGAGGGGGTTGGGGATAAGGGGAAAGGTGAAGGGATTTGGAAGCAGCTGGTAACCACAAGACGGCCTCAGGGTTTTTTTGAAAATTAATTTGGGGAAGGTATTCTATAATGTTGTAAAGATTTTGTTGGGTATCCGATGGGCATGCGTCCTATTTGGGAGACCACCTCAGTTTTACAGAGATGGAATCATACAAAAGGAAACGGGGCTACCTGATTTGCTTTTTTCACTGATCAAAATAAGTTGAAGTTTTGAGGATGCTTGTCTAACAGGTAGACGGAGAGGCATGGGTATGGTGTTCTTTGCATTGGGGTGTTCCATGCATGGAGTCTTATTGGATGGACCCTAAAGATTTTACAGTTCTGGTGATCGACTGCACATTCTTGCACAAGCTTCTTTGTGCATATATGTATGTAGACAGAGCGATTCTCAGAAGGGGGATTGCTGAGTAAAGGGAGTTACGTTTCCACATTGACAGACCACTTAATTGCCCTCTGAAAGACTTTACCAACATATACTTCCACCAATGGCATAAATGAGAGAGACAAGATACTATAGTGTATCAGTGTTTTTCATTTTGCTTTTGACAATCTGAGGAAAGAAAAACAACTCGTCGTTTAATCTTCATTTTCCTCCTTACTAGTAAGGTTGAGCATCTTCTCGTATAAATGAAGTGCCCATTTGATTTACTTTGTGAAGTATCTGTATGTATCTTTTACCTGCTTTTCTAGTGGGTTGTTTGTCTTCTTATCAATTTGTAAATAATTTCTTTTACTGTATCCTTTGTCATTTAACTTTGGTTATGCTGTGCTTTGCTCAATTTAAATGTTTGATTTTTATTTTAGATAAATCTACCACTCTTTTTCTTTATGGCTTATGGATTTTGTGTCTTGCTGCAGAAGGACTCCACAATTAATAATTTTTATATTTTTCTCATGCTTTTGTACTCTTCTCTTAAAAAAACGAACTCCTCCATCCATCTGGAATTTATGTTTATATACGGCATATGACATGATTTTATTTTTTCCATATGGAGAGCCATTTATCTCAAACATTATTTATTGTGTTTATTGAATAGTCCACTCATAGTAGTTACAACCATCTGTATTAGGGTTCTCCAGAGAAACAGAACTAATAGGAGATAGATAGAGATAGAAATAGATAGATATAGAATGATTTTAAGGAACTGGCTCATGTGATTGTAGGGGCTGGCAAGTTTGAAATTTCTACGGTAGGCCAGCAGGCTGGAAATGCAGGGAAGAGTTTATGTTGTAATCTTAAGTCCAAACTCTGCATGCTAGAAACTTAGACAGAATTTCTATGTTGCAGTCTGGACGCTGAATCCCTTCTTCTCCTGGAACCTCCAGTCTTTGCTCTTAAGGCCTTCAACTGATTAGATTGAGGCACACCCACGTTATAGAAGGCCATCTGCTTTATTTGCAGTCTGCTGATTTAAATGTCCATCACATCTAGAAACACTTCCACAGCAGCGTCTACACTGGTATTTGACTGAACAACTGGGCATAAGGTAACACATAAAATTAACTATGGCAGCCAGCCTTCCTGTTCTTTTCCTTTTTACTGCACACGGCTATTTATTGTTATTTATTCTTGTTGATGTTGAGAAACATGTGTTCACGAGATGCTGACTCCTGTGCTCAGTCAGCTATACAGCCTTCCAGGCTTCCGTGCTGCCTAAGAGACCGTAGGGTGTCATTTACACTCAAGGGTCAGAATTACTCCATGGTTATCCCAGCCCCACGCGGGGGAAGCTCCACTGGGACTAGGATTTCGGTGGACTGAATTTCCCTTCCCTGGCTTCATTGTTTGACTGAAGCTGTCTCTAACCTTTTCCTTTCTTTTACTACAAATATAATCATCACAGTATATTTGTGAAATGATGCATTCCTGGAAAACGTCTTTTTGTAATGGTGCTGTTAGGGGTTCCTGCTATGAATTCATCAACCAAAGAAAGAAAAAGCATTGTTTTCTCGCTGTTCAAGAGGATCTTTAGCTCACGGTATCCTTAAATGCATAAGGTCAGCCTGGCTCTCCTCACCCCCAGAAAATAGTTACCAGACCTGTGCTCTCAGGAGCTTGGTTAAAGAAGCCAAGTTGGATGAAGTGAGCGTCGGACTAGATTAGGGCGTCCAGGGAAGGAGGGATGAATCCAGCTGCCAAGAAAACCTCACAGACACTGAGAAGGTTGGAGTGTTTCAGGTTCTGTGAAGAGACTGGGTATCTGTGGACACTAAGTGATGGCCCTGGTTGCCACAAGGGCCCCTATAACTGAGCCCTGTCTGTGATGAAGGCCCTGGGAGGGCCATTTGGGAGTCCTCCCTGGAGCAGCAGTGCTACTCCAAGCTGAAATCCAAATCTGCACAGCAGGAGTAACACTGCTGAGACTCCTAGTGGTCTATGATAACCAGAAGCTCATCTCTCCCCATTGTTCTGGACTAGACAAGCCTGGGGTTCTGGTATGACCCAAGGGAAGGAGAAAGAGTCACAGAAAATGACTGGTACCAGACTTCTTGCTGACCATCGTGAGTAAGCCTCGGAGCCAGGTTATGTTTGACTGAAAAAATAAAGGTATATATCTTCCTTACTATTTGAATACTGTGGAGTCGCCCTTACCTGTTCGGTGCATGTTCTTTTAGATCTGGCCTCGTCTTCCTCAGATTCCTTCTGCTAGATTCTGTCCTTTCTTTCAAAGCCTGTGGCGTTCCTCCGTTTACTCAGAATATCCCTTCCCTTCAGCATCTGTCTCCACCCAATACTATCAGGAAATATGTAATACCCTGCAGGATTCTGGGGGTTCTTCATTCTTCCTGTAGAAAATATCCTTATGGGTGGTCAGTTTGCATTACCTAAAATCCCTGATTAATGCAATGCCTGCATTTCCTCAAAGTAAGTGCTTTTCTGCAAGGGAAGCCAGAGCTCCCAAACTCTGTTCTACGATCCACCAGCTTGTAAGAGGTTAAGAGTTTTTCCATCAAACTCTTTATCCAGTCAGTTTCCCTCTTTATTGGGAAACATGGCACATCAATGCCTGATTTGGGAGAATCAAATGCACATTGACATATTGAAGATTGTGAGAAGTCCTGTGACACTACTTTCCTCACTAATTTCCACACTGAATCACAGGACACTTTCTCCTGGTGCATCTATTGACATCACCAGTTCTGCAGACTAGATTTGGGAAACTGGTGCAATGGAAGAATCACTAGGCTTGGACTGAGGAAATTTGTCCCTGTGCATTGAGCCTCCTTGAGGGAGGGTCACTGTACTTCCTCAGAGCAGCCTGTTCTAGTTTGCAAAATGAGGTAGCTGCTGACTCAAATGGTGGGTGGGTTCTGTCACCCTGTCGCTTCTGGCTGAGAGCTGGTTGTTCCCATGTTTGTTCAGAAATGAAAATAGTTCTGCTGCGTGTTATCTCTGAGATGACCGGGAACACCACAGGAGGCCTCACCAGCTTGAAATGGGGCAGGTTTGAGCCCTGGCCTACATTGCTTAGACCAGTCTGGTGCTATTTTGCCAAATTTGTGTGGCACACAAGTTTTCAATATTCTTGAGCACCCTTAAAAGAATCAAGGTCTGAGCTACCCCAAGTTCTCTAAGGAAAGATGATCTTGCCTCCAAAAATCATCTATCCGAAAGACTCCTTAGAGAATAATAAGTAGCAGAAGGAATAAGGTTATGATCTTGGAGGTATAATACAATCAAACATAGCCAACCCCTGAGAAAGACCCAGAAGGAGTCTGAATTGGCGGTTTTAAAGAGTAATACAGAAGTTCAGTCAAGACCCTCTAGTGGACATTCCTACCATGGCACAGCAAAGTCTGGGATCCGAAGAAAACATCTCTCGGTTTCCTTCTGTCTCTAAGGCTTTGTGAGTCTTTGACTTTCAGGTGAGGAGCTATTGCTAACTAGCCGTCTCCACCCCAGGTTCAGGCGGCCTCAGATGAGGTGGATGGTCATTAAGGGGTAGCATGTAGCATCATTAATAACCTTGTTTCTGTAGGAAAATGACCTTTAGAATCCAACTCCCTCATAACTTGGAGATAGTCTGTATAGAGCTTTCTGTTCTGATGAATTGGACTGTTTGCAGCTATCATCTTTCTAAGAGTCTTAGATAATTGCAAGAACACACCCTCAGTATACCACTTTTAAAAGTGTAGGTTATGTCTGTCACTTTGCTATATAGAAACTGCACTTGAGTCCAGCTCAAGATAGACTTGAGTTTGAATCCTATCACAGTCAGAAAATTGGAGCCTATGGAGGAGCTGAGAGTTTATCCACGAGTAATAAGGAGAGAGCACTGAATAGCAGTGAGACAGATCTGGGCTCAGACCCCAACACCCTAACCCACTCTAGCTCTGTGACCCCCGGCAAGTTGTAGGTCCTTAGATGTAAGTGGAATTAATAGCACCAATTCTGCAGCTGGGATTCAAAAAGGAGGGCATGATATTGTGCATGCAAAGCACCTAACAGGTTGCCTGGCCCATAGGAAATATAGCTGTGAAATGATTGCAATAGTGATGATAATACCCAGAGGAGAAATGGTGATACGCTTTGAAATTCACATTTAACTGATTTGAAGTCTCACCTTGCTTCCGATAAGGTTCACACACCCCCACAAAAAAAGAATGCCCTTTTGTTCCTAGGCTCTGCAGGTTTCAATTTCATCCTACCAGAATTCCTAGTGTCTCCAGGGGCACCCTCCACCTCTGCTCTTAGTTCTTTGTGCGGAGCAGATCTAGACAGAACACAACCCCTTTCCTCCATTTGCAGGATCATGCCGGGCAGTGTTTATGTAATGAACTATTAAAGATGCAGGGTAAAGTGAAACGGGGATGAGGGCAGAATAGAAGGCGTTCTAGAGCAACACAGAATTGTCCAAATCTTGAGAGAACATATTAGACACCTGTGATTTCTATATGATAGTCCCACTCCTACCACAGCCCACTTCTCTCCAGCCACCCACTGAGATGGTGAGATGGCATTTCTCTGCCAAGGCTTTCTTCAGTTTTCTTCCCTTTCTAGATGCCTTTTGATGCCCCGATTCTGGTGTATGTCCTCTGCAGAAAAGTTTCAACTATCTTTGTTTTATATTCTCAACTGTTCACCTTCCACATCCACCCAGGTGTTTTGTCAAACAAAGAGCCTTGTGCTCAGGAGGAATGCATGCCTGAGGGGAAGATGCAGCTGCAGTCTGTTATGATTTTAAATATTAGCTTTCCTCTCTTCTATTGCAATTAGAATTATTGCTGAAGTATGCCTAGGAGAAATGTGAAAGTCAGACAAGCACGTTAGATGGATCATTTTGATGAAGATTTAGAGGATGGACTAGAAGTGAAGTGTTAAGTCCAGAGGCTGGGAAACCAGGCAGCATGACTTCCCCGATAGACTAGGTGAAGAGAATTGGGACTAAATGAGACAGGGCAGTGGGGATAGGAATGGGGGACCTGATATGAGGGATGTTTATGGGATAGGATCAGTCAGGTTGATGATACACTGAGTAAGACTGGGAGGAAGAGACAGAGGCCAAGGATGAATCCAAGTGTTTGAACTGGGACCAGGTGATGGTGGTGCCATTAGGATAAAGAATAACTGTTTTCTTTTTTAAAATTTTTATTAAAATATAGCTAACATACAATATTATGTTAGTTTCAGGTGTACACCATAGTTATTCAATATTTACATACCTAAAGAAGTGATCACCATAAATTCAGCAACCATCTGACACCATATCACGCTATCGCAATACATATTCCCTATGCTGTACATTACATCCCCATAAATTACTTGTTTTATACCTGGAAATTTGGACCTCTTATTCCCCTTCACTTTTTAAATTTTTCAATTACAGTTGACATTCAATATTATTTTATATTAATTTCAGGTGTACAGCAGAGTAGTTAGTCATTTGTATAATTTAAGAAATGATTCCCCAGACTAGTCTAGTACGGCACTATACATACTTATTACCATATTATTAACTATATTCTCTGTACTTTACATCCCCTTGACTATTTTATTTTGTAACTACCAGCTTGCACTTCTTAATTCCTTCACCTTTTTCACCCTGCCCCCTAACCCTTTCCATCTATCACCCCAACAAATCTAGTACCCATCTAACATCATACTTAGTTATTACAATATTATTAACTATATTACTTATGCTATACCCTACAGCTCCATCATTATCGTGTAACAACCAATTTGTACTTCTACCGGCAACCTTGTGGTTGAGAGGACGCGCTCCAACCAACTGAACCATCCGGAAGCTCAGTGGCAGCTCAGCTCAAGGTGCCATGTTCAATCTTAGTTGCAGGGGGCGGAGCCCACCATCTTTGTGGGATTCAAGGAGTCAAACCAGCAACCTTGTGGTTGAGAGCCCACTGGCCCAGGTGGGATTTGAACCGGCAGTCTTAGGCATTAGGAGCATGGAGCTCCAACCACCTGAGCCACCAGGCCAGCCTACCAATTTGTACTTCTAAATCCCTTCCCCTTTTTCACTCACCCTCAACCTCCCTCCCATCTGGCAACCATCAATATATTCTCTCATCTATGAGTTTGTGTCTGTTTTGTTTGTTTATTTTGTTTTTTAGATTTCACATGTAAGTGAAATATCATTGCACCTGTCTTTCTTTGTCTTACACTCCACTCAGCACAATACCCTCCAGATCCATCCATGTGGCCACAGATGGCAAGAACCCATTCCTATCCATGGCCAAGCAATATTCCATTTTATATATATACCACCTCCTCTTTATCGATTCTTCCATCGGCAGACATACGGGCTGCCTCCACATCTTGGTCATGGTGAAAACAATGCTGCAATGAACATATGGATGCACACGTCCCCTCGAAGTAGTGTTTTTGGTTTCTTCAGATAAATACCCTGAAGTGGGATTACTAGGTCCTTCTTTGTCTCTTGTTATAGCGTTTATTTTAAAGTCTATTTTGTCTGATATAAGTATTGCTACACCAGCTTATTTTGTTTGTTTCCATTTTCATGAAATATCTTTTTCCATTCCTTTACTTTCCATCTCTGTATGTATTTCATTCTGAAGTGATTCTCTTGTAGGCGCATATATAAGAGTTCTGTTTCTTATCCATTCAGCCCTCCTCTGTCTTTCAATTGGAGAATTTAATTGGAGCACTTAGATTGAAAGTAATTGTTGAAAGATGTAGCTATTGCCATTTTATTATTCATAGTTTTTATCTTTATTTTTTTCATCTTAAAAGGAGTCCCTCTAACTTTCCTTGTGATACTGGTTTGGTGATGATGAACTCTTTTAGCTATTTCTTTTCTGAGAAGCTCTTTATCTGTCCTTTGATTCTAAATGATAGCTTTGCTGATTATAGTAATCTTGGTTGTAGGTCCTTGCTTTTCATCCTATTGAATATTTTCTGCCAATCCCTTCTGGTCTGCAAAGTTTCTGTTGAGAAATCAGCTGACAATCTTATGGAAGCTCTCTTATAAGTTACTAGTTGCCTTTCTCTTGCTGCTTTTAGGATTCCCTCTTTATCTTTAACCTTTGCCATTCTAATTATAATGTGTTTTGGTGTGGGCCTGTTTGGGTTCATCTTGTTTTGGGACTCTCTGCATTTCCTGGACTTGTATGTCTATTTCCTTCACCAGGTTGTGAAAGTTCTCAGCCATTATTGCTTGAAATAGATTTCCAATCCCAGCTTTCTATCTTTTCCTTCTCGTACCCTTATGATGCAAATATTGTTATGTTTGATGTTGTCCCAGAGGTCTCTTAAACTATGCTCATTTTTTTTTATTCTTTTTTTCTTTTTGCTATTCCAATTGGATGTTTAAAGATACCATGTCTTCCAAATCACTGATTCAACCCTCTGCTTCATCTAGTCTGCTGGTGATTCCTTTCTAGTGCATTCTTCATTTCAGTTATTGTATTCTTCACTTCTGACTGGTTCTTTTTTATCATTTCTATGTCCTTTTTTTATGCTTGTTATCTCTCTGTTGACGTTCTCACTAGTTTCCTTGAGCATCCTTATAACCATTGTTTTGAACTCTGTTTCTGGTAGATTGTTTGCCTCCATTTCATTTAGTTATTTTTTCAGAGTTTTCTCTTATTCTTTCATTTGGGACATATTTCTTTGTTTCCTCATTTTGACTGCCTCTCTGTTTGTTTCTATCTATTAGGTAGATCTGCTATATTTCCCAGTCTTGGCTGGGTAGCCTTATGTCGTAGATGCCCTGTGGAGCCCTGGCATAGTTTCCCTGATCACCTGTTCTGGGTGCTCCAGGAGTGTCCCTTGCATGGGATGTGTGTGCTCCTGTTATAGTTGAGCCTTGATTGCTATTGGCACATCAGTGGGTAGAAATGACCTTCAGGCTGATTGGCTGTGGGGTTTGGCCATATCCACAACTTACAGGCTGCTGTGTGGTGGGGCTTACCCCACTGATTCGGACTTAACCCAGTGGGCTCTGGTACCTGTTGAGACTGTCCTTTGGGTGTGCCACTTGTGGGGCTAATTGGACAGTGCTCTGCTGTGATCTGAGCCCACCTCCAAGTTCTGGGGCCTCTTTCAAGGGGCTCTGGTGCAGGCCCAGGTCACCCACTGCCTGTGACCAGCCAGAACTACCTGGTAGGAGCTACAAAGTGATCTGCAGTTGTTCATTGACTGTGCTAACCCTGGAGGTGGTGGGAGAGGCTATGCAGCAAATCAAGGATGTTTGCCACCAGTATCCGGCCTGGGGTAGCTCCACAAAATGCCAGGACACCCTGAGGCCCGTGGCCACCTGCTGGCTCCCTTAAGGTTCAGGCACTGATAAAGCCATGTGTGGTACACAAGTTGGGTGAGGCAGGGTCCAGGGGTTCACTAGAGTGGGAAGTGTTGTGGACAACAGGTTAATATAGACCCTGGTTTGATGCCAGTGCTGAGCCTGGAGCTACTCAGCAAAAGTCCCAGAGCACAGTTGTTGCCACTTGGGGCCTGTGGACTCCCATAATTTTCCAAGAAAGAGTGCAATTGGGTCGGGCTGGCTGCTTGTGGAGACATTACCTCTGGTGTTGGGCGATTTGGATGAGGTAGGGTCCTAGTGAGTCAGCAGCGTGGAGTGAGCAGAGCTCATCAGACCAATCAGATTCAGATTTGGCCTGTGGGGGAGGGCTCAACACCAGAAAGATGGTGCCTGCTTGCCAGCTGTATGGGAGAAGTTGCCCCACACAGGGAAAATGGCAACTGTCCTCCAGCCCTTGCTATGAAGCCACACGCCTCAGTCTGCCCCCCATATGTCTCTGACACTCCCCGAGTTACTGTTCCCCACTGGAGTCCAAGGTGAGTGCCTGCAAGTGAGTCTGTGAGTGGGCTGTTCAAGAGTATGTCTGGGTTTCCTGCAGCCTTCTGTCCTACCCAGATTGTCAGAATCCCCACTGTTTTTCAAAGCCACATGTTATGGGGGCTTCTTTTCTTGGCACCAGTACTCCGGGCTGGGGAGACTGGTTTGTAGCTGGGACCCCACGCTCCCCCTGGGGGAACCTCTGTGGCCAAGACATCCCTCCTGGTTCTCAATCACTACATGGAGGTTTGGGGCTAGCCCATTTCACGTCTTTGACCCTCCTATGAGTCTCGACGTGGCTTCTTATATCCTTAGTTATAAAACTTCTGTTCAGCTAGACTTCAGATGATTCTCCAGGTTGATTGCTCTACAATTTAGTTGTAATTTTAGTGTGTTCATGGAAGGAAGCAAGCACAGTGTTTATCTACTCTGTCATTTTGGATCTCCTCAGAATAATAGCAATATTAATGCTAACCTTCCAGAGCAGTGGAAGGGAAAATGTTGTAAGGAGCAAGGTTTTAGGGGATATGTCATGGTGTCTAGCTTAGATAGTTCCCAATTGAAACCGGAAAGGGCTGAAATAGAATGAGATACTTCTGCTTAAAAATGGCAGATTGAACACACCTTTTATCTCTGCAATATCCCTAAACCCTACTAAAATGGCAGGAAAGGGATATTTTTTTTTAAGGGCACAAACTCAAATGACAAAGGGAAATAGGAGTAGGGACAACAGTAATTATATTTTTGAAGCTGAAAACAGATGAACAACTGACTTAGCTAAAACCTAAGTCAAGAATTGAGGCACGAAGTGTCTCTGAAAGAGGCAATGCAGTAAGGGGTAAGAATAGGAGAACTGATTGAGTATCTCTTTGAGAATCATATAGATCCCAGATCTTCTCCCCAACTTAAGCACAAAACTTAAAGTTTATGATTTTGATTTGAAAAGGATACAACAGTGTTCTTTGGACCAGAGAACATCAGGCACTGCTGAGAGCTGAGATACCATACTAAACATAGGAGGATAAAGTGAAAGTCTATACACTAAATAGAGAAGACCCCTCCCACCCAACTCTCACCTCCAGCCCTCTTCCTATACTTAGCACCCAGGATGCTGGCAGCTAAGTAGAAGATTGGAAGATGTTTCTCCAAGGAATCTGACCAGTCCGGTAGAAAATATCTAAAGATACTGACATTTGATGCTCCCCCCATCTTTATCACTCTAGGTAAATGTCACGTCAATAATCAGATTTTTAACTTCACTCCTAAATATAAAACGAAAGGCAACAGATATCATAGGTCACTAGACATTTGAGGAATTCTTCAACATGAAAGGCAAAAGACCAAAATAATCAGAAGAAAAGTAATCTGTATAAATAGAGACGATGTCAAGAATAGAAGAAAATAGTTAAAATATGGTTAATAATATTGCTAGAGAACTGAGAGATAATATAGAATCCACAAAATAAGAACAGGTTGTTTTAATAAAAAAAATAAAAAACAAAAATAAAAAACAGGTCCAAAACAAAGACCACTCAGAAAATAAACTATGACAATAAAAATTTTAAAGCCCATATAAAAGTTGAAATAAAAAGTTAAAGACATAAAACAGAAAGTAGAATAAAAATATAGAGGCAGAAAATAGGAGACAAGAGCTAAGAGAATAAATATGGGCTGATAGCTGTGCCACAGGTCAAGAGAACTACAGTCCAGATGGTAAGATAGAAGGATCGGAGAGCAGTCTCCAAGAAGAGGACAATGATTTAGAGATAAGTACTTAGAAAATTAAGCCCAGGTAATTATTAACTTCAACAAACACAAAAACTTGTTTGAGAAAGGAAAGGCAATTCAAGCACACTACAGGGCTCTCCTGTGACTTGTATTTATTTTGTCAAAACAATGTAAACCCTAAATATTGGTGGACAGAGGGGAAGTTAGTTTGTGTGGGAGTCTTTAAAAAGAGCTAAATCTTCATCTCTCATACTTAAAAATCAGTAAGTCAGTAAAAGTCAAGAAGTAGCAAGACAATCCCCTTCTTTAGCAAGATAATCAATCCCCTTCTTTAGAGGAAAATATCAAAAGAATCAGCTAAAGTGAGACTGGGGATGGAGGACAGGAGAGGGGACCAGAAGACTGCTGTTTTTCTAATACTTTACTTTTAAAACTATATGTGTCTATAACTTTGATAAAAATTAAATTAAAAGATTGGAACGGGATGTAGCGGAGTCAACTGGAGCACAACGAAGGGGGTTCTGCCCACTGCATGAATTGAGCAGCCTGGTAGACCTCCTTCCAACTATATTAATTTTGTAAAAACCCATGTACCTCATGAGACAGGATAAAACATGAAGTATCAGTTTGAGGCAGTCTAATCACCAAGACATCAAATAGCATATTCATTCCCCTCAACCACCACAAAAAGCCTGCTAACAGCAAGAATGGCAGACTTGTTAGTTTGTCATTTCAAAGAAGTTCTGTTTTCTAGTGGGTGGGAGACAAAACAGTCTGGAAAGTATGCACAGACTTGGAGAACTGGTTTCCACCGCGCGCGTGTGTGTGTGTGTGTGTGTGTGTGTGTGTGTGTGTGTCCCCCTTCCACCTACACACACAAAAAAGCTTTGTGCTGGGAGAAGAGGGAGACAGAGGAGACAGAACTATAGAGGAAGAACAAGAGTCATAAGTGGTGAAACACACTTCCCCCTGAACATTAGTTTTGATGTGAGGACCAAAGGAAGGGAAAAAAAGAAGCGTGGCTCTGGGAGGGTTAGGGGACCAAAGAGAAAGGAAGGCTTATGGGCTCAGTTTCCCAGCTGCAATTGCTCAGATGGGTCTTGCATCTTTTGACAAAGGGAAGCAAGAGTGATGGTGGCATGGTACATTTAGTCATGAGAGGGCCCCACTTTTTCACAGACCCTAGTGTGGTATGGACGGCTTCTGTTAGCTCATAGGGTTAGCTGAGCCACAGGTTAGCTTGTGCGGCATTGCTGTCTGGTTGGGGAATGAACTTGGCCAGCCCCAGGAGGCAAGGGAGGGACACGCCTAGTCTCTAGATGTGAGGGTAGGATGCAGCCAGGCTCTTTGGTATGGAATAGACTGTGCCACTTACCAGAGCCTACACACTGTCATCTCTGAGAGAGCACCACAGACCACACAGTGTATCAGTAGGTGACAATAGCGTGGGTCCCAGAAGCACAGGAGACCAAAAAGCGACCCACTTCTCTTTCTACACAGTATCTATACTGATGAGCAAAGTTCTCAGATTATGCTCCACCGAGGAGGAGTGCAGAGGAAGTAGAAATGTCGCTCTGAGCTCCAATTTGCTAATCACCCCAAATTTGGCCAAGAAGTCATTGGGGAGGGACAGCATGCACCAGGCAGGGTCAGATTGTCCTCCTGAAGCCAGAACAGAGCCACAGGGTCTGAAATTAAGACCAGTTCAAGAAAAGACTAAGGTTACAATTTGTACACTTGAATTTTGTGAATGGCCATAACTGGCTATTATTTCTGTTGTACTTGTATTATTTCTTTTTGACTTGAGAGGCCACAGAGGCCTGAAAACCTAGTTGTCATAATAGTTTAGGAGCTATTGTTATTGGGTGCCCATTAAGGGCCAAGTGTTTTACATCCAGAACCTCATTCAATCCTCATGTACCGAGTGATGGAGCACCATCATGATCCCCATTTTACAGGTGAAGGGGCTAGAATTTAAACAGATGAAGTAACTTGACCAAAATAGGTAGTAAATAGCAAAGCTAGAATTCAGACTCAGTCTATACTGATGCCAAAACCTGTGCTGACATTGAAGAATGACATGTCTAAATTGTGCTTAGCCATAGAGCCTGGTTTTCTAGAAAGTAGATTGTGTCTCAACATCAGTGAATGAACACACATATTCATTTTAGGGGGGGTGTGGGGAGGGGAGGATTGGTTAGCACTCCAGAAAGGTGCTGTTGGAGCCGGAAGGTGTGGTCGATGGTGTGGGATGGCCGCCAGGTGAAAGCCCAGATGTGCAGATAGGTGCTATAACCTGTCAACAGTAGCAGAGGCAAGTACTGAACAAGAACCCTGAAAGTCTTCCAGCTCGAGGCGTGCTTTTCCTTAAAGTGATTTTGAAACAGTTGAGGAATTTCTTAATTTTGGAATGTGTTCAATAAATTTCTGTTAAGTGAGGTATTCAGTTCAAGTTTTTTAAACTTGTGCCAAAGAGCTGTCAACTTGGATCACAAAGGATTATAACATGAAAAGCTCTCTGTTCTGGCAAGATTCATCAAGCCCCATGCATTTCCCCATTAAATTCTTCCACATCTGTCCTCTCCTTTCTCAGGTCCCCACACTAGCTTACACCTTTATCCCATCCAGCCTCGGCCACTGCGACAGCTTCATCTATGCCTATGTCTTGAACACTATTCTGTGTCAGGAAGCAGAGTCAGTACTGGGACCAGAGATGAAGAAAAATGTGGTTCCTGCCCCCAAGGAGCTTCCAGACCCAGAAGAAGATGAGTACTTGTGGCACAGATTACCACTGCCCACCACTCACCTGTCTGCTGGAACTGTCTGTTCCAGCATGGTACCCTACTCTTCCCTAGTAAAAGAGCTTCCTACGCTTCCTACTGTTCTACGCGGCTTCCGTTGACGTAAGAAACTTCCAAACCTGCAAAGAATTTTTATGAGTTTATTTGAGCCGAACTGATGACAATGGCTGGGAAACAAAATCTCAATGAATTGAGAAAATGCTCTGGAGAAGGGCAGTTTTGCAGCTTGTTTTATACATTAGAATAAAAGGAGGAGGCATAAGAAGGGCTACATGAAATCCACTGGTGGTAGATTAAAGGGGGGCGGGCAAGCAGAAGGGAAATCTCTGGGATTGGATAAAAGGCAAACTAGAGAGACACATACTTCTTTTACGTTGGTAAGTACAGGACAGTTAATAATTAACATTTATAGCACACAGAGAAGGTATGTGGACAACAAGAGAACTAACGATGAGTGGTGCTGTGGTCTCATTCTCTAGTGCCAGTGGTTATGCCTTGAGGGGTCTGGAAAGATTGCTCTGACATTTCAAAGTTATATTCCCTTAGATGCAAAAGGACAATAGACAGGCTCACTTAAGGTAAAGATTGACCTTTGTCTAGGAAGCTACAGGCCTAAGATGTGACTACCTGCCATAACCTGCTTTCATTTAGGAATTTCTATGTTCAGACCATCCTATGTGGTTACTTTTGGTCTCTGAATTTGTAAGGTCCACCATGCAGGCCTCCCCTAGGCTTGTCAGGTTTAGTATGTGGCCCCTTTTTTCATCCATAATTCCCCCTTTTGGTCATAAATCAGTCTGAAGGAGGCATTGCTGACCAACCTCTTGGTTGGAAAATGTGGTCCCACAGGGCTAGGAAGGCTCATTCTTAGGAAGTCTTAACGACCAAGTATTCTTGAGATGATGGCATTTGAACAAAATACAATTACCATACCTCAAATGGACTCAAAGAAAGTAGGAAATGTCCTTGGGACCCATGGAATGATTTCCCATGGTTATATTTTGGGCAAATATTTGCTGTACACTCTATGAACTACAGTAGGAGAAGGTTTCCAGTAATATTGCTTAATCCATGAAATAATCTTCTCAGGACCCCAATGTGTTAGCTCATGTACATGTTGAAGTATAGGTAATTAAGCCCTTATAGGTAAGATTGGTTTCTGATTGGGTCCAAACTGTGTCTGTTTGTCTGGGTCAAAGGTTCCCTCTTTTTGTTGCCATATCATCTTTTCTTCTTTTGTAGCTGACCATTGGAACTGTGAAAGAGTCTTTTACTGATTTACCGTGTTCCCCCTAAAATAAGACCTAGATGGACCATCAGCTCTAATGTGTCTTTTGGAGCAAAAATCAAAAGACCCGGTATTGTATTATACTGGGTCTTATATAATATTAAAATAAGACCGGGTCTTATATTAATTTTTGCTCTAAAAGACGCATTTGAGCTGATGGTCCGGCTAGGTCTTATTTTGGGGGAAACATAGGAATAGGGAGCATGGAACACCCTCACGTCTAGATAATTTGGCTGATTATTACTACTTGTGTGGCTGCAGCATCAGCTAAATTACTTTCTTTTGCTTCCATGGTGGCAGCTTTAAAATGTCTCAGAATTTTGATAATTGTCAATTGTTTCAGTTTCTGTATGGTATTTAATAATTCTGCAACCTGTTTTCCATTCTTTATGGGCTTCCCTGAGGAAGTTAAGAAACCTTGCTGCTTCCACAACATTCTGAAATCGTGAGCTCCACCAAAAGCATAACAACTATCACTATAATATTGGCTATTTGATCTTGGGCTGATTAACAAGCTTGAGTTAGAGCAATTAATTCAGCTTGCTGGGCAGATCTTATTTCATTCAGGTAAATAAGAACTTTCAATTATGTCAACCATGGAAGTTATTGCCTGTCCAGTTATTGCATATTGGTAGTGTCCCTGTTCATCTTTCAGATAAGATCCATCTGTAAACCAAATTAAGTCAGCATTGTCAATAGGAGTTTCCTGTAAATCATTGCTAGGAACAAGAAGGTGGTTAGTAAGTGAAACGTAATTATGGATGTCTTTATCTTGTAAAGAAGGTCGCAAAGTTGCTGGGTTAAGACTGTTACATCAAGTTAAAGTAGCATTAGGTGCTGTGGGAACAGAGCCAGGAGTGCAGTTTCCAGGCTCTCGGCCTCACGTGGAAAGGTGCTGGCTCAGGTAGTAAATGGCCATCAACTGTGATTGGATGGCCATCAGCTGTGGCTAGTTGGCCGTCAGCTGTACCCAGTGAGCCATTGGCCACTAATATAACTGCTGTGGCTACGCTAGCAGAAAATGGGGGGTAGCAAGAAGATGGTGGCTGAGTTAGCAAGGGCGGAGTATGGATTGCAGATCGTGTAGCTCCTGCTTCCTGTGTCTCCAACCCAGTCGCCAGCTAGAATATGGTGGCATGACTCCGTATCTATGGCTCCATGGCTGTTCCTTTTTGGCCTCACCATGTCCTGTGTTCTTATGTGGGGAGCAGTAGCTGAGAACCCGCCTGACACCCTGCATGACAGGTGCAAAAAGCAAGAGTACTTCATAAGAAGCCATTCGACTGACACAGAAGTATTGAGTGTGATGAGAGTTCAGTGAAGATTCAACAGAATGAGAAACATAAATAAAGGAGAGCCCATAACTGTTTCTTCTGTTTGTTTGCATAACATGGCTGTAGCAGAGATGGCTGCCAGGTAGCAAGGGAGCCCATTGGCTACTGAGTCTAATTGCAGCCTATACTATAAGTCTATGATGATCTCTATGTTTTTGAGTTAAAACTCCTAAAGCACTTCCTTTATTTTCATGTATGTGGGGACAGAGTCCCAGAGAGCAGTTTCCAGGCTCTCGGCCTCACGTGGAAAGGTGCTGGCTCGGTTATTAGATGGCCATCAGCTGTAATCAGATGGCCATCCGCTGTGGCTGGGTGGCCATCAGCTGTTACCGGTTAGCTATTAGCCGCTAATATAACTGCCGTGGCTACAGTAGGGGGTTGGCTTGTTGGCAGAGGAGAGGACGGTGGATTGCAGCTAACAAGTGCAGTTAGCAAGCGGATTACATTGCAGATTGTGTGGATCCTACTTCCTGCGTCTCTTCTGGCCACCAGTGAGACTAGGGTGCAGGAAGATCCCTTGTTGGGGTACTGGTGGATGTTTGCTTTTGTGTCTCGACCAGCCGCCATCAAGAATATAGTGGTATGACTCCCCTATCTATGGCTCTGTGGGTGTTCCTTTTTGGCCTCATCATATTCTGTATTCTTGTGCGGGGAGTGGGAGCTGAGTCCCTGTATTAAAATGTATAAAAAGGAGAAAAGAAAGTTTATACTTAGGGTGTCCTTGAGTGGAGTTTTAGATAATGTTTCCTCTAGAGCTTCTTCAGTTTATTTTCCTGTGGGGTTCCATTAAATTGAATTAGGTGGATCTGATTTTAATTACATACAGAAGCTGGGCCATTAATGAAATTTTTGGAACCCAATTGTGACATTATCCAGTCAGACCCAGGATACCTCTAAGCTGGTTTTTGTTTGTTTATTTGTTCATTTTTGGAAGAAGAAAGGTTTAAGATTCCTCTAAGTCTTTCTGGGTTAATTAGTAGCCCATCTTTAGATATTGGATGGCCAAGATATTTTACTTGGGGTAAACAGAATTGAAACTTGTTCTTTCAGACCCTATGTCCCTTTATGGATAGCTGTTGTAATAGGTAAATTGTGTCCTCTCGGAAGTCTAATATGTCCTAGAGCATTAAAGTAAATCATCTACGTATTAGATTCAAGTGGAATTTCTAGGAAATTCAGCATTATTCAAATCAGCTTCAGTATCTGAGAGAAATAGCTGGGACTCACCATATAATCCCTGAGGCATTACTGTCCAAATAAACTGGTGATCTTCTCAGGTGAAAGGAAAGAGGTATTGCCTATCTTTTCTTTTTTCTACTGGTGATCTTCTCAGGTGAAAGGAAAGAGGTATTGCCTATCTTTTTTCTCAAAAAGGCACTCAAATCTATCACTGAAAAATATTAGCAGTCCACAGGACTGATAATAGGGTATGTGGATTTGGAACCACAGGATGTCTGGGAATAACTATTTCATTTATAGCTATGAGATTTTGTACAAATCTCCATCCTTTCCCACTGGGTTTCTTTACTGGAATGATAGGAGAATTACAGGAGCTCATATATGGAATTATAAGCTTCCTTTTAAAGTAATTTTGTATAATGGACTTAATTCCAGGTCTTAAAGGATATTGGTGAATGTTAGCTACAGGGAAAGAATTGTCAATAGATATTTTCATAGGAGAGGCTGACTTAATTATGTCAATATCTGTACTGGAAAGGGCCCAAAGTTGCATTGGAATGTACTGCAACAAATTTTCAATCTCAAAATTAATTTCCTCTTGTAGAGCTTCCTTTAAAAATCATTATTTTCCCAATTAGTTCAGTATCTGATACATTTAGTTTGAAATATATTTTGCCCTTCTGGGAAAAGGACATGTGGACACCATTGGTTTAAAAAAAGTCAGGTAAATTGAGGCAGATTTGTCTAATAAAAATACTAGTAACATTCCCTAGCTGGAAGGGAATAGGTTCTGATTTAAAAAGAAGACATTGGTTGATTAGCTGTCCCTACTATCTGTACAGAAGCTTAGTCCAAGGGAGAAGGCAACTTAATTGGGTAGAGTTAAGAACAGATGAAGTAGCCTCAGTATCTACAAGGGACTTAAATAGTTTCCCTTTTCATAGTAATTTCAATTTTTCCTGAAGTATTAGTAAAAAGAAGTGGAAATGCCCTCTTATAATCCTTGCAGCAGCCCTATGCTTGCTTCTGTTTCTTTTCTTTTTCTAAATCCCATGTGAGTTTTCTATGGTCCTTCTTAAGGTGACCTGCCTTTTTACAATAAAGGCAGATTCCTCTATCCGTTGTCTAAAAGACCTTCGGGGAGGTCTGGCCTGATTACTTAATTGCTGGAGCTGTAAGTTCATGATCTTGGCAGCTTTATTTTTTCTAACTCTTTTGAATAGTTTTAGATTGTTGATCAACCAGAATTGCCAGTTCATCAGTACGAGTGGTCGGCCAGTTTAGTTTATGTTGTTTAATCAGAGTTACAAGCTCTTCATCTAGTCCTTCCAAAAATGCAGAATTTAGTAAGGGATCAGATCCTTACAACTGTCTGGAGACAGACCTGAGTGTTGTTTGAAAGTTTTTTTAAATGTTCAAAGAAATCAAGTATTGGTTCATCAGATTTTCTTTTACATTGCTGTATCTTGACTCAGTCCATTTTCTGGGGATAACCACCGGATATGACTTGATAAAGCCAGTGGGCTAACTCCCTGCATTTTTTCTTGTCTGTTTCTGTTTGTTTTAAAAAGTCCTCTGCAGGAGTTTTCCAATGAACCTTATTTAGCCATTCTGTTGCTTTGTTCTCAGAAACCAGTTAGATGTATTAATTGGAATAGATCAGAATGACCAGGATCATATGTTCTAACAGTTAAATTCCTTTGCAAATCTATCAGGGTCCTGGAGAGGATCAGGGAAATCTTTCGATTTCTTTAACTCCTAGGACAGATTCGTTAATTTTCTGTCCTAATACAAGGAGAGTAAATTACATCTGGTTCTCCTTATCTTGACCCTGGCTTTTCTCTAAAAGAAGCGGTCAGAATTTCTGTTTTTGTTTTGTTTTTCCTACTCTATCCAGGTCTAGTTTTCTATTCTGAGTCTCCCCTAGGTGAGTACGGAGCTGCAGTTGAGAAGGTGTAGAAGAGAAAGAGGGGGAGGAAGAAGAGGAAGAAGAGGAGAGTAAGTTGGGGCAAAGGAGAGTGAGTTGGCACAACAGCGGGGCAGTAGCAGAAGAGGGAAAAATGGGGTGTTGGCATTGAGCAGCTTTGGAAGCCTTGTTTAGTTCAGAGATAGTCTCTAAAATTTTCTTCTTAACTTCCTGGAGAGAAGAAAGTCTCTCTGTGATCCATTTTAGAAGCTTCTATTTGCCAATTAAGGTAAGCCTCTTATTCATTCAGTTTAATTTTGAAGCTGGCTTTTTTTTTTCTTTCTATTGTGTGCACACAAAAAATTAAGTGTCAAAAGAGCTCCATCTCAGCTATCTTAAATTGATGTCACTTCTAGTTAAACCTCCCCATTTCTGTAAGTACTTACAAATGAAGGCTCCCTACAAATTGTACATCTGCAGGAGTACTAATGGGGGCTGGGGATTTTTTGCCTTGGAGACACAATTTCCCATGTTTTTCGTTTGTGTGTTTGTTTGTTTTTTGCTACAAAAGGCTTTATTGTTTCAATTTGGTTCACAGCATTGGCTCCAAGGTGGTTAGAAGGCTGCCTAGTGGTTGCAGGGAGAGGCTCAGGCAGAAGCCCAACACCAAGATAAAGCAGAGGGGCCCCTCAAAGAACTCTGGGCTCCAAAGGCTCCTAGTGGTATTTGAGGGTGAGCCTTTTAAAGAGATACTCACCAAGCCGCACCTGGGGGCTAGCCAGCCAGCGGAAGTTGGTCAGGTGGTCACCCACCTTCTTGATGAGTTTCACCTCATCCAGGAAGTGGTTTTCCAGGAAGTCACAGAGGTAGGGGTCTATGCAGGCAGAGCCCAGGGCTTGTAGATCCAAAGGACCTGGTTCAGGTTCTTTATGACCATGGCAGCTTCCATGGCATCCTGAGTTTTACCCCACTCATCTTGGGAATGCTTCTGCAGGTCCTGGAAGAAAGCATGGCCACTACATTGGTTTTGTATCTTCAAGAGACGTTCGGCACCCTGGTGCTTCTCCTTGGCCAACTTGTGGAATAAATGGCTTACATCCTCATCACGGTGGAAAAGGAAGCCCAGAGAGAGGTAGGTGTACGAGGCCCACAGATGCAGGTTGACCGGGCTGTTGATGGCGGCCTCCACCTGGGTGGAATAATTCTGACAAACTTGGGAGCTCATGGTTGCTCAGCAATAAGGAGTTAAGCTCAAAAAAATGGTGTTGCTTGGTCTGGGAAGCCAAAGATGGCTGAGTTGGTTCTGAAGGTTGAGACTGGAAAAGAGGCTGGCGGGTAGTTGGAGGCTGGAAGAAGGGGGTCACTAAATCTATTCCATCCAAACACTGTTGAAGCAAGAGAGAGATCCAGGGGACTGCCGAGGGCACAATTTCCCATGTTTTAATTTTAGTTTTCTTTTGAGATCTGCAGAGTCTGAACAAATTTCTAGGGATATTGTGTGGTGGGTTGAAGTGTACTGCTTATGGATTGAGCTCCTAAGAGACTGTCACTTCTGAGTCATTCTAACCCTCTTACGTGTCCCAGTTTCTTTCCCTGGTTGTCTAATACAACTGTGAGAACTCAGAGCACTCAGTAACTAGCCTTTATGTGCACAATCCTGGACGAGTCAATTATTTAATTACAATTGTGTTGGAATTCCCTATGGCCCCTGCTTGTCTTGAGGGCTACTCTCAGACACCTCCACAGAGATTCCAAGTCACCTAAGAATACCCAAAAGTAAAGCTAGAGAGAGTAAATGTCTCTTATCTTTAGATTGAACGAGTTCAGACTCTCATTTATCTAGCAAAAAGTTTTGTTCAGGCTCTTAGTAAGCAATTCCAATCAAAAATGCAAAATTAAAAACCAGCCACCCATTTTTTTTCCTCCTATCCCTGGGTTATCTCAATCTTGATCCATTAGTGCCACCTCGAGGATTTTTTTTTTTTTTTTAAGAATAGCTCAAATATAGTCAGGGCCTCCTACCTTAAAAAAGGGAGGTCCAGAATTCTAAGAAAAACTCACCCAAGTTCAACGAATGCAAAACAAGAAGCCAGTGGGGCACAATGGGTCCCTACTGGTATCCAGCACTGGGTCCAGGTCCTCAGAGTGGTCCTGGGTGGGCTTCTTTGGAATCCTGCCGACTATGCCAAGTAAATGCTGCTATAAGAAATGTCCAAACCTGTTGAGAATTTTTTATGAGTTTATTTGAGCCAGACTGGTGAAACAACTGCCAGGAAACAAACTCTCAGTGGATTGAGAAAATGCTCCGGAGAGTGGCAATTTTGCAGCTTATTTTATACATCAGGATCAAAGGAGAGGGCATAAGGAGGGTTACATGAAATCCACTGGTGGTAGATTAAAGAGGTGGGAGAAAGCAGAAGGGAAATCTCTGGGATTGGATAAAAAACAAAATGGAGGGACACATTTATTTTACATTGGTAGGTACAGTATAGTTAATAATTGACATTTGCAGATGGTCTGCGGAGAACAAGATATGATGATGGGGTCTGTGGTCTCATTCTCCAATAGCAGTTGCTGTGCCTTGAGGGGCCTGGAAAAGATGACTCTGACATTTCAAAGGAAGCTATAGGCCTAGAACATGACTAGCCACCATGACCCACTTTTAGTTAAGAATTCTTTTGTTCATATCATCCTGTGTAGTGACTTTTGGTCTCTGAGTTTGTAAGTCCTGCCATGCAGGCCTCGCCTGAACTTGTCAGATTTAGCATGTGGCGCCTTTTCATCCATACTGCCCAGCTGGACTACAATTCCCTAGTTTCTTTGGGCTTAGGTGAGGCGACATGACCGAGTTCTTGATAAAGTCATGTGAGGGAAGTGATGTGTGCCAAGATATTAGGCATGCCTCCCCTGCCTCTCTTCTGTCTTCCCGATTGGCTAGAGCCTAGATCTAGAGGTGACCAAGTTTTTATCATCTGGTCAATGCCATTGCACAAGGGGATAGCAGCGCAGTGACTTAGAATGACATGAGTCCTTGAATAACCATGAAGAGCAGCTGTCATCTCATTACTGTTACATGGGAGGGAAGAAAAAAACACCTACATAATTTAAGCCATTGTATTTTGGGAACTCTTTGTTATAGATACTTACTTTTATTCTAACCATAGCGAAACGTTGAAAAACAAACAAAAAGAGTAGTCATAATATTCCTAGTGCTGTGACAAAAGTGGGAAAATCGCTTTAGGTAGGGCAGAAAGTAGGAAAATGGAAGAGGACAGGCAGTGGAAATCTGTGCCTGGTAGAGAGCACTCTTCACTGAATCTTGACAGATAAGTGTTTTCAACAAACTCTGCTCACAGTTCTCATCTACCCTTCATTCTTTTGGTTTGCAAGTTTTGTTCATGTGACTTCTTTCAGATATATTTTCTCTATCATCCGTGTGCTTCCTCTATTAAAGTCTACCCAGGCTTTGAGACTCAGATTAAATCTCACATTCTCCTGGGAAGCCCTCCTGGGTCAGCTCTCCAGAAGTGATATCTCCTTCCTCTAAAATCCTATGGCACTTTTTATTATTTATTGATCACACATTTAATACCTCTTCTACCAATATCTGGCACTTTTTGGTAGGCTCTGCAGCATCTGGCACACTGGCTAAACTCGTTCTGGGTTCCCCCAAGGGTGTAGGCATGCCCCATATATCTATCGCTTTGTAACAAACCTACCTCAAAACTTAGTGAATTAAAATAACAATTTATTTGTGTTGCTCACAGTACTGGGGTTGGCTGGGCTCAGCTGGATAGTTCCTCTTATGGTCTGTGTGATGTTGCAGTCAGCAAACAACTGGGGCTGAAGTCAATTGAAGGCTTGACTGGACTAGGTGTTCAAGATGGCTCACCGATGTGGCTAACCATTGATGCTGCTCTCAGCTGGAAGATCAAAGTTCTATTAACCAGAGAGCCTACGTTTGGCCTCTCCATGTGACTTGAGCTTCTCACATAATTATAGTGGATTCCAAGAATGAATGCCCAGAAGGACCATGCAAAGGCCTTGTGACTTAGCCTCAAAATCTCAGAATATCACTTCTACCACATTCTATTGGTCAAGCAAGTCATTAAGTCCAGCTCAGACAGGGAAATTAGACTCCACATCTTGATGTGAGGAGCAACAGGTACATTCAGAGAGATAAGGAATTAATGACAGCCATTTTTGGAGACCATCTCACCACACCATGTAAGCACGGGATGTGGAGTGATGGTCGCTCCCAAGTCAAAACAAGTGACCATTCTGCATTTCCTCATCTCCAGATCAGGGCCGATGGAGAAAGGGGTGCTTCCCTTCCTCAGTCAAGGAGAAGGAATCAGTGTTATTCTGGCATTTACCTGGGGATTGGAGAAACATTCAAATGGCAGGATATCCACCAGGAGGGGCTGAAAAAGGCCATAGAGAAAAAAATGTCTTTGAATTGGGGATAAAGGTAGCTGTTCATCCTTGGAAAGAGAGATTGAGAGAACAAAATGGAAGCCAAAGTCTTTTATAATCTAATCTCAGAAGTGACTTGCATCATTTATGCTATGTGCTGTTGGTCAAACAGACCCACCCTGGTACAGTGTGAGAAGGACTACAAAAGATGTGAATACCAGAGGGCTGTCTTAGAGCCTGGCTACCACATTCTTTTGCATGTATTAGCTGGAAATCTATAATGGAAAACTCTCCTTCATCAACTATTCAGTTACTATGAAATACAGTTTGTATAAAAGAGGTAAAATAAATTCTTGTCTTTACCACTTTTCAAACTAATGAGTTGGTTCCCTAGTATCCACTTATCTGAACAATGAATTATTTTTTTTAAAGATTTTATTGGAGAAGGGGAACAAGACTTTATTGGGGAACAGTGTGTACTTCCAGGGCTTTTTCCAAGTCAAGTTGTTGTCCTTTCAGTCTTAGTTGTGGAGGGCGCAGCTCAGCTCCAGGTCCAGTTGCCATTGTTAGTTGCAGGGGGCACAGCCCACCATCCCTTGTGGGAGTCGAGGAGTTGAACCAGTGACATTGTAGTTGAGAGCCCACTGGCCCATGTGGGAATCGAACCGGCAGCCTTTGGCATTAGGAGCATGGAGTTCCAACCACCTGAGTCACCGGGCCGGCCCTGAATTATTTTTAATGTCATTATGAACTGATAATTTTAATACGTGTATTGTTTCAGTCAAGTTCACAAATATGTCATTATTTCCCCAGACATTTTGTTTTTATTTTTTGTTTATTTTTAATATATAAAGTTTTCCATCTTTTGTTAGTGGGAAGTCCTTCCTGTTGGTTGCTCTGTCCTTTTGGCGCAAACCCAACAGTCTGATAGCATCTTGATTTCTGGTACCACAAGATATTTTAGGCTCCTTTTATATGTTTTTGGCCCTAGCCATTTCTCCAAAGAGCCCTGGTTCCTTTTAGTTTTGGGTTTGTTCTTCCATTTTTTTCTTTAAAAAAATATCACATCAAATATCTATATGTACACAAGGCCATATTTCGTCTGCCTCGTAAGGAGGGCACACCTCACAGTGGCCCATTTGGGGATCAAACCGGTAATCTTGGTGTTATCAGCACCACGCTCTAACCAACTGAGCTAACCAGCCACCCCTCGCCTGCCTCTTTCTTAAAGGTAGCATAGTACGTACACTGTTTTACACATTGTTGTTGTTTTTCACTTAAAATTAATCCTAGAGATCACTTTGTTAGCAGAATATATCAACATTTCTGATTACTTTTTACAATGCATAATATTCTTTTGTGTGGATGTGCAAAGTTCTCTAATGATGAACATTTAGGAAGTTTCAGTAATAGCATTTTAAAAGAAAGAGTTATGGGGGAAATATCTGTAATTCAGTCAATTTAATGAAGGTTAAGTAGTCAAATGAGTATACATAACTCCAGGGTTTTACGTGATGTAGTCTTTTCCATTTATTTTTGATATGTAGAAGGGGAATAGAATCTTAAGCTGATCTTATTTCTAAGGTAGGTAAATTCAAGTGCAAAGAAAGTGAGTTCCCTTAGATACTCTGGATTTTATTTACCCCTATATATCATAACTATTTTTATAGTAAAATTTGTTTTGGTGACTAGAAAGATGTATTAGGATTCTCTATTTTATTAGCAGTAAGCCATCTCTCCACCTTCAATTAAAACAAAAAAAAAATCAAAGTGAACTTTTGTTCTTTGTGATGAACTCCTTGGCCCCACATACCTCTGGGGCTCAACCCGCACTCTACCTCCACTTTAAATGATTTTCCTGGGAGCTGCAGCTATACAGCCTTCTCAACGTAGAGACCTGACTGTACGTGATGATGCAAATCACAGCATTAATCTGTGACACAACCCCAAACCATTACCTGTTATAGACAACTTGAGGCAAGAATCCTGAAGCAAGGGCGCCTTCCCTAACCCTCCATCCTTTCCACCAACCCTCAACTCTATAGATCTTTCTTTCTATACTCAAAAAAGAAAGAATAATTCTATCAATTGGAATTCATTCTGTTCCTCTGAAGGGGCTCTGATGGAAAAGGGCTTGACCAGATGGGTCATTCCCAACACTGTTCATTCATCAGAAACACAAGGGGGTGGGACTAAAGAAAGTTTCTATTTCTAGGCCCATTCCTAGACCTGATATGCCCTGAGATACTTTTGGTCGAACTTCATTTATTTGTTTGTTTATTTGTTTGTTTTAAGGGATTGTAGGAAGTCTTACATTTCCCACTTGTTGGAAAAGGAAATGGGACAGCTCAAAAGTAAATTTCATTTGATTAAAGATTTAAATATCAAAACCAAATCATAGAAGACAAACTAGAAGAAAATAAAATCAAGTATTGATCAAATTCTGGACAGGAAATATATTTGTAAGCATTGAAGTAAAAACTAAAAAGATAGGAAAAAAGAAAAAAAGAGAAACCACAGAGAAAAAAAACCTGATTAATAAATAAACATTTAAAACTTCTGCACAAACAATGCAAAACTAATGCAAAACCTGCTAAAACAAAGAAAACATAAAAAAATAAAAAGTTGAAGAGACCAGAGTGGGAGTGGTGGGGTGGAGGCTCTAAGATGTAATTACCATGACCAGAAGACTAACATCTTTGTCATATAAAGAATTTTATAAAAATTGGTTTAAGAAATTAAGGCTTGAATAAATAAAGGAACCAACAGCTGTGCTGACAAATCACACAAGTGGAAACATTGCTATAAACAAATGTGGCAAAAGATTAAAGCCTGTGCTAATTACAGAAATACAAACTAAAGCAAGGAAAAAGTATGATTTTTGTCTATCACAGTGGCAAAACTTAAAACAATGATTCCTAATCCTGGTGACAGTGCAAGAAACTGATATTATGGTAGATAGTGCTTACCCTCCATGCAAATCTTGGAAAACAATTTGTCAACTTGACTTAAGAGCCATAAAATTATCATAATACTTTGACCCAGTTATCCCACATCTGGGACTTTATCATAAAGAAATAATCTAAAAGAAGAAAGAAACTCTTCTTGGTGATGTCCATTGAGTGTTACTGTCATCTTGGGGGATTCTGCATGGCCTGGCCCTACAGTGCTCCTGGTTGGTGGCACTGGGGACACCTCTCCCCACAAATATGTGTTTGAATCAGTTGATGGGCATGGCAGCTTTGGGATTTTGGTTGAAGAGTGAGCAAAAGATCTTTAGGGTGGATAAAGATGAGCACCATGGGGGATAAGAGAATGTGAGTCTCCACCACCCAAGGCCTGGCTGCCTCACTGGTTTTGATGTTTTCTGGGAGAAGTGGAAGGAACAGAATTAATAAAGGGCTATGTGAGACTCCACATCCAAGCAGGGTAAGTTCAGAGCCTAATAGTCGAGTGCCATGCAGAGCAAGAGGTAAGCATTCTCCTCCCCTCTCCACTCTGCCATAAACCAGCAGACTGTCTAGGTACAGAGTTCTTGGCAATGTTTCACAAGGTTCCTGGTAGCAGAGGTAGTATGGGCAGAGGATAATAGCACGAATGGAGTATGCGAGGGCAGGGACTGCATCTGTCTCATTTTCTGCTGTGTCCCCAGAGTGTATATCAGGCTAGGACCTCACATACAGCAAGTACTCAATGTGTATCTCTCAATGAGGAGAATTTGAGTGGTTCTCACCCACCTGAGAACTCTGGGAAATAGTTGGGGCTGATTTGGGTGGTTGGGGATGAGAGCTGAGGCACTGTGTGAGTGGGTGATGACTCAGATCTGACAATATCAAGGACAGTGTGGTCCCAACTATAAACATCGTGAAACCGGGAAGTTCTAATTATATTTATAACGTCAAAAAATTGGAAACAATCTAAATGTCTAACCGTAAATTATGGAATGTGCAATTAATGAAAAGTCATGCAAACATAAAGTTGAAAAGATGGCTCCCAGGTACTCTAGGTTCTCTTCTTCCTGGACACATGGAAGACTACATTTTCCAGGTTTCCCCACACCTGCCTTGTGACATGGCTTCATAACTAGGAAGTGATAAGTGCTCTCCTGGGCTCAAGCATTGAAGAGCCCAAGCACGATTCTCTATCACAGTCAAGGAGAAGACCTTTTGGTTTGTTTTTTTCTTCTTTACTCCTATTTCCCAGAGCCCCCAGTGTTCAGATAGAGGTGACAGAAGTTTGAAGTAGCCTCCATTTCTAAATCACTATGTGGTGGCTAGCCGCAGGAGTCACAGATCCATAAGGGACATTGGGTAAATAAAGAATAAGCCTTTATTGTATTAAGCCTCTGAGATTTGTAGGTTGTTTGACACTGAAGCATACCCTATCTTATATCTAAGGGGCAACATAGAAAACATCTCACAATATTTAGATAATGCAAACTTACTCATAAGCATGGAAAACACAAGGTATTTCAATTACCATACTGAGGTGGTGAGTGTTTATTAGTATTTTTTTCTTTACTCCTAACTTTTAAAAAAATGTTCCTCTAACAACTTTACAAGTAAAAATGAAATAGCATGAGGGAAGGAGAAAGAGAGGGAGAAAGGAAAAAGAATTGGGAAACCCCTGCTCTTTAGTTTCATTTGCTCCTTTTTCTAAGCTTTAGGATCCCACTGAGTTCCTCTCAACCCACCCAACAGCTCTAAACAGACTTTAATAAAATAACAGTCATGTGCTGAGCATCATATAAGTTCACTATATATTGTGTCCACACAAAAGTCTATAAATTGAATGCTATAATGATCATTTTACAAATGTGGAAATTGTGATTTAGTAAGGTTGTCACTTGCTCAAGGTTACATAGCAAGTTGGTGGCAGAGCTGGGATTCAAACCTAAGGAAGCCAGCCTTTCTTGTAACCAGTCTGTTCAGCTCTACAACTTAGCTCACAGATAGACCTGCAGAGTGTGATTTTTGAAAATCTATTACACTTTGTTCCCCACCTCCTGCATGATAATATACTTGCTGTTCCCTGAACAGAACTAACTTTTATCTGATGTTTGCGTCTTGTTTAACAATAACAAGGAGGTAGCAGTGATGGTTTTCCATGTATGTGGTATGGCTAAAAAGTCCCTTGGAGGACCAGCAGTGGATGACCCACTGCTCAGTCCTTCAAAGGAAGTATGAAGTAATGGTGCACTCAGGACTGGCAGAGGCAAACAGCTGCTGAAGTCCCAGTAATGCCTCTTATGAGCTCTGTGACCTTAGGAAATTCTCTTAACCTTTCTGACACTCTGGTTTCTCCTCTAAAAAGATAATAATCTCTGCCTACTTCTTGTGAAGCCCATGTGGAAGGAAAAATTATTTCAAAAATGTCAGTGCCAGAAAAATAGAAGGTAATATTATTATTTTCCATAACAGATATGGGATCAGGAAATGGAAAAGGAGGCATAATGTGTGCCTGTATTACCCAGAAAATCATCTTATTCCCTAGTTCAGGCAATTAGAGTTGGGTCATATTTGATCTCTTCCTCTTGGATAAACAGGGCTCATTTGGGTTCTCTGAGCTCTGAGTGGTGAAGTGGGTGAGTAGATGAACATCTATGTCTGAACTGACCCTCTCACCCACTATGCCTTTCCTTTCCTTCCCCAAGGTTGTGTCTGGGAAGATATGTATTTCTTACCAAATATCTATGTGCTCTCCCACATTTCCTCACCCTTCTGCAATTGTGTGGAGCGATGTGACCAATTGGACAAAGGGCTATAGGCAGAAGTGATGGTCCTTCCTTCTGTGCTGATGCATTTAAGAACCACGGTGTACCCCTCCATCTCTCTCTTTCTCTGACCAGATGACCCAGCTGTAATTCAGAAGAGTCTCCATTTAGTATGGGTATCTGAGACTCAGTCCAGTGTAGTTTCTGCCAGTTGATTTTGGCAGAAATCAAGAAGTAAATTTGAAGTAAAAGCAAGAAGTAAAAGCAAGAAGTAAATTTCTCTTTTATGTGACTGAGATTTTGAGGCTGTTGGCTACCAAAGTAAAGCCTATCCTCTCCTAGATAAGACAGACTAGAGAACTAGTGATTCTCTGCAGGGAACTTGAGCCTGGGAAAGGACACAAGGAAAATGTTTAGTGGCATTTGCTGCTGGCTGGCAGAGCCCCCAAATCACTCTTCTTCACCCTGGACATACTAAAAAAATAAAGTGTATTTTTAGAAATATTACTCATTTATTTAAAAATTTAAAAACATAAGTGGCAAAGAGAGATAGGGAGGGGAAGAGGGAGGAAAGGGGGGGTAGAGAGAGAGAGAGAGAAGGGTGAGCCGTGCCAATCAGATTATTTCAGTCTTTTGATGGCTCCCCTGAAACGTCCTGATGAGGGATGGGAAGATGGCCAAAGGGGGCCTTGAGCAAGATGAGTAAGTGGAGAAAGATTAGAGCAAGCCTACAGAGAAAGAAAAACAAAATAACCTCCCCCCCACCCCCATTTCTTAACTTTCCTGGCTGTACTTTTTGCCCTTGTGTTTCATCATTAGTTCAACAAATATTTATTGAGTGTCTGCTATGTGCCAACCAGGGTTCTGGCATTGATATTCAGATTGAACAAAATGTAGTACCTGTCCTCATGAACCATACATTTTAGTGGGGAGCCAGAGAAAAAAATCAATAAATATGTGTAATGTGGTACATTAGAAGACATATACGATGGACAAAAAGCAGGGAGAGGTGATAGGAGGTAGGGTGGCTTCAGTTTTTAAAGGATGCTCAGAGAAGGTCTCACTGAGAAAGCAGTATCTGAGCAAAAACCTAAAGCAATGTAGCTGTCTGGGAGAAGTGCAAGGGACAGCAAGGTGGTCAGTATGGCCGGACTGAGTGGCTGAGGGAGAGAGTGATGGGGGATGAGATTTCAAGTATACCAAGGAAGGCAGATCTTGGTAAGGGCTTTGCTCAGAGACGGGAAGCTCTTGGTGGATTTTACACAGAGGAATGTATATATAAAGCTAATTTACATGGAAAAGAATGACTCTGGTTGCTACATGGATAGGGTTGCCAGATGTAGTAAATAAAACTTTATAATGTCCAGTTAAATTTGAATTTTAGATACATGAATATATTTTTAGTAGTAGTACATCGCCTATAGTGACATAGTTATACTAAAAAATTATTTATCGTTATTCAAAATGCAAATTTAACTGGATGTCCTCTATTTTATCTGGCAGCCCTATACATGGAGAAAGATTTAGGGCAGCTAGGAGTGTTTGAAATAAATCAGGTGAGAGGTGATTGTGGTTCTGACCATAGAGGGAGGTAGAGGGTGGGTGGTGAGAAGTATTAATAGTTAGTTGGATTCTGGGGGTATGTGATCCCCTGTGTATTCTCTCTCTCTTTTTATGTGAGCTAGTCTGATTAATTTTGCAACCAAAAACAGAGGAGAAGGGGTGGTTGTCATTGGGAGGATGTTTGTGGGAAGGATGTGAGTTTTACCATAAGTTTCATGTTGTTTTAGAGAATCCATGAGAATAGACTTTGTCGCTCAAAGGTAAAAAAAAAAAAAAAGCCAGAGGTCAGTTGAGAGCCCTAAAAGGGCTCTGTCCCTCCCTGCTCAGGGACCATGTGATAGGCCCCTGGAGGGGTGGGAGAACATTTTGCTATAACACTTTCTTTTTTGGTTCCTTCCTCTGTATCTTGCTGCCACCAGACGTCTCTTGGCTGCACGATGGCTGGAGGAATGGTGACCTGTAACTGAATCTTCGTATTCAGATCTCTTGTTCTGAGCCAGTATGCTGAGGATATTCTTAGAGGATTGGGTTAACATCTTACAGATTGTTGGGGTTGGAAGGAAGGAAGAAAGTCCCTGTAACGTGTGCTAAGTGCCAGGTGCATTACTTACAACAAGCCGGATCCAGACATCACCCTTCTCACAGATGAGGAACAGGCACAGAAAGGTATGGCAGCCTCCTCAGGATTGCTTTGCAGGATTTAACTGATTTGCCATCATCATCACTTGTCCTGTTCAGTAGAAATCACTTCGGTGCTAATGAACTGAGAGCCTGAGAGGAGAAGATAAGGCAGCTGTACAGTTTTTATTCCGCTAAGAGTTTAAGACCAAGTGTTTGGTCAAAAAAGACCCACATCAACATAATCCGTACCAGCTGGCTTCCCTCTCTGCCTGCCTCCTGCCTCATTCCTTCCGTTGTTCAGCAAAAGTATATGGAACATTTTTTATATGCCAAGTTCTATGCTAAGCCCAAGGATGCGTTCGTGAGCAAAGACTGAGCTATACATTGGAGGTCTGAAGGAAAAGAATAGTTCAAGGCAATAGTTCAACTAGGTCAAGGCTGAGGGATGATGAAGACGGTCCCATGAGGAAAGCTTGTGCCATGCTCTGCGGTGGGAGGGTGGATAACACCAGGGGCTGAGAGAAAGGCTGGAGGGAAGACATGCAGAGGCAAGAACGCTGTGTGAGAGTGTCTGGCAGGTCCCATTTAAGGACTTTAATTTTTATCCCGGGAGCCAGGAGGTGCCGTGGAAGTATTAGGTTGGTGCAGAAGTAATTGCGGTTTTTGCAATTATTTTTAACCTTTTAAACCACAAGTACTTTTGCACCAACCTAATACCTTAAGTAGGACTACAGCATGATCAGATTTGCATTTTGCAAAGATAATACCCAGATGTCTGTCAGTCCAAGACAAGTTAGATCAATTAGGATACATCTCTGTATCCAGGCATCTGTTCAAAAGAACAAATATAAACTAATAGCATGATCTCTAAAAATATTGTATAAAA
The DNA here is from genome assembly GCF_964194185.1 of Rhinolophus hipposideros. Classification (NCBI taxonomy): domain Eukaryota; kingdom Metazoa; phylum Chordata; class Mammalia; order Chiroptera; family Rhinolophidae; genus Rhinolophus; species Rhinolophus hipposideros. The sequence goes on along the minus strand of NC_138060.1, from coordinate 34,068,899 downwards.
AATATAAGGTACAGAACAGTATCTATTGTATACTATCGTTTGTACGGGATATACATATATATAAACAGTTCATTCTTGTTATGCATGGTACTTGTGTTCTATAAAGTTGCCACAAACACTGAAACGGCAGATTCAGAACTATGTATTGCTCCCAGGTGGAAACACGGGGTTAGATTTCTGTGAGCTTCGGTCACAATAGTTCCATCAACAAGTGAGTACATTGACAACCTTATTTTATGTGTGTTTCTGTTTAAAGATATTTAATGTATATTTCTGATTTACTAACATCGAACTCAAAGCCAACAGCACTGTAACTCATGCCTGAACAAAGCTTACCTAGCACATGTATTTTCTCTATAAGGCACACCAAAGCTTTGTTGTGTCCTTAGGAGCACTAGACAGCACTTCAGCACTATAATTAGAGGCCATTTTAAACTGTGAAATCATCAACTAAAAGCACCAAAATGTGGCACTAAATAGGCTGCAAACAGGACACTAATTTACAGTACGGGAGCTGAAGCGAGAAGGCAGAGGGCCAACTTGTTTGACCTCAGTTGGGAACATGCGTGTTGGGCAACTCAGATTTTTCACTGCTCTGCACAATCTATGGATGACTGTGAAAGAGACTCAAGGATTGATTTGGGGGTTAGAAATAAACTTGAGCAGCAGACAGGTGTGCAAATATGGAACATGCGAAAATGAACGTCCACTTTTTAGAGGAAATAATCTCAAACTGAGACATAAAGGACAAAAATAAAAGTAGTACATGAATATTCATGAACACTTTACCCAAATTCACTTGTTGTCAACATTTTACCCCATTTGCCTTATCATTTGTGTCCATCCTCCCCATCCCATATACAAACACACAAACACATATTGGTTTTTTTCTGAACCATCTACATGGCTTTTTTTTCTGAACTATGTAAGTCATATACATCATGGCCCTTTACTCCTAAATACGTGAGTGTTTTCTAAAAAAGGGATTCTCTTACATAACCACAGTACACTTATCTACTTAGGTAAATTTAACATGGATACAATACTTTTATCTAATTTACCATTCTTAATCTGGAACACGTCCACAGCCTATCTATGTGTTTTGTGATATTGATGCTCTGTAACCAACACTGTAAAAAGTAATAGAATGTTCCTCATTTTGAGTTTGTCTGATGCTTCCTCATTGTTCAATTCAGGTTGTGCATTCTCCCTTGGAACGCTGCATAAGTAATGTGTGTAACATAGTTGCTCTAAAACACATGGAAGGAAGCTAAAGAAACGAGTGACAGGGATTGTCCTTGGAGAAGGCAGTTGGGACCTGAAGGAGAGAAGAGGGGAGGAGAGTGACTTTTCTATGCTCTTATATCCTTTCTGAATTGTGTACCAGGTGTACGTAGTACCTATTCAAAAGGTAAATTAAGAAAAAGTCCTGTGAGGCCAATTGGTCTGCTATTATTACGCCCATTTTCCTTATGGAGAAAGAGACTCAAAAGGGGTAAGTGAGCATCAGGAAGGCCTTCACTCCTGGCTTGTGGACCTATGGCAAGCGCCATGCCTGTTGCCACTCAAACTGCTGCTCTGAAACTAGGTGTGTAGAGGTTGCAATGAATGCCCAGAGGAGGGGAGATTGAAGGCGGGGTGTCAGGGAAGGCTTCTGGGTAGAGAAGATACCTGAGCTGAATGTGGGAAGGTGAGAAGTTAGCCTGGTGTCCAAGAGATACAGGACTAGGAGATGGAGTGAGGGAAGAAGCAGCAGGAAGGAGGGTATTTCAGACAGAAATTGCCTTGGATACTTCCAGGCTTGCAAATGTGCATACACCATCCAGAGCTGCAAAGATTAGGATCTTCCTTGGTAGTCCCACCCTATTGTGTAGTGGGGAAGCCTGCGCTTGCCTTTTCACAATAGACCAGTCTCTTCATGTTGAACAGCCTTTAACAATAGATGTGTCTCTTCACATTGAACAGTGCCTTTCAGCCTGAGTATTCAGTCTCCTTGGAGTCAAACTCCCTCATGTGGCTGGTTCCTCACACTTGGAAAACTCACTGTTTTTCTGAGCTCACGTCCTCTCTTCCTCTACCCAAGATGTCATCTGGGCATCTGGGTAAATGGGGACCCTTACTCTGTCCTCTGAAATTGGGGCGGGGGGCTCAGGACACCAGGTCCTCTGAAGCTCTGCTGCTCTCTGAGAGGGGCATTGGCTCCTGGCAGTTAACATGAGAGAAGAGACTGGTCCCAAATGGCATCCCGCGGTAATGTGTTGCCAGGGCCAGGTACGCAATTTGCAGGACTTGGTGCAAAATGAAAATATGGAGCCCCCTTGTTCAAAAAGCAAGGAAAAAGTACTACTACAGGTACTAAAATATTAAAGATTAAGAGCAGCATCGCTGAAATTATACAGTTTATATTTTGTAGATTATACATGCATTTGTATTTTATTTCTTGATACGCTCACATTATACTGACATTTTATGCCTTCTCTGATTATTAAAGAAGGATGTAAAAGGAGCTGTGGGTTGCCCTAGCTTTTATCTGTCACCGTTTTCAATGTGAGTGATTGTCTAATATAGGGAAGTAATACCAGTGAGAAAGGATATAATTGGGTTCCTTGGCTCGTGTTTCTGAGAAGCTCACTGCCTTCTTTCTGCATTTGAAGCAAGTTCTGTTTCGAATGGAAAGCATGGCCTCTCAGGGTTGTTAGCTCCTGCTTACTCAGCCATGGTCATAACATGCTGTCGTGCGGGGCGGCCGGCGGGGTCTCAGCTCCTGCTCCCCACATAAGAACGCAGGATGTGGCTAGGCCAAAAAGGCACACCCACGGAGCCATAGGTAGGGGAGTCATACCACTATATTCTCGCTGGCGGCTGGGTTGGAGATAGGAGGCAGGAGCCACACGATCCGCAATCCACACTCCGCCGCCTACTAGCTCAGCCACCATCTTCTTGCTACCCCCCATTTTCTGCTAGCATAGCCATGGCAGTTATATTAGTGGCCCATGGCTCACTGGTTACAGCTGACGGCCAACTAGCCACAGCTGATGGCCATCCAATCACAGTTGATGGCCGTTTACTACCTGAGCCAGCACCTTTCCACATGAGGCTGAGAGCCTGGTAACTGCACTCCTGGCTCTGTCGCCACACATGCTTACCTTGTCTTGCTAAAATCCCGCACATTGTGGGTTCACTGAAATTCTCCTGCCACATTGCTGACACTATATGCATGTGCAAACAGGGTGGCAAGATACAGATGACATGCAGATTGTACATGCTGCTTTGTCCCACTGGACATCACTTATAATACACACGTTCAAAGATAAAATTAATCAAAAATTGAAAACAAGAATAGCAGAGCATTAAATTCATGCTTGTATGGAGGCCCTTCCGAGTGTGAAGCCAATACAAGGTAAGCATGTCACAGAAGCAGCATAGCAGGCATTTCCTATGTTGAATGAAAATGAGAGCTGCAAGGACTGATGACACACATGCATGTTGTATGGATCTCCTGTGCTCATGTGCATGTTCAGTTGTCCCATCAGACTTCATTTACAAAAATGCGAGTTCAAAGATAACGTTATTAACAATTCCAAGATGATGACTTCTCACCATTAAACTAAGTGTGGGCCTTTCTGAGTGTGAGGCTCTAGGCAGTTGCACAGGTTGAACGACCATGGAGCTGAGGGTGGTGAGGGCTGCTTTCCTCTTTCTGCCTATTGGTTTTGGTGGGTATAATGGTGCAGTTTCAGCAGTCACCTTGGACCATGTGGATGAGGGCCACTGTAGGAATGGCAGAGAGGAAAGATCTGGCAGACTTGGGTCTCTCACACTTTACCAGCCCTAGAGAGCGAAACTTCAGGCTTCTACATGAAAAGAATAAATCTGCATGTGTGCTCTAAGCCAGTATTAAATTGTATGTTTTTAAGCTACTATAAAGTCAAACCTAATCCTGTCTGATATAGTACCTTTGTGTCCCTTCACCTGGGACACAGGAACTTCCAGATCTCTGTAAGCCACTTGCAGGCCGTGGGAAGACAGAGATGGGATCTCTGGCTCAAATATCCAGCTATCCAACTAACTCCTACTGTGGCTGCTGAGCCATTTTCTGCGTCCTATGTGAAGGGTCCTCCTGTGGGGTTTGTCGTAGACCAGGGGTTGGCAAACTATATAGCCCATAGACTGGCCACCTGTCTTGTAAAAAAAAGTTTGAATGGAAAATAGCCATCGCATATTTATTTAGGTATTGCCTATGGCTACTTTTGAGCTGTAATGTAACAGCAGTGTTAAATAGTTTTGAGATCGTTACGATTTGACCTTTTAAGAAAAAGTTTGCTGATTCCTATCGTAGAAGATTTCACTCTCTAAGAATGCCACCAGTTCCGTCACAATCCATCTAATCCTGTGGGTTTAAACCTATAAAACTGTGCTTTCACCACCTTCCTTTTTCCTTTTCCAATCCTTCAGGCTAGAAAAATCAGGCTTTCCCAAGGGTATGCTGGTAAATATTTAACAACAGTCTCCCTGAGAGGAAATAATCTCTCATGTCTTCTGTATGTTTGCCCATATCGGTGGTGTAAATATCTCACTACGGCTAATTTCAAGCTAACAACATACTGCCAATGAGAGTTGGGAAGAGATGAAGGCTGTCATCTCTAAGAGGCAGTTAGAGACAGCTCCAAAACATCACTGGAGCCACTTTTTTACATCTGGCCTGGGTTCTTCTTCCAGTGTTGCATTTAATAGAACCCCACACTCTAATCAGCTAGGCCTGGCTTTTGATATACTGCTAATTGCAGCTAGAGGAATTTAGAGAATTTAGCTCCCTGGCTTTCAGCATTATTTTCCCCTTTACTTTGTCAAGATTTATAGTATTTACATTCTGCTCTGTTGATTTCATTACATGTTTTGTCTACAGATTGAGTCTAAGATAGTAAACTCCATAAAAATAACATTATTGTAACTTATAATTATGATGTCATGATTGTGTAAATATTATGTTATTTGCTGCAGAACCAAGTAGTATGACCAGGGCTCTTAAGAAGAAAATAACCTTGGGTTATTTACTAATAAATGTGTGTATGTCAAAGGACAATATTCCAGGCATCAAAGTCCAGACTAGTTTCAGTTCATTCTTTTTCTATGTTTACATTTCTTCTTACACTCAGTTCCCGTTTAAAAATCTCATTTATTCTTTTTTGAATTATTTTGTTTTAGTGAGACATCTTGAGAAATTTCTTTATATATAGTGTTTGAACGGTAAATTTTCTGACTCCTTGGATTTCAGAAAATATCTTTATTTTGTCCACGCTTTGGGTGGTAATTTGGCTGGCTATAGAATTCCACATTCAAATTAATTTTCCTGCAAAATCTAATGTCAGGCTGGATCTCATTTCTTCATATATAACCTCCTTTTTCTTTCTGGAAGCTTATATGATTTTATCTTTCTGCTTTAACTTCTGAAATTTTACCCAAGTGCATTTAAATGTGATATTTCTTTACTCGTCCTCATTGGCCCTCAGTGGGTTCCTTAAAATAACACAAAACCAAAACAAAACGTTTACTTGGTTTAATACCAAGTAAAATGTATAAAAATGTATTATGAGGAAAATAAAGATGGCAATAATAACCCCAGTTAACATTTTTTTAAAGCATAAAATAACAGATGATCAGAGTGTCTCATTCACCCCTTACTTGTTAACCCGAGGTATTATCAAGCTTTCTAAATACTGCCAATCTGGGTAGCTGAAAACATTGGTGTTTTCATGTGTATTTCTTTAGCTGAATGTACAGCTTAGTATTGTTTCCTGTGTTTATTGGCCATCTGAATTTCTTTTTCCTGCCTCCACATTCAGGTTCTGGGCCTTAATGAATCCTTTCTTAAATGGCTTGCGTCTTTCTTTGCCTCAGGAAATGTCCTTTGGTTATTTCCTCGATTATTTCCACCCCTCTATCTTCTCTATCTTTTCACTTGCCTCCAGACACCTAGATTTGCCCTGGTGTCATTTTATTTTTATTTCATATCTTTTGTCTGTTGGTCTTCTCACTCTGCCTTAAAGGAAATCTTTTCAACATTATCTCTGATACACTGCTTGCTTTTAAAACATATTTAGATTGCTATTTAAAAACAAATATTGAAGTAGTACGTGAGCGTTATTTTATAAATAAAATATGGCTTATACAGTATCGAGCACTGTCCTGCAATTTCTTACTCCTGATACCCTTTCTTAAACTTAGTAGTTATTTTTTTTCTGGTATGTACTTCCGTATTTCTCAACGCTGGACCTTATTTTTGACTTCCTGTCATGGAAGATGAAGATTTACAACTAATACAGCCTCCATGCCTCCACTGCCCTTCCCTCCATCCTGCTACCAACTTTTTGTTAAATTATTTTTACTTTGCGAGGTGGGGGGGATAAATAAATATGTGAGTGTAGTTCATGGCTGAGTCAGAAAGCTGATTATCATGGTTGTTTATGTTTTTCCCCCTGGAGTTAATATTTTTTTCTCTTAGATTTATACGTACCTACGTTTAACTAAAACCTTCTAAACCCTCCAAAAGGAATTGTAAAAAGCTTGACTTTGGAAGAGCCCTTTTCCATGGGTTGACTCCTTTCTTTGTTTCTCTCCCTCTTGAGGTTTGAGGATAGAGCCAGGAAAGTCAGGATCACGATGTCAGGGAGAACAGAGAGGCAGGAAAAGGCCGGGGGCCTGCAAAGGGGTAAACAGCTTCACAGCAATCCGGGAACTGAGCTTTAGGAGTCTGTTGTCTGACCTTAGAAAGTCTCTACAGAAACATTTTCAATGGTGGATGGTTCCCAGCTCTTCTCTCGCAGTCGAGCCCACCCCCAAGCTGGATACCTATACTGGATCTTTGCAGGAGAGCTATAATACTGCAGCAGTATTATTTTTCAAGTTAGGAAGCGAGCAGAAACACTAAAGCACCAACATTTTGCATTTATCTGGAATGGCTGTCTGGGGCCAGAAGGAATATGTGATGGTTCACCCTCTGTGAGGGCAGAAGTGGGCCAAAGGCAGGCCCTCAGTGCCTCAAGTTGGGCAAATGGGCAAGGGGGTAGGAGAGAGAGTCCAAGTCATGAGAAGCTTCAACCTGAGCAGGAGCCCTTTCCTGAACTCAGCATCCATCCTTCCCTACCCTTAGTTTCGTTAACCCTGCCCAGCACATAGTAGGTGTTTAAGAAGTAATGTAATTAATAAGTATCATGAGCTGAAGGTGCCTCTCAAGGCTGTTGGGATGGATATCCATAAATCAGAGGTTAGTACTTTAGGGACAGAATGGGAAGTGGAGCAATAAAATGTGCATGCGTTTTGACCTTTTAGTTCATGTGGGCAAATGTGAAATTTCTTCCAGATTGTGAAAGGACCAAGAATTCCATAAGGACTCCCCCAGGGGCTGGCAGGTCCTGTGTATTTCTTCTGAGCCATCAACTCCTCCCTCTTCATCATCAGTCCTGGGCAAGTTCTGCATCCCCTTCTGCAGGTGGCAAGGAGAAAGCTGAGGAACACTCACAGGTTACTAGCTTTTAACAGAACCCAATTTTAGTTAGAGGGAGTCCCGGTGGTGGAGCAAGAGTGATCGAGAGAGGGCACCTCATATTTTTTCCTGGCTGCTTCTGGACTGTGCAGGCCCAAGCACATTTCTAAGAGCTGGGTGGTGACGCACCTCTGGAAGGCCCTCTGAGCAGAGGAATCTTTACTCTGCCTGGGTCTGGCTTTGTGCACTTCCAAGTGTTCTGTCCTGGTGGCTGCAGGGAATAGGAATACAATTATAAAGTCCTCGGACCACCAGTCTAGACTGTCCTCCCGCCATCCCCACTGGGTTAGAACCAGCTCTGCTGTTTAGCATTGATCTCTATTTGAAAGTGTCTTGTGATGGGTGTTTGTTCAATTTTACTAACCCTGCCCAGCACATACCGTGTTTCCCCGAAAATAAGACCTAACTGGAAAATAAGCCCTAGCATGATTTTTCAGGATGACATCCCCTGAACATAAGCCCTAATGTGTCTTTTGGAGCAAAAATTCATATAAGACCCAGTCTTACATCCGGGGAAATACGGTAGTAGATTAATAAGTAATTATTTCATGAATTCATAAACTCTTATCCTCCTTCAGAGCTTAGTTCTGCAGTGTGATTAGAGGAATAAGTGACACTGTCTTCCCCTTTGTCACCATGGCTCCCCTCTGGGACATGCACTGAGATCTTCCAGAGCTCTCTGTCTTTCTGTTGTGACTGCTTGTGTGCACACATACACACCTGCAGACACACACGCGCGCGCACACACACACACACTCATGCTTACCACACCTGTCCAAAACGTGTTCACTGCTCACCCATGTCTATTAGCACAAAACCCTGCGTTCCTGCTCAGGAACTCCAATTCTCCCTCCAGGGCTGTGCCTAGAGATATTTTCTAAGTGCTCTTAATGTGTAGAGGCATCAATTAACAATCATCACGTCCACCATCATAGCGCAAGTCCTTCCTATGTGCTGGGAACTGTACTGCTTTTCATGCATCATCTCATTTACCCATGGAAACATCTCTAAGAAGTAAGTCAGCTTATCCTATTTTAATGCTGAGGATACTAAGGCTCAGAGAAGCTAATTTGCCTGGGATCACACAAATCAGCCCAGATAGGAACCTAAGTCTTTCCTACCCATGTCTGTGCAAATATCTATGCCACAATACTTGAACATCGAACTGAGGATTTGGCAAATATTAAAACAGAAGGGGCGCTGAGGTTCCGAGGCATGATGGTTCCTGGCCACCAGGGGGCGCTGTTTTCCCATGCTAGGGCCAGAAACCTGGCCACTGTCCCCCGAAATCTCAAGAATGCAGTCCCAGCTTCAACTAGAGACCCCAAGAGCGTCCCCCAAACTCTGTGGGTCCTGCCCCACTTTACTATGGCCCTCAGCACAGTCTTCAGTCTGCCTACCCCCACTCCCCAACCTGGGGAACATGGGGAGCTTGGCAATTGCAGATGCCAAAGTAGAAGTCTGAACTGGAGCATGTGATTTTTCTGTTCTGTCAGAACTCCTTCCAGTTGTAGAGGCCTACCTGCCTGGTTTTCAGGGCCCTGGCTACTGCTGGGTCCCTTCCTGAGAGAGGAAGGCTGGCTTTCAGAGACGTGGGGCCCTGGGGTGGGAGGATCCTTTTAGCTCAGCCATCTCCAAATTGGGGTATGCAAAGTGATTTGTTGGAGGTACAGGAAGAAAATATTAGAACTTTTATTTATGTATTTATGCTTTTAATCTAAAAATAAGAATGGAGCTTCACTTGGTATCCAGATTGGTGCTGGCTATCTCACTGGGTAGTATACCAAATAGCCCTGTATCAGCCAAGCATGTGTCATCTTCTGAGAGGAGACGGGGGACACCATGACAGGACCTAGCATGGTTTACATGTTCCTGGGGGACTGGATTTATGGAGCAAATTACATAATTTAACTAAAGTAATCCTTATAGCACAGACACGTAGCTTTTTAGGATTCGTATGAAGACTAAGGGTGCCTGCACACGTGAACCAGAGAAAGATAAATGACTGAGCTGTCACTTCCACTCCCTTTATAAGCTCTTAGCTGCATTATGACATCAAAACAATGACAGTCTAAACAGTTCTGACAAGACATCAACTCTCAAATTCAAACCTGTCAAAACTATTTGAAATCATATCTATTATATCATTTATGATGAGCCTTACCGTAATATCAAAAAGTAGCTCGTGGTAGGAGTACAGCCCTCTGCTATATCAGCGGTGCAAGCCAAAGCATGTTTGGAAGCTGAGGCGCAGATCAAAAGGGTTTGGAGATCCCTGGTGGGAGCGACTGCCAATAGTTCAATATTCCTGTGCTGACAGTTCTTAGAGCTTGCTGTAGGCCCAGGGCCTAAGCATTGGGCTTTGTGAAGATTATCCGGACACTGTGGCTGTCAGCTATGGATCTCTGACCTTTGGGATTTGGTTCAGATTCTAGCGGAGGCATTTCAGATTGGATGTTTTTTGTCTGTTTTCGGTCTGCTTCATGAGTGTCCGATTCCTGTAACAGGAGGAGGAAAAGGTGGTAACCTTCTGTTGTGTGGCCCCTCTTCCATGCTCATTGTAGTATGTCTACTTTGTGGACTCCCCACACGGCACAATTCAGGGCCACCCTCTCAGCTCCAATCCCTGTGTACTTCCTCTCTGGGGCAGAAGATAAAAAGGAATCTCATGGTATTTGTTCAAATCTTGACAGAGGGAGAGTTCATTAATGAGAACAGATGTCAAGTCATCTGTATTACTTCCTGTCAAAGTGCCATCCGAAGACCAATGGCATCAGGCGTCCTTCGGATGACTGGCAAACATGCAGATTCCTACGCCCCACTTGCGACTTCCTGCCTCAGACTCTATGAGAGGGTCGAGGAAAATACATTTTAAACAAACCCTTCCCCCGCTTCCTACCAACTGATAATCCTGAGGCACACTCACGTTTAAGAGACATTACTCTGTATAATAATACTTTTGAAAACTATAGTTTTTCAAAGAGTTTATTATCTCAATTAGTTTTTCTTAATACGGGAAAGGTAGGGCCTGGTAGACTTCTATTGATTTTAAGCACAGTGTAGAGTGGGGCTCAGAGGGGTCAGCCATTCAGCTAAGTGTACGGGAACATTAACTGCAGATGGGAGCTGGCCCTCCCTGCCCAGTTCTGCTGCACATACTGGACGCACAGGGGTTGTGGGGAGTGAGATGGAGCTCCACACATGAGTGAAGAAGACCTTGGCATGAAGCAACTCCATGGGAAGGGGGTGAATTTCTGGGGCAAATTCTTCCCTGAAACCAGATCTCCACCTGGGCCCATTCATCGTCAGAAAGTGACCTCAGAACTCATGGCTTAAAGGCTAGTCAGTCTAACCACACAATCAGCAAAATCCATGGAGATTCTTTAGCAAAAAATCAGCACAGTGGCATGTGGACTCTAGAGGAGAGGCAAGAATTAGAGTTCAGGCTTCTGGCAGAACCCTCCTCCCGCCCGACTTCCCCTGGCCAGTCCCAACTCTTTCAGGACCTCCCTGGAGAGCAGCCCCTTCCACAGGACCCATTCTGTCCATGTTCTGCCCCAGGCTGGGCCAGCACCTGTCCTCAGTCCTCCCACTGCATCCTGGGTGTGCCTGTGTCTTGTCACTTATCACCCTGCATTATACTGGCCTGGCTGGGTGTCTGCCTTCCCCAGTGAGCATTAAGTCTCTTGGGGGTAGGGCCTGGGTTCAGCAAAAGTTTGTAAAATGGATAGGCTCATCACTGGGGCTTCTCTTGCATCTAATTTTAGTCATTAGCACCCGAGCGCCCTGACATCCCACTGAGACGTAACCCTGACACTGCCATTTGATGAGCTACCAGCATGGTGTAAAACTTCTGGAGTGTCCATTTTCTGTGTCATGGAGAAGAGGCAGACCTGACATCAGGGCTGCAACCTCAAATAAGGGCTGCGTGGCCTCTTGCCACCTTGTCACGCTAGGCCTACCTCCAGATGTTGTGGGCAACACCCCGCCAGGTAGGAATAGACCGCTGTATTTTCTTCCTCTTAGAGGCTGAGAAACCAAGTAAGCAAGGTAAGCCAGCTATCAAGAGAAACCAAGTAAGCAAGGTAAGCCAGCTATCAAGCCCGTTCCAATCCAGCTCTCCTGAATCTCCACCTTTCCCTGCAGCCAAAGTGTCAGCCAATGGGAGTTTGGCTTCTGTTTTCCCACCTTTCCTGGCAACATTCACAACCCTTCCTGATGATGAGCAATACAAGTTCCAGGCATGCTTTGTTTCATTACTGGCTTCTCAGGTGTCACTTTAACCACAGGGTGAGTCCTTAACTGGTAGTAGGCTGATAAACATGCAAATTTCCATATCCAAACAGTGTTAGGCTGCAACTTCTTTCCCACTAAGAAAGATGCATGTCAACAAGCTCAGAAAATGGATGGAAGCCCAGGCCTTCCCTGCATGGCACTGTCCAGCATTCCTGGTGACCAGGTATCTGGGGAGACAAACTGCCTGTCCTCTCATGCAGGAGGAAGTAAATAGTACACACTCCTCTCCTACAGTTCCCTGGAGGGTGGAAGTGACTTACACCAGGTACAGCCCAGTCCTGGTTTGGGGTTGTCGGCATAAGAAACGTCCAGACCTGTAGAGATTTTTAATAAGAGCTTATCTGAAGCAAAACCGACAACATATATGGGGAAGCAAGATCTCAAATGCCCTGGAAAGTAACAGTTGTGCAGTTTCTTTTATGCATTTGAGAGTAAGGAGGGAACCTAAGGAAGATTACAGGAAGGTGGGAGAAACAAGGCAGTGATTGGATTACAGGATAGTTAAGATTATTTGCTTTCTTGAGGGTGGTTATTTCAAAGGTATGTTAACCTAAAAGCACAAAAATTATAGACAAACTTGGTTAAGGCAAAGATAAAATTTATACTGAAAAAGTTATGTATGTGGGGTGTGACTGCACCACAACCCGGCCAATTAGTTGACCTCAGTGTAGTTGTGTGTATGCATGTGATGCGAGGGGTTTCTAAACCACTGTGGAAACATCAGCCTCAGCCCAGTGGTTTTCAACTTTCTTGAGGCTTCAACTCCCATCAGTAGCAGCCATCTTTGCTATGGAGCAATGCTGCTTTTTCCAGTGGGGACCAATGTACAGACCTACTTGCCCATTTTCTCAGTTTTCAGCCTCGAGTCCCAGGGACTAAGGACAGTGCTCGGTGGAGCAGGGAAGTCACCTGGCATAGGGTGAGGCCTGAGGCTCATTCATTTAGGTCTCTGGTCCCCAAGGTACCTGTGGGGAGGAGATGACACTCAAGGGTGGGAAATTCTGCAGGGTACCTGCCTGGGAGCAAGCCCAGGGGTACAGGAGCATTAGGGAAGGTCAAGGCCGGCTCCCTGGGTACAGGATGGGAAACCTGGAGAGGAAGTCGCGTTGGGGTTGGGACTTTGCTGTTAGGGCTCTGGGGAGCCATTGGTTTTTATCTGTTTTGATTGGCAGCAAATAAAAAACAAGACAGGCAGTGGATGTGGAGAGGAGGACGGAGGGCGCCGGCCCCGCCTCTTGCCGCCTGTGCCGCCAGGGGGCGCCCTCACGGGCTCAGGACCCGCGTCACGGGGGCGGGGCCGGGGCGGGGTTGGGCGGGGCCCGGGCTGCGCTGTCGCGTCCTGAGGAATGCGGCCTTTGGCTTGTCCCCTGTCCGCATTCCGACCGGCTCAGGAATGTGAACAGGGTGTTCACTGAACTCCCTGAATGCACAAGTTCGGTCCCCTCCCGTCAGAAAACGCCAGGCAGCAGCTCCGGGACAGGCCCCCTCTCTGCCGCCCCGCAGAGCCCGCAGCTCCTACAGGTGGAGGACAGGGCCGTGAGAACTGCCAGGCCAGCGGGAAGTCAGGATCAGGACTCAGGCAGGGGTGCTTTGAAACCAGGTGTGGCTTAGTAAAAGAGGAGAACCAAAAGTAGTCCACTGATGCACCAAGACAGCCGGTCCAATAGCTTGGAGGGGGAAATAGTATTCTAGACAGAAAGAACCTTGTGTGTGGAGGCCAAGAGAAGAGCATGTGGTCTGAGTGGCCCCCAAGCAGAGCCTACCCACAAACACATGCCAGATGGCCAGCTGAATCACAGCAAGGATCAGGGTGTTCACCTGAGTTGACTCCATGATATTGGCTGCTTTATGAAGCCACCATCCTGCAGGAGGCACAGTAGTGGGCCTGTGAGGAGGGTACGGAGGATTGGGGCTCGTCAGGATGCTTTGGGTATTGTGGAGATTGAGAGATTAAGGCCGATAAAGCATCTAGTATGGCACCTAGTACCCAGTAGGTACTCAGTACAATTGGTTGGTCTTTCAACACCTGATTCACGGGCACGTCTTCCCCTTCAAGGTACCCATTTCTGCCTCTGAAAAGGGCAGCTGTCCAATTCTTCATCCCTGAGGAGGTGTTTGGCGGAGGTTCAGATACTGAAGATCTGGTCATGGAACTTCCTGTTGTTTTGTCCCTGGCTGGTAGAGTTGGGGAGGTGGCGGGTAGCATGCAGGAGATGAGAGTGGTGTGGCTGGCTACCATAAAGGTCCTGAATGAATGAAGCAAGGAGGGTCAGGGCCAGGAAAGCTGGACTTGGGCAATAGTCCAGGAAAGGAGTGATAAAAACCTGATAAGAGCTGAAGGGGAAAGAACAGAAAGCAGTGCTGGGAGATAGAGACAGGAGGCAGACGAGACCAAACTCCTCAGCTGCTTAGCTGCAAGGTGAGGCCAGGACGCCAAATGCACCGTGAGGTCCTCACCTGGTGTGGGTGGTAGGGGTCTCATCACAGGAGACCAGTGGGGATCATAGCCTGTGTGTCCCAGATGTCCCTGAGTGATGGAGCAGAAATGTTTACATCCAGAAATTCCTTGTCAGGCCCCTGTCCCAGGAATGCACTGGGACCTAAATTCTTCTGTGCTGAGGAAAAGTGCAGCCCTTGGAATGGCCTCTCCAACATTGTTCCTTGGCAAACACAGGAAGATGGGTTTCCTTTAGATTTGTGGTGCTGACAACTGAATCCGGACCCCGCCCCTCCCCGCCCCCCTCCCCCCCCCATTTGGAGTGGGGGGAGGGACGCACAGGACCAGGCAGTCAATGGAAAATAAACACCCACCTCTGCTCCTCTGACTTATTTCATGTTCTTAGAATTTCCTCTCTTGGGTTCTGGCTTCGTTGTTTTAAAATTCCACACCTTGGTTAGGGCTGGGAAAATCCCGTGTTGCCGTTGCTGTGGAGAGGCAGCTGGATACTGGGGCACAGGCCCACTGCTCCGGTCAGCGGGCCTGCAGCCCAGTGTCCAAGTGAGCTCCTGAGTCAGCCTGTGTGAGGGAGGCCCTCGGGGCTGGGTGTGTGTGTCTCTGCATGAGCATATGCTAGCCCCACAGTGGGGACGTGGCAGTGTTTTGGTTCCAGCTGTCGGGGCTAGGTCCAGGCCAGAGTAGCATTGGCTCCATTGGGAAATGGTGGGGACCTCCAAAGGCGCCTCCAGGTGGTCCTGTGCAATGTATACGCTGAGAAGACACCCTGACCGCCAGAGAGCTGTCCCTTGCCACATGACGTGGGCTGCCTCCTTCCTGGGCTCTGTGTGGTGGACATGTGGGTGGTGTGCTTCCCTGGTTACTGCGGCTTCTGCGTCCTGCACTTCTCTCCTAATACCCACTCCCCACAAGAATGATCATTGTAGTGTTTCCTTCCTTCACCAATGCATTCATTCCTGTTCTCATTTGAGAAATATTTATCTAGTTCCTGCCAAGTCTCAGGCCCTGTGCTGGGTGCTGGAAATACAGAGACAAATAAACTGGAAAAGGTGGAAACAATCTTAGAATCCCAACAATTAGTGACGTAAAGTATGGACTACCCATCTGACAGGATTGGGACTAGGGTAAAGCAAGTGAGGTACCTGCCTACGGTGCAGAATGCAAGAGGGTGACAAGAAACCTCATGATCAAGATAAGTAATATTTTAACAAATGAAAGTCAATCCATGGGGAACAAAACAGCAAATTTTTCAATAAAGACAGGACCAGTAACAGTTCTGTGCTGGGCCTATTGGGACATGAGGCAAAAGAAAAAATCAGTAATGCTGATCTTCCGTTCAGGACTGAGTATGGCATCGACAGAATGTCCTAGAAGCATTAAAATATGTCATGGAAGTTTGCTTATTGACAGAAAGAAACTCATGGCATATTGTGCAGTGAAAAATGAGAGATTACAGAACCCTCTATAAAGTATGGTCCTATTGAAAACATACTTAGGTATTAGAAACTGTAAGAACGTAGGCTGAGATATTAAACAGCTCTTTTCTCTCTTTGATTGCCTTTTGGGGGATTGTGTTTCCTGGTTATTTTAATAGCGAACATGTAATACTTGTATAATTTTCTTAAAGGTATTTTTTAAAAAAAAACAAGAGACTTGTAGCAGCGCACGCTGGTCTGTACAGCATAGATGATGGTGGGCTTTCTGACCAATGACAGCCTGGAGGACTCTGCAGATCAGCCCCCTTGTCAACACTGGCAAGGGGGCAGGGCCAGGATTACCAGCCTCACTTGACAGATGAGAGCCGAGGCTCAGGAGGTGGGACACTCTGAGAAGAGGAACCGTCTGTGGCGTGGTGGAACGGGCCTCTGCATATAGGTCTGTCTCGCATCACCTATAGTATGGCATGAGGAGTCGCTTGTATCCCAGCTTCTTCCAAGCTGAACCTTCTAGGTCTCTCTTCTTCACATCCAGCTGCCATCCACTGAAGGACTTCTTCCATTGGTGCTTTTCTCAACGGAGAGCAGAACTGTAGGAAGAAAAACCTGCAAGAAATATCTGGGTAGATGTGTCTGGCTCCTCTTTGGGCCCTCAGCAAATGACACATGGGCTTGTGAGTGACTGAGAAAGTATTTGCAATGTTTTTCTCTCTGGCACAGACACACCCCGCAGACTGGCATGAATCATAAGTAATTCCCTAAAGCCCCCATCTGCCTGGAAATGCCTGGTGGTATTTCCCAGAGTTCAGAAGCCATCAGCCCTGCATGCCAGTAGGCTTAGCTATTCCCCACCCAGCCACAAACTTCTTGCCCGTCACCTAGGGAAGACACTAAGAGGAGAGGGATCCGAGGCAGAGGTGCCACTTTCGGAGCCTACGGCCACTCTGAGATTGTGCTTACACAAACCGCAGTGCTGAGACTCTCGTGAATGCCCTCTTTGTGACTTAGTAGGCCTATTGTCTTAACATGCCTCTGAGGGACAAAATAGAGCGCTTTTCTCTCCTAAGAAGTGGATTTGCGTGTTCCAGGTCACCCTTAGCAGAGTGTGGTCTCTGTTTGTCTATTGAGTTCCACGAAGCAAGAGTGTCTTTGGTTCTAAGCGTGGGTGAGGAAGATTGCTTTTCCCAAAGACGGCCGTGACAATATTTTCCTTGCAGCTAGCTATGGCTGTATAGCTAAGTTATGACCAAAGACATTCGGTAGAATTATCATGTGGAACTTTCTGGAAAGTTTCTTTCAAAGGGAGGTGGTGTGCCCTTCCTGTGCATTTCTCCATTCTGGTGCCTATAACACAGATGTGATGGCTAGAGCTCTAGCAGCCTTCTTGTACCACGAAGACTTGGGGTGGGGTAAAACTTTACCAGAAATCCAGAAGCTATGAAAGAAACATACTATGAACATATTTGACTCGAACTCTCTCCTCTCCTGTCCGTTTTATTTTATTTTTTAATTCTTCTCTCTGGGTGATTTTTCTCATTGCCAAAATTTTCTATTAAATCTTGTCTGCTTTTATTTTAGAACCACATATTTAATCTCTAAGGGGTTTTTGTTTTTCTCTGTCTTTAAAAAATATTCTGATCTAATTTCATGGAAGCTGTTTTCTCATCTCCCTGAAGATACTGCTTCTCTTCACATTTTCGTCTACTCCGTGCATAATTGTCTGCTTTTATTCTGTTTGTTGTGGTTTCTGTCTTTTGTGTCAGGGATTTTCTCAAGGGACTGGTGATTCTTGCATATCTGTTCATATTTCAGTACGGATGAGAAAGAAATCTCACTGGGAACTCCATGTGCTCTGTTTCCCTGGAGGGTGATAGGAGGGCCTAGGGGGTTGTTTGGGGACTCGGTTTCTTTGGATCTTTTCTTTGAGGCCATTCCGTTCCTTCTGAAAATGGTACATTTTCCTGCACTGAGTGCCAGAAGGAGTTGGAGCGGAACTCCAACTGAGTTGGAGCGGAACTCCCCTATGTGCAGGGGGCACTGCATGGCTGCTGGGCAATGGTTGGGGGTATGAGGGAAAGGGGTTGGTGGACATATCTTTCACATGTCAACTCTCACTCAATCCCCTATTTTCAGTGCTGAGTGTTGTGTCCCTGTCTGTTGTGGCAGGTGCTCCTCTAGCTGCAGTCCCTTGGGTTTAACTTCTCTGCATCTCCACTGGGTGGACAGAGACAAGTTCACTTGCTGCCCAGTCGGGGAGGGAACCGGGGTCTAACTGTGGTCTTTGCAGACTGTTAGCCTGTGCCCTGCTTTCCGCTCCAACTCCTTCTGCAGTCCCTGTGTCTCATTTCCTGAGCCACCTGGGCTCTCCTGCACAAGTCATGGATAGGCTTCTTATGGGCAGGCCCTCTGGACTGGCACTCAGCATTTAGCTTGCTCGTCTGCCATTTGCTTTTCTTGTTTTATTGATGTGGTAACATCTATCATCTGTTAAGTTTCTCCTCCCTCCCTCCCTGCCATCTAAGGGTCCTTGTGGGATTTTATATATGTGTTTGTCTAGCTATTATTCTGCAATTTTCTTCTTTCACTCAGCACTAGGTCATGGGCATTACTCCATACCTGCACATTCAGGTCTATCCATCCCTGGATTTATTGAACTACCCGCCTTATCATGTCCACATGTGACTTTTTCTGAATTTTCACCCTTGGAAACAAGGTTGTTGAGAGCTTCCTGTGCGTCTTCAGTGGGTTTGGTTTCATACACCCTGATTTCCACCCGGAGCCTCAATCTGTGGGACCCTCTGCTCACAGCTGGGCCAGTGCCCTCCCACTGGGTCTCCGCTGGGAGATGTGCCGAGGAGGCTTGTCTGGAGGGTGGCTCTCGCCCTTCCATTAAGGGAAGGTGTGCAGGAAGGTGCTGGTGAGGGGCCCTGGCTTCTCCATCAATCGGCCCATTGGACTGCTCACCACTGAGTCACTCTCATTATCTTCACTTTTCTAGGGAGGAGGCCTTGCCTCCATCCCCAGGGTGGCACGTGAGTCAGACATGAAGCTCCTGTCCCACCAGCCCCCACCCTCAAGCCCTGGTTCCCAGGTCCAAGTTCCCAGGCAGTCTGCCACAGAGATGCCAGTGAGAGCGCCTTCGGGCTTTAACATGACCTGGCAGCTCGGGCCGAGGAGGTCTTCAATGGTATTTATTTATTTTTTGAATAAGTAAAATATCCAAAGACTCCTTAAATTCTTGGAGTCAGATACAGTGAAATTGTCCCTCACATTCCTGTCACACAGCCAGGCAGCTCCTTTCATTAGAGGCAACTGGTGCTAGTTTCTTGTGTATCCTTAAAGAGATATTTTAATGAAAAAAAAAAAAAGGAGAGAAAGGTCCACAGTTTCTTATCTGGAAGGCTTCAGGGCAGGTGTGTTTGGGAATTCGGAATTCAAGGTGTGTACAAAGTAGCCCGCAGGGGCCCTTCCATTTCTCAGGCAGTTGGTGATTGTGACACCAGGGATGTAAGCACATGTGTGTGGGACTCACATACTGCAGCAGAGGCAATGGCAAACCACTGCTGCATTTTCTTTTCTCAATCTTTATCTTTCTTTATCTTTTTTACCTTGAAAACCCTATGATGAAACAGCTCCCTTGACCTGGAACAACAACAAAGGTAGTGGGTATTATGTCACACCCCAGCATAGTCTGTGATAAAACACTAAGATTTCTGCACCAAGCAGTACAAATAAAGCTGTAATCAGCCTTAAATCAGTTCACTTGAATTCACGTTTGCTACCAAATGTGTTTGTGCCAAATTTATTTTTTTTCAAAACTCTGGTGTTTGTTTTTAGAGATTTTTCAATTTTATAATTGTGGATAAGGGAATGTGGACTTGTGTTTATACTACTTATTTAAAAACTTATGGTAGTATTCTGATGTTGGATCAGTACTAAAGAGCTTGTTTGTTATTGTTTTTTGTATCCTCATAGTATTCTATTATACACATGTACAATAATTAAATTAGCCTGTTTATACATATTTGTATTATTTTCCGTTTTCTTTCTGGTTGCATCAATGCTGCAATGAATAACATTGTAAACTCATTTAACACATGTGCAAAAATATCTGTAAGGTAAATTCCTAGCAGTGGAATTGCTCGGTCAATTAATAATAATGATAGTTAACACTTGCATGGCATTTACTAAGGGCTGGGCAGTGTGGTAAGTGCTTTACAATAATTAATGTATTTCAGTTCTTACAAGAATCTCCAGAGGTGGATCTTCTGGAGATTCCCATTTTACGGGTGAGGAAAACTGAGGCACAGAGAAGCTAGACAACTTAGACAGCTGGGATTCAGACCAAGGTGCTCTGGCTTCAGTCTATTCTTTTAACCATTGCATTCTACTGCGTTTTGA
Source organism: Rhinolophus hipposideros (assembly GCF_964194185.1). Taxonomy (NCBI): domain Eukaryota; kingdom Metazoa; phylum Chordata; class Mammalia; order Chiroptera; family Rhinolophidae; genus Rhinolophus; species Rhinolophus hipposideros. Next base: position 34,048,768 of record NC_138060.1, on the reverse strand, counting down.
AGGTTGTGGGAATTTGAAATTTAAAGGAATACCGCCAAATTGTCCACCACATAGCTTTACCAATTCCCATTCCCACCAGCAGCATGTGAGTGTGCTTGTTTCTCCGCCAACGCTGCGCTGAGTCAAACTCTTTGATCTTTGCCAATCTGATAGTTGAAAATGGTATCTCTGTGTAGTCCTAACTTGACTTGCTTTTACTATGAGTCAGGGCATCTTTTTATCTGAGGCCCATCTTATTTCCTTTTCCATAAACCATTCATTCAGGTCTTTCACTCATTTTTCTGTTTAGTTACATCTGCGATTGGTGTTGAGGCTTTTCATATCTGCGGAAGATGAGTCCTTGGTGATTGAAGTTATACAGATCTTTTTTCCCAGGTAGTCATTCGCTTTGATTTTGCTTGTGCTGAGTTTGGGGCAGAGTCATCTGAAGAGATAAATGAAGGGAAAAGCTGTCAGCATTGGGCAGTGGAGGGCGGGAGAACACGGAACAGATCCCTGGAGAGAGGTGCCTTCTGCCTAGTGAGCAGGAGGGAAGGAAGGTGACAGAGAGAGGGAAGGGACTCCTACGGAGGTAGGGGTACAGGGTTCAAACACACCAGGTGTGGCCCACTCAGACCAGAGGCTGGGAGCAGAAGGGGCTCCATGGCAGACATAAAGATTTCTCTGCAGAAAAGGACTGCCCAACTGCAAGGCCAGTTGGCAGTCTACAGCTGTTGTTCTGCAGGGTCCACTTAGCTTCAGACAAAGTTTGTGCTCTTCTTGGGGCAGCTTTGGCCAATGACTGAGCGAGGTGGTGGTACAAGGGCTCCTCGTACCCAACGCCGGATGTTTTCACCCAATACTGGACTCGTGGATTGGCAGAGACTATGAGCTCTGCATCGCAGTCTAAAGGCTCCAAACCTGTTTTCTCCCTTTTCTTTCACAGGCATTACCTCCTCCCTCCATTCCTAACTCCATCTTGCATTCCTAATTCCATCTCAGCAACAGCTTCCTGGTAAACCCAACCAGCCCAGATTCCTAAAATCTCTTGGTAAAAATTGACATTAAAAAATTTAGAACTAAAGAGCCATTCCTCTGTTTAAAAAAATTCACTGAAATATATTCCATATTGTTTGAGTCTAAAGATTTTCTCGTTTGTTTCTATTTGGTGGTGACTATGAATGCCCTTTAGCTTAGACATAAAGTGAAAATGTCACACTGTGGGTGAAGGCCTCTGAGGGTGGCCCTACCGCCACCTCGGGGGACTCTGATCTCAGCTCAGAGGCTGGAGTAGCAGTATGGAGTCGCTGGTCTGGGTCTGGGGATGACTGCCAGGCAGGCCCGGACCTCTGGAAGGGTCTCTTGGGCAAGGTATATGGGAACACCACCAACCCTGGCCCCAGGCCTTAGAACACACTGCACAGGGCATGGGGCTCTGACACATGGGGGACTGGATTGTGCCAGCCCTCATCTGCAGCCTCTCTCTGGCCCAATCATCCCTCCCAGGGCCTGCTCTCATGCCCTGACTGGTCTCCAACCCTTTGAATGTTGCCAGAGTCTTCTCCCTCACCTGTGATTCCAGGCCCTTCATATGTGGGTTCTGGCCCTCCTATTCCATCTGTTTAACCACCTCCATCCTTTACTCCTTCCTTCCACACTCACAGGACCGAGGGCCATTCTGAGAACCCAGGAAGCACTGTTTCCCTCTGTATCCATCGCAGCTGGTCAGTCTCTCTGCCCGGAACACTCCTCTCCAGCCCTCAAGGCTGAACTGATGTATCAGTTCTTCGGCTGTGATTTATAAGAGGAGAGAGGTAGAGAGGAGATCTAAAAGTAGAGCTTTGTTTTGCCTTGTTCCAATTTCCTTAAGAGACTGCGGAAAATATTCAAAGTGCCCTTAATTAGGAAACACCCCTCCCCGGTCCACCATCCCATCGAACGGCTGTGTCTTTGGAGATGCTCAGTGCAGAGACTGAACCACGTGAGGGCCGTTAGATGGGTCACACATACGTTCCGGGAAGAGCCTAACCTGCATTTCTCGGCCATTCTCCCTGCAGCCATTCCCACCCCATGCCCACCATACATACCTCCACGACCAGAATCATTGATCAACATTAAAACCACTCATTTGGAGCAGACATTCTTTTAACTCTTTCACGAAGATTGCCTGAAATGTTGAAATGCAACAGAATGCAAATCAGCCCCGAAAATACTTGTTGAGCATATAATATGGGCTAAGAATGGTGGTAGGTGATAGGTTAGTGGGCTACAAAGAAGCAAGAGAGTACCTGACCCCGGGGAAACAGATTGCCCACTTTGTAGACAGAGCAAATACCGGTCAACCAATGGCTATGCATGGTAAGTGACCCAGGTCCTAAGTGACAGGGGACCTCGGAGGAAGGTCCTCACTGCAGCTGACGAAGTCAGGGAGAGTTTCCCTCAGGAGGTGGGGACTGAGATGGGTTTTGAAGAATGGCAAGGATTGAAAGCGACTAGAGAGTGAGGAGAGCGAAGGTGGCTTGTGAATCACTCAGGAGGAGGCCTATTTATTTTTGTTTGATGAGCCTGGGATACATCAGATAATTCTTGAAAGCACTGGTTCTCAACCCTGGCTGAATATTTTAATTACCTGGAAGCTTTAAAAAAAAAAAAAGTGATACCTGGGTTCCACCTCCAAAGAGTTTGATTGAATTGGTCTGGGGTGCAGCCTGGGAGTTGGGAATTTGCAAAGCTTTCCAGGTGAAATCTGATATGCTGCCAGGGCTGAGAGCCTAAGCTTCCCAGGAAGTTCAGGCAGCGTGAGAGCTCTCAGCCTGTCAGCCCTCAGGCACACACACCTGTTGGGCTCTGACACTTCTAAGGCATGCCTTTCATTCCCTCCTCCTGGACAGTGGCCACCCCAGGGAGGGGCCCTGGCCTCTCTTACATCCCACTCACACACCTGGCATCAGGCTCTCAGGAGGATTTCTGTCTTCCAGTTTCACACCAAGCAGTTACAGTGTGGTCACGAAGGCCACAAGCTGCTGGGCTTTCCCTCTGCCATCCATGCCTCCCTGCTGGTGCTTTCCTGAAGCTCTGAAGGAAGCGATGGCCATCCAGAAGGCCCGTCTCCCAGGACCACGCCACTTCCAGTGGGCCTTGGGCGGAGCTTCCTGAGGACATATCTACACCCACCAGCTGCGCTGGGGCCGGTGCACAGAGTGGATTTCTCTTCCCGCATTTCCTGGCAATGAGCAGGGCCTGAATAAAGTCCAGCTTGCCCTTTGAGGCCACCTCCACTGAGTGGTCTCAGGAATGTAGTTCCTCATTTCAGAGAATTCTGTAGGCGTGGCTGTTGGTCACCGGCCAGTTTGCCTAGTGGGGAACACATTTGTCACAGGGTTAGCTCTAGGAGGCCACTACTTCCTGTCCTTTCAGCAGCACAGCAGAGTGTCCAAATGGCTGTAGAAAAGGGTGCATGGGGTGACATTTATGATTTTTTGACAAGAAATATTGCTACACCCTGGGGTTTACAATCCAGGCAAGAGGTGAAATGCCCTGGTTCTGAGGCCTTTTTATTTAGTTATTGATTTCAAAATAACTTTATTGATTTTGTTTTAAAATGATACATGTTCTTTATTAAAAGAGAATTTAAAAATGCAAATAGCAGTCTACCCAGAGGACATTGAGATCCCACTGGCTCAAGAAAGCCACTCTTATGATCACCTTGTGAGCCCGTCCAAAGGCAATTCTGCTGGCAGGGGTTGTGCTGAGCTGGGCAGGAGCAAGGAGGACGTGATCTTCGCAAGCACTGCCAGTCCTGGCCCTGCAGAAGCCATGCCATGGTTCTCTCTCCAAACAGCCCCTCTGGAGACTTCCCACCATCCTGCCTTCTTGGAAAGAACGTCCAGCGCGTCCCCCACCAGAATATAGCCAAGGAGAGAAGATGCCGAGGTGGTGGCTCATCTTCCTTGGGTCGGATCGGGTCGGGAGAGGCCTCCAAGCCGTCGTCTCTGTTGCCTCACAGCCCTCCAACTATGCTAAGAATGTGAACCATTTCCCATGGGACTGGCAACCACGAAGAAATTCTGAGCCCAACCTCCCCAAATATCTGCTTTGCAAACAGATAAAACAGACAAGCATCCTGAAAATGTGATCTTCAGCCGGTCACCTTAGGCAGCTTGCCTGCCAGGAGGGTTTCTGCTTCTAGAGTCCATCTTAGACCTGTCAGGGAGCCAGCCTAGGATGTGGCCGTGTTCAAGAGGGTCGAGAACGGAGAACTCTCTGGAAGGGGCCTCGCAAGGGAACAGGAACCAAGTCATGCCCCAGGCCCTTTGAAGGGGTCTGGCTCCTATCCCAGTGCTGGAACCATTGCTGACCAGTTCTGGAGTCATTTGGGTCCCTGATGGCTCCTAAGGTGTCTGAGCACGGGGCTTCCTTCCCCAGCAACATGAATCCACCTCGGCGGGCCTTTGGCCTCCCCAGTCTGTACCACGTCCAGTGGTGTGGCCTGAGTGGATGAAGACAGTGGAAGGGGCAAGGTCATACCAGACTTGGCAGAGCGTGTGTGTGGGAAGCAGAGGATGTGGCTTTCTGAGTAGCTCTTACCTTCTGAGAGACACTAGAATGCTCTGCTGCGCCACTGCAGGCATGACCAGGCCCCAGTGACCTACATAACCTTCCAGACATGGAGCAAGGGGGAGCCCTGACTCATCTCAGGGGAGCCTGAGAAAGGTTGGGGTGGGAAGGTTTTATAATCCTGAGACGTTGAAACCACCTCAATATTCAGTGATGGCTCTGTGAATCATGCTGTGTCCACAGGGTGGAATATTACGTTCAAGTGATTATTGTAAAGACTGTGTAGCAACCTTACAAATGTTTACGATGGAATGTTAGTTGGACAAAAGTAAGATATGCATATTTTTTGAACATGAACAAGAGAAGACTGGAAGGGGCTTTTTTTAAAAAAAAAATAGCTGTTTTGCTACAGCAGTGTGGTTATGAAATTTATTCTTTTAAAAGAAAGCAGTGGCTTTAAAGTCAGACAGATCTGGACTGGTAGCTAAGTTCTATTTCTTACTAGAAATGGCCCTGGCGGGTAGCTTAGTGTCTCTGAGATTGGTTCCTGATCTATAAAATGGGCGCAATAGTTCCTGCCTTACAAGATGCTGTGAAGATAAATCAGATGATGCATTTCCTCCCTTCTGGCCTTCCTTTCTTCCTCCTCCCTCTCTCCCACCCTCTGCATAGTTTTCATTAATGCCGCACAATGTAGTTACCCACAGAAGCTTCCTTGGCATTTCCCTGTTTGTGCTCCAAGCAGAGCTGGAGTCCATATGGTTGGATGAGGAGCAGCGCTAATAACGACAGCCCAGGCTGCCATGGATTGAGGATGCTTGTCCAGTCTTCCCCTTCAAAGCAACAATGCAGCAGAGCACCTCCAGCCCCCAAGCAAAGTCACAAAGGTCACAAAGTTTGAAGTAGGGGTTTCGGGGGCCTGCCTGGCTGCCACCACACACTGAGCAGACCCTTCTCCCTTCCTGGCTGCTGGGCTTAGGCCCTCTTATCTCTAGCAGGTTCGATGGTTCCCAAAGACTGAGGCAGGTGCTCCTGATGAGTAAAAAGGTGATTTCCAGTGGCAAGTAGACATATACTTTTCATTTTAAGAGTGTAGTTTTTACATATATGTTTGGAAAAAATGAAGCAGTAGCTATAATGGTACAACAGAAGTGACATAAAATGATTAAAGAGTGAGCAGACATAAAGGGAAGTATTACGTAAATAATAGTTGGGGTTGTACCTGGGTATGTCAAACACCACCAAGGAGGCAAGGGAATGACTGAGGCTTGCAGGCCACTGCCTTACCCTCTTGCTTCCATCTTCTAATTTTGATCCAGCCTCTGTCTCTTCCAGTGTCTGTGCCCTGACCTCCTCCAACTGCAGCCTGAGAGATCTTCCTAAAAGGAAACCCTTCATTATAAGGCAGTGCCCTTAGGGAGAAGTCCTGACCTCTCTTTAACAAGGTCTCCAAGGCCTTCTAGAATGGGAATCTGCCTGTCTTGCAAGCTTTCCTGTCACCCTCGTCCTCTTCCCACTTTCGATTCCTGTAGCCTGGACTTCTAAGCCCAGCTTGCTGGCTGGGCCTCTGAGTCATTGAATGTCCTGTCTCCTCTACCTGTGATGTCCTTTCCCAATTGTCTGTCTCAAGGACTCCTATTCAACCTTCAAAACTTTTTTAAGGGTTTCTTCTGTGACACTGTCTTAATCTCTTTGCAAAGGGTTAATTCTGCCTTCCCCTCTATCTTGAACACCACATTATTATAGGTAGCCCCAAACTACCGTTTCCTTGACTATCTTTTGATGAGGTGGTCTCTGAGAACCTGGAGCCTTTATTTCAGAGTCCTGGAACCTTGTATAGTAGTAGGTATATGACAAATGCTAAATACTAATGAAAACACAATAATTATAGCTATTGTTTGCGACGTGTTCTCTTCGTTATCTCATTTAATCCTCACAGCCTCCTTCAGAGAAAGAAACTATTGACAGACCCATTTTAGACATGAGCAAACTGAGGCTCAGAGACATACACTCATTTGCTGCCTAGCTGGTGAGTGAAGGAGTAAGGATTCAAACCCAGGCTGCCTGACTTTTGTGCTAGGCCCTTAGCTAACCCTTACCCACTTTCCTGTAGTTTAGGGTTTCCTCCTCAGTGGGGTGCACCAGGTGGCCTTCTGGCCCCACTTGGGTCAGGGGACTCCTTCCAACCATCAGGTGTGGCAGCAGCCTCAGGCCTGGCTGCAGAGGAAAGGTTTCTGGACGGATCTTGCAAGGTCACAAGGGCAGGGGTGGTTAACAAGAGGATAAAGAAAATAGAGTTGAGTCAGAAGCCTTGTGGAATTTCTGGCCTTTTGTGAATTCTGGGAAGAGAAAAAAAAATGGTCATACTTATTCCAAGTATGTCAAGATAATAAGGGGCTCTTTACTGTTTGGATGCAAAAATCTCAGGCAGCCAGCACCTGCAAGCAATAGGCTGGGAATCTGAGACCCAGAGGCTCTGAACTGGGGCCTCCAGCTCTGGAACCGGGCAGCTGGCCTAGATGGGGAGAAGCAAGAAGGGAAGGAATCCTTACAGCCCCAGCATTTCCTGCAGGAAGAATTTGGTCCCTGTCACTGGAATGTGGACGGACCCCTCCTGCAAGGAAAGGGAAGTGAACTCTGCCTCCCTCAGAGCCTCGGACACGCCCCACCTCTGCTCAGCTCCACTCTGCTCCCGGGCTCAGCACCCTTTTTCTTTGGGGGGATCCAGCTGTCTGGTAGAGCCTCATTCCTCTGCAACACTCTCATCCAAGGAGAGGCCCTGCCGGCTGGGAGCGCTGCAGAAACACATTGGGTTATAAAAGGTGATCCCTGCACTCTCCAAGAATAAGGGCTGACAGTGCTCCCCTCGGTTTGGGCAGATCAGGTGGAAGCCAATGAAGGGAAGAGCCTCAGATAAGAGGAAGTGGCCCCAGCGTTTGCATGGGGGAGGTGAACAGCAGACCCCAATGACCTCTGGCTTCTTACCCTCTGGAAAACTACACAATTTTAAACATCTGCGTTAAAAATGGAAAAAGGCAATTAATTAGCAATCTTCATGCACTTATACAGCCATGAATTTAGTCAACATACATTTATTCATTCATTCGCTATGTGCTCTGGAGCTGGATATGATGCCAGGTGCTGAGTATTTGGGAGTATCTGGAATGTCTAGATTGATGTTTCCCCCTCGGTGGTGAGATTCACGTAGGTACTCATGCTGGGTCCCATCCAACTTGGTAGGCAGGTCTTTTGGGTAGGGTCGGGGAATGAAGACTTTGAAAATCTCCTCAAGTGATATGGACATGAATCTCCAGATACATTGACCAAACTGGAAACATATTTGTCCAGAAGCATCCACAGTCCTATCTCTGGGAAGGAATGGGCATAATTTCTGGCGTGGATATTCATTCATTCCACTGGTATTTAGTATTTATTGAGCTCTGGTTAGGTGCCATGCCCTGCACTAGGCATGGAGTTGCAGACAGACCCTACCTTCCTGGGGCTGTCACAGATGTCAAGCCCCATCATGCCACTCCCCTGCTCTGCAGTGCTTCCCATTTCACTTTCCCAAAAGCCAAAGTCCTTCCAGTGAACCAGTGACCAGGCCCTATATGACCTCTTCTACCTCTTCCCCGGGGCCTGACTTCCTGTCCCACAGCCTCTGCTCCAGCGCCTGGCCTCCTGCCTCTTCCTTCCACAGGCCTTCACTTTAACTGCCCCTTGTACTGGTATGCTTCTTCCCCGGACCCCCTCTGCAAACTATTAAAGGCTATAACTTGCCTCAATCCCCAGCACTTCTTATCCTGCTCTTCTGTTTCTGTTTCCCCTAGCACTTTTCTCACTTTTCTTAGTTATTTTCTTATTTGTTATGAACATCATTTACTGCTGTCTGTCTCTCCCTCTCCTCCCATGGAATGGAAGCACCCAGAGGAAGCATCTTTGCTTTGTCACCGAGGTAGCCAAGCATCTAGAGTGCCAGCCATATAGTGGATGCCTAATAAATATTTATTGAGTGAATTCGGCAAATAGTAACACAGATAAGTATGAAATTACTAATGTGGGAAGTGCTGGTTAGAAGGGAATGAGAAAATTTATCTCTGAGCTCCTCCCAACTCTATAATTTTCCTTTTGTTTTTCTTTGAAACATCATTCAGTGTTTATAATTATCCTGTGTGGTCAAAACTATTCATTTCTATTTTTATTATCATTGTGTTTTCCCATGGCCCGAGCCTCAGGAGGGGAAAGTATGTTGAAGACCCAGCAGCTCTCTGCCTCAGGGCTCTCTCTCTCTGTCATATTCCTGTGAGCGAAGGCAGCAGGTGACCTCTTGGTGTCCAGTCACATATTCAGCCAGGATGAATCACTGAGCCTGTTCAGAAGCCTGAGATAATGGGATTTTAGAACAATTGTAAAAATACCTAACATACCATCAATCAGCAGATTCCCGAGGTTCTAAGGCTCCTGACCCTTCATGGAAACTCCGGGAGAGAGAATTCCAAGGAAAGGGGGCTCCAGGGTGTCAGGTATTGCGTGTGTGTGTGCGCACGCGCTTGTGTCAAAGGAGCTAACCCCTGACCCCATTTCCAGGATCCCAGCAAAGATCAGAAAAGCCACCTCTTTGAAGCAGAAGGACAACCATCCGAGTACATGGAGGGACTAAGGCATTAAAGAAAGGATGTGCCAGAGCCCTGGGTGTAGCCAGCTCTGCCTAGAGATCAGGGAGGATGGCAGCCTTAGCCCAGCTATCTGGACCCATAACTGTTCCAGATGGGGGCAGCAGCTCATCAAAGTCTGGTGCCCTCAGTCAGGCCCCTTTTTCTGTCCCTACCTTCACTCCCCAGGTGGCTTTTGGCATCTGGCCATTGTGAGTAACATGAGTGTCCAGAATCCTGGTCATGGTGCCCTTGAGGGTAAGTCTTTTGCCTGGTTGGTATACCCCTTTCCCAGAGAGCCAGGCATGGGATCCAGGAAAGCTGGGATGGAGAGCAGACTGGGTCAAGGAGAGAGTACCATCCTGTGTTGTCTGCAGTAGGGTGGCCACCCACCTGCATTTTTCCCAGCCATTGCTTTGTACCCCAGAGCCACTGCCCTTCTTTAAATGTGCTGGTGAGCCCGGAGATGGTGGGGCAGATAGCTCAGCTGAGGAATCTGCAGTGAGGGGAAGAATCCTGGTAACAGCCTGGTGCAAGGTTCTCTGCTCGGGCAGCATGAGACACTCTGTAGGGTCCCAAGAGGAGCAATGGAGACCGAGACACCAGGCCAAGGAGACTGCAGAGAGAGAGGTCAAGGCAAGAGGTGGCATTGGCTGGGTCAGAGCTGGCATACTTCAGTAGGGGTGAGACGGGAGGTCACAGGCAGTGACTGAGGTAGGGTGCTGTGGTGGGTGGACGGCAGGTCCTGGGAGCTCACAGGGAGGAAGGAATGCCAGGAATCTCTTCTCTCAGGAATGAATCCAGGCTGGAATTGTCTGTGGATTGATCAATCATCCCTGTCTCCAGCACCTTCTATGTTCTGATGACCCAGATCCAAGTCCCAATCCCTCATGGATAGACTTCAAATCTCCACTGCTCTTTTTCCTGGCCTTTCCCAGCCTTGGCTGCCATGGCTCCGGCGCTTCCCGTAACTGTGGCTTCCTCCTTTGTGCCTTTGCTCTTTTCCCACTCGTCCCTCGTGATAAAATACCACCACTTCTGGAAGCCTTCCCCAAACCTGCTGGTGCCCTTGCTGCCTTGGAGTGGTTTTCTGTCTGGGAATATCCCTTCGTGAACCACAAACACATCTGCACATGGCCAAAGTCATTGTGTACAGAGTGGAGAGGGCACTTGTGAAGGCCGGGGTCAGAGGAGTCCACTACCATCTTCTCTTCAATCCAGGCTCGTGTAAAACTCCCAATGAACCAACCCTCTCAATGCAGGGCCAGCACCAAAATGAACGTGCACGAAGCGTAAGACGGGGAGGCTTCTATAGTCCAGCCTCTGACTCTGCCTTCTAGACCAGCAGGCCCAGAGGTGGCTCCCTGGTGACAGCAGCTCTCTCAGGGACAAAAGAATTCCATGGCCAATGCTTGGGGAATCCGTCCTGATATACATTCCCTATCACCCATTAGCACATTAAAAGACTCTGAAAAGTCCTGCTTGAGATTATTTAGCCCAGCATGTCCCAAGTTTCCATGCCCAGGGAATCTGTTGTGTACATGTGTGACATGAGTGTGACACCTATTAACATCACCGAGAAATCTGTCATTGGACATGCTTGAATCTCCTCAGTGCCTCACGCAGCACGTGACTTAGGGCAGGTTCCTTGGTTGCTCTGAACCTCAGATGCCTATTTGCAAAATAAGTTCCTTGTGTTCTCAATGAAAGTGAATGCAGGTTTGGTTGGGGGGCCCGCGAGGATATAACGTAGGTCGCTTCTATGGGCCTAGCCTCGTTGTTGTCTAGGACTCTTGGAACAGAGCAGGAGGAAGCACCTTGGGGGGTATGATGCTGGGGAGCTTGCCCAGGAGCTCCAGCAGGAACCATATCCCGCCACCCAACCTGTGACCGTCTCACCAAAGAGCCCCCTTCCAGGCCACAGACATTTCCTGGGGTCCGCAGTGTCTGGCCCACCCTCCCTTCAGGCCCATTTTGTAGCCCGTGGCCCTCCACTCGCCAGCCATGTAGAATGTCTGCCTGTTCCTCCCCTGCATCTTGTTCTCCGTTGCCCTGGCCATCCACCTTCCATTCTCACTCCCCTTCTTTAACTGGCCACCTGCAGGCCTCAGCTGAGATGCTCTTCCTTTGTGAAGTTTTCTGGCTCCCCCAGGTCACAGGTCTCTGCTCTGCTTCCTACTTCAGAAACATCTGCTCCACACATAGTGTTTTCTATTGTCTGCCTCCAGCCAGCCTGAGTTTCTCCATGGCGGGGCTGCTGCGCCATTCATGCCTAGTGCAGTATTAGTGGAGATGTTGAAAATGATGCTTGAACAGGTTCCCTGTTTCCTCTCGTCCCCTCTGGGCTCATTCCTGGCATTCCCCCTCTCTCCCTCCCTCTCTCTCCTTTGGGGACCTGTAGACTGTGCCATCCTTCTGCTGCTGACAGTGATGAATCACCTGTCCCCACATCAGCTCCACATAATGAAAATCTCCTACGCAGGAGCATGAGGGAACTGCCACAGACTGGCTCGGTTTGTCATAGGGAGCAAGTGAGGGTGGTGGGGACTATACAATGTAGGAGGGTCTGGGGAACCCATTCTCTGCCCTCTGCATCTTCTTGGTTTCTGCTGTCTGGGGTGGCGAAGAGAGGTGGTGGTGTGGTCCTCAGCTGAGGTGGGTCCCAGAGACCTAGCCATCACTGGCAGGTGCTGAGCTAGGCCTGGCAGGGAAGGGGAGAACAGTGCTCAACAGCACAGCACAGCCCAGACTGCCTGACAGGTGATGGGGACACAGGAACTGTGGGGAGCTAGGGAGGAGCCAAGGTCCAGGTGGGCCCCTCCTTAAGCCTGAGGTGGGAGGTGGGCAGCAATACATGCAGGCACAAGTGAGGGCAAGGCCTGAAATGGGACCTGGAGCCTTCTAGCTCTACCAGCCCAGCCCAGTGGGAAGCCAGGGCTGGGAGAGCCAGACCGAAGGGGGAAGACTTGTGGGCCAGGCCCAGCGCCTCTAGAAGCCAATGGGCTGCCAAAGAGGACTCCATCCTGTGTGATGCCCGAGGCCTGACCATCGTGCTTCCTCCCATGTCCAGAGATTCTGGATCTGGGCAAGCCTGGGCCCAATCCCTCCCTTGGTCACTGCTCATCAGGGAACCTGCTGGGGTGGGTGCCCCTAGGAGTGGAGCTGCCTGTGGGCAACTTGCATGCCCCAGCCCCTGGCTGCCTCCCTCACCCCTCCTATAGGTCACTGTTGGGAGCTTGAGGCCAAAGCTGCCAAATAGCAGGGCACATAGCACTGTGGGCCTTGAAGTGGGAATGGCTAGCTGGCAGAGTGAGTCTCTAGCACCTCCTAATATGCAAAACTGGCTTTGCCAGTCCCTGCCCCCAATCCTGCCCTGGTGCCCTCTAGGCAATCAGGGTGGCATTCAACTCTGGCCCGGGCTTAGGAGGCCTTGGTGATGTGGTCTGGACGTCCTCTGCAGCCTCAGCTCTCACTCTTCTCCACCTGGTAAATCACTCTGTGTCCCTCCGCTTCAAGAGCTTGGGACTCAAAGGCCACCCCAGCACTCAGCTAAGTCCTGCTCACCCTGTACTAGCTGCTCCAGTAGAGGAGTGGCTCAGACCCCCACCTAGTTCCTCGCTGCAGCCCCACAGGCCCCACCTCCTCTCTGCCAGCGCAGTGCACTGCTAAGTGGGTCCAGATGTCACCGTCTTAATTAAGTCACTGAGGATCCCTTGATAATAGCTTCTCCCCAGCAATTCCCTTCTCAGCCTGCAGGCTGCTGCAGTGTGCTCAGCCATCTGATGGCAAGGCCCATACTACTCCAGAGCTTTCTGGCTCCAAACCTATGGACAAACTAGGTCACCTCTTTATATTCTCATATTTTAAAATATGAATGCTGATTGACCCTCCTTGAGTCAATGGTCCATTCTTGGACTAAGAAGTATGAGGAAGGTATGTAAGAAGATGACAGTTCCCTTTCAAAGCACATGGTTGGAGAAGGGCGAGAAGCAGATGCTAGGAGGCAGGCACTGCTCTGGGCAGACAAAATAAAATTAAACACTGCACGAGTGAATGAATGCATAAATAAATGAGGCAAGAGCAACATATGTCCTTACAGACGACGTGCAGCTTCTGGAGTACAGCTTCTGGAGTGTTTGCAAATCATCCTCACCTACTCTTACAAAAGCCTATGTGCGCACATTTCACAGATGAGGAAACAGGCACGAGGTCACAATATAGGTAGCCAGGATTCCACCTCCGTATGGCATATGAGATGTGTGCCCTGGGAGGCTTTCCTCCCACATAAATGTGGGCAGTTAGACCTCTCCTGGGCAGTCACTGGAGAAAAGGGCAAGTGTTTGCCTGAAAGGGAGGGAAGAGGGGATTCTGCCAAGGGTCAACTCCAAGCCCATTTCTGCACCAGCTCTCTTATTTGAAAATCTTCTCTCACCGATGTCAGCATTGTGTGTGAAGACATAGCTGGTTCTTTGGGAATTGGAGATCATGGCATCCTTGCTTTAGGGTTAGACTGTGATTTGCAGCCCTGATTATCTGAGCTTGTGATTGGAGCCATAAGGGGCCCAGGACGTGGGGGTCATTATCCAGAACTAGACAAAGATGAGAGGCCTTTGCCTGGGATTTAGAGGGCAAGTGGGCTGCTCAGGTTTCACCTCTTACTGCCTCCCCCTACACACACTGGTTTCTCCTGTGCTTTAACACGGCACTTTCTTCAGTGCGTCGTGGTCGGCTGCTACACTTGCTTCGTAAGGGCAAGGCCTGCATCTGTTTGTCTTATCCTCCCAGAATTTGGGATCTATGGTAGATTGTTTGCAAAGATGGCTTCAGTAGCTCCTCCCATCCCTATGTGTATGTCCCTTTGCAGTGTGACTCTGCTGCTTCTTCCATGAAGAGGTGGAGTCTATTTCACTACCCCTTAAATTTGGGCTGCTTTGACTTCTAGAAGGCAGCAGCCTTGTCCTCAAGAGGCCCTGCAGCTTTTGTCCTTGTCCTCTTAAATCTTCCAAGCTGTGTGTAGACATGCGTGGGCTAGCTGGTGGATGCCGCACAGAGTAGACAAGTGTCATCGCAATTGAGGCTCAGCGGACTTACTACCACCAGCACCAAAAGTCAGACATGTGAATAAGGCCATCTTCGACCTTCTAATAGAGACACTAGAAGACTGTAGCCACACTAATGACCCAGGTAAGACTAGCAGAAGAATCTCCCAGCTGCGCCCAGCCCAAATTGCTGACTCAGAGAATCGTGAGCAAATAAAATTGTTTTCAGCTGCTAAGTTTTGAAGCGGTGTGTTCTACAGTAGTAAATAATAGTACAGGGCAGTTCCTAGTTGTAGTGGGTTGTGTGTCCCAAAAAGATGTGTTTGAGTCCTGACGCTTAGTACCTGCAAATTGTGACCTTATCTGGAAATAGGGTCTTTTCTGATGTGATCGAGTTAAGACGAGGTCATACGGGATTAGAGTGGGCCCTAAATCTGATGGCTGATGTCTCTGTAAGAGAAAGAAGAGACAGATTTGGATACAGCCACAGAGAGGGGACACAGGAAAGGAGGCCATGCGCTGATGGCAGCAGAGATTGGGGGGCTGGGTGATACTGCTATAAACCAAGGAATGCAAGGATTGCCAGGAGCTCCCAGGAGCCGGGAGGAGGCAAAGAAGGATTCTCCCCAGTGCCTTTGGAGGGAGCATGTCTCTGCTGCCACCTTGATTTCAGATTTCTAGCCTCCAGAACAGTGAGAGAACACATTTCTGCTGTTTTAAGCTAGCCGGTTTATTGTAATTTGTTATGGCATCCCTAGGAAATGAACACACTGGTTCAATAGTTTTGCTCAGAGAGTGCTGACCGGCTAAATGCAGAAGCTGAGCAGCAGAGGGGATTAACTCACCCTTTTGGCACCTCTTCCCCACCCTGGCTGTAGTCACCATGCAGCTGGGTCACCACCTCCCGGGGCTCAGACACACGCACCTTCTGCCCAGCCCTCAAGGTCTGGCTCCAGGTCTGCCAGGCATGATGCTCAGGACGGCTTTCAAATGAAGATGTGGTGCATGCATGTGTGTGCGTGCACGTGTGCGCACACACACACCTTTTTTCTGCCCATGAAAGCAGTTTGTGAACCTTTAAATATGCTGATAAAATGTAACAAAAGAAAAAGGAGAAAAACTTCCCATCACTTTATCTTTCAGAGACAGTCATAGTCAGCATTGGTTTATAAACCCTAGGGCCTACATTTGTACAAATACTGACATACTACTACATGTGCCACTTTGTGACCCATGTTTTTCACTTAGTCCATATGCCATGGACTTTTTCTGTGTCGATAACTCTGAGTCTATTTACTCAGCACACATTTGTTGACCACCCACTACGTGGCAGACATTTGACAGAACTCCAGGATGCAGTGATAAAAAGACAGTGCATTTACAGCCTCTGTTCTCGTGAAGATTATAGCCAGACAGGGAGCACATGCATCAAGCAAAAAATTGCACAAATACTTCTTTGATTTTCTATTTTGAGACCATTTTAGATTTACAGAAGAGTTGCAAATATGATTCAGTGTTCTCATATACCCTTTACCCAGCTTCCTCTGATATTAACATGTCCCACAACTATTTTACAATTCTGAAAACGAAAAAATCAACATTGGTGCAATGCTATTCAGCACACACTTTCTTTTCCATATATATATATATATATATATATATATATATATATATATATATATATATATATATGTATATATATATTGCTTTCTGTTCCAGGATCTAATCCAGTGTCTCATATTACGTTTAGTAGTCATGTTTCTTAATGTCCTCCAATCTGTGATAGCTTTTTAATCTTTCATGACTTTGAGATTTTTTAAGAGAACTGGTCAGTTACTCTGAAAAAGTTCCCTTACCTTGGGTTTGTCTGATGTTTTCTCACGATTAGATTGAGGTTATACATTATCGGAAAGGGTGCCACAGAGGTGGCATGCCCTTCTCAGTGCATGATATCAGGACACCCATGATGTCAAAATCTTATTTTTGGAGATGTTAACCTTGGTCACTTAGTTAAGGTGAAATCTGCTGGGTTTCTCCATGGTTAAGTTACATATTTCCCTTTATAATTAACAAAAATTTTGTTTGGGGAAGAATATTTTGAGACTATGCCAATACCATGTTTCTTCTTAAACTTTTGCCCACTAAGTTTACTATTCATGGGTGGATCTTTCCTGTAGAGATCTGATATTCTCGTGGTGATTTTGTATTTCCTCATTCCTTCTGTATTTATTAAGTGGAATTCTTCTGTAAGGGAGAGTTGTCACAAATACTTCTCCTGTGACAGCAGTGAAGAGTTTTACAAGGATGCTATGAGAACATAAAACAGAGTGACCTAATTCAGTCTGGGATAGTCAGGGAAGTCTTCTTTGGAGAGGTGACATTTTAAGATAATTCCTCCAGGATCAAAAGGAATTAGCAGGGCCAAGGGATGGGGTTAAGGAAGAATGTTCCAGACACAGGGAATAGCACGAACAAGAGACCTACACCCAAAGCTGATAAAGACTGCATGAAATGGCATGGTTGACTTTGGCTTGTAGAAACCTTGGCCACCTGGAGGGACTTCCTCATTTGAAGGGAGCAGCTGCTTTTTACTCCAGCCAAAACCTTGCCAAGTGGAAATGAGGGCCTAGAATTGCCAGTTTCTGGTGTTCAAGAGACGCTGGACATCTGGATTTTATTTTCCATAAAATTTCTCAGTCTTTTTAATGTTGACAAATAACCCCATTCTTCTTAGAAGCCAAACAAAGCCTGTGAGCTGTCTGGTTTTTTTCTTTAAGACTATTATTTTAGAGCAGTTTTAGGTTCACAGTAAAATTGAGAGGAAAGTACAGAAATTTACCATGTATACCCTGCCCCCGCCCCCTACACAGCCTCCCCCATTATCACCACCACTCACCAGAGTGGCATATCTGTTACAGTTGATGAACCTGCACTGTTACATCATAATTGCCCTAAGTCCATAGTTACATAAGGGTGTTGTACATTCTGTGAGTTTTGAAAAATGTATCATGATATGTATCCACCATTATCATCATACAGAATAGTTTCATTGCCCTAAAAATCCTCTATGTTGTGCCTACTCGTCCCTTCCTACCCACCCCTAGCTGTCAGTTTTTTACCTGTACATGGCTGAATAATGATTTATCTATCTTCTGTGGCTGGACCTTGAACTTACTTTTAATTGTTCACTGTTATAAACAATGCTATACAGACATCCTTGTACAGACAACCTTAAGACCTTCTCTATGAAAGTTTGCTCCAAATAGTCACTTGTGGTCTCTTCATTGCCAGACCCAGTGGCTTTTCCAGGCTCCACTCTCTGTCACCCCTCCATACCTCGCATTCCCCTGATGCTTCAGTTCTCCCTCTACTTTTCTTACTGTTCTTTTTCCACTTCCTCAAGGTCTCGGTCAACTGTGGCTGAGACCACCCTGGAATCCACACCATCAGTAAGGTCTGGGAGGTGACCTGGGATGTGGTCCCACAGGAGGTGCTCAGTTTTCACCTTGGCTGAGAGCAACCCCGCTCAGCACACCTAGTCCTGGTCTTGGGGCATTTCAGGCCAGAGCCCTGGCTTAGCTGTCTCTGTGATCCCCTTCCCAGAAGGGAAGGGCCCAAGGTCAGCTCTGCAAGCACTGTGGTTGCTCAAAGGGCAGCAAAATACATTCTTGATGGATTCACTGAATTGCTCTGATACGGCTGGTATGGAAGAGATAAGGAGCTGAGGCCTGATGCCAGAATCCAGCGATGAATTCCCACCACAGGGGGAGAGATAAACCTGGGATCCACTCTTAGAGCTGGCAGGCAGGGGCCATGGCCCCAGCTCTCTGGCCATACCCGGCTTTCTTCCCGTGGCATCCTTTTCTGTCGTGACTGCACTGTTCTTCCTGGGGGAGTCAAAAGCCAGCCTGACGTGGTGGGGGGATGGACAGGGCAAAAGGAAGGGCAGCTTTCCTTGCCCAGAGAGATGAGGGAAACTTTCTTTCCTGTTTGTCCTGAGTAAGTCGTCACCTGTAGCCAGGTAGAAGGTAAGGGTGGAGCCCTGGTGGTTGCTTCTGATGGACTGGGGCGGGAGGAGTGGTGGGTAGGCATACCTCATGCTCTTTGAGTCTTGGGTTGGTAGAAGTAGCATCTACTGAGGGATTTTTAAAGTTATGAATAAAATGAAGCTACACAAGAAGTCTGGCTGTCAGTGTGGACTTCCTTCTAGAATAAGTTTAACAATAATAAAAATTGCTGTAAAAGTAATTGTGTCCCCATTTACTGAGCGCTTACTCTATGCCAGGCATCATGCTAAGGGCTCTTCATACATCTCATGTAACCCTCATGCCAGCTCCTGGAGGTTTAGATTACCAGCCCTGGTTTCAGGATGAGCTTAAAAACCTGCTCAGAAGTCGTATTAAGGTCAGGACAGGCTTTGCTGCGACAGCATCCAGAAATACCCACGCAGACTACAGTGGACAAGACCCTGCTGTCCACAATACACCCATTTATTTGTCTTGTGTTTGCTCTCAGGAGCCTTAGAGTGTGTGTCACCCTGCCGTGTTTCACCAGGCTGTGGTGAGCTGCATGTGGAAGGAGGACTTCAAGTCCCCATAACCTTCTTCCTCCTGAGTCTGGGCCTTGAGGTGAGATATCCTTGACTGGTGGACCAAGATGCCCAATGTCCCTTTACCTGGGAAAGGCTTGATTCTAAGTTTGGATTTTTCATAATCTCCTCTGCCTCTTTGGTTTATGCATACTCAGACATTTGTAATAATGGAATGGTCACGACTTCTACCACAAGCTCTTTGGAGGCTCATGAGATCCTGTGCTTTATAGATTCATTTTTTTTTTTTTCATTCAGTTGTTGGGGCTCACTGAGTACTCATTGCACCTGGCACTGCTGGAGGAACTGGGGATACTGCAGTGAGCAGGGCAGATGTGGCCTCATATTCCTGTGGGGAAAATTCTCAGTGAAATACTAGCAAAATGAATCCATATTAAAAATGATTCTATACCATGACCAAGTGGGATTTATCCCAGGAATGCGAGGTTAGTTTAACACCTATAAATCAAATTCGTCATTTTAATAGATTTAATGAAAAACACATGATCATTTCAACAGTCGCAGAAAAAAAGCGTTTGATAAAATCCAACACTCTTTCATGATGAAAACACTCAGCAAACCAGGAACAGAAGGGAACTCCCTCAACTCAATAAAAGACATCTACAAAAACCCACAGGTAACATACCTAATGATGAAAATCTGAATATTTTCCCCCTAAGATCAGGAACAAGACAAGGATATGTATTGTCACTAGTTCTATTCATCATTGTATTGGAAGTTGTAACCAGAGCAATTGGGCAAGAAATTAATTACAAGGCAACCAGATTGGAAAGGAAGAAGTAAAACTAGTATCTTTATTTATAGATGACATAATTTTGTATGTAGAAATTCCTAAGGAATCCACTAAAAAATGATTAGGATTAATAATAAACAAGTTCATCAAGGTGGCAAGACAAAAATCAATACACAAAAATCAGTCTTATTTCTGTATACTAGCAATAAACAGTCCTAAAATTAAATCAAGGAAACCAGGATATTTATAGCAGTATCAAAAGGAATACAATGCCTAGGAATAATTTCAACATAAAAAGTGTCAGGCTTATACTCTGAAAGCCACATTTGAGTGGGAAAAGTTGAGAAAATGGAGAGACATCAGCTTGGCCAGGTCATATTGCCATGGAGGAGAAGGCAGACCCAGCGAGACCTCCTGGTTGCAGCCTCAGCAATTCATGCCAGTTTGCAGAGCCCCGGAGCACCGTGATCTTTCTGTTGGGCTCTGCCTGCCTTCACTGTGCCCTTTGCCCCATTTCGGAAGGGGATTCTGGTGGCTTTACCCACAATAGCTCTGCAATTAATGTCTATTTCAAGTTGTGCAGGTGATGGGAACTCAATAGTACAAAGTCCAAAGTGGCCTCTCATTTTGAGAAAAGGACGTGAGGCACTTTCCAGAAGCCTTGCCTCTTTAGGTCTTCGGTACAGGCTGCATCTTGGAATTTAAGTTATCTGCTGCCTTCTGCTTCTGGCAGAAATGCACGTTTTTCGCTTTCTTTTTTTCGTTTTTAATCAACTTTTAAGACAGTTTTAGATTGCAAAATTATTATGAAGATAATATGAAGTTCCTGTGTACCTTGTACCCAGTTTTCCTGTTATTGATATCTTAATTCGTATGCCACAATTAATGAGCCAACATGGATACATTATCATTAACTAAAGTGTATGCTTTGTTCAGATAGCCTCAGTCTTTCCCTAATGGCCTTTTTCTGTTCCAGGATCCCATCTAGGATACCATAATACATTTAGTTGTCTTGTCTCCTTAGACTCCTCTTGGCTGTGACAGTTTAAATTCAAGTTTTATCTTCCATATGGCGCTTCGAAAGAGTCTGAGCTCTGGAGTCAGACAGGTCTTGAGCCAAATCCTAGTTCTGCCCTTATTAGTTGGGGAGCTAAAGTGATTTATTGAAGCCCTCTGAGCCTTAGTTTCCTCATCTGTAAAATGGTGGCACGCCTATCTAACTTGCAGGGCTGTATCCTGCAACATAATACATGAGGAACACCCAGCACAGCGCCAGCCCCAGCTGTGCTCAGAAATAGCAGTATCAGTGATTTGTCTACTTGCCTCCCATCCTTCCCATGCTGAGCCCCTCTTAGCCATTGCCCACCTCCTTTCTCAAGATGCACTGCACCCAACAAAAGCGCTTGCCCCTGACACATGCTCTCCCATGCTAGAATGAAAGGCAACACCTATTTAACACCGCTACCCAATGACCCCTGGATTTTCCCTATGTCTTTTCCAGTCAACCTTAGTAGGGCCCTGCATATAGGCCAGCACTTCTCATCCTGGTGACCTACTTGTCAGGAATGCACAGGCTGTCTGCTCCTGGCCTTGAGTCAGCACCCAGAAGCTCTGACATCTGCCCAAACCTGACCCCACCCCAGCCTTGCCCTCCTGAAGGCCTTTGGTGAGGGGGCCAGCCTGCTGCTTGCTCCTTTGGCGTTGTATTGGAGAGCACTACTTGGACGTATGAGTGAACTTCATCCCATCCATCTGTCTGCCACTCACTGTTTGCTCCTAGTAGAAACTAACATGTGTGTGATTCTGGAGGTATGTGTTGGTGTGGGTGCAAGTCCCCAAGGATATATGTGTGTGTGTGTGCGTGTGTGTGTGCACGCGCAGGAACAGGTCTCAAACCTCCTGAGCTAGAAGCACTTCTTCTGTCCACAGCTAGAGGCAGATGGACTGCACATGGCAGACAATGTCTTTTTACCAAGAGAATGTCCTGTGTCCAGAGTTCTGGGTGCCCTTGTATCACGCGTTGAAGGCTGGCTCATGAAGGAAGATGGTTCTGAAAGGAGGGGAAGCTATGCTCGCATTTCGGATCACAGTGGTTCCAGGAAGGCCCTGCCTGGGTTTGAGATGCTGTGTGGAGCTCTGAAGGGGTATGGATTATCCCAGGCCCACCCAGGGTGCATGAGCCACCTCAGGGAGCTGCAGGCCCGATAGGATTCAGGGAGGTCATCCTTGGGCCCTCTCTGCCCACAGATCCCCAATTTACCCCCCTTACAATGCTCCCTCACTTCCTGCACCCTGCCCCTCAACCCTCAAGAAGGCTTCAACCAGCCCAAGTCCAAGTTTGTAAAACTCTCCTTTTATTAATGCTTTTATCTGGAATGCACCTTCCTCAGATACACGTGGCCCACTCCCTCACCTCCTTCAAATCTTTGCTCAAATGTCACCTTCTCAGTCACCACCCTTTTAAAATTGCAACCCTCTTCCCAGCCCCACCACCTTATTTTAAATTCCTCGTCTCTCTTGCCCTCCTGTTTCCTCCCAAAGATCTTATTGCTTTCTCACACAGTGTGGGCCAGCACCACGACACAACATGAGTGCAGAAATTGAGAGTAAGCATTTACAAACTATAGATACAAATAATAATAATAATAATAATAATAATAATAATAATATAAAAATAAAAACTATAGATATTATAGAATCTATAGCAATTTAACATTGCCGAGAAATCTAAATGCAGATCAAGAAAAAAATGAACTAGCTTTTCACCACAGAGGGGTCAAGAATCATCATTCTAACACACTATAAAAAGTATTCAGTTTCCTGTTTATCTTCCCCCCACTCTTCTGCTGCTTGAATGCAAACTCCACAGGGATTTTTGTCTGCCTTGTTCCTCCCAATCTCCCCAGCACCTACAATAGTGTCTGGCACACAGTGGGAGCTTAGTGGGTATTTGTTGATTGGCAGAATGTGGAAGAGTTGGTGTGAGAAGGTGAAGCATCACCAGCTGGACATGGAATGGGAGGGCAGCAAATGCTCCCTGTCCCCCATCCCTGTCTGGCTGTGGGCACAGTGCTCTTGGTCTGAATCTCTGTGCGGTTTTCTTGGGACTCTAGTGCTACAGGGCATGGCTGAGAACTGCTACCCTGATAAAAAGTGTTTCACCCTGCCTTTACCCCTGGTCTGTGCCCAGAGGAAGCCCAGAGTTGCCAAGGCCACGCAGGAGCTGTTCTCTTGGGGGTAGAGGGAGTTTGGCTCCATCATCTGTTCCCACGGTTAGGGCTGGCTGGGGCCCACGTGGCAGGCAGCGCCTGGGCCTGCCTCATGGGCCAGCCATCCGGCAGGGCTGGTTCTGGGTTCACACACCCACAGCTGCGTGCTCAGCCACTCCTCCCCACCTCGACCCAAACCCTCAGGCTTAGCTTCTCCTTCTTTAACCTCGAGACCCCACCCACATAATCTCTTTTGTTCTCCTCCACTGCCAGTGAATTGTGGGGTTCTAACCAAGGAGGAGGGGAGAAATACCCTAAGGAGCTATTGTCCTGACAGTGTTCAGGGCCACTTGTGACCCTAGCACAGGGACCAGGAGTAACCTTTGTATAATTGAAAAGGTCGGTTGTATCTTCTTACCTGCTCCCTCTCAACCAAGCAGAGCCACAGACTAATGTCTGCTAATAAGGGTTCCCTCTGCTGAGTCTCACCTCTCCTCCCTCACACAGTCTTGGGGAACATAAAGGAAGTTGGAGAGGGCAGTCTGCAAGGAGGAAATGACATTCCAGCTGGATTTTGATAGATGAGTTTTGAATTAAATAGGCCAAGAGAGGAGAAATGAGATGAGAAAGACATTCTAGAGAAAAGAAATGGCATGTGCAAAGGTCAGGAGGTCAGAGAGCCCACAGTCCTCTCGGAATCGTCCATCCATCCTTTGTATGGCTGGCTCTGCATGGGAAGGTGATGGAAGCCAGAGCCAGGAAAGGAGACACGGGCCTAGTTCTTGTAAAGAATACTCATTTAGGGCAGCGGGATGGCCCAGTTGGTTAAAGCGTGAGATCTCAACAACAAGGTTGCTGGTTCAATTCCCGCATGGGATGGTGGGCTGCGCTCCCTGCAACTAAAGGTTGAAAACGGCAACTGGACTTGGAGCTGAGCTGCGCCCTCCACAACTAGATTGAAGGACAATGACTTGGAGCTGATGGACCCTGGAGAAACACACTGTTCCCCAATTTAAAAAATAAATAAATAAATAGATTGTTTAAAAAAAAAAAGAATACTCATTTAACCAACACTTATGAGCACCCCTATGCTTGGCTCAATGTGGGGTACCCAGACAAACAGATGATAGGAACAGAAAGATGTTTGGACAAATAATTTATTTGCCTTCTTCATCATTGTACCCTCAAAGCCTGCCATGTGTGGCAGGCACTCACTAAACATCGGTAACACAAGTAAATGAATGAATGAAAGAATGAAGAGATGACAAGGCCACTTAAAGAAAAGTAGGACAGAGTGAAGAGAAGTCAGTCTTGCAGAGCAGAGGACCCAAACCTTAGAGAAAAGTCTCTGGGGTAGAGAACTATTTTTCTTTATTTTAAGTTAAAGATGGTTACCGGAGTTTTCAGGACAAACCTTAGCTGTGCTTTGTGCAGGCAGTCACTCTATGGTTGAGATTTTGGTATTTTTGATGCCAGTGCAACATGCTATGGGGATTTCCACAGCACACTGTGTTGAGCAAGTAAAGGCTGCAGAGGAGAGACTGGGCAGGGCCTCCTAGAAAAAGAAGGCCAAATTGATGCAAGGAGAGGCAAACCTGTGTAGGGAAATGTCCACATTGTTGCTCAACCACACCTGGAATGTGCCCCAGGTAGGAGCCTTTGGACTCACAGGAGGCATTATCTGAGGACAGTTTGTGACATTTGGCCTGCCCAGAATCGAAAGCTGACAAGTCCTCAAAGAGGAGAATGTATCCCTGCCACAGTCGAAGCCACTCATTCCTTTGGGGAGATACAATGCGGCTCAATGCCCAGATGCAGAGCTACTGTGAAGTTAATGAGGCTTATGCCTCCAGGGTACCCAGAGAGCCAACTGTGAGATGTCTCCCATCCCAGCCCCCCAAACTCTGGCTGGGGTTGGAGACTTGCTTGGTGGATGAGCGCAAGGTGTAGACATGGGCCAGCCACAGGTCTGGTTCTTGGCAAGCTGGTCAGCACTATTGTCCAGGCTCTGTGGTGTTACCTCCCCACTGAACTCCAGGCCCCCTAGCTGTGGGCACCTCTGCCCCAGGGGAGAGGGTTATAGTGGGTACCCCGAGACAGCCATTCCATCTACCCCTGGCAGAGAAAAGCTCCAGCTCCAAGTCTTACCTGGGAAAGACCAGGATGAGTCCAGGTCACAGGTGCCTCCCAAAGCCTCATTCCTTTGGGCAGATACAATGCTGCCCAAGGCCCAGGTGCAGATCCACTGTGAAGTTAAGGAAGCTTGTGCCTCCAGGCGCTTGCTTTCACAAGCCCCTTCCAAGACTCTAGACTTAATTTTGTATTTGCCATTTTGCAATCTTTTTCTTAAAGGGAGCCCCCCAAATCTTATAAGCTTTAGGCCCCACAAAACTGGGAAAGCCACCCCTGCCAATGCTGCTTGACTTTGGAAAACCTTAAGCAGTGGGTACCTGCGGGTTCAGGGCTTCCAGGCCTCCTTCCTGAACCTCAGGCCAGGACCTCTGTCTTGGCGACCCTGGGGTAAGATGGTGGAGGGCTCTGGCCCAGAGCAGAGAGTGTTCCCTTTGTGGCTGAGAGGAGGTAGGGTGGAAGGAAACTGTCCGCTATAGAAAGTGAAAGTGTCCTCCTGAGAAATAGGAGCTGATAGTATGAATGCACCAGATCAAATTCCACTTTGTCCATATTGCCCACTGGTGGGGTATTTGGTGATGACCCATGGTTGACTGCTGACTTAAAATGGATGTTGTGACATAAAGTACCACTGAATTGTACAGTTTAAAAGAGTAGATTTAATAGTATGAGAATTATATGTCAATTTTAAAAAAAGGATGTTGGGTGCTGTGGTGCTTTTCTTGTGTGTTTGATTCAGGTGTGGCAGGTTCATAAAGACACTGGTTGGTACTGGGGTTTGTGGGCATCAGTCATACACAGCAAGGGCTGTTCAGGGACCACTGCCTCCTGGCCAGGTCCTCACTGAGCTAGGAGACAAGATACTGGCACTGCAAACAAGCTTCCTGTCCAGCTGGGCTCCCTGGAGGCAGTGGAGTGGCCTCAGTCATTACTGGGAGACTAGGCCCCCACATGCTGCTCCTATTGTCACTTTTGTCCAAGCCGTCTGAGCCTAACACATGCTAGAGCCAGGGAAGCGTTACTGATTCATCAGGAGGAGGGAGAGGAGAGGAGAGGAGAGGAGAGGAGAGGAGAGGAGAGGAGAGGAGAGGAGAGGAGAGGAGAGGAGAGGAGAGGAGAGGAGAGGAGAGGAGAGGAGAGGAGAGGAGAGGAGAGGAGAGGAGAGGAGAGGAGAGGGTTTGGACACTTACAGGTAGCCTTCTGGCCCTTGGGGGGCAGTGGCAGTGTGGGACCTCTCCTGAGCGATACCCCCAGCCCTGTTAGTGAAAGTACTGTGCAGGTAGAGCAGGGCTGTCCCTGGCAGAGCAACTTGGCCTCCAAAGGGCCCAGCAGAGCCACCTATGAGACCCAGGGATTGGCCCCCTCGTGGCCCAGACCCCTTCATCACGGGTGCCTGGGCACGTGGGCAAACACTTTCCTTCCTAGGGCCTGTCCAACCCCTACTCCCCCTCACTTCTCCCCCCAACCCCCTCACCCCTGCCTGCAGCTTCACCCATTCCTCCACCAGTTCCGGAGCTTTGTTAGGCTGAACTACAAAGTGCACTGGGAAGAAATGGCTCCTCAGACTGACTGGTGACCATGTGGCTGGAGAGCCCCAGTGCCCTGCCAGGACATCAGCCAGAAGATACTGGCACCCCTCACATTTTTCTCTGTGACACATGCTCTGGCACACATGTGCATAGACACATACACACGTACACATGCACGCACATGGGTTGGGCACTCTTGGGTTGACTTCTTCATTCCCCTCGTCTGTGCCAAGGAAATAGTACAGTGCCTCTTGACAGACAGATTCCTGAAAGAGGCACAGATGCTTTGACAGCCCTGCTCAAAGCGGCTGGGGATGGGAAGGCGCTCTTGTCGGGGCTTATTGTCCCTGGGTCTGAGCTGCCCACCACGGCTCTGAGGGGACAGGTAGAGGTGAACAGGAACCTCTTTGCTAAGCTGGGTTTTAAAACGCCCTGCCACAGGCTCTGCTGTCTTGTCTGGACACCACATCTTAGCAAATGGGCTGGTATATCCAAGGGAAGAGCAGTGGGAGCATAGCTCCGCTCTTCGGGCCACCTCCGAGGACCAAGCCTGCATCGGAGAGCAACTTATCCACAGAGCCAACACCAGTCCAGGGCCTGGTAGGAGTAAGATGGGCATGGATGCTGCCCAGGTGGCAGACGCAGGCTGGAGAGGAGGCGTGGCCACAAGGTCGTGCTTGTGGCCTCTGCATTGTGCTGGGTGGGGAATCCTGAATGTAGAGCTCCCCACCCGCTGAGGTCCATCACCATCTGCAAAGGTGCAAGAAAAGGTCCTTACATCTTCCTAGTTCTGCTGTTTGACTCCATTTTCTTGTGGGCAGGTAGTTTGGTTCAGGAAGACACGTTCTCTAGGATTCTACCGTGTTTCCCCGAACGTAAGACTGGGTCTTATATTAAGTTTTGCTCCAAAAGACGCATTAGGGCTTATGTTCAGGGAATGTCATCCTGAAAAATCATGCCAGGGCTTGGTTTCTGGTTAGGTCTTATTTTCGGGGAAACACAGTACTTGGTTAGTCACCAACATGGTTGCTGAGTCCCCATACCTGCCCTGAAAATGCTTCCCCCACAGCTGCAGGGGGTGGTTATTTCCATCAGGTGCCCACAACCTGTCTGGCTGCCTGCTGCCTCGTGGTCAGCCTCCAACTGCCAGCCCAGATTCTTGGTGTGCTGACTGGCCCGTGGAGGTAGGTACTGTTTCTGGAATGAGAACACCTGAGATTAAGAATGGTTTTCACTTTCACGGATTGTAGTGACATACTTTCCTGGGCATGGGGCAAGAGTGGTGATGGCACAGCAAGGGAGCTAGGCAGTGCCCAAGAACGTGCCACACACATCTCCAGGCAGAGGGCACCCATGGTGCCCTGTCTCTTGGAGGATCCCAGACAAGGACTCCCTCTGCTAGGTGGCGGGTGCAGGGAAGATTGGAGTGGGTGAAGGATAAAGCCACCTGGGGACACCCACTCCTGTGGAGTAACCAGTGTGTGGCCCAAACCAGTTAGAACAAAGCTACCTGGGGAGGCTGCCTATCTGCCAGACCCTCCCTACCTGAAGAGACTGTTCTCCGTAAAGGTGGAAAGAAAGCTAAGTACATCATCCTTCCAACTCTCCTTCATGCAGCCTCACAAAATTCCCAGCAATTGTTGTGGATCCTTGAAGAGATCGTACTGTGTGTCCTCCTAACCTCGCAAATAAGGATGGGTCTATCTTGCCTGCTGGTATCCCAGTCGGAAAATTAAAACTGGCACTCTTCACTCCTCAGTGTGAGAAATGGCAGTGACCCTGGACTGGCTGTTTATGGATATACTCTGGCCAACATTTAAGAACCAAGACGCATAGGAGTGGTAGTAGTTCAGTGCTGAGTAGCCAGGGACGAGGATATGGGTGGCCCCCCCAAATCCTCACCCCCTTTGCTTTCCCTCTTAGTGCAGTCTCTCACCTGTGCAAAGATACCACTTTTAATTATTTCTTTTTTATTAAAATACTGTTATACCCAGTGGAATGCAGCAGCAATCCTGGTACACGGTGGCATAACAAAACAGCCATGTTTACATTTTAAATATTTACGATAACTTAAACATACAGACACACATCATGGTCTTTGGCAGAAAACGTTCACAGCACAAAAATACTTTAAAAGAAATACCAAATATTAATCCAAAATATATTAAGTTGTTTTTTTTTCTTTCACAATATTTTTTTGCCTTTTTTTCCTCTCTTTTCTTTTTGCTTTGTAAACAATGCACATGAACCAAATGTATTTTTCAGCTTTAAGAGGGGTAGGAGGATTTAAAAAAATATGCAATTGTCCAGCAAATGCAAATGTTCAAAAAGGAACCATGGGAATAAAATAACACATACAGAACTTAAAAACAGGAAAGGAAAAAACACAAATATTCAAGGAGAACTAAAAACAGTCAAGACAAACTGCTAAAACCCTCCACTTACTCCTGGAGGGTTGGGGGACTCTTTAAGACCAGAAGTCAAAGTCACTGCTGCTGGCAGGCGGCCATGTAGATGCTCCACTTTAATTCCAAGCACTGGTCCTGCTTCAGGGCGCTGGGCCCGGGTAGCTTGAGGAGCCAGCCTCATGGGTGCTGTTTTGTGATGGAGGCTCCCTCCAAAGAACAACTGGAGTCACATCTTGTAGCTCGTTGACTAGTTTTCACCAGCATAGCTCCCTCTCTCAATCCCGCCAGGTGAGAACAAAGACTCGGATGAGAACTAGGCAATTTCTCCGCTTTTGTTCAATTGGTGCTGGGAAGCCCACCATGGCAATGTCGGTGTGTGGTGGCTCATTTCATGTGGCTCAGGGTTTGTAACAAAACTGACAGGATGTCCCAGGGACAGGAACTGTTGAGCCACTTCAAGAGGCTGGGGATGGAGGGGGAGGTCCCATGGGCATTTAGAGCAGGGCTCAACAGGGGAGGAAAAGACAGCCAATATCCTATGGATCAACCAGTATCAAAATCCACGGGCCAAGAACTTGAGAAGGGAGATAACTAGGAGGCTAGTCAGAAGTTACAGGACTCATGGCAGCAGGGATGAGAGCACAGAATGGGGGGACACGTCCGAAGCAGCACGCTCCAATCTTCTGTTCCACAAGAAAGGGAATTATATACAAACTGCCCAGCAGATCCCAGTCCACTTAAATAGCTCCACCCACTCCATGTGAGGGGTTGAGGCTGTGGCTTCTGCAGGACTAATACCTTCAACAGCCCCCCAAACATGCTAGTCTTAGTGATTCCAAGGCGGCAGTGAGTAGCTGAGGAGCAGCTGAGGTTGGCGGGGACTACACTTAACCAGAGAACACCATGGCCGAGTTGATCACTGAAGCAGCCTACCAGGTGTGTGCAGGCAGCTATCCTTGGAAATCAGCCTCCTAAACCAACATCCCCCTCCCTCCCTAACTGGTGTTGCAGAGGGGGCTCAGCTCTCTTTTGGGCTTTCCACTGTTACCCCAGCAGCTAGCCTTGGGCAGCAAGGCAAAGGCTGAATCTTCATCCCGCATGGGTCCGGGAGGGATGTGGGGCTAAGAAGCAGGGTCTCCTGGGGCGCAAGTGCTCGCACAGCAACCCTCTCCCCGGCGGCATCCCTCCAATGCTCCTGGGGCCAGACGGTCAATGGGAATGAGTGCCCGGTGGGGGAACGTGGGGAAGCAGCAGTTGGAGGGGGCTGCTGGAATGGCTGAGTGGCAGGGGACGGTTCCGAGTCCTCTTCTTCAGATCAGTATCTCCACCATGTCCGACAAATCCTGGACTCTGGATGGAGCAACAGAGTCTGGAGAGAGACAAGAGCACAGGCACACACCAGTGAGCATTCCCAGATTGCTCTTTTAAATCCTGGAATGTTTTGAACATAGGCCATTTCTTTCTTCACCTGCTTTTCCCATCTCAGCTGCCCAGGTATCCAGGTTCCCATGTCTTGGCCAACCAAGCACAGCTCTGCTCCCTCTCAGCTGTCCACCCAGACCACCACCCTCCAGTGGGGAAGATGCATTTGTTCATGACTTTGAACTCCTCAGAGGACTTGGAGGGAGGGTGGGGAGCCCCGAGGGAGGAAGGCTGCAGGATTCTTTTCATGCCTGTGGTTTTCGGAGATGTGAGGCACAAGCAAATATGCAAAGGCTAATGTGAAAAGGGAGCAAAAAATGTAAATGGCATCTTCTCAAATATCTCCTTTCCGGACTCTTTTTAAACAAAGTCTTCTAACTTGAGCGTGCCATCAGGATAACATGCCAACCTCCATTATCTTAGATATTTAGATTGGCAATTAAATATGTTAGGAAGACTAGGAAAGAGGAGATAAAGTGCCTCCCATGCAGTTGCTTTCTTTCTGAACTTGATCTGTCTGTAATCAGGGTTTTCTGTTCCTCTGTGCATCCAACCGGCCCTCCAGTTCCCATTGAGGTGGCCACACACCAATGATTAGGAGGGATCTGGGAAGGGCCTGGTGCTCCAGTTCACACCCCAGGGCTCCCTCAGCCTTGCCCAGCCCAGCAGCCAGGGGACGTGTGGACTTACCCAGTGAGGCTGTCCTCTGGCCACTGCTGCACCCCAGAAGGCTGTCAGGTTCCTGTGCCAGGCAGGCAGCAGCGCTGTCTGGGGGCCCATCAGTCTGGGTGCTCCCATCTCTGCTCCCATGTTTGGCATGCACAGGGAGGGGAGGGGTGGCCACTGGCTCCTCCGCAGGGGCCCTGTCTGCTGGAAAGGCAGGAGGTTGAGTTATTTCCTCCTGAAGAACACCCCAAGTTAACTGTACCTATTGGGGGCACATGGTGGTGTGGGTCGCTCTTGATTTTCAAGAACTTTGATGAAGACTAAATGCTCCTGTTCCCAAATGAGAACAATGATTAGGATTGGTTTCCAAACGTTTCGAGTGGGAGAACCCTTCTTTGTAGATTAAATCTTAAAATTAGCGGGACTCTCAAATTTCTAGGGCATCTGCTTAGAAGGAGGAGTGGAAAGGGCTTGCCTAGAAGGTGCATCTGCACAGAAAGCTTTATTTTTACTTAGATGCTAAGTGACTGGGACTGAGGGTGTCAGAATTTATGGAGATGGGGGCGGCTACAGCACCCCTCTTTACACTGTGGAGACAGCTGTGGGCTGCAGGATCACTGGAGCCAGAATATAAGCTGCCTCTCAGGGCAAGAGGTCAGGAAGCCCTTGCTCCTCCGAGCCTCAGTTCTGGGAGGAAAGGCCTGAGAGCAACCTACCACTCCACCTATGCCACCCACCAGCCCCTGCTCACCTGTGGCCAGCCAGGCAGCGGCATCCACTTGCCGCTCACTCGAGGAGAGCCCCTGCCAGCCCTGCGTCCCTGCTGCTGCAGCCGCAAAGATAGATGGCACGGATTTAGCAGGTCGCAGGGAGCCCTGGGTGGCCTTGCCAGGGTCTTTCCTGGAGCGCTGCTGGAGGACCTTGATCACGGCATCCTTCTCCAGGATCTGGGCATGGAGCACCTTTAACCTGAGGGGAAAGGCCATGCCCACACCGTTAGACCCACAGCTCCAGTGGCCTCCACACTTCCCACCTGGTAAAGTTACAGGGAAAGCCCTCCCTACAGCCAGTCGGGCTCCTCTTTGTAGCAGGGCCCGGAGGAAGCCTTCGAAAATGTCATCACACCTCTGGATTTTGATGCTCTGAAAACCAGCCCTTCTTATACCAGCAAAGGCAGGCCATCAAGGGGTGGGTTCTGGACGTATCTGGTGATAGCAATGGCACAACCCCCATCCTGGGGGGCAATCCCCACAGTTGCTGACAATCAACTGAGCTCAATCAAATGAGTTGATGTGTTTGTGCTTTTGAGGCAGACACTGGTCACACGAAATCTTGAGGGGCCTCCGGGATTATTTCTAGAGAGAAAATACTAGCTACTCCCAAGCCAGGGACCTCGTCCACATTCCTTCTGGGTGATACATGGTGTAGACTCAGTGGGAAAGTCTTAAGTCTCTGACTGACACAAGGGAAAGGGAGCAGGTAGAGGACCCAAGTCTTGGATGGCACCAGCACCTCCACAGCCAGGGTCTCCTGGGCAAATCAAGGACTCAGTTGGTATTTCTGGGGAAGAACATGTGTCCAGTGCTGGGTTGCCAAGCACACGGGGACAGCTCAGAAACAGGAAGGAGTGCTGAGCCATGTGGGAAGAGGGGCCTGTTTATCAGAGAGTAAGGACCTGGCAGAGACTGGACATTGTTACCCCTTCCCCCACCTCAGGAGCCTCAGCCTGGCCTGCAATGCCGAACCTGCTTTCCATCTCCTGATGCCTGTGGCCTCCGGCGAGCAAGCCCTCGTTGAAACTGCTGCTGGGTGAGGGCTGGGGGGAGTGTCGGATGAGAGTGGTATCGCGTTGGGCAGCAGCTGTGGCGGCTGCGTCCATGGCGAACTGCCTCATGGCACGTTCCTCCAAATACTTCTGCTCCCACTTGGTCATGTCGGCCTCCAGTGCCAGGATCTGCTCCTCCTTCTCCCGCAGTTGCTCTGATAGCCGCAGGGCGCTGAGCTCCGGAGACCCACCACTGCCACTGCTACCACCGGGGGTGCCAGCCTGTCTCTGCAAAGCAAGGGGCACTGTGGTCAAGGATGGAGGTGGGAGTGTGGCGGCCACTGGTTTGTGCCCCCACACTATGTCTGTGCTCCTTCAGCCATTCACAGCCCGCTCTCCCCCAACCCTGCTTCCACTCAGAGACGAAGAAGGTGGCATGGGTCCTCACATCCCTGCCCTGAATCCTGTGGACCCGGGCATAGGAAGGATCAGATCTGCCTCTGCACAGGTGACCATATATTGTCTTCCAAACGGGGAAGTGGTGCTCTTAAAAAATGACACTGAGAAAATAGTTGTAAACTAGGACAGAATTGGGCATATCAGGCGGTTCAGTCACCCTACCTCTGTGGGAAGGCTAGTAGAGAGAAGACTCTATCGGGTTCGTAAACACCAGAGTTATTTACACAGTCCAAAGTGAGGATAAAAATTTAGGATCTGGGTGATCCATCTTCCCTCTTGATCTTGGGAAAACACAAGAACTGGCTAGTCTTTTACATCAAGGCTCCTGAGATACTTTCTCTAGAGACCAAGGATGCCAATCCCAGCTGCTCCTGAGGACAGAAGCCCAAGTTTTGAGTCCCTGAGGTCGGCACATGACCAAGTGGCAGAGCCTCTGCGGAGACTGATGGCTAGGCCTTGCCACAAGGGAGTAACAGAGATCACCCTTGCTTTCCAAGTGGGGGCCTCAGCCTCGATCTGTGCAGGAGCTCCCAGGGGCTTCAGAACTGGCCTCCTCGGGTGCTGCGCTAGCTCTGCCACTTCCACAGGGCTTCCCGGCTCACCTGCTGTGCACGCAGGGCCTTGAGTTCTTGCTCTAGGCGCGTGCGCAGACGTAGCTCTAACTGCTCACGCTTTTCACATGCAGCCTGCAGCTGCCCCAGCGCCTGCTGCAGCCGCTCCACTTTCTCCACATAGGCCTGCTTCTTACGCAGCTCGTCCTCAGCTCGCGCAGCTCGGCCCTGGGCATTGCTCAGAGCCTGCTCCAGCAGCTCTGCACGCCGACGCTGGTCCTCAATGGCACCGCGCAGCAGTGCTATCTCCCGCTCCAGCTTCTCCTGCTCCTGCTGCTGCTCATAGCCTGCAGGGAGAGAGACAGAGGCTCAGTCAGTGACAGCGAACACCCTAGCTGGTCCCACTGAGCCCCCACTGTGCTGACCACTGGATGAGCATGATTGCATCGTGTCCTTTCAACAACCCCAGGAGTTATTATAACCATTATCAACCCCATTTCTGGGCAAGGAAACTGAGGCTCAGGTTTAGTTACGAGTATATAGCAGCGCCAGACCAGGGCCCTTACAGTGATGACGGTGAGACTGACGCTCTCCTGGGACATGGACTTGCCACGGCACAGCCCCACAAACACTGCCCACTTGTGCCAGGTGTCATCATTTCTAAACCATATTCACAATTTTCCTTGAGCCTCGTGATGACACTAGAGACTGGCCAGACAGGAACAGTGATGCCCATTTACAGGTGAGAAAATGGAGGCTCAGGTGGACTGTGACATGGTCATCACTCAAGTGATAGAGTAAAGGAAGAGGGACATTTGTTCCACCACAAGCCAGGCATCTATACTTCCTATTCCACTGAAGCTTCCAATAACAGCCCCTCAAGGTAGCTTTGTGACGCCCCCACCTATAGGGAGGAAACAGAGGTGCCAGAGGTGAACAGTGCTGCCAGGATGGAAACCCAGCTCCGGCTGGCTCCAAAGGAGCAAGCTGCTTCTGGCTATGGTGTAAGGCCCTAAATCCAGGTCTCCCAAAGTGGGCTCCAGGGCTCATTCTACGGACTCCCCCCACCCCCTCCCGCCCCGCTTTAGTGTGAAATTACCTTCCCTGGTCTGGGGAGACCACTGCGATGTGGGCAACAAGGCTCCTAAAGAAATGCAAATTGTGGAGCACAATGAAAATGACTGTCATCCAAAGATTTGTGTCTGAGGTACCAGCTCTCCTGACTTTTAAATTATGTTGCTAGCTGCCCAGAGGAACTCTGCTCAGAGCTCAGAGACCCTTGCCATAGAGCTGGGCAAGCAAGGCCTGCGGCAGACCACCAAGTCCTTCAGCTGATGCTCTACACTTAAATCCGCCTCCCACACCAATCCCCTTGGGAATCCCAGGTTGGTCCCTCAAGTGTGTGTCGGCTGCCAGCCTTGCTGGAGGGCAGCAGAGGGCCAGAGGCTCTGGGGTCTGCCTGATGAACTCGGAAGCACTGTCTCCAGAGCAGCCGTCACGGCATGTGTGGCTATTGAACACTTGAAATGTAGCTACGCAAGGGAGAAACTAATTCTTCATTTTATTTAATGTTAATTAATTTTGATCTTTGAGTCCCATGCGGCTAAGTACCTGTCATACAGGACAGTACAGGTTCTAGACGAGAAGACTGAAGGCTTGGGACCTGAGCAGGCAGAAGGGAGGAATCATTTACTCAGGGCACTGAGGCCGAGAGGGAGGACACAGGTGACCCAGGTCAGCTCTGTCTCCCTCTGGACTTTTGAAGGCTGGGCACCTCATTCCTTGGTGTGGAGGGAAAAGACGGGGAAGCTCCATATTATTGACATTGAGCAGTTCATACTGGGCTGTCTCACCATTCAGTAAGTGGGGTGGAGGAGGCAGGCGCGAACAGTAGACTGAGAGTTTGGACCTAGAGAAAATGACCACCCCCTGTGGGGATCCACAGCTTATAAAACTTGCAGGAAGCCTGCATCTCATCCCAGTCTTATATCATAACGGTGTTACAGCCCAGGAGAGAAGAAACTGCCAAGGGGGGACAGAACTAGAAGAATCAAGCCTCAGGATTCAAGGCCAAATGCCCAGAGAAGGCAGGGCCTGATCAGAGCGGCCAGAGTTGGGGGGTCTGTATGGCCTGCCTGGTAGGAAAAGCTGATGGTGATAAGGATCATACTTTCCTACTAGTGTTGACTGACCCAGGGTGGGGAAAAAGTGAGGTCAACCAGAGACATTTTCCCGGAGAATTCCATTTTCCCCATGGCTATAATGCGGCAAGGAAGAGCTGCTTGGGTTTCTTTCCTGAGCTCTTGCTTCTAGTAGCTTCCTGTCACCTTGCACAACCTATACGGCCCTGGCAGGCGCTGGGAGTCCTCAGGCTTTGTCCATCCTTAGCCACCAGGCTAAAACCACGGACCTATCTGTCTGGGAGGTGAGCTGTCTGAGCACAATGAAAGAAGAGCCTGGAGATAGGGTGTAAGGAGGATCAGGGGGATGTGCCTTTCCCCTAGAGAAAGTAAGGCCCCCCACCCGCAAGCCCCAGTCTCCCTTAGTGTTCACTCTTTCCTCCCAAAGCAGCAGCAGGCCAAGGGCGCTGGGCCAAGCAGGGAGGGAGCGGCGGGGGGCAGGCTGGAGCTGAACAGCCCAGCGGCTCTGGAATGCCAGGCATCCAGGTCACCCGCGGCTGCAAGATTACTGGCTCCAGTGAGGAGCCAAGAACAGCCTGGCGCTTGCTCCCCAGGGAGCGGAAACGCCTCCAGGCCAGCCCCCCAGAAACTCTAGGCTCCCAGAAACTCTCCTGTACTTCCTTTCTTTGGCCCCAGGAGTCGGGCCTTTCCTACAGGACACCCCATTCTGCCTCCTCCCAGCAAGGGGTCCTCTCCAGATTTCTGCCCCCCTGCCCTTTCTTCCTCTCTCCCAGAGACCTAAAGTCATTGCCACCTCACCCTACCCAGCCAGTCCAGCCTAGCCTACCTCCTGGCCTACCCACCTCAGCCCCAACCCCTTCAGTGTTCCCCATTCCCTGCTGTGGGCAGCCCAGTCCAGGTCCAGGGCTCTGAGCCCTCTTTGAGGAAGAAGGAGGTGCTGCCAGACAGAGCTCAGTCCTGAAGCTGCTCCACCATGTCTGGACACACCCTGCTAGCTGTGCCTCCCACAGATTTCCTTATGGGTTCTTTGACTTGTTCTTCAAGGCCACCCTCACCCAGACACCAGCCACCCCCATTCCACTTCTCTGCACAGACCCCAAATATCGCTATAGCACATAGCAAGAGCATATACGGTAGTAGGAGCTCAATAAATAACAGCCTCTCTTTGTCTCTTCTGATTGTTAGTTTCCTGCTGCTGAGCTCAGGGCTTCCTTTGTCCCCCCTGCCCCCCACCCTTCCCCTTGAGCCTTCCAGCTGTTTCTTCACCTGTGGCCTGCTCTCCACCCCTGCCATCCCCACAGAGCCTCTTTCTCTGGCCACTGGGAACCTCCCAGTCACTAGTTTTCAGGGCCAGGGCACCCTGTTTCCTTGACTCTGTGGTTAGACCCTGTTCCTTCCTCAAGCTTACCCCCTCTCTTTTCACCTCTTTGCCATGATGTCTTCCTGGGCTTCCTCTCGTCCTCTGCTCAACACCTGCCAGGTACTTAGCACAGTTCTGCTGATGAACAAATGAATAACTAAATGGACTAGCCAATGACGACCTCATCCACTCTTTAAAGAGGCTTTGACCACCTCCTTTAGAGAAGCCTTCCAAACCTTCTTTAGACCGTATCTGTTGGCTAAGCTCCAGGAGCATTTGTGAGGCCTTCAGGTGACCCCACTTGGCTGCCTTGTCATGGCCCAGCTCCATCATGCTCTCTGGCTTCCCACCTGCTCATTGGGCACCCCTAACCTTTTTTTGCCTATATCTCCCTGGGAAACTCAGACTCTTCCTTCTCTTTCATATGTCTCCAGGGCTATCCTGACTCCCCACTGCCCAGTGACCTCTGCTTCTGAAGGACACTGTACTCGTGGCCAGCACCACAGCTCAGCAAATCACTGCTCCCCACCTGTCCCTTTTGTGTCCACTGATATCTCCAATAAATAGAGAACCAGATGTTATTTTTCTTCAGAAGCCAGTTCAGTATAGTGCTGGTACATAGTAGGAATTCAGTAGACCTGTGCTCAAAGCACTATTTTGATAAGGTCAATCGTCCCTCTTCAGAGAGGCTGCCATGGTCCCACCACCCACACATCTGTCCAGGCTCCTCAGTGGGACCCCTACTTACTCTGAGCAAGCAGCTTGGCCACCATGTCCTGACTGCCTGCCTGGGCCTCCTGCATCTTGCTGGCCAGGCGGCGGTTTGCAGATTCCAATCTCTCTGTTTGAAATAAAGGAAAGATGTTTTAAGGAAAGATGTTTGAGTATCAGAAGATGCTGCTTGCCTGGGTATGCCCTGGAGGCCTATCTGTGGGGCTGTATCCTCTAAGCTGGGGAAGGGGTCAGCTCAGGGCCTAATGAGGAGGGAACACCTAGGGCCACAAAGGTGAAAGCTCCATGAGAGGCTCCAAGGTCCAGAATGCAGAGACAAGCATCTATTAGAGTGGCCCCCAAGAGGTCTCAGCCTGGCCCCCTTTGAGTCAGTTATAGTTCTTTTTGCAGAGGACAGATTCTGAATGTTTCCCTAAAACAGAGGAATCAAGCCTCTGCAGGCGCTCCCGCCCCTCCACCTGGGTGACCTGCTCTCACCTCTAAGATCCCGGTTGAAGTCCTGCAGCCTCCTCATTTCACTATCCATCTTGTTCCGCATGGTCTTCTCTAGGGCCTCCCGCTTGGAAGAAGCTCTCGTCAGGCTCTCGTGGGCCTCAGAGAGCCGCTGGATTTCACTTTCCAGCTGCAAGAGGTAGACAGACGAGCTAAAGGAAGGGGAGCGCTCCCAGAGGCTGTGTGGCTTCAAAGTCCCCCCTCCATGTGCCCAGGCTGATCTGCTCTCCATCAGAGGTGAGAGAGGAGAGGATTAAAAACCCAGGGCAAGAAATCCAGGTGGCGACAGTAGGAGGGCCAGAAGCTTGTAGATTCTGGGGGTCGATCAGCAAGCAAAGGTACTCTGGAAGAAGCTACCTCCAGGGTTACTAAATATAGCTTTCTTGTGCCCATGTCCAGAAAGAAGCATTTTACTTTGGCCTGGCTTCTGCTGAGAAATCTGAGTCCAGTGGGCCCTGAGTGGGCACAAAAAAATTCCAGCCATGTTCTGAGGTTTGACCTATCTTGGACACCACAGGACAGCCACAGGAGTCTTGAGGCCACCTGCTAAAGCTGAACACTCAGCGGTAAACCTTCACTAAAGAATGAGGTCCCAGACCCTAGCCTGAGCCACCTCTGCCTGGAGTATTTGATCCTCTGGCCATCGCCATCCACAAAGAGGGCCAGCCTGCCCCTCCTACTTGGCTGCTGGCAGGTTCCGCACGTGCTCCTAGTTGGCCTGTGATTCTAATAAGTCGCTCGTTTTTTTCCAAGAGGAGGGGCTTTCTCTTTGGCCAGGGCTGGCCTAGAACAGACTTGCTGTTGTGTGGGGGACACAAAGGGCTCTCTGTGGGAGGTGTCCATGGGAGGGGGTGTGTGCAGGGGAAGGGTGCGAGTGTGCAGGGAGCTGGTGAATGGGCTCTTTCTAATCACCACTGGCCAGCAACTGCTCATGCTTCAGACCTGCTCTGTCGGCCTCACGGCTGCTCCCCAGCTGTCTGGAGTCAGCCTGGGAGGGTGTAAGAGTGATGAGGGTGTGGGGGCCAGAGGGATAGGTGAAAAGCCCAGTCAGACAAGCTTTCAGACTCCTCTGCCTCTCTTTCGACTGCCCACTCCCCAGTCAGCCCTTCGGGGTCCCTTCTTGCCCTTTCCCCCAGAGGCTCCAGCAGGGCCTACCTTCTCCATGCGGCCAGCCTTCTCCGCTGAGCTCTCTAGCTCTCTCTGCAGCCTCTCATTGTCCCTCTGCAGCCTGGCATTCTCCCTCAGCACAGTCTCCATCTGGGCCAGGTGGACACTGGAGGCCTGGGTACTTGCTGGCCCCTCCACCCCAGGTGGATTGAAGGAGCCTAGGGGGCCATGGCCAAGAACAGCTGGGTGTGGGGGTGGGGGGTGCTCCAGGGGCTGCTGCAGGTACTGGTACTGCTGCTGCTGCTGGAGGAACACAGGAGGGACCTGTGCCTGCAGGATCCTGGGGAACAGAAGAAACGGTGCTCAGAGACTGCACAGACTCACCCTAGAGCAGTCCTGAATTGGCCTAGCCCTCCTGGGCATATTGGAAAGATAGGTCAACTCAGCCTCCCCACAGTGGGGAAGGCCACTTCCACATGGTGTCTATGTAAGACGCACAAGGGCTAGGAGACTGGGGTGAGAAGGGATTTAAATCAGAAAGCTTGTTTCTTGCCCAGCTTCGCTGTGGCCAAGGCCTTGGGGAGCAGCCTGAACAGTCCTGGACCTCCTAAGCAACCAGTGCTTAAATAAGGCATCTTAAAAAAATGCACACTTGATCCTGCTGATCAAAAGCAGGTTCTTTTTCGGGTCTAGAGGCCACATCAATCATGACTGAGCACATAGCCTTCCAGGTCCCCGGGCCACTTGGTGGCTGAGCCCCAACAGTTACCCGTCTCTGTCATGAGCCTCTAGTTTCAGGCATTGCTTTAGCACCTGCCCGTGCAGAACACTCACGTTTTCTCCCTCCTATTTTGGTCCTAGCACTCCTTGCAGAAACATTTTTAGAAGACTGTGGCTTAGGTTAGAGCATGAGACAGATGTCGGGGTAAGAGTCTGAGCTCCAGAGTCAGACAAAATAGGCATTCAAATCCCCAAGGTGCCAGCATGGCTCTGCTAAATCATGAAGGTAAGAGTCTCTAGCCTCAAGGGGGTTTGCCAGGGCCACACGAGACCTGGCGGAATGCTGGGTCTATAGCAGGTGCTACCATAATGGTGGCCTATCCTCCATTTCTTCTAATGATGATCATAGCTTACTCTCTGTTTAAATAGTAAACGTGAGACCCAAACACTGGATTTTCTTGGGTATAGGGCCCACCTCTAACACACTGCAATAGCCTGATTTTAGAGACAATGTTCTAATGGCCTCTAGCACTGGTGTAATAGCAGCCTCAGGGGCCCGTGTCAAGGGAAGAAGCAAACAGGAAGAGGGCACATGGGGTCACAAACCCTTTCTGGGGCCATGTGACTCCAAGTATAAAAGAACAGACTGCCTCAGTTTTACCAGGAATCCCACGAAACCCCATGAAAATTTAATTCCACTTCTGGATCCATCATCTCAGCACTCATGCCCATCTTCCCCTTGATCCCTCCCCTGAAGCCTTGCTCCCCTGTTCTTCTTAGGATCCTAGGCTGAAAGAAAAGTCCCTGTCCCCAGGTCCCAACAAACAATCCTCATCAGGTCAGCCCAAAGAAGAGGCTGGGCAGATGTGTTTCTCTTACTTCCTAAGGTAGAGCTTCCAGTGAGAGCTGAGCAGAGGGTCCCCACTGGAATGTCCAAACTCTCCCTGCACTGCTAATTGTGGAATTCTCAGGGTTGCTTCATGAACTTGCTCCCCCTGCACTGGGCCAGGCAGACACAACTGGCATTCTTTGGGGATGACTTAGCTCAGAGAAAGAATAGTCTCCTTTCCCTTCACACTTGCTCTCCATTCCCCTCCCCCTCCCTCTCCTTTTTGTTCTCCTGCAAACAGTCTACTTCCTTTCCATGATATTATCTTTTCCTGACAGGGTTCAATAAGGCTGGTCCCAAAGAAGAAACCACGACTCAGCTTCCGAAACTCTCCCTGACCCAGCCCTGAGAAAGGAGATAAGGAGGGGGCCTGGGAGGTGGAGGTTGGAGAGAACCCACAAGGCTCTGGCTCCTGCTTACCAACCCCCTCCAGTCACTCACTCCTCCAGAGCAAGGAAAAGCCAAATGGTGGGAAAGTGGGTGACTAAGTGAAGACTCAGCAGGCATGGAAAGAACCAGATTTGACCTTGAGCCACCAGCTGAAGCGAGTCTGCAAATCCTCAGGCCCCTCTTGTGGGGTTTCCTGCACCCCTGTTGGGGGAGACACGAAGTGTATAAAATGAAAAGCCTGTGTCAGCTTCATTTCTAGGAACCCATATTTCTGCAAACTTTTTGGGCTTCCTGCCTCCCCTGATCTCCTTGTTTCCATTCTTGCCCCTTGGGATCCATTCTCTATAGGCAGCCAGAAGGGCTTTTTAAAAAATGTAAGCTAAATCACATCCTCTAAAGTCCTTCCTTCATACTCAGAATCAAACTCTGAGTCTCCCTTGCAGACTCTCCTCCTCAGCCTCTCCCAAGCCTCCACAGAAAGGGGCTCGCCTGTACCCAGATTCCTCTCCCCTTACAGGCTCCAGCCACATGGAGCACATGGAAAAACATGAAAGGAAATGAATAATAGAGAGAGAGAGATGGGGATAGGTGTCTAAGAAGGCCACAGATCCTTCCTGCCTCCAGTTGGGAATGCCTCCCAATAATCACAGAAAGCAAACTGTCCACTTATTCTTAAAAATCTCCAGAGAAGGTGACCCCATCTTCTTCCTACTTAACTTGGAAAGAATGTGGCAATGATTCCCAACCCTGTCTTTAGCAAGTTCTTTCTGAAACCTAACTTTAAATCCCCTGCTGTAATTCATACCCTCTGGACACCCTAGTTACCTGACTGCTACAGCTAATCAGACATGTGTCCATCTCCAAACGAAAGCAAGGTGTGCCACTAAATTCTCATGTGACCTTGGCTAAGTCGCTGTCTCCT
The DNA here is from genome assembly GCF_964194185.1 of Rhinolophus hipposideros. Classification (NCBI taxonomy): domain Eukaryota; kingdom Metazoa; phylum Chordata; class Mammalia; order Chiroptera; family Rhinolophidae; genus Rhinolophus; species Rhinolophus hipposideros. The sequence goes on along the minus strand of NC_138060.1, from coordinate 34,006,307 downwards.
TCAGGCATTAGCTCCCCCGTTCCTCTGGGGCTTGCCAGCCCAGATATAAGGGACTGTGTGGAGGCTCTCCACCCTGGAAGGAAGTCAAGAGCTTGAAACAGCATAGTGGGCAGTTACCTGACTTCAGCATGCTGGAGGTGCGGGCTGCCTCGGGTGCGGTACCGTGGGTCAGTGACAGCAGTGGTGGTCTCATGAGCTAGCACAACGTGCGGGTACTGAGGTGGAGGTCCACGGGGCTCCGGACCCTCGGCAGAAGGGCCCCGGGGTGGGGGACCCTGCTGGTTTCGGGCCAACTGCGGGAAGCTGTGGGAGGAGCTCATGTGACTCGGGGCCCTTGCACCGTTCCTCTCCAGGGACAGCTGCAGGAGCCGTTCACTCAGGGAGCGCACGTGCCCATGCCTCAGCTCCCGCAGGGCTTCATCCTGTCTTCGATTGCCTCCAGGGGCGCCACGGGGATCCCTATCACTACCATGTGGCCGCAGCCCCGCCTGCTGGGCCCCATAGTATTGTAAGTGGGCTTTTGCCTCCTCATAGGTGGGCAGCTCCTCGCTTTTGCTGGGCTGTGGGCACAGCCGGTAGAGAGTGTTCTCTGCCAAGTGGGTCTCACCGCCGTGGTGCTCCTGGCCCTGGGGCTCCTGCCTTGTGGCCTGTTGCAGCACCTGGCTGTCCTCTGGTGGCAAGATCTCCAGGGAGGCCTGGGGGCTCCCTGTGCCGCCAGCTCCAGCCCCACCCCGCAGGGCCTGCTGCTGAATGGCCAGCAGTGTGCGTGTCTCAGTCAAGTTGCCATAGCGTAGCTGCTCCTGGATGAGGCGATGCAGGACTGTCCCAGAGGAGTCTTCCAGCGTCCTCATGCTTCCTTGGCTGCACACACCCGTCTGGACAATGGCCAGCGGCACGTGGCCCCAGGGCACCTGGGAGGAAAAAGAAAGAAGACCAATCAGTGGGAGCACATGGAAAAGGGGCGAACTTTCCATTACAGCATAATGGTAAAAGAAGACGGTTTAGAGTGCCACACAAGCCCGAGTTCAACTGCCAGTGCTGCCCCCTACTGATCAAGGCAAGTTACATCACCTCTGAGCCTCAGTTTCTTCATCAGAAAAGCAAAAAGAATGCTTGCCTCCTGGAGTTGAAATTAAAAGCAGCAGTGGCTGTTGAGATCCTGGTACACTATAAATGCTTGACAAAGGATTGCCATTAGAATCATAGTCATGGAGACTTACTATGCCTAGAGAAAGACACCAGTACCTAGAAAGTAATCAATAAGGAACCACAGCCTCCTGCAGTCGGTCACCTGTCAAAAGCCTGATGAGAGGCTCTAGGGCAGGTCTGGTTCAAATCTAACCACTGAACTGTCCCCTCCAGGGGTGGACAGGGACCCAGTTGATTGGCAGGTGGTAAAGAATGAGTTCAGCCCAGTAGAAGCCCTAGGCAAACAGCCCCCAGTACCCTCTAGAATGAAGCATGTCTGACCCCCGGCACTGGCACAGCTCACTCACCACCCTTTACCCTGCCAAGCCTTCCCGGTCATGGGATGACCTTGGCAGTTACTCTGCAAGGTGAATGGGAAGTAGGAGAAAATGCATCTGAATTGGTGAATAAGGGACGAAAGAAGAGAGGCTACAATAGCACAATGGTTTTGTGAGAGGAGGCAAAAAGTTGCCACCCATTAAGGTTTGTGGGTCAGTCAGATGGTCTGTGTTGACAGTATCTGCACTGGCACTCCAGGAAAAAGAAAGGAAGGAAGGATGGATGGTGTCTTTAAGTTTACAATTTACCCCCACCTCCACCCCCACTGCTTGGAAAAGCGCCCTATCATCCTCTAGCCCCATAGCAGAGGGGCACTCAGCACCTTCTCGACATCAGTAACAGCCACTTGAGCCAAATAAAGGAGTAAGGGAGCAAGGGGGAGGCTCTTGGTTGCAGGGACCTGGGGGATGTGAGTGCCGGCAGATAACATCTCCTGAGGATGGTGTTCCCTTCCGACCTTGGGCTCACAGTGGCTCATGCCTGGAAGGCTGCCTGCCTCACCAGGCTTCCTTTCCACAGCCTCCTCCAACACAAACCTCCAAACAGATTCAGGGAAAGCCAAAGAAAACCCACACCTCCACAGGTCCCGTGTATACGGGGGGGAGGGGTGTGGGAGGAATTTGGCCCCTCCTCTATCACAAAACTAGCCCCAGTGCGCTGCTGCAGTTTGGGTTTGGCAGATTGACAGAATAGCCATTCCCAATCCACTCCCTCCTCCCAGGTGCTCCGAGCTGAGGAGTGGGAGATGAATCCGGAGGGCTTCTTTGTCCTCATCCTTCCTGGCACTCTAACATGCTGTCCCCTCCCCCTACACACGAGAGGAGTGGAGATGCAGGACTCCAGAGCTACCAGAGGCAACACAAACAGGAATCAATTTGGCCTAGAGTTTCATCCGCGGGGCATTTTCAAAATTCATCGCTGTCGGGCTCACTCCCGCCGAGGAGGAGCGGGGACTGCAGAGCTTTCCGGAAACATTCCTGGCCACCTTCCCCAAACAGGCTGCCTGGGAACAGGGAACACCTCCTCGAGGCCTCTCACCCCGGGTGTGTGGCGGTTAAGACCCTCCGACGCACATCCTTTGGGCTGAGCGGCTACTAAAATCTGCATCCCCCCCCCCACCCCCACCCTGCGGTGCACCTCGGCTGGGCTAGCGCGCGGGCTCTCTGAACCCCCACCTTCCGAAGCAAGCACGCATCTCTGGCTTTTGCTCGGGCTCACTCGCCGAAACACCGGAGGGAGGGTCTGTCTCTCCCGGAGGGACACGTTCTGTCTCTAAGTCTGATCACGCCGCAGCCAGAGACTCCCCGCGGACCCCGAGCCCTCGGGGGCTGCTGGTGCGCCTAGAGCGAGCGGCCACGGTAGCCGGGGACCCAAGGAGGTCTTTCAGTGTCGCGGGTCCGCCTCCTTCTCCTGCTCGCCAGCCCTCTTTGTTTTCCGAATGCTCCTGCGCTGACGTCACCGGGCTGGACGGCAGGCTGCATTCTTTCTAAGTGAGAGCCAGTGCGTGGCTCCGGAGAGTATTTTCCAAGGAAGACAAAGAGGAATTCTTGGGCTAGTTGGGAGCAAAGACACCTGTAACCCCCACCTAACCGATCAGCCCCCCCAGGTCCTACGGCTGAATTCGAAGCGGCACCTCCTGCACGATTCCGCGCCCCTCCCCCCGACCCGCGACCAACACAGGAGCCGAGCTTTCTCTAGCGACTGCCCCCCAGGCGGCCCGGGGTCCTTTCCTTCAAGGACCCCCAGCCCCGGGCACGCGGCACGGCGCAGCCCGGGCGGCCTGGCCCCTGCCCGCCTTTGCAGCTGCCTGGAAAGGGTGCGCTGCGCCCTGAGGACGCTGGGTGCACCGGGCTCCGGCTCCGGGAGAAGACGCCGCTGCGCCGGATTCGGGCTTCAGCGCGTCTCCGCCAGCCCCGCACCTTCCCCGGCGCCGAGGGGCCTTCCTTACCGCTGCGGCCCGCGGGGGCTCGGCTCGGTCAGACCCGACGACCCGGCCAGGCTCCGCTCGGCTCCGCAGCGGAGGTGTGGACTCGGCGGTGTCGCCGACGCTCTGGCCGCTCGGGGTCCGGCGCGGAGCCCCAGGGTCGGCCCCCGCCGGAGGCGGCTGCTATGCCAGGAATGTGAGTTTCAGGTTCCCCCTCGGGATCAAAGCGAACCACAAATAACCTCTCAGCGCGCCGCCCTCCGCGGTCCTACGCCTCCTCCCGCTCCCTCCTCCCGGCCCCCGCCTTCCTCCCGGGAGGCGGCGCTGCGGGCCCGGAGCCGGGCGGACACCGGAGCTCCGTTCCTGGGCTGCCAGGGCCCTCCGGGACGCGCTGTGCCGCCCCCCGCCCCGCTCCCCGCCCCGCTCCCCGCCTACCCCACTCCCGCCACGATTTGCCTTCAGAGCTGCTGGGGACAAATTAATCCAACTCAGCATTCTGGTCCCAGCCCCCTCCGCGCCTTCGTCTCACCCCTTCATCCTTTGGGCAGAACGACACCGAGCAGTGTACATCTATTGTCCCTGAGGGGTTCTGGGCGTTGCTGCAGGAGAGGGCTGGGAGCGAGGGAGGGGGCTGTGTGTGTGTGTGTGTGTGTGTGTGTGTGTGTACAGGGGGAGGGAGGACTGCAAAATCGTCCCTATCTGCTTTGTTTGGACCGTGCCCCCGCCGAAGAGATGACTGTGCTTCCTGCACGGAGCCTTTTCTCTAAGCCCCACGGCTTTCACCGGCAGCAGCGACCTTTGAATTGCACTTTTATTGTTTACAAACACCTTCACCAGCTTTTTAAGGACCTGCCTCCACAGGAAGTGTGAATCTGGTTGGAAAATGTTCTGGTTAATTTGACCCACCTAACTGACTGAATCATCCTCCGCCAGGCGCACTGTCCAACTCTAACAGAAAGTAGTGATCAGCACCCCTTTACGCAGATCGCACTGGGTGCCACCACCCGCTTTTCACCTAGTCATCTCTCATTCAGCCCTCCCAGTCATCCTCCCAGGGAGTTCTGTTACCATCCGTGTGTTATAAATGAGGACATCAGGCTCAGAGAGGTTAATTAGCTTGCCCAGGGTCACACAGAGAGTAAGTGATGAAGCCAGGTAATCACTGGGCTGCAGTTTCTCATTCTCAAAACCTTTTCACAGCCACCAGAATCCAGGCTCCTTCATGGGACAGGATAGGCTCTGGAAGCCCACGCTCTCCATCTGCCCTCTCTTCGTTTCACTCTCTTCATTTCCTCCTACACCCCTGTCAGCCAGGGGCCCTCCCTTATGTCCACTTTTGTTGCTCCTGCTGTTTCTCCTCTGGATGGGATTTTCTCCTCTGCCTTTAGGACCTTTCCTCCTCCACCTTCCCACTGGGCTGGTCCATCTGTGCTGATGGAAACCCATTCTTCAGAAAGTGTACTCTGACACAGCTTCCCCCTCTGCTGTCCTCTTTCCCCCACAGCTCTGTGTGCCATTCCTGAGCCCTCACCACACTGGGCCTCCCAACACCTCCCAGTGTGTGGGGTGGGGTGGGGTGGGGTGGGGTGAGGGTGGAGTTAAGCTACTGTCCAAGTTGAGAGTCAGGGCCCACTTCCACCCTTAAGCAGGTCATCTCCTGCTCCCCTCACCATGGAGTTTGCAATTCCCGAATCCACTGGAGGGGACCAGGGACAAGAAAACTTTGTAAGTTCAAAGAGCTATTTACTATCCAGGGACATTGTTAATTTTTAATAAGGCCCTCCCCCAAAATTTGTGTATTTGTGTGTAATTTACTTGGAAGCCAAATATTGCATTTCAAATAGTGACCAGCTCTGAGACAAATGAGAAAATAAGTCATTTGTGTCAAGCCAAGGGATATTCGGCCATCTAAGGACCATGTTACAAAGAGAAACTGTGGTCAATATGCCACTGTGTCAGCTACACACACTAGGTAGGAATTTGAGAAATGAAAAGGAAGAGAGAAGAGATCCCCAGATGACCTTACCCTGTGGACAGCATTCTTCTTGGAAATGCTTAGTGGAGGTGTGAGAGTGGGTGTGGCCATGTGCACTCTGGGGTTGCAAAATCAGGGGAAAGGTCACATGGTACAGTTCTGTCTTTGGGGCATTTAGGGGACACCTGACAAAACGTTTGACAAACATTCTTGAGATGGTTGCAGAAAGGGTCAGGCCCCAGGCAGCTAGAGTCAAGGAGAAGCATCTTGCACTGGGCAAGTCTGCTGCACACATAAATAGGCCCTTGTGACTACTCACCTCTGTGTCCCAGAGCAACAGAAGCAGGAGAGGGATCCCGAAACCTGAATGGGACATTCATACACACTTTTCTTCTCCTTTTTCCTCTTTTCTGCAAGGAGGATGGAGGGCAGGGCCTCCTTGGCAGGGCAGGGTCGGAGGCCTCAGTGGAGCCTGCCTCAACTAGCAGCCATAGCTAGCTTTGCAGGGTAGTTGGATGAGAGGGTCACCACAGCTCAGGTGTGCTGAAGGCAGGGGTGCACAGGTAGGCACTGGGCTGGGCAGCCTGCTAGCACATGCACCATCTTTACTTAAAGTAGGGAAGAAGGTTTGCCTAGTGAGCTAATGTTTTCTTCCTTCCAGCTTTGTCTCTCTCCATCCACCCTTGCTCTTTCCCCCTACAGGTAATGATTCTTCCCAGATGACAGTGTGGCTGGCTGGGTCTAGAATCCTGCTCAGGAAAGATGCAGAGGTGACCCAATTCTCAGAGTAAGCCGGGCTTGATGCCTTTGCTCTGGAAAGTACAGCTCCCAGGGGTGTGGCTGCATCATAGGTGTGTACAGGGCTTAGCAAGGGATCCAGGCACCCACACCCTCATCCCCCCTTAGCCTGGACCTGGGATCATGCCTGGCCCTGCAGCTGTGTCTCACTGTACCCAACAGGAAAATGAAGGTGAGTTCTGAGCTGGACCCTAGCAGCTCCTTCCTATCGAGCTGGAAAGGGAATGGTCTTCTTATTTCCCAAATGGTTGATTGTTGAAGAAAGAGCTCCAGGGCCACGATGGCAATATCAAAGAAAGACTGCTCGTTGCAAAATCCTCCCAGTTTTCCCTGGACACTTCCTTTGATAGGTTATGGGGAATAGGAAGCCCACCAGAATCTGGAGCAGGTAGCAAAGTCACAGGAAGTCCGAGACATTGGGATGGAAGTTCCAATGCTAGGAACTGGCATATTTGAGGTAGTAAAGAAGGGAAGATTGGTTTGCAATATTAATGTGACCCTAGACACCTGCCTTTTCTGCACAGCTTCCTTGTACTAAGTGAGTACTGATTTGGTGAATGTGCCATTGTGCTTGGAAAGACCCTCTGCTCTTAGCAAGAGGCTGCAGAGAATGTGAAGGAGGACCTTGGTTTGCACGGTTTATTGTAGAGAAAGAGCCCAGGGCAGGTTTTGGAGGCTGCTGGGTCAGGGCCAGTGTGATGAAAGAGTGCCCCCTAGTGAGTCTCATCCCCACAGCTGGGTCAGCTCCTCCCAGGGCTCCCAAGGTAGGGTCTTGGGTTCCTGAGAGGGGTAGAAGGGGCATGTTTGGGACACGGTTTCATCCAGGGAACAGATGTCTCCCAGGCCCCCCTAGAATGAACTAATGGCTCCAGTTGTGTTTCTGACTTTCCTCCCATTTCAGCCTCTCCTGGGTGGTCTTATTTTATGATAGTAAAAAAATTTTTTTTTTAGTTTAAATGCATTTTAGTTTTAGACAATCTACCTGAATATTTTTCTTAAAAACAATGCCTCAGCTGCAAATAAATCAAGGTCAAAATAAACGATGAGCTCAAGGTAACATCAGTGCTGTTTGTCCCGGCTTTGGTGTGTGGATTAAAGCAGCCTCCAGTTATCATGACAAGTGATAGATCCAAACCACCAACTCTGTTAGCATTTTTTTTTTAACTCTCTAAACCATCCTCAAAGAAAATCATATATGAGGTCACACTATCCTCACAGTAGTCCAGCAGAGCAACCATGCCATCTGGATTCGTGTTTTCCCCAATAAAGAACTGGTAGTTTTTGGAATTAGCAAGAAAGTGCTTGATTTGTTCTGCATCCCCTGTCACAAAAGGTTTTACTCTTTTTCGGTCTCTGTGTTTCAAGTTTCCCTGTGATTGATTTTATGTCGTCTTTGATGTACTTCTTGTAGGCTTCTTTTGTGAAGCTGGTTTCCTGCAAATGATGGTTCATGACAATTGTCACCACCAGAGACTACTGTGCTTTCCTGTTCTTTGGCCCTCAGGGTCTTCAGCGGAGGCATTTCCACCAATGAGCGAGTCATCAGTGTTACCCTCTGTGCTACTGACCATCTTTCCCTCCAGCTCCAGGCACTGCTGGACCACGATCTCCCGGATTTTGTAGTTGTGGGAGAACATCTCATCATGACTGATGAGATCCAGGTAGATGACCATGATGGCCGCTGGAAGGAGACTGCGTCGTGGGGCACTGGCTTAGCAGGAGCTCAGAGCGAGTGTGATGCAGGGGGATCAGCGCTGGGGGTGGGGAGCAGGTGGAAAAGTCACATGGTCTTTAAAGAGATATCATCTTTAACACAAACAACATTAAATCATTGACATTGAGAAAATACCTTGCATTTACTCACCTATTCACCCTTCCACGCATCTCTTCTGTGTTGTATTTCATGGATTCAACAAATATTTCCTGAGCACCCACTCTGACACAGGCCCTATGAATCAAAGGGGGGTTCTATCCTTGTGGAGCTCACATTTCACTGGGTGCAGGGGAGAAAGAGGCTAGTACATTACACAGCACAGAGTTCCGTCTTGGAATTTGAAAATATGGGCACAGGGGTGGAGTCATGGCAGGCTTCCTGAAGGAAGTACTTCTTTTTTTTTTTTATTGGGAGATATTGGGGAACAGTGTGTTTCTCCAGGGCCCATCAGCTCCAAGTCATTGTCCTTCAATCTAGTTGTGGAGGGCACAGCACAGCTCCAAGTCCAGCCAACGTTTTCAATCTTAGTTGCAGGGGGCATAGCCCACCATCCTATGTGGGATTTGAACCTGCAACCTTGTTGTTAAGAGTTCGTGCTATAACCAACTGAGCCATCCAGCTACCCCTGAGGAGGTACTTCTCAAGCTGAGCACTACGGCCAAGATGGACTGTGAGGTGTCTTCCCCAGGTTGGTATCTGGAGAACCAGCACTAGAAGCACAGACTCCCCCTGGTTGACTAAAACAGAAGCAGGAAGTATTGAGCCATTCATGGGTGGCTACTGACCTCTAGCTCCCCATATGTTCTTCTCTAGGAATAATCCTGGGAGAGAGGGATTAAAAAGGGACACTTGGTAGTGTACATATTCCAAAACATCAAATTGTATGCTTTAAATAAATGTAGTTTCCTATAAGTCAAGTGTAGTCCAATAAAAAGAGAAAAGATTAAAAAAATCAAATAATACTACAATGTAAAAAGCAGTGCCCTGTTCTCCCCACCAAGTTCCATTCCCAAGAGACAACCACTTTCAAGTCTTCTGCAAATTTTTTTATTTACACCTAAATTTCTGAAAAATACTCTTCTTCTATTTCATGGTGTTTCTGCTTTAGGTATTATCTACCTACTTCCTACTACGAAAGATTAGGATAGAGCTCTTTTACTCACACACACACGCGCACTTCTCTTCCTCCATTCTCTTGATATGGCTAAATGACATGTTTTTGGTTAGATCACCATTCAATGTTTATATTATTGTAAGTGTGCAAATATTGTTAATAGCTGAATCACACACTGTGCAATGATTACACTTCATTTCTTGTACTATTGTTTTTATTGGGGTTAAATATTTGTCTCATTTTTTAAAATTTTCTTGGTGTGCTATATATTTATCCTTAACTTGTGCCCAAATGGACAACAGGCAGAACCCTAAAATTCCACTCAATGAATGTAGACATGTTGGTGTTCTAATAGATCCATTTTGGTCTTGGTGGCATTCCTCCTGGGAAGCTGAGACAGCTTTCTCTCTGGCCCCACCAAACAGCTTTCATCTTGAGATCTCCCTTCATCTCCACTGAGGGCCCTTCCCCCATTTCTCTTCTCTTTGTTTTCCTGTCTACTAGATTCCTTGTTTTCCTCTTCTAGTAGCTTCCTAAGAATGGATCTGCAGGAGGCAAATTAAAAACAAAAGAATCTTTTGTGTCTTAGAGTCTCTTTACTCTACACTCATACATTATTCGTAGTTGGCTGGGTATAAAATTCTAGGGTAGAAATAATTCTCCTTCTGTATTTTGAAAGGGTTACTTCATTGTCATCTTGCTTCTAGTGTTGCCATTGAGAAAAATGATGTGGTTCTGATGGCTAATCCCTGGATATATGTTGTTTTCTCTCTCTCTGAAAGATTTTAGGATTTTCTCTGCATGTCTGATGTCCTGGACTTTCTGAGTGATGTAACTTGATATGTTTTTGTCCTTTGTTCTGGGCCCTTGATGGGCCCTTCAATCTGGCACTTCATGTCCCCAAGTGCTGGGAAATTTTCTCATAGGATTTCATGGTTACTTTTCTCCTGAAATTTCACTGTTTTCTTTCTTGGAACTCCAGTTATTTGGATGTTAGAGCTCCCAAAGTGATTCTGTAATTTTTAAGTTCTTTTTTCCTGTTATCTTTCACTTCTTGGGGAAACTTCCACCACTTTATACTTCAACACTTCTAGGTTTTCGCTATCATTTTTAACTTTCGAGAGCTATTCCTTATCCTGTGTTCCCTTTTATAACACCATCTTCTTGTCTCACGAATTAATTAGCTTCTCTTATCCCCCTGAGAGTAGTAATTACAATGAAAATTCTTTTCTTATTCCAATCTCCACATTATCTCTGTTTCCTTGGAGTTCATTTTTTCTGTTTGTTTGTTTTGTTCTCTGTTTTTCGTAGTTAAGGCTTCCCTCAGATGACTTTGGTTCTTGGCTGTATAGTCCTATTTAAGAGGGTGGCATTTCACAGCTGACAGGAACCCCATGTGGGTGCAGAGCTAGTTGCTTGGTGGGTCTCACAGAAAAATGATGGGATAGGCTTCTGGCCCTGAGGTTGGGGAACCACAAATAGCAGAATATGAAGGTCATTTCCCTTGGACAAGTCAGTGTCCCAGGGAAGGATCCTCTGAATCTCCTGCCTGGAGGCTGGAAGTCTGGCTTCCAGCATGTTGAGAGCAGAACAAGGAAGGGAAGCAAAAGGCATTGGGGGAGTGCGCTATGCCAGACCCCACCACTACCACCACGACCTTCAGTCTCTCCAGATGGTAATGCTCTAGCTTGGCAGTGGGATGGGAGAGGGAAGTGGGAAGGAATAGGTACTGATCTTCTTTTCATGTTGTGAGGGGTGGGGATCTCAGAGTGTGCTCTTCTTCATAAAGTTTTAAACTACCCCACTTGCTTTCAGCTTCACTCTTGCCGCTGTCTTGGAGGTATCTGGTGGGTCCACTTGCTACGAGTGCCCAAGGCTCTGCTGAACTTGCTTCTTCCTCTGCCCAGGCACTCAGCAGTGGAGAGAAAGTTATAATCTCATCTGTCCGCTCTCCATTTTCCAGAATTTTGTTGCCATACTTTTCCTGTTCTCTCCGCTCCTACCTTCTTTTGCTGAGGAATTAGGCTTTTTCCTTTCATCTCTTTCCTGTCCAGTAGGCAGACTTGGGGTGGAGCCAGGGTGAAGAAACTGTTTTCTCCTTGTTTAGACAGACTCAGGCTCCTCTTGGTTTTTCTAGCTGAGGTAGCTCATTCTACACCTTGTCAGGGCTGGTGTGGGCACTTGGGGCAGGAAGCTGGCAAGCTCAGAGTTGTTCAGCTGGTTCTACGACTTTAGGGCTTGCTTTCCCTGCTGTGGGCTGGGTTCCCCCACATCCGCCAAGGATAAGGCTAGGGTGGAGATGCTTCTGGGACGGTAGTACTCTGGATGACACATGGTACTCTGGTACTCTAGTACTCCAAGGATGCAGTCAAGACCTTGGAAAAGAAGACTGGAGACTTGGAGTTTTAGAGGCCTAAGGGCTGAGCCCACAGTTCCAGGAGGTGTAAGACACCTTCAGACACCACCCTGTCTTCCCAAAACCTGGGTGTCTAGGAGAAAGCTGGCCTAGAACTGCCTTTGCTTCCAGTTTAAACCCATTTCCTCTTCGTGCATTCATAGGAGAGAGTGGAGGGGAGAACACTACCTCTCCCAGGCCCACCTTTTGCTTCCTCCTGAGGGCAGGGCGTCTGGCCTTTCATCCCCATTGGAAAGGTTCTGTTGTTGGACTGGGCAGGGAGCTGGGGAGTCACTTGAGAGAGGATAATGTCTACCTTGTTTTGTAGAAAGGCTCTCGGGGTGTGTTGTGCGTGGTGCTCCACAAAACCTGTATTCAAAGAGACTCCAAGGAACCTCCCTTAGAGGTTCCCAATGGCATCAACTTGTATGAAGAATCTGAACATTCTGGCAGGAAGAAAACCAGATATTTTGTTTAAGGCACCCATATAAGTGAGGACAGGGAAGAAATCAGACCGGTCTTCAAAGGTACCAGACAGCGGACAAATTGGAGTATAGAGCCCATCATTGTGGTAAAACAAGATGACTCCAGAGTTGAAGACAGTGAAAACGCAGCCCCCATTTAGGTTAGTCCCTGCCTAAACTTTGTCGAAGGCCCAGCGAGTCTTGGCTGTCCTGCCTTCATTTTCATACTCTTATAGCAGGCCCTTCACAGCCCCAGTCCAAATCCAAAGTGGCTGGTGTTGGAGGAGACATGGAATCTGGCACAGGAACCAAGGAGTGACCCTGGAGAGACACAGGGAGAGTTTCCTCTGAGCTCAGTGGGAAGCACCAGAAGGACCAGGGCTCTAGGGAGAAGAGGGCAGGAAGACGGAGAGGCAAGGACCGTGGAGTCAGGCAGTGCACTTATTATTTTTGGACAAAGTCGCATCTACACAGTAAGATATATAATTTAATATAAAAGTATACATACTAGATAACAAAATCCAACCATTTTGATGTATTTTGGTAATGGCATACAGTTGTATAACTGCAGCCACGATAAAGCCACAAGATGAACATTGTAGCTTCAGCTAACAAATCAGCCTTCTAAGAAGTAAGAGGGTTAAACCAAAGGAAAGCCAGGCAAAAGAATGCATGCCCCTCCACCCCCACCTCCACCCCCACCCCCACCCCCAATCCCAGTCAGCATTCCTTTTAAAAAAATCCAATCTGACAATCTTTGGTTTTAATTGGAGCATTTAGCCCATTTATATTTAATGAAATTTCTAATATATTTGGGTTTACATTTACTCAAATCTCACTATTTGTGTATTATTTGTTTCACTTGTTTTATGTTCCTTTTTCCGCCTCCTTTCTTGCTTTCTAAGTATTTTTTATTTTTTCATCCCATTTAGCTATTTAATTATATATTCATCCCATTTAATTATATATTCTTTAAATTTTTTTTTGGTGGTCACCGTAGAGTTTGCCATATGTACCCTTGACATTAAAATTTAATGTAAACTTATACTTTACCACTTCTAGGACAATGTAAAGGTTTTAGAACAGTAAATCCATTCAGTTCCCTCCCATTTTTTTGTGTTCTTATTGTCAAGTATTTTAATTCCACATATATTTTTTAAACCTCACAAGGCATTATTATTATTTTCTTATGCATTATCGATATTCATTTAGATTTACCCATATTGTTACCCTTTTTATTGCTCTCTATTCCTTCCTTCATCTCCATGCTTGCACTTGGCGTCATTTTTCTTTTGCTCTATAAGTCCCCTTACTGCGGGTTTGCTGAAGGCAATAGCTCCTGTTTTTACTGATTGGAAAAGGTCTTTTATTTTCTCCTTCCTCCCTGTGTGTGGAGAAGCAGAACACTCTTCGCTGCCAAGGTGAGGCTCATGTTGAGCTGGGTTGTCTTTTTGGACAACATGGGCTTGATGGAAAGTCCACACCCTGTTTGTTGGGTGTGAGAGGCATCAAGCAAAGCCAGTGCTTGACAGAAGTCAGAGGCAGTCATTCAATTCTGACTTGGGCCAAAGGATCAGATCTGGCTCTGGTCACATTTCGGAAAGAGAGCTTGCTCTTGGCACGTCCTCTCACAAATCCTCATTCTCCACTGGGCAGCTATCGTGTCAGGGCCTCCGAGTCCAGCCTCCCTCTGAGCAGGTGGTGTGGGGAAGGAGAATTGCTGAGTCTACCCAAACCTCTACTTTTGCACACAGTAGAATAACTTTATCAGACCTCCTTTCTTCACAGGGAAACTAAAAAAACCTTTTGTAAGTTGCTCTCCTGTTGAATTCCTCAGATAAGCCTAAGGCCTGTGAGGATGAAAGTGAGGCTCCCTTCTCCAACCAATTCTCGGCGGTCAGAGTGACTCTGCCTGGATTTTTTAGACCCGAGAGGGTCTGGCCTAATGGGAGTTGGTGGCCCTGTGGATCCCAGAGTGGGGGCAGTTCAAGTTTTCTCCAGATGGTGCTCTCTGGCCTGTGACCCCAGCTGCCCATCCCTACGCCTTATCCTCCACATCAAGCAGGAAAACCACACCAGAGTAGAGAGCAGGATGAAGAGACATTAGGCAGCTTCCTTCCTCGCCCCCAAATCACAGAAGCCCCATCTGCCAAAGTGAGTAACTGCCTATATCGAGGACACAGGAAACAAACAAAACAGAAACAAAGCTTACTTCTGTCTGGACTCTGGCTCTCTCTGGGAGCAGGAGGAAAGTTGGAATGCATTTCTAGTGGGCTGCCTGTGTTTAGTTATTTTTCTACAGGCTAAAGAGAGAAGCTGAAAGCTTTTCCTTCTCTAAATTGTATTTTGCTGAGTAAAACAAAAACTCATTCTAGACTCTTCCCTCTGTCTGGACCATTCTTCCCTTAGATAGCCTATGGCTCATGCTCTTACTTGCCATTCTCTGCTCAGATGCTACCTTCTCAGGAGGCCTTTCCAACCACTTCATATAAATAAATCTACAACTACTGCCACCCCTCTCACCACCCACCAAACACCCTGGTGATTCCCCATTCCTCTTCACTGCTTTGTTTTTCTCTGTCACCCTGCTTTATTTATTATCTGTCTCCCCTCACTGCACTGTCAGCTACCAGTATATAGGGCCGCAAGGTATATATGTTTTACTCTCTGCTGTGTACCAAGGCAAAGAACAGTGCTTAGTGCTTAGTTGGTGGATGAGTTATTTATTGCTTCCTAAAAATTGCACCCAAAGTGCGGTGGCTGAAAACAACATTTATTACCTTACAGTTATTGTGGGTCAGGACTCTGGGTACAGCTTGTTTGGGCCTGTGGCTCAGCATGTCTCACATCAGGCTGCAATCACAATGTTAGCTGTAGCTGCAGCTTCATTCGAGGACTCGAATGGGGGAGGATGTGCTTCAAGCTCATGTGGTTGTTGGCAGGATTCAGTATCTCACAGGCTGTTGGACTGAGGGTCTCAGTTCCTTACTGGTTGTTGGCCAGAGTCTGCCCTTCATTTCTTGGTACATGGGTTTCTCCACAGGGCAGCTCACTGCATGGCAGCTGACCTCATTAGAGTGAGTAAACAAGAAGAACCACAGAGAGAGTGTGAGCAAGATGGAAATGACCATCTTTTGTAAACTAATGTTGGATGTTATGTTCATCACTTTTAGTGTATTCTCTTCATTAGAAGCAAGGTAAGTAGGTCCACTGCACACTCAAGGGGAGGAGATTATAACAAGAATGTAAGTACCAGGAAACAGGGTTTTTGGGAGCCATTTTAGAAATTGCCAATCATATTGGACTTTCAGTTAGTGTTTGTTGAATGAATGAGTTTGGATAATGAGAGGGAGAGACAGGTAGGGGCATAAGGCTGTTATGACATGGTTTTCTTAGTACACTGGAAAGCCAGGGGACATAGGCATTAAAGAGTTTGCCACTTTCTTTTTGTCATATGCTTTATTTATCAAGATTGATTAACTTCTACTCTGACTCCATCCTCCTTATTCACCCAAAATTACATGTGTGTATACGACATACAAATGGGAGGACAATTCATTCTTCAGAAAAATGAAGAAACTGGTGAGCTTACAAACTGGGTTCAGAGGTTTGTGAATTGCTTTCTGAGGAAAGGCTGGGGAATTTGTTAATTTTGGGAAAAGCACAATTTTTTCCACTTGCACAACTTGAATAAGGCTGAGTGCTTCCATACTGGAATTTTCCAAACCATTTCCATTTCTCAGCTAGAGAAAGGAAATTTGGACAAAGGCTTATTTTTAAGAGAGAAATGAGTTATATCTTTGGTGTACCGTTTGTGTGCTCAGCATGAGGGATATAGAAGAAATAAAGGCACAGGAGGAACAACAGCTGGTGGGACCAGTAGGGAGATAATAGTGAAACAGAAACATCATTGTCTCAATTATGAGGCTCCGATGTGGTGTGATGTTGGAGGGCAAGAAAAAAGGACTCATCGAGCTGACATGGGCAGGGTGGGTTTCTGGAAATAGGTAGGTTAGAGCTTCACCCTTGAGAATGAAGTGTTTGAATAGGAGGCGGGCATTCTAGGTGAGGAGCAGCATAGGAGCAAAGGCACAGAAATGGGAATTTTTGTGTCATGATCACGGGCAGAGAAATAGGCCTGAATAAATGGAAGGTATGTGGTAATGGCTCAGAAAAGAACGAGAGACTAAGTGGCACGACCTTTCTAAGTTTAGGAGGGACTAAACTCCTACGCAGGACTAGTTCTTGGAAAAGAAGAGGAAAGTACTCAATCCTGGGGTAGTTAGCTCATCACTGAGCCCGGGAATGAGCTGCCTGCAGCAACAGCTTATGATGGGGCAGTGTGGTGGGGCAGCTGCCATGATGCCTTCTTCCTACCCAGAAGAAGCCTCTGGGAATATAAGTGGGTCTTGAATACAGCTGTTAGGGGACCAACAAATTTCATGCTTGTTTGAATCCTGTGGCCCAGCAACAGAACCCAGACTATTTGCGATTTGTTCTAAGATCAGGGGAAAAAAACATCATAGGAGAGAAGAGGGCAGGGTCCATTGGAACCTCTGGGTGACGCCGTCCCCTCCCTCTCCCAGTTTCGCCCACAATCCCTTCTTCTCTCCTTTTCCACTATCTCTGCTCTATTTTTCTTCATTGCATTTACAGCCTTCTGACACATTGTATGTTTATTTATTTGTCTTGCATTTGGTCTGTTCTCCACTGCACTTATATCCATCTGACATATGTTTATTTGTTTGTGTTGCATATGGCCTGTTTTCTCCCCTGGACCATAAGCACTAAGCTCTATAAGGGCCAGGATTCTTGGAGACTACAAGAGTGCCTGCCTGATGCATAAGAAACACTCGTCGTCTGTTGGATGGAAGGAGTGAATAATGCAACTGAGGCCTTTGTAGCGTGACAAGCTCTGCTAATAAAGAGCTCGATCTGGTTAGGAGGACTGGAGTGATTGATTTGCTGCCTTGCCCATAGCCAGGGCAGCTGCAAAAGTGTGTGTGTTTGTGTGTGTGTGTGTGTGTGTGTGTGTGTGTGTGTGTGTGTTTACCTGCAGAGAGAGCTTGCCCTTGCTGGGAACAACCCTCATCTCAGTCTGGGCACCAGGGAAAGCTGAGGGTGATGCAACCTCCCTCAGTGTCACATTGCCACCCATCCTCCAACAGCCTAACTTCCTGTGTCTCTGAGTTTGGGACTTCTGCCAGCCTGGAGCCTTGTACTTGCCTGCCCCCCCCCCCCCCCAGATGCCTATAGGAGTTTCAACTCCATAATCCCTTCCTGCCAGCCTCAATGGGTCCTGGAACTGCCTCTGTATGAGACCTGGGCTGAAAAGAGCAGGCAGACAGGGGTTTTCCCCATACCCACCTCCAGCCCCAATAGACACCAAGGAAAGAGGCTGGTCTGGTAGTAGTGTTTCAGAGGCTCCATGAATCCATAAAACATGCTTCATTTTTCTCAGAAAATAAGCCACTTTTTCCTCTTATGTTTTCATATGGTATCCAGAAGTTCCTGGATTTCCTGGAATTTATGTGAAGAATTCCAGCTATTTCAGCTGTAGTTTTTACCCACATAGCTACTGCCAACAGCCTGCGGCCATCTCGGGGGGAAGCCTGTGTGGGTAGAATGAGCTCCACTCTGGAGCCTTGGAGATTTGTCAAGGGCTTTTCTGCTGACCCCCTGCATGTTGCTGGGTATCTTTTAAAACCAGTTTTATTGAGGCATCATTAGCATATAATAGACTACACTGAACAATATGCTAAGCTTTGGCTTCATATATGCGTCTGTGAGATCATCACCATGATCAAAACAGTGAACAGATCCGTTACCCCAAAAGTTTCCTTGTGCCCCTTTACAGCTCCTCCCTCCCATACCCAGGCAATAACTGATCTGCTTTTTGTTCCTCTAGATTAATTTGCCTTTTCTAAATTTGTATATAAATGGAATCATTCAGTATATACTCTTTCTTTTTGTCTGACCTCTTTCACTCAGCATCCCTGCTGCTGTGTGTCTCAATAGTTTATTTCCTTTTCTCGCTAGGTAGTGTTCCACTACACGCATATACCCGGATTTGTGTATCTGTTCATCTTTTGATGGACATTTGTGTTTTTCCAGCTTTGATTATTATAAAGTGGCTATGAACATTCATGCACAAGTATTTGTATGGGCATGTATTTCCTTTTCTCTTAGAGAGTCACCTAGGAGAGGAACGGCTCGTTAATCTGGGAGGTGTATATTTAACTGTTAAAGAAACTGTCAAAATGTTTTCCAGAGTGGTTGTACTATTTTCCATCCTTACCCACAATGCATGAGAGTATAACTTCCTCTACATACTCAACATTGGCATGAACAGTATAATTTTAGCCATTTCAATAGGCATGCAGTGGTATCTCATTGTGATTTTAATTTGAATTTCCCTTATGACTATTATTATTGAGCATCTTCTCATGTGTGTATTGCCAATTGTATATCTTCTTGGGAAGCGTCTGTTCAAACATATTATCCCCTCTTTCTAAATTGGGTTTTTTGTTTTCTTATTGTTGAGTTTGAGAACTCTTTATATATTCTGGATCCAAGTCCTTTATCAGGCAGAGGCTTTGCCAATGTTTTCTTCCATTGGCTTGTCTTCTCTGGCTCTTACAGTGACTTTTGAAGAAAAAAAGCTCTACATTTAATGAAGTCCAATTTATTCATTTAATATTTTATGTATTGTGCTTTTGATGTTATAGCTAAGAAACCAATGACAAACACAAGACCATGAAGATTTACTCCTACGTTTTCTTCTAAGAGTTGTATAGTTTTAGCTCTTACATGAAGATCTATAATCTTAATTTTATGAAGTTAATTTTTTTCTTTTTTAAAGAGGGTGCAGTTCACAGTGGCCCATGTGGGGATCGAACTGGCAACATTGGTGTTATTTAGCACCATGCTCTACCCAACTGAGCTAACTGGCCACCCCCACTTATTTTTTTTTAATAGTGCAAGAAGTGACTCCAAGGTCTTCCCTCGTCCTCCTCCTTCATATTCTTTACTTGGCATATACATATTCAGTTATTCCATCACCATCTGTTGAAAAGATTGCCCTTTCTCCACTGCATTACTTATGTGCCTTTGTAAAAAAATCAATCCTTATGTACATGGTTTTATTTCTAGATTTTCATTCCGTTTCACTGATTTGTTTATCTTTGCATTATATTACTGTAACTGTATAATAATTTCTGAAATCAGGTGTTAGAACTCCAAATTTTAACCTCTTTATCAAGGTTGTTTTGGGTATTCTAGATTGTTTGTATTTCCATTGAATTTTAGGATCACCTTGTCAATTTATTTAAAGAATGCCTATTGAGCTTTTGGTTGGGATTGCTTTGAATCTATAGTTCTTACATATTTTTCTTTACTTCCTCCCTGAGCTTCGGTTTCCTCCTCTGTAATGTGGAGATGATAATTCCTTAATTACAAGGCAATTGGGAAGTCCATATGGGCTGGTAATGTAAAACCTCTGACATAGTGGCTGGAGCATAATAGAAACTAAAATATGTTAGTTCTTTTATACCTTCTCATGTGACAAAAGCTTGGATCTTCTCCTCTTAAACTTCCCTGTAGATTTTCCTCTGTCACTTTTGGAAATTCTACAATCACATCCTGGTCAGCAGTGGATGTGACCTTTTTGTATTGTCTTTTCTCTTTTAAGTAGTCTCAAGAGCAATGTCTTCAGGATCTGTTTATTTTCAATCACCATAACAAAACCTGGACTTAACTTCAGTCATTACCCTGCTGGACTTCCATAATCACAATCTCCTAACTGGATTCTTTTCTAGGTTTGAGTCTCTTCAAAGTTAGGAATGTGTTCAGTTGCATGTAACAGTGAATTTGGCTAATGGTGTCTTAAACAAATAGGGGTTAATTTCACTCATATAACAAAAAGACTAGATGTAGGGGGTTGCTTGTGCTGGTTTAGCTAGTTAACAATGTGACCAAAATACCAAAGGACTTCTTTCTTTTTAATCAGCTATGCTTAGCCTGACGGCTTTCACCTTTGATTTTTTTTTTCTCATGGTCACAAAATGGCTGCTAGGGCTCCAGACAATGTACCATTTGCAGGCAGGAAAAAGGATGTGGCAGGAGCAGAAGATTTCTCAGAATACTTCCTCCCCCAGAAGACTCCTGCTTCCTTCACATTGTCCAGAATAGGCTCACATGATCACTCCTAGCTGCAAGGGAATCTGGGAATACAGGGAACAAAATTTTTGTGATCCATCACCCAGGGCTAGACATAGTTTTTTCGTACACAGAGCCTGGGTTCTATTAGCAAAGAGGATGTGGAGAATGGACATTAGGTAAGCAACAGACAGCATCTTTTACACTTAGTTCTCTTACCTGAAAATGGAGGTGATAATGAGGCTGGTGTGGCATTAAATGACATGATGTATATACGGTGCTCAGCACTGTGCCTGGCCCATATTAAGTGCTGAATAAATGGTATATATTATTTTTATTACAATTATTATCTTCTTTGAGAAGGTCTAAAGAATTCCTTTATGCTCAAAAAGCTCATTTGGTTCCTAGTGAAATGAGTTGCTCACTCTGGGCATGAAATCTTCCCAACTCTCCTTTCTCCTTTCCTGATCACAAAGCATTGCTGCAGCAGATACTTAAGAACACTCAGTATGTTCTAGGCAATGGTGTTATACAAACAAGTAATAAACACACGAACCAATAGAGCGATCACAGTGGTGAGTGGCATGTAGGAATTAAACAGGGTAGACGAAGCCTCTTAGAAAGGACAGCCTGGGAAGTCCTCAGAGAGGCCATTTGAACTGAGACTTGAAGGATAAGCAGGAGACTCCAAGGGAAGGGTATTCCAGGCCAAGAAAACAGCAACAGCTAATCCCTGGAGATATGAAGAGGATTGGTATACTTGAGGAGTCTGGAAGGGGGTCAGACTGCTCAGAGCTCGAGAACAATGGAGGAAGAGAAGGTATGAGATAGTGCAGGCAGCAGAATTTATAGGCCATGGTGAGAAGTTGAGTTTGCTTTAAGTGCAAAGTAGAGCCATTGAAAGATTTTTAGCATAAGAGAGATGTGATCTGATTCAAGTTTTCAGATGATCAGTCTGGCTGTTCATTCATTCATTCAGCCACTATTTATTGAGTGTCAGGCAATGTTTTAAACACCAGAAATAGAAACAGTGAGCAAAACAGAAAAATCCCTGCCCTTGTGGGCGATCTACCATCTTAATTTTCCAGGGATTTCCTGGGACATAGTAATTTCACTGCTAAAATAGGGACAGTCCTGGGCAAATGGGGATGGCCTTCGTACACAGAGCATACATTACCCCTACTAGAAATGGAAAATGAACAAAATAAATAAGTAAATTGTATTATTAGTTTAATAGTAATAAGGATGGGGATCTGAAAGTTTGGGTAAAGGGTGATGTTCTGGATAAGACGGCTAGGGGAAGCTTTCCTGGGAAGGTGAGGCAAGAGCACTAGCAGTGTAGACATTTTGGGGAAAAGCATTCCAGGTAGAGGGAACAGAAAATGCAAAGGCCCTGAGGCCAGTGTGTGCCTGATGGTGTTTGCAGAGCAATGCGGAGCGCAGTGTCCCTGCAGCGGGATATGTGAGGGCCAGAGTACTAGGGAGTGAGGTCAGAGAGGTGGAGGAGTAAGGGTAGGTTATATAGGGCTTTGTAGAGCATTAGAAGGACTTTGCTTTTCTCTGGGCTGGGTGCCATCAGGAGTTAGAAGCAGAGGAGTGACATGATCTGATCTACAGCTTATGACTCTGTTGCTGTGTTGAGGAAAGACTGGAGTGGGCAAAGGCAGAGCAGGCACAGCAGTTATGAAGCTGCGGTTGTCATCCAGGTGAGAGATGTTGGGGGTTTTGGACCAGGAAGAGGCACATTTTGGTGGCAGCATTATGTTAATGGGTTGAACATACCACCTCCCCACATGGTGGGGAGGTGGTAAGGCAAAAAATGGGTGAAAGGTGATCCTCTGCCTCTTGTTTGAGCAAGAGGGTAGAAGAAGGGACCACTGCTGAAGTCAGAGCTGGGGTAGAGACAGGGAGAAGTGTGTGAGATATGCAAGTGGAGATATTGGGGGCAGAGGAGGTTGTGGGAACTCAGGGATGTTTGGAACTTAGGGGACAGCTGTGGACTGGAATGCAAGTTAAGAAGTCTTTAGCAAATGCATGGTATTTAAGGCTATGGGGATGGGTGTTATCTAAGAAGGGAATGTAGACAGAAGTGATTGAAATATTACCCCTAATTCTTTACTCCATGGTAATGCATATCTTTGCCACTATTTCATGGTGGGTAGAGTAAACATCTTCTCTCTTTGACTTTGGATTGGGTCATGAGACTTATTTTGGTCAATAAGATGTTAGCAGATATTATGCTTGTGTAGTTTGACTTGGTACCTCATGCTTCTGTCATTGCCAGAAGAACATAACCTGCGGACTCATCAACCTAGCCCCAGAATAAGACACATAGAACAGAACAACCTCACCTAATGGAACAGAACAACCCACAAATCCACAACCTCAAGCAGAGCTGCTGCTGGCCTGCAGATTCTGAACAAGAAATAAATGCTTCTTGTCATATATATTTTATGGTTGTTTGTTATGCAGCAGAACCTGACTGACACGCCTCCCTTCAGCCTTTTGTGCTTATTTTTCTTTACTTCTTTCTTTTTTTTTTCTTTTAGTTGGGGAACAGTGTGTTTCTCCAGGGCCTATCAGCTCCAAGTCATTGTCCTTCAATCTAGTTGTGGAGGGTGCAGCTCAGCTCCAAGTCCTGTCGCAGTTTTCAATCTTAGTTGCAGGGGGCGCAGCCCACCATCCCATGCAGGAATTGAACCGGCAACCTTGTTGTTGATAGCTCGCGCTCTAACCAACTGAGCCATCCGGCCGCCCCTGCGCTCATTTTTCTTAAGTCCAGCTCTCCTCCACGTGGAAACAGCCTATAATCTCCCAGCTGCCAAATCTTTCCTTTTTTCATCCAAATTCTTCAATACCTATCCCCTTGGACCTTGCTAGACAAGGTGAGGGGAAAGAGAACAGGGCTTTATTTCTAAAGTGATCATTTGTGACCATGAGGTCTTCAGGGGGCTCGGAACACTTTTTACAGTCTCATATGGTGGTAACAACCTCATGCAGTAGGTAATGTTACCCTTGTCTTACTGAGGAGACAGCCCAGGTTCAGAGAGAAGGAGGATCTTGCACCAGGTCCCACAGCTGGAGGCAAGACAGGAGGAGTTCAGTGGCCGATAAGGAAGCCTAGGCCCTCTTGGTGCCAAACAGGAACCAAAAACCAAACTGGCATTCTGGGAACAGGGTGGAAGGGAGACTTGTTTTCCAATGAATAACCATTTGTTCCTTTTGAATTCTGTACCATGTGCACGTGTCACACACACACACACACACACACACACACACACACACACAGAGCGCCCAGGAATAATGAGTAATATTAACACACCAAAGAAAGAATCCATCTGTGAGTTGAAGGAGACAGGAAAGGAGATTCAGAGAAGCACATTTTTCCTGTTTCTAGTTCTGTCCAAGGGAGGGGACCTGAGGTGCAGTATATCATCAAGGCTTCTCCAGTCCCTGGTCTGATTTCACCCCAGCAGGCCTTCCTTTGGATGGAGAATTATGAGCTGGAAGTGCTAACCGTTCTAAAGAAGAGCCCCATTCTGCATGGGATTCTGCCCTCCTTGTGTGCGCATGCTTTCTGGGATCTGGACCTCTGAGGTGCCGGCACTCCCCTTCCTAGCAGCAGGTCAAGAGATGGACACTGACTGAGGTGTCAGCCTGGAGAGGCATTACCTAAACGATCAGTCCCCAATCTTCCCTCTTGAGCCTTGATACCCTTCTTTGCATGGACATGCCTGCTAGTAATTGCAGCCCCAGTTGAGGGCAGGTGACTTTTGTTTTAAATACAGAGCTGTCTGTCCACAGTGTCTGGGTTTCAGTTTCTCTCCTATGAAAAGAGGTGATGTGTGTGGGAGACCAGCAGGGAGGAGTGAGGTGGGGGAGGGTGAGCTCCACAAGCTGGGTCTGAGGAGGTGCCTAGGAGGGAGGGTGGATTAAAGTCTTTGAGGGATAAGGGGTAGTTTGAAAAGAAAGCTTGCAATTCCCACAATGGCCATAGTTTTGTTTTTCTTTGGTATGTTTGTTTTCTTTTTGGTTGGTATATAGCAAAGCATTTGAAACTTCCAGTAACATTAAAGGAAGATGCGATATTAAACAAATGTGGATGAAGAAAAGACTGCTGGGGCAGCAGGCTGGCTGGTGGGGCGTGAAAGGGCTGCATTCGCAGTTGCAGAAAAGAAATTCTTCTTTCAACCCTGTGTCCCAAGAGGCCCCGACAATTGGGGTGAACTCGAAGGATAAGAGTGCAGACAAAACCAGTATCTGCATTTGAAACGGGTTCGGGGGCTCTTCTGGGAGGCTTGTGGCCGGATCTGCTGGCTGACGGATTCCGCCAACCCAGATAACCCCCAGAAGCCCAAGCTGGAAGCTCGGCTCAGATTGCGGACCCTGGGACTCCAGGTCTCAGAGGGGGCCGCCCCCACCCCCGAAGAAACCCTGCCCCAAAAGCTGGAGGGCGGATGCCCCCGGGCTGGGCTATTTTGTTTAAGGTCACCTCCAAATGGGAGTGGGAATAAACCCTCCTTGTTTGCCTCTCGCCTGGCCTAAGCCCCGGGTCCCCTTGGGTGTCGTCCAGGACGCCAGGCGCGGCTGCTTACAATGGCTCTCAGACGACAGATGGCGGGCGGGGAGGGGAGGGGCGCCGGCAGGTGCGCCGGCCGCCCGGCTGCCCTGTGAATAGATCGCAGCCCGCCGGCTGCAGTCCGCGACCGCCCAGCCTCGCGAACAATGACCGAATTCTCCGAACCCCTCCCCCCCACTCGGCCACGTGCCAGCCAGGCGAGCAAGCCATTGTCCCACGTAGGCCAGGCTCTCCGAACCGCGTGAGCCCAGAGCCCCGGGTCTGGGTCTGTGTGTGGGGGCGGGGTCAGAACCGCTGGTGGTATATTCACTCACTCATTCACTCACTCACTCCCTCACTCACTCATTCACTCACTCACTCACCTGGGGCTCTGGGCAGGTGAGTCCTTGAACCGGTCACAGGTGTGGCGAACCCAGACAGTATTGAGAGCACAATGGCTTTGTTCACTGACACACAAGTCCACTTCCGAAAAAAGTTGTGTTTGGTTTTGAACGATGAGCTCAATATCTGTCATAAACCACGGTGCTGGGAGTCTCAGGCAGGGCAGCCAGCCACCAAGAAAGTCCTCAGCTGGTGGGTGGGCTTAGCACCTTCTCAAGTGTGTTCACTTCACCACTTGCACCGTGCGCTCCTTCTTAGTGTACCTGAATGGGGGAAGGCAGGTGACCCACAGCACCCCTTTCTGTCCATCCCCTGAGGCCTGAAGCTTTCCTGAGGTCAGGGAGGCACTTTTGTGAGCCCCTTTGGTGGGCATTCAGCCCTAATCCTTAGAGGACATTGAGCAGTTGGGCCAGTCCATTGCAAATGGAGGCGGGACCCAATGTATGATTTGCCAAGACCCCTTTGTTGTTGAAAAGCTAATGGCAGTTAGGTGACCTGGGGCTGTGCATGTTTAAGGTGTGTGTGTGTGTGTGTGTGTGTGTGTGTGTGTGTGTGTGTGTGACTTTGAGAGGAGGTGTGTGAATGTGCTCTTGGGGCCTCTAAGAGTGACCTCCCTTCCCCCACTCCCTCACACTGTGTGGACAAGTAATAACAAATGCTACAGAACGAAAGAAACGTGTGAGGCTCTTATACTGGAAAATATTCCTCTCTGTAGTAAAGGCAGATTGGGTTCCAGGTCCTCACTAGTCCAGACCCCTCTATGCAGAGGGTGCCCTGTGACAGGAAGTCCCTGCTAACAGTCACAATTTCTGGCCTGCCTTTCCACAATAACCCCAGGGTTCTGTGTCTTTGCCACTAGTTCTCAACTGGATTATATTTAAAACGTTATATAACTCCTGCCTCTTTGCTTTCTTTAATTATCTGCCTCAATTATTTGAGGTTTGTCTGTTTATATGTTGTGTATGAAAAAGGGGCCATATGCTAAATCTGACAAACTCAGGGCCCTATGATGGGCCCTAAAAACACAGAGATTGGAATGAACCACAATGGATGGTCTGAACATAAAAATTTCTAACTAAAAGTGGGTGATGGCTGGTATTCACATCCTTGGTCCATAGCTTCCTTGACAAAGGTCAATCTTTACCTTAAGTGAGTCTGTTTGTGGTCTCTTTGCATCTAAGATAACATACCTTTGGAATGTCAGAGTAATTCCCTTTATGCAGCCCCCTCGGCGCATGACCACTGCACCAGAGTAGGAGACCACAGAACCCCTCATTATTATCTTGTTCCCCACATACCGTCTCTATGTACTGTAAATGTTAATTAATAACTATCCTGTACCCACCAAAAGAAATATGTATCTCTGTTTTACTTTTTATCCGATCCCAGAGATTTCCCTGCTTTGCTTTCTCCCACCCCCTGAATCTACCACCAATGGATTTCATGTAACCCCCCTGAAGGCTTCTCCTCTGATTCTAAGGAATCAAATGGCTGCAAAACTACATTCTCTGGAGCATTTTCTTAATCCATTGAGACAGCTTCCCAGCAATTGTCGTCAGTTTGGCTCAAATAAACTCACTAAAACTCTATATAGATTTGGACTACTCCTTTTTCTTCTCCTTCTCCTTTTCTTCCTCCTGCTCCTCCTCCTCCTCCTCTTCCTTCTCCTCTTCCTCCTTCTTCTCCTTCTTCTCCTTCTTCTTCAGAATATGACAGAATTTATTATAGGGTAATTTACTTATGCTGACCCCTGTTACAGTACTTTTTATAGTATAACTTGGATACTACTATCGGATGTTTCTGAAGTTGACAATGCTATACATATGATACATATGACTTGCCTGACCACGGAAAAGTCATTTTACTGGTATAATCTTGATTGCGATCTCTCCTTCCCCACCGTCCGCCTTTTAAAACAACACATAACACCCTGTTAGAAGAATATTTGGGTAATTCTTATATGCAGAGTAATAACACACCAGAGTGGGAAGGGAAATTCAACATTTTTCCGCTGCATTAGTTCTCAGGCTTTGTCATTCACATACCACTTTTGTGATTTCCGTCATAGTATGCACCACCTGTACTATTATTTACTTAATATGTTTCTGTAAAGCCTCTTGCTTTTTAAACTTAAGTTTGTTTAAAAATGTATTTTAGAAGTGATTCTGGGGATGTGTTAACCTGAACATCGTTCCCTTTCTCTCTCTCTCTCTCTCTCTCTCCAGTCATAGGGACCAGTGAAAAGAAAGAGGGAGAGTTGTTCTCTCCCATCGTTGGCCAAATACTGGGGACCTTGAAACAAGGTTTCAGAAAAGGTGGAGCCTGGAAAGGTCTGTGGACCCAGGAGAAGACTGACACTGGGCCAGATGAAGACACCTGGTCCCCTGTACTTCACACCAGCAGGTAAGAAGTTGTTAAACCAGTGAGCTAAGTTCCCTTGTTCCTTCTCTATCTTGACTTGAGTATTGGGGATGTAATTATTTGAGTTACTTGTGATTTGTGCTATTTTCTATAAGTGTGATGTTCTTTAATAAAAAGCTTAAATGTATACTAGACAATTAAATGCAAATACAGACAACTCACAGACCTATGAGCAAGAAATAAATGGCTTGTTATTGAAGCTCACTGACGTTTGTAAACAGCTTGCTAAAAAGTAAGCTTAATGAGATTAGGGATTTTGTGTTTTGTTTCTTGTTGTAGATCTAAACAGTGCCTACAGCACAGGAAGCTATCCGTAAGTATTTGTTACTAACAAATAAGTAAAGAAAGTAACAAACAGATCCCAGGAAAATATCAAAAGAATAATATATTTTGACCAAGTGGAATTTTTTTCCAGGAACAAATATCAGGAACTCCATTCATCATAATTTATTACATCAGTATGTAAAGGAGAAAAATCATGGGATCATATTAACAGATACTGCAAAGACTTGGTAATATTCAAAAGCAACAAAAAATCACAGTAAACTTGAAATAGAAAGCAACTCCTTAAACATTGAAACAGACTGTTTGCCAAAATCTATAGGAAATGTTATTCTAAATAGTAAAACACTGAAAGAATTCAGTTAAAATTAGGAACCTGACAGGGATGCTTGCTATCACCAGTGCTATCTAACATTATTTTGGAGGGTCTAACAAATGTAATAATGTAAGAATAGTAAATAATTGCTATAAACATTGGAAAAAGAGAAAAAAAACTGTCATTCCCCTCCCCTCTACCCCGGTCATGTTCACCCAGAAAATCCAAAAGACTTCAAGAAAAAACACGTGCTGGGAATAATAGGATAATTTGGAATGTGTCTTGATAGATGATATATATTTCAAAATAGCTTTTCCCAATTTTAGCGCTAAACACCTAGATATACAAGTAGGGAAAAACTTTAGGGAAAAACTTTAACACAGGGGTATCAAAAGAAAGATCTATGGTGCCCTAGAATAAATTTAGCATGAAAAGCACAAGGCCTATTTGTAGAAAATTCCGAAATCTTATTGAAATACATATTCTTCTTTGAGAAGGCAATACTATAATAAACTATCAATTCTTCTAAAATTAATATATAAACTTAAAGTTTTAAGTTTCCATAGGAATTTTTTGAATTGGATAAAATTACTGTAATGGTTATAAAGAATAGTATAATGCCTGAGAATTGGCCAAAGGGTTAATATCTATAATATGATGAGAGCTCTTAAAAATTGATAAGTAAAAGATGACTCAATTAAAAAAAATTGGCAAAAGGTGGTGAAAGGTGAATTGTGCAAATTACCTAGATCAAGTCTGTGGAACTTTCCTGAACTTTGAGACATAGTTTGGAATGTACTATGTTGTTCAGAGGTCAGATTAGCTCACTATGCAACTACAAGCTTGATGTTTCCTATCCCTATTTTTAGCCAGAATTTGAAATACAGAAATGTCTGTCACCTACTGATTGAATTTTAAAATCCGCACAAATTACAATAGTGACGATGTGACTCACCTGATTATGTACAAAAAGTGAGTTTTCTTATTACCTTCTGTATCTGCCCTTAGCACACAGCATTATGCCACTCTGAATATTTTCCCCATTCAAGTGTATGTATTAGCATTGATACCATATTTTAAAGGAAGACATGCTATCTCTGTGTTGGATTCTCTGTTCAAGTTCTTAAATATTAATTATATCAGTACAACATTTACTTAAGTGTCCTGTTTTCACCTTATATGTTCATAAAACATGCCTAAATAATCATATTTTGTGATGTTTAATACAACTTTATTTTTTTTTGATAAAAAATGGGCAAAGGGTATGAAAAAGAAATTTAGAATGACCAAGAAACAAAAGATGCTTAAAAAAACCAGCCATCAAGGAAATGCAAATTAAACTAAAAATTAAACAATGTTTTTTCCTCATTTGACAACAAAAATGTATAAAGTATAGATAGCATTGATTGCTGATGGAGATTCAGGGAAAAGGTACTATCATACAGCCCCGGTGGAAATGTGATCTTTTTGGAATATAATCTATGAACATATGTTAAAATTAAAACACAGCTCCTCTCTGAGCAGCAATGGCACTCCTGAGGGTCTATCCGTTAGATATTAAACCACTAATGTATAAATATATATACACGAGGATGTTTACAGCAGCATTTTGACAAAGGACAAGATTCAGAGTCAGTGTGAATGTTCAGCAGTAAGGGAATGGTTGAAAGAATTGTGACACATCCATACAATGGTATAAACATGCTATGGATAGCTTCTAGAAAAATGAATTAGAGCTACAGCTGTGGACTTGAAGGAACTTCCCAGAGGTATTTTTAAATAAATACAGCAAAAGGCAGGACAGTGTATATACCATGATTCCATTTTTGTGGAGCGAATAGTGCCAATGTCACTAAATGTATGAAATTTTAAGAAAAGAAAAAGAAG
This sequence comes from Rhinolophus hipposideros, assembly GCF_964194185.1. Lineage (NCBI taxonomy): Eukaryota > Metazoa > Chordata > Mammalia > Chiroptera > Rhinolophidae > Rhinolophus > Rhinolophus hipposideros. The sequence goes on along the minus strand of NC_138060.1, from coordinate 33,976,373 downwards.
GGAAGAAAACCATCATCATTTTTTTTGAATAAACAAGTGAAAAAGACAACAAAACAAACCCCTCTGATTTCCTGATAATAGCCAGAGGTGTTTATCTGCACTTAGTTTATTTCTGCTGAGGATCTGGATGGATAACGAGGCAGTGTTAAGTCAGTTCATTTGCAGGGTGCCTACTCGAATTGATCATTTTTAATTCAATTTGCAAGTGCCTTAGATTTCCTTGGTCTTTTCCAATATCTGGAAAGATGAATCCTAAGATTTACTTAAAGAACACTCCTTACCCCAACCCTGCTTCCCCTGCATCCCCAAATGTTAAAATGAGAAGCCCTTTTTAATGAAAATGTACACATTAAAAAGGAAACTATAGTTTCACCATAAATAGAAAATTAGATATAGTTAAACTAAGTTGAAGGTATCAGAAAAAATAATAAAATCAAAATAAGGTTATTAAATTCTAGCTGTTATTGCCAGTGGATGGCTTGGACCGAAGGGCTGCACAATCTGTTTGGAAGGAAAATTTAAGTTACTAGACGTCAAAGGCCCAAACTGAGACTTTCCCTACTACAGTAAACACTGAAAGATAACTGCAAGGCAAAGAATTCTTAAAGTGCCTGATTCCATGTCATTTGATTCCTGCCCTTGTGCCACCCAAATCTCTGGTGTCAGATTGGGCAAATGCTGATTTATCTAATCTTTTCCAATTGGGAAACCAACCCTTGGAAAGATGGGTGCCTCAGGCAAGGTCAAACATCTGGATAGTAGCATGTCCTTTTCTGCTACACCAGGCTGGCTCTAACTGAAGAAGAATTCCCTCTAGACATTTTAAAGAAGAAACAAAATCCGGAGATGACGTTCAGTTCTATTCTTTGCTAGTCGGGGAAAATAACTCCTTTCTCCTTTCCTTTCAGTCACTTAGAAAAAGAATTTCATTTATATTAAAATTAAAATAGATGTTGAAGGGGTAGCATGGAATATATAAAGGTCCTTGGAGGAGAAAAATGTTCATCAAGAAACCATTTCAAATGCTTTGTCTTGTTTTTCAGGGCGGGGAAAGAATTTAAGAATAGAACTCAAGGAAGCAAGCGTTTCAAATAGAAGAGAGCGGTGGCGGGTAATTACAATGTGATAGGTAATTATGGTTTTCCAGGAAGTGCCCAAATTACAGGGCAAGTGTCATTTCCATGTTGCTTCCTCTTGAGAAAAATAATACAGTCCAGAAAAGTCGAAGGCTGGTTGGTGGACTTTTAAAACCTTGGCACACCTCGTCCAAGGCCAGGCAGCTTTGTTTCAGGGTCTAATGACTGCTCCCCTCCTTCCTTTAGCTCCTGTCACCTGGCATGAGGGGTGGCAGTCAGTGACTTCCTGGCCTTTCCTGACCATTCTCTTAGCAAAGGTGGCACTGTTCGCCAGTCTCCTTCCTGCCTTTTCTCCAGCTCCAAGAGAGATGAAATGGTGAGAAAGTCAACATTGATGAGGTCATGGAGAATGGGCAACCATGAAATAGCAGATTTTCTTTCCCCTCTGCTCTATACAAAGACAACCTTTCATTCCCTTGGAAAAATCCACCATGGGGCCCTCGTGAAGAAATGGTCTTCCCCAGGACTACTGTTTACTTAGCTCTCGCCTGGGCGGCCGGGATGGGCTGATACAAATGCCACCCTTTTTAAGCCATACTGACCTCAAATTGGCAGAGTGGAGAAATAAGAGTTTGTGTGAGGGGCTCCCATAAAGAAGGTCCATGGAATTTTCCTGCAGCCACTTTGACTGCAACTGCAGCAGCTGTTTTACACACAGTTGTTTTGATACAAGGACATTTTGACTCAGCCTAAAACTCAACCATTAGTCTTTTTTAAAAAAAAACACAAAAAACGGACAGTACACAGACATCCTTATGCTATTCCTGAGCCCTCACCCCCTTGGGTGGGGTGAGTCAGTAATGGAGTAAGGGTTTTATAAGAGTCTGTTGTGCACCCTGATTGATGATTTTAAGAAAGTGTTTTACACTTTGACATAATCTGTCAAAGTGTCAAGAGGGTGGCATCAGAGGAGTCACATAAAAAATCCAGCTTCGCGTCCAGCCCCACTCTTGCCCTCCCACAGGGTGCCCCCTTTCCTATACTGAAGAAAATATTCCCGTATTTTCCTATGTTGGTTCTTGTCCTAGCCCCCACGTAAACTCCTTAGGGGCAGGCACAACTTTTTTTAAATCTCTCACAGGAACAGCTGCTCACTGCATACTTGCTTGACTGATAGAATAAAATATGTTTACATTCAGTTGGGATTTTCCCACATCGCTAAAACGAAAAGATAATAAGAAAGTAAGATCTCTAAACCAGTGATTTCTTTAAACTCTTTGGTCACAATCTATAATAAAAAAAAAAAAAGCATTTATATTGCAACCCAGGTAGTAGAAACACACACACACACACACACACACACACACACACACACACACACACACTCACACACACACACAACCACACCGATATAAAAGTTTAATGAAATAAAACTTGCATTCACTATATGCAATGCACTCGGTTATTTTCTATGCTATTTTGTTCTCTTCTATTTGATTTTTTAACATGCTTGAACATTCTGCATTTAGTTGATTTGATGGACACCTAATGGATAGTGACCCACAATAGGAAAACACCACCCTTGACGCTTGTTGGACCCGTTCCTGACAGTGCCAATCAGGGCCCCAGCCTTGTGTGTCACCGCTCGCCACTCACTCACCTCCCTGCAGGTCCATCAGAAGGAACAGCACTGTGTGCTTCTGAGCCTGGGCCCCCGCTGGCACTCATTCGTCACCTGCTCCTTCACCTAGCTGGCACTCGTTCACTTCACGTGATCAGTGGGTAGACTGAGCTTTTTGTGCTAATGGAAAGCACAGGTGTGGGATGCCAGTCAGGGTTCAGTTGGGAAAAGGGAAGCCACAGTGGGTATTTCAAAAGGGGAATTAATATAGGGAACTGCTAACCCAGGTGCTGGAGGGCTGACAACACAAAAAGGCAACCTGAGGTAATTTAGAGGTAATGTCAAGTGGACAAGTGATTCCTAAGCAGGAGGCTGCTGGCAGCGGCCCGATTGGCTTGCTGTAGATCTGTAGATTTGCCTGTGAGGAGACAACGAGCTTAAAGGGATTTAGAGAATCCATTACTCACAGCAACAGCAGGCGTCAGGAACGTCGTGTTTGTATCATTTTCCCTGGTCTCCCTCGGGGTGGGGGGCAATGCAGAGGTGGGTCTGCATCCCAGTCTTATAAGGGGGCTGCTAACAAACCTGTGGGGTATAGTTTGCCAGGGCTGCTGTGACAACTCCACAGGCTGCGTGGCTTAATGAGAATATTATAAACAAAACTTTATTTTCGCACAATTCTGGTAGTTAGAATTCTAAGATCAAGGAGTCGGTAGGGTTGTCTCTTCTGAAGCCTCTCTCCTTGCTGTCTTCTCCCTGTGTCTTCACATGGTCTTCGCTCTGTGTGTGTCTATGTCCTCGTCTCCTCTTTTTATAAGGACACCAGTCCTCTTGGACTAGCGCCCACCCTAGTCATCTTATTTTCATTACCTCTTTGAAAACCCTGTAGCTAAACACAGTCACATTCCAGGTACTGGGGGTTAGGACTTTAGCACATGAATTATGGGAGGACACAAATCAGCGCATAACACCTGCGCAAACTTTGTCCCAGAGGGAGCCATTATCTCTATTATCCTGGTCAGAAAACCTGTCCTGTGCCCCAAAGGGAGACAGTATCTGTAGCTCCCAAAGCAGTTGGTTATGCAAACCTCTTTGTCAAAATAGTCCTGAACAAAAGCTATCACAGGATGTGTAGAAATGCAGGGAGAATGGGCTCCTAACAGATAGTAGGTAGGGAGCAGTTACCACCCCTTGGGCTGGAGAACAAAGAGAAATACGGGTTATCATAACCTCAGTGTTGGGATGTGGGTCCCATGCAGCTGGGAAGCAGGTCTCTGAAGAAGGGGCCCTAGCAGAAGTCTCCCCAGACCTCTGATGGAGACTGCAATGAGGCTGGTTCTAGAAGTTTTGAAAGAAAGTGGGGGCTGGACCCCAAGGCTGCTGCATGGGTAAAGGGACATTTCTGAGACAGGAAGCAAAGAGGAAGGAGCAAGTCTGTCTCCATCTAGCACTTCCTGTTAGCAGAATCTAATTGGGGGACCACGTCAAGGGAAGATACATTTGCAAAGTCCTAATCCCAGAGCAGAATACAGAAAGATGGATGACAAACATTCAGTGACAAACACACGTCTGTCATTTTTTGGCTACTGAACATTGACACATACCCTTCTATAAATAATTTTACTCCCATACAACAATCACAACTCTATGCTTCTGTACAACAAGGTGCAATCATCCTTCATAAAAACAAAGATGCTCTCACCCTCCATCAAAATGGGGAGACAAAAATGTCCCACCATTATTGGATCCATCTATGGGCGCTAGCCATAATATCTGTCTCTGGGTGGTATAAATTATTTCTCTTATTCCTTCATAGTCCCACCTGATTATTTGCTAACCAAAACCCAAATTCTACAGGTAATGTCCTATAGAAATCCTTACATAAAGTAAAAATGGGACGAAGAATGGAGGAATACACACACACACACACACACACACACACACACACACACACACACACACAGAGGCATAGCTGCCAGGGTCCTCATTTCTGTAGCTGGTCGTGAGGCTATAGTTGATATTTATGACTTCCTGATTCTCTGAACCATTCCATGTTCTCAGATGGCTGTGGTTCTCGTCCTGGTGGCCTGGCCCAAACTTTCACACCTGGGTGGTCTGAGTGCTCAAGAGCTCCGCTTTTCTTTGGTTGCTGAAAATTTCCATTGAGTTTTACTATTGGACGTGGATGTGCTAGGAGGCACCCTAGAGCATCTTTTAGGGTCCAGATAAAATCCTTCTTGTCACCACCATTGTGTAGCAACAATCTAATTCCCTTGGTAATCAGGATCAATCATCCTAGCTTGTAGAGTAACCCTTTTCTCTACCTGCTGGCTCAGTGGCACAAGGATCCTCAAATGACCAGTCCCACCTTCCAGTTCAGTGGAATCAGTGTTTGTGTCCTCTGGGGACTAAAACCTCCAAACCAGCAGAGCTCTGGGTATGGGAAGCAAAATTCCCACGAGTGGGTTATTAGCTCTAATAGTGAGAGGAGTCACCCCCACCTCTGCCCGTTGATCCCAGACCCCCAAATCCTGGCCACGGGAAAAACAGCATCATATATTAGGTGCTAAGTCAAAGCCCATGCTGCATCCTGTCATTGAGGATGTCCTCTCCCAGCTGGGGCTGTCACTGTGTCTTCAGCAGGCCCTTCCACTGTTCCATCAACCTGCTGCTTCTGGGTGATGGGGCACGTGGTAAGAACAGTGAAATCCATGGGCACAAGCCATTGCTGGGAAATGAGTTCTTGCTATACCTGGGTTCTTAGAAAGACTGGAGGGAGGAGAGGGAGTCCGGAGATGGTGCACAATTTCCCGTAAGAAAAACGTCTCCACCCATTGGCCCAATCTTCCAAGTCCATTACTCTTCAGACACGCCCTCCTTTCTAAAGCTAGCCACTTTCCCTACACAACTGCACTCTCTCCTGCCCTGTGAACACCTCAACTCTGAGATCAGCTTTCTCCCGTGTGCCACGGCCGCTGCCTCTGTGAAGCCCCTCTCCTCCGTACCAGCACACCTGAAGCTCTGTTTCCTTTTTCTAGCCACGGGACCCGTTTGTGTCAAGCCTCACAGCCCTCACTGTCCTGTCCTTCTGGGTCCAGTTCCTGGAGGGCTCTGGAATGCCGTTTGGATCTGGGTTACTTCTGGGTACTTCATCATCTGGTTGATGTAGGTGATGTTGGATCTGCCGGCAGTTTCTGGGTGTGGGCCGGGATTGTGTCTCGGGAAGCTAAAGAATGGAAACACGGACCAGGAAGAGGCAAAAAGTTTTAAAAGTAGGATAGTTTATTAGAGGCAGGAGAAGAGGTTGCAATTCCCGAGCGGGAGGGGACCCTGAATGGGGGTGCCCATGACTGAGGCAAAAGCTCCTAGCTTTACACCTTCCCTTGCCTGCTTGGGGAAGGGGAGCGGTTTGGAGAAGGGAATTGTTTGAAGAAGGGAAGTGGCGCCTTCTAATGAAATTCGTCTACCAGGTTGGTTCTGCTTGCCCATCCTAAAGGAATTAGCCAAGTAACCCACTCTTATCTATCAGATCTGCTCCATTTGTCAGGCCAAAAGGAATTTTATGATTTACCTCAAGGCCTTGTTACATTATGTCCTGGAGCAAAGGAGTGATTTCAAAACCTGAAGTTTTAGGATATGGCTGTCTTTTCTTTATCTTACCAGGGGCCTACCTATCTACCTAACAATCATACTCACTAATCTGTCTCATGGTCACCTCAGGAAAGCCAGTTGTTCTGGGGCAGGGAGGCAGAGACAGAACCGGCAGTGTGCCGACTGTGGCGCGGGGGCACTATGCTTGGCTCCGTGCTTTGAAACCAAGGCTCGTGCGCCTGCCTGGTGTTCTGCCCCCTGGAGGATGACTTCTGTGGCCTGATGGAAGATAGATGTCCAGAAAGCAGGCTCAGAGGGACCTTTGCCCCCCCACCCCATGCGAGGGCTGGGCACTGGGTTACAGCCCACAACAGATAGCACTGGCTCAGGACTACCAGTCCACCGTGTAGTCACCTAACCCCCCGTCTCTTGTGAAAATCAAAACTCATTATAGGGGCCAAGTGGAGGAGGGGTGAAGCACTGCAGGGCGCTGCCCAAGACTGTGCTCATGAGAGTGGGGCGAGGGGTGTGGTGTTGAGCTGAGCACCCTCATGGGGACAGCCTCTTCACACTGTGCAGCAGCAGTCCCCAGGGGCCTTAGACCTCAGGGACTCTGCTGGGGAGACACCTCCCTGCCAAGGAGACTGACCCACTAGGGGAAAAGTGCCAACAGGTCCATATGCAGGAAAGTAAACCATGGGGGTCCAAAGTGGGTTTGAAAGAAAAATGTAGAACCAACTCACTTCTGAACTAGAGAGCAAGGACTAGCAAGCCTCTTTTAATAAACCAAAGGAATATACTTGGCTCTATATTCTGTCCAGTGCAGTGGAGTGATAAGGAGAGAGTGACAGCAAAAGGGAAAAGAAGGAAAGCGCTACCTTCCGGGACATGGAGAGAGCCTGAGAGAGGAGAGGAGGTCACCATCCACCCGGAGCCCCTCAGCCAGGCGGTACCTCCCTGTCTGCCACCCCTTCCTTCCTGCTGGGATCCCTATCAGCCCTTGACTCAGCACTCATCCTTGCCCCCACTGTGGTCCCACTTCTCAGACCCTGATTGTTTTTTTAAACCACTTTACTGAAATGTGATTGACATGTAAAAGGTTATAAATGTATATATATATTTAATGTACACAACTCGATGGTTTTGCGGACAAGTATATTTCCATGATACCATCCCCACCATTAAGGGCATAGATATATCCATCACCACCCAAAGTTTCCTCCTGCCCCTTCTATGATGATGATGGTGATGATGATGATGATGTGTGTGGTTAAGAACCCTTAACATAAGCTCTACCCTCTTACAAAATTTTAAGTATACAATGTAGTAGTGTTTATTGCTATAAACACTATGCTGTATTTCAGATCTCCAAAACTTACTTATCTTGCATAACTGAAACTTTATACCTTTTGACCATCACCTTCCCATTAGCTCCTCCACCCACCCCCTGGCAACCACCATTCTACTTTCTGCTTCTATGAGTTTGACTACTTTAGATTGTGGCTATAAGTGAGATCATGCAGTATTTGTCTTTCTGTGTTTGGCTTATTTCACGTAGCATAATGACCTCAAGGTCCATTGCATTAGTCAGGGTTCTCCAGAGAAACAGAAACAACAGCATACACATAGATACATATAAGAGGATATTTATTGTAGGAATTGGCTCATGGAGGTTATGGAGGCTGAGAAGTCCCACAGTCTGCCATCTGCAAGGTAGAGAACTGAGAAAGCTGGGGGCATAATTCAGTCCAATTCTGAAGGGCTGAGAACCAGAGGGCCACTAGTGTAAATTCTGGAGTCCGTAGGCCCAAGAAGCAGGAGCTCTGATATCTCCTGGTTCAGGTGAGGGCAGGTGAGTATGAACATCTCAGCTCAAGAGCAGAGGGAATATTTACCTTTTGGTTCCAGTTGGGCTCTCAGGGGACTGGATGATGCCTGCCCACACTGGCAAGGTCTTTACCCAGTCTACTGAATCAAATGTCAATAGCTTCCAGAAACACCCTGACAGACACATCCAGAAATAATGGTTTACCAGCTACCTGGGCATCTCTTCACTCAGTCAAGTTGACATATAAAATTAACCATCACATCCATTTGTATTGTTGCAAGTGGGAGGATTTCCTGCTTTTTTATGTATGTATAGACCACATTTTCTTTATCCATTCATCCATAAATAGATCTTTAGGTTGTTTCCATATGTTGGCTACTGTGAATCTTAGCCCCTGATTTAGCCTCCCCAAACCCACTGTGCCCCTATATGACAAAGGTCCTGATGAGCGAATCTTGGACCAGAATACTCCTGCCACTACATGCAGAAAAAAGGGGAAGATAGAGTTTGGTGCCCAAGTCCTCTGGATAAGGTCTAAGGGTCACAAAGGAGTCATTGTATGTTTCCCTGAAAATAAGACCGAGCCAGACCATCAGCTCTAATGCGTCTTTTGGAGCAAAAGTTAATATAAGACCCTGTCTTATTTTATTATAATATAAGACCGGGTCTTATGTAATGTAATGTAATGTAATGTAATGTAATGTAATGTAATGTAATGTAATGTAATGTAATATAATACTGGGTCTTACATTAATTTTTGCTCCAAAAGATGCATTAGAGCTGATGGTTCGGCTAGGTCTTATTTTCGGGGAAATACAGTGGTACCTCAGAACTGGAAGGATTTTAGCCTTCACCCAGGTGAAGCCTTCATTTTGCAGATGAGAAGGCTGGGGCTCAGGGGCTGAGGGACTCCCCCAGACCTTCAGTTCCACTGGCATGCTCTTGCCCACTGCTGCAGAGCCTCTCCCAGCCCAGTCTGGGCTGGCCAGGCCTCTTGCATTGGGCCCCATCTGGGGCAATAGTACCACTGCCTTGGTTTCTCTCAGTGTATCTCTGAACTATACTCTGTCTCTTTGTGAGGAAGGATGGCAGAAAGTCCTGAGTTCAAATCTGAACTCTGGCGGTTACTGGCTGAGCGACCTTGAGTATCACTTTTCTTCTCCGAGACCAAAACTCCTTGCTCTAAGAATGAAGATCTATCTTTGTAAGGGTGTGGTATAGACTGGATGATATAATGTTTGGACATAAGGCAGCTATTGCATCATGGAAAGAAGTTAGAAGACCTGGTTTTTGGACTTCATCATTGTCTGATCTGGGGTAAAGTTGTAGGCTCTCTGACCTCAGCATACCGACCTGTAAAATGAGAATAATAATCCCTCTCAAAAACAGTTGTTATAATGATGATTTTATTCATCCACTCATTGAACAAACATTTATTAAACTATAAATTACTATGTGCCAGGCTCCATTCTAGATGCTAGAAAAGCATCAGTGACCTACAGAGGCTGTCACCATAGAATTTATATTCTACTGGGGGAGACAGTTAATAAACAAACAAATAGATGTATATATAGTCTAAAATTCAGAAGTGGAAAGGGCTGTGAAGAATGAGAGAGAGAGAGAGAGAGAGAGAGAGAGAGAGAGAGAGAGAGAGAGAGAGATTATGGGAAAGCATGTGGTAAATTACAGGATACAAGGTGCTGAACAAATGCTAATTCTCTTCTCGTCTACATTTCTTCTTTCCACCTTCCTTAGGCTGTTTCATGTCCACTATTATGCTCAGGATGCTCATAAACCCCCCTTTGAGAACCCTCACCATTTCTCTTGGCCATGCGTCCAGCCCTGCTGTGTTTGTTCTCACACTCCACCACACCTCTTGCAGACTCTGGGCCACGCACTGAGCACTCAGCGATAGTAGGGCATCAACGAGAGGAAGAAGTTTGGTATATGGCAAAGGGAAGGCACAGAAACAGATGCGCATGAGACCACCATGGGCATTCCCCTTGGTGCCAGGGCAGCTGCTCTCACTGGGGCCTTGCCCTTTTGGGACTGGGAGCTGCTCCTGGACAGAGCTTTCAATTTAGGAATGAAGAGATTCTCTGAAAATACCACGCTGATTATCAAGGGTCAAATTTCTCTCCAAAATTTGTTTGTGATAATGAAGCTTAACACCATGAATTTATTTTATCCACCAAAGAGTGTAAAAAGCAATTCCAAAATATAGAGCAAAGTCAAGGAAAAAAAGAAGAAAAAAATTATTTTGATTAAAAAAAAAGATAAGGAAAAAAATTTAAGAAAACCATACTCTTTCACTTGTAAATATGTATGTACTCTGTCCCATTGTACTCTCTCACTTAATCATGAGTAGCTCCAGGTATGAGATGCTTGTCTAGCGTGTTAAAAGTTCAAGGTTGGGAATGTCCTTGATTAATTCTGCTGGGCTAGAGGGGTTCAGAGGGACTGCTTACTTTTTCTGGGAGAACACAGTCTAAAACAATCTTCCTTCTATGGCAAAGCCTCCCCTTTACCCTTTTCTTCCTTCTAGAATCCCCCTCTCAAACCCCACTCTGAGGCAGGCCCCTATAATTCATCTCTGAGTAAACATGGGTGCTGGCATTAGAGGGCACATAAAGGTGAAGAGAGAAAAGGCCCACCATCTGGGAGTTCACAGGGAGATTTCGGAACCAAAGTTCTACTTTCATGTCCAGCTCAGCCTTTTACCACCAGTATGACTAAGGCCTCAGTTTCCCTGTTTATAAAATGAGGGGACTGGCATAGATCAGCATTCCCTCCAATGTTACCTGTGTACAGCATCCCATGAGATGCACTGGGACACAAGTGCTTTAGTCGGTGAGCTTTTGAGCTGCTGATGCCTCGAGGAGCATCCTGGGAAGGCCTGAGGGTGAAAGGTCAGCTGTGCTACATTGCACCCAGGCTAGGCTGCCCACCCTTACTAGAACACAGAGCCCTTTACTGCCAAGTACCTGCAGGCAGCTTTCTGGGAAAAACCAACTGCGTGTTTCTAAAGACCTTTCCCAGTCAAAGAGGCCTGGGATACGAGAACACCGTCCTAGGACGTGAGGGTCTGAGCATGTTCTCTGACTTGAGGCCTGTGGTCAGGTCTCGCCTCTGCTGAGCTGGTGCAGCTGCAGTGGGGCCTGACCTCTTTGCAGGCTGATAGTTAAGTGGGCAGACCTGTCCGGGTACACAGCCATGGCTGGTCTAGCCACAGCCATGAGCAAGCGGGTGTTTCACTGCCTTCGGTCTCAGACAAGGTGTCTTCTCCTGGCCTTTCTCACAACCTCTCCTGGTTTTTCCAGAATTCCCTGGGGCAAGTGAGACTCATCATGAGCTCAGACTATCCCATGGAGGGGCAGGTCTGCTTTGCCTGGTGGGGTGCCCTGGGTTTCAGAAATGCGACAGGGAATGGGAATGTTAGAGCGGGCCGTGTTTGGTTCCCTTCCCTCTCTTTCTGGTCCCTCTTCAGTCTACAGCTACCTCCTTCTAGAAAGAGGTGACAAATTAAGCATACTTGGTGAGGAAAGAAAAGACAAGACACAAAGCCCCCGGTGACTGAGACAGTGGTGGGTAAGGTCAAGGGAGATGGTGACCTCACCTCAGGATGTGCAGTGGCAGGGCCTGGGAGCCCAGCTGGCACAGCCAGCAGGAGACGGCGGGAAGTCTGGCTGGAGTGTAGGCTGAGTCATTTCAGGACGGTGGAGTCCAGGGTAGTCATCCCCATGAGTGATGAGCACCTTGAGGGAGGACAACATCACTGACATGTCTGGAAAATGAGTCAGGGACCCACAGAATAGAGGTCTCTGCATTCCTGAGAATGGCTTCCTCTTACTGCCTTGTTCTGATATGTTTTCTCCCCTGAGTGACCTCAAAGGAATGGCAGCTTTGCAATTGATATTTCTACAGCAAAATGAGCTAGTGTGCATCAGAGCTCCAAAGGGTGGAACCCGTGGGCTTTCAGAGGCTGAGAACTCCTCTTCTTTTCTCCAGCCCTCCCGCCCTCTTTTCTTCTTTCCCTTCCTCCTCACTTCTAGCTTCTCTCTCTGCTCCTTTCCTCCCTCTTCCGCTCTTTCTCCCTCCCTTCCTCCCTAGACTCCTTTCTTTCCCTCCCTCTCTCCTCAGAGCTCCCTCCCTCCCTCCCCCCTTCCTTCCATCACGTCTATATTCATCTTTCAAATATTTATTAAACAACTACTATGTGCCAGACAGTGTGACCTAGGGACACAGTGATGAACAAGACACAGATGGTCCCTGCTCTCACACATCCTGTAGTCTAGGGCAGGAAAAGGACACTAAATGAACCTAGTCCTGTAGGCTCTGAATGCTTCTAACAGAGGCCTTGGCAGGACCTCGAGGGCCAGGGAGGACTTTCCTGAGGACAGCACGCGTAGGATGAGACAGAAAGGAGGAGCAGTTCACCAGAGAAGAGTATTCCTAGCAGAGGGACAGAGGAAGCAGAGAGCTTCATGACTTTGAGGAATAGTGGGGTGCGGTGAGAGAGGAGTGAAAGCGAGGGGCAGGATTCAGGTGAGGCAGGGCTGTGCCGAGGACCCCAGGCTTAGGCAGGGCAGTGGGGAGGACTGGTCGTCAGTGGCCCTGAAGGGCAGCTGCGAGATTCTGCTCTCGGAGTGTTCTGATTCCCCCACCCTCAGTCACCCTTACCTGAGGGTGACAGCCCACGAGACAGGGAGAAGCTCGGGACTAGATATCCTGCTCTAGGAGGCTGGCTTCCAGGTGACATGCTACCCAGACACACTGCTGGTAACTGTGGACAGGTGCTTCAGTTCCCCTTGCTGTAAAATGAGATGATTAAGCCTTGGATCAGCATGCTGAGTTTCTAAGGATGAACAAGAGCAGTGTCTGGAGGAGAGCCTTGAGCTCTGTTCATAGACAGACCCAGATGGAGGCTGCTGACTGCCCCTCCTGGGGTCACAGAAACACAGCAACCTCTTCATCGTGAGGTGTCCCCGTACTCAAGGAACTGGACAAATCCCAAGGAAGTAATCAAGTAGTTCACAGATACTGCAACTCCTAATGGAAGGAGTCCAGGCTTTGGAGCCAGAAAGACTTGGACTTGCATTCTGGATGTGCCACCAGCTGTGTGGCCTTGGACGGACAAGTCACTTAGCGTCTCTGAGCCTCATGTCCTCATCTGTAACTAGGGGTAATTACAATAAGCTACCCTTATATATGTTTCAAGCATTACGAAACATCATTATGATGATGTTTGTAAGATGTTTAGCACAGCGGAGGGCAAGAATAGCCCTGTAGTATTTGGTACAGGTAGGAAAATGTTCAAGCTATCTGAGAGACTTGGCTTTTCACCTGCACTTTGAAAAAGGAGAAGCCCCATCTGCCATCAGTGCCTTCCACTAGTCCTTTATTGGTCAACTATCCCTGCTACGAAGTGCTGCCTTGTGTCTCTCTGAATGGTAGCTGAGCCCATCTCCCTTGATCTGCCCTGAGTGAGCCTGATAGCCTTGGGGCCCCATCACCATAGAGGTGCCTAGACTCCTGCCACCTACAGGACCTGTCTCTAATTCCCACTAAAGAGCTCACAGAAGACTGGTCCTGCTCAAACAGCAGGTAAACTGCCTGGATTAAATAATGTCATGTGCAGGCACAGATATCCCCTTCTCCCATCACTGTCCTTGAGCCATACACTAAGACCTATCACGGGAGGCATAAAACCTTCCCAGGACCAAGGCAGGAGAGACCAATCCGGAGGTGAGCGAGGGGCCAGGATGAGGGGTTTCTAGGCTATGAACACACACACACACACACACACACGAATATGGACACATATGAGAATGCATGAGTAAGTAACACACAAACTCAGGGATACCCAGACACTTGAGTACACGATAACATTATTTAACTTTTCCAGACCTCAGTTCTCCTATCTGTGAACAGGAATAATAAAGTGGGAATGTTGTTAGGATTACACACAAGGTACCTAGAACACTGCCTGACCCAGAGCATGCACTCAGTTTTTGTTAGCTATGATGTATCATAGCTAGAAAACGTCATGTATTATATGTATTACAGCTAGAAAATACATGTAATGGACACGGACAGAGAAGGGAACACATGTACGCCCAGAGCCGCAGGATCAGATCACAGGCCACCCGAGTCTGACCATAGCTGCAATGTGCAGGTGCCCATCCAAGAGAAAGCCTGCTGGTGGCAGTGGGGTAGGGCCACATGGTTTGGCCTTAGCCCATTTAGGCCTGGTCTATTTCAGCTAAACAGCTGCAGCAAAGAAAATGAAATTGCTCTGCAAACTCAAATGAGCAGAATTTTGAGATGAAGCCTGGAGAGAGGGAGGGTGTGAGCAGAATCAGAAAGCTGACCCTTTTAAAGAGGTCAGCTAGTCTCTTTCAAGCTGTCTAATGGCTGGGCCTACGTCATAGCTCCCACCCCACCCCCTGACTCTTCTTCAGTGGATGGTGTATTGCCAGCAGCACCTGACATGACAGATGTCTGGAGATGATCAAAGAAAGGGGGCTGTGTTCCACATCTGAGTTAATGCACCCTCAGGAGACACTCAGAGGCAAGGGACAGGATGTGGAATTCAGTGCAGCAGGAAATGAGAGCAAGCTGACCAGAAAAAAAGGGGAAGAGGCCTGTGGCCATTCCCAGATATCACTAAGATAGGCGTGGGGCCATTACAATGGCTGGAGGATGCGGGACCACCCAGGTGGCCAACTTTTGGGTGATAAACAGAGCAGAAATAGGAGCAGGTATATCCAATTGTCTCTAAAACAATATCCTCACCTGCTAAGGGAGGCTGGAGGGAAGGGTGTGGAGATTGTGTGGGTTTAGTAAGAGAAGACTCTGTGAAATGTGGGTGTGGGGCAGAGGAAAAGCTGCAAGGTGGTCAACTTGAAAGCAGTGCAGGCAATATCTTGAGGGAAGTAAATTTCTCCAGGAACTTTCCTAGAGGAAAGTTCTTCCAGGAACTTTCTCTGCAATTCATCAGGAGATTACCTGTGATCCGGCACTGATTCTATTTAAGAGGAGTCTGTGCATGGCCCTCGGATAATTAGTCCCTATCATCTTTCTTTCAAGGTCAAAGGTACCCAATAGCTCTATGATTAATGTTCACTGATTCTGGCCGTCAGGTGGGATGAAAGGACGGGATCAGGTGCTTTTGAAGAAAAGGTGGCCATCTGGATGGTGCAGGTGCAAGGTGGCTGGACTGGAATGGAAGGTGGCAGATGGTTTTGTTCTTTGAAGGAAGACAAATTAGGGAACACAGATGACAGATGGGCAGATGTTGGGTCATTGTGAAAGGGGTTTGCCCAGAGTGGGGGTGCCTGGTGGTGGGGAGAAACAAAGATTTTTTTTTCTACTTAAAGTTGGGCTGAGTACAAGAATTTCATCGCTATTTATTAACTGCTTTTCAAACTTTGCCCATAAATGCCATAGGAATGTCTTTATGGCAGACAAGTTTGGGAAATAACTCAACCAATAAAAAGAAGAAAAAGGCGAGGCCAGGCAGACCCACCATCCCTTATGTCCTGCTCTAGGAGGCTGTCCTAGGGGCTGTTTCTGGTCTGCAATCCCAAACGGTAAAACAGCTCTGAAAACTACACATTTTTAGAAGAAATCAGTTGGCAGTACAGCCTGACCTGAGTTGACCTGAAGATTTTTGTCATTCTTATCCTCTGTAATGTGAACTTCGGTGCAGAAATATTGATACATTTGGCTATTGAGTACTGCCCCAGACTCTATGAGGGTTTTAGATAACACAGGTAATATGTACTATATTAATTTTCTAAAATCCAAGAAGTTCTGGATTCCGAAACACATCTCGCCCCAAGGGTTTGTGGACAGGTCCCCCCTCCTCCACGGATAGCTGAGAGTAAATGCAGAGTAGGCTGCCTTGCCGTGGGTCTCAGCGCGGGTTGCTCAGGTGTAAGAGAATGGGAGAGGCTCCAAGGAAAGGCTGCATCTCCTGGTAGGAGCACACCTGTGGAGGGGGGAGAAGGGAGCTGGGGGGTACACGCCCAGGCAGGTTCCATCAGACTTGAGGTGTGAAATTAACAACGAGGGAGGGAAGACCTCAGGAAAGCCATCCTCCTGAAACAAATGACAATTCACTCTGAAATTGTGCTAATAATTACAACATTTCTGATGGCAATTTAAAAAGCATACTCATTCGATGAGATCCACCTGCAAAGCTACTCCTGTACTTTTCAAAACACATTTCAGAAATTTGGGGTGTGATTTTCTGTCCTTTGACTCATCTTCCTTCTCTCCATCAGGTGGCTCCCCTATCCTGTGCCCCCATTCAGTGTCCGTCCCTCAGGGGGGCTGGTGAAAAGGAAAGCTGAAGTGGGCGGGGCGCAGAGCCAGGAGAATCACCATAAATAGTTCCACCTTCTTCATCCTTCTCATTGAAGTGCTGCTGAGCTTCCCCAAACAGCCACATTCGCAGCACAGCCCCAGAAGCATTGGTGTCACCCAGGATCTAGCACCAGGTAAGAGAAGGGGGTGGCTACAAAGAAGGGGAAAAGTCAGAGGGGCCCTGTGGCTGGCAGCTTCAGAGCAGCCTGAGGAGAAAGGCTACATAAGTAAATAAATGCACACCCACAGGATTCTTATAATAAAAGAGAAAACATTTCTTGGATAATTTTTAAAAATGGAGCTTACTTCAAAAACAAGTATCTTGTGTGGGGCTTATGCAGAGAGCCCTGATTGATGTGCACGTTTAATAATGGTTTTGCCATAGATACAGAGGTACATTTTTAATGATGCTTTTGTTGATGTTACCAACAGCACAGGACCTTAAATGCGGCTCCCAACCAGTGAGTGGTTCTGTGGGGACCACACTGAGCATTCGTTTAACAGCACTCTATTAGAGAGGCTGCAGGAGCAGACCATCCTGGAGTCTCCCACGTGGGGCGCGCGTGCGCAGAGATGCTGACAGGGCAACACTTAATAGGTAGGGGAGGAGGTGGCCCTGGGTGGGGAAGCTGGAGTCCTCTTCACAGATGTAAAGGACTTCCAAAGGAGGACTCAGGGAACTGGGACCATGGACAGAATCTCTCTAGTCACCTTCTGTCTGACTGCATAGAAGGAAGAATGCTTGCTAACAATGGAATGGGCCGCGGTGGGAAGTACTGAGCTCCTCATTACGGGAGGTGTTTAAGCAGAGGCTGGCAAATCCTTGAAAGAAATGCTGCAGAAGAAATTCATGTATCAGATAGGGAATTAAAATAGATAAGTTAGGAAAGACAGAGGAGAGAAGGTTTCAAATCCTGGGGCTGAGGGCGCAGCAAATTACTACTGTCTTTCAGAACTACCGCTCTGCCTCTCTCCCAAATCTTAGACCACGTGTCGCTGAACTTGGTGGACAAGCATGTCCCTCAAGCTGTTGGGGAGGAGAGGTTGAGAAACTCTAGGCTGATGCTCTCACCTGGGTATTTGGAGCAACAAATACCTGGGTAAGTGTCATGGAGGAGAGAAGTACTGAGAAGAGTTTCCTAGGAGTATTTCAGCTCAGAAAAGCAAGCTGAGGTCACATTTGACAAAAAGCAGACGTTCCACGTTCTTCCCCATGCAAGCAGGATCCCCCAAACCCATTGTGTCCACCTTGCCTAGCTAGGGGCTGCTTCTGGCTTGTAGGAAATGGAATACAAAAGACTGTGGTGTCAGCAAGTATTTAAAACCAGGAGCGACGTGGAACTGTCTCCTTTATTTCTATCTCCCCCTGCTTGTCTTCTCACTCAGCGGTCTCCAGTAGAACTTCCCACAATGGTGGAAGTGCTCTCTGCTGTGCAGTACGATAGCCACTAATCACAGGTGGCTACTGAACACTTGCAGTTGGCTAGGGTGAATGAGGAACTGAATTTTAATTAAAAAAAAATTTTCATTGATGTGATTTAAATAGCCACATGTATCTACTATATCACATGTCTACTATATCAGACATGATATAGTAGCCACATGTCTACTATATCAGACAGCACAGCACTTCACTATTGTTTGAGAGCAGAAATGATATATTTAAAGATCTTTGTATCTCCAGCCCCTAAGTTGATATTTGATAAATAATGAATGAAGATGAGAACGTTCTGGGATTTTTCTGGAGAAGGCATGGTTAACATCTGAATGCTAAAGGGCTGTGTTTAGTAGATTAAGGGAGAAAGCAAATCACTAGAGATTGTTGGCTGCTTTGTATGCAGTTTTGTTCCCTCGGTGGCTTTGGGAATTTCTGCCATTTTAACGCTAGTTTGATGTGTTTTTATAAATGTACACAAATGTGTAACCACCCCCCAAATCAAGATATAGATATATATTTATATCACTACACAAAGTCCCCTCTCATCCAGGGTTGGTTTCGTTGGTTTTATGCTCTGCTGTCACTGTCTTGAAACTTCATAATTTTTGAACAAGGGGCCTACGTTTTCATTTGGCAGGGGACCCCACAAATTATGTAGCTTACTGCTTGCCCTCCTTTGCAGTTGATTGCCATCAAGCAACCGCTGATCTGTTTTTGTCACTATAGATTAAATTGATTCTTTTTTATAGTTTTGCATAAATGGACGCATAAAGTATGCACTCCTTTGTATCTGATTTCTTTTATTCAGAAGGATGCTCTTGAAATTCATCCTTTTGTATGGTTAGTAATAGTTTGTTTCATTTTTATTGTTGAGTAGTATTTTATTGTGTGGATATACCACAATGAGTCTATCCATTCATTTGTTGATGGACATTTAGGTAGCTTATAGCATTGTCTATTATAAATAAAGCCATTGTAAACTTTTGTGTATAAGTTGTTGTGTGGACATAGGCTTTCATCATTGGGGATTTTTTTGCTAGATATTTTTCTTATTGATTTCTAATTTAATTCTGAGTAGGCAGAGAACATATAATTTAATATTTCTATATTTATTGAGACTTGTTTTATGGCCCAGAATATCGTCTACCTTGGTGAATGTTCCATGTGCATTTGAAAAAAAAAATTGTGTTTTGCTGTGTTTGGTGGAGTAGTCTGTAAATGTCAATGAAATCAAGTTTGATTATTGTTCAAATCTCCTATACACTAGCTGCCCTTCTATTTGTTCTATAAATTAATAAGAGGCATGTTGAAATATCCAACTATAATTGTGGGTAAAGTCTATTTCTCTTTCTAGTTCTGTTTGTTTTTGTTTCATACATTTTGAAGTTTTGTTGTTAGGTACATAAACATCTCAGATTGCTATGTCCTCTTGGTGAATGGACCCTTTTATCATTATGAAATATCCATCTTTGGTGATACTCTTTGAACTAAAGTCTACTTCATCTAATATTAATATAGTTATGTTAGCTTTCTCATCATCAGTGTTTGCATGCTATATCTTTTTCGATAAAAGATCTTTTTTACCTTTTCTGTGTCTTTATGATTAACGTGGGTCTCTTATAAACAGCATATAGTTGGGTCTGTTTTTTGTTTGTTTTTAAATCCAGTCGATATTTCATTTTATCTTCACTTTTCAGCTATATGTCTTTGTTTTATTTTTTTAAGTTTTTAGCTATATATCTTTGTTTTATTTTTTAATGGTTATAGTAGGATTTACAGTGTATTTCTTTAACTTATCACAGTCCCCATTTAAATAATATTATGCCATTTCAGGTATAATATAGAACTTCAGAACAATATATTTAAGGCCCTCATCCTTTGTACTATTGTTATTATACATTTTACTCTGTTATAAACCCCACACTATATTGTTATTATATTTTTCTCTAAACAGTCAGTTACCTTTTAAGTAAATTTTAAAATTAGGAAAAAATCTTTCAGATTTATTCACTTGTTTACTATTTCTGGCACTTTTCATTCCTTTGTGTAGGTCCAGTATTCCATCAGAATCATTTTTGTTGTTTGAAAAGGTTATATTTATTTTATTAAAAATTCCTATTTATATTTATTAAAAAGCTTAATAATATTTTATAGAATAGGTTTGTTGACAATGAATTCTCTCAGCGGGTTTTTTTTTTTTTTTTGTCTAAAAGAATCTTTAATTCACTTTAGTTTTGAAGGATATTTTCACTTCTTATAGAATTCTAAATAGATTTTTTTTTTCCCCTTTCAGCAGTTTAACGATGCCATTCCATTATCTTCTGGCTTGCATTTTTTTTTCTTCTGGTGATAAATCTATGGTAATTCTCACTGTGTTTTCTTTATGTTGTGCATTGTTTATGCTATCTACCTTTAAGATTTTCTCCTTATCCTTGAGTTTCAACAACATACCTTCATGTAGTTTTATTTGTATATACCCTTCTTGGTATTAGTTCAGCTTATTAGATATGTGGCTTGAAAATTTTTATCAAATTAGGAAAAATTTCAGATATTATTTCACCAAGTATTTTTCTGCTCCCCACCTCCTCCACATATGTCCAATCACTTGACATGTTTTCATAGCTCATAGACTCTTAAATTTTTTCAGGTTTTTTTTCTTCTCTCCATATGTCAGTTTTGAGTTTCCATTATGTTCAAATTCATTTGCCTTTTCTTCATCAGTGTTTAATCTGCTGGTAATTCTATCCAATCATTTTTTCATATCAGATATTTTATGTTTTTGTCCCTAGAATTTCTATTTGTTCTCTTTTATATCTTTCATTTCTTTCTCATTATGTCTATTTATATTAGCATATTTATAATAGCTGTTTTAACATCCTTGTTTGCTTATTCCAAAACGCTGTCATTTCTGGGTATGCTTCTATTGACTATGCTTCTATTGACTGATTTGTTTTCCTAATTATGGCTCATATTTTCTTGCATCTTTATGTGTCTAGTAATTTTTATTGGGTGTTAGGCATTGTCACAGTTGCCTTTCTGAGTGGACAATTTTTGTTTTTCTGTGTAAAGAATATTGAACTTTGTTTCGGCAAGCACTTAAGGAACGTAAGATCAGCTCAATTTTTTGAACATTTGCTTTTAAGTATTGTTAAGGCAGGCTGAGACTAGCCTTTTCTTTAGGTCTATTGTAGCCCTTACTACTAAGCTGTAACTCTTTTAGGGTTTCTATTGAGTGTTGCAGGTGTCCAGTGAGATCTTTCCTCTCTGACTGGATTTCTACCACCTCACAATCCCGGGTAAGCTCTGGGCTTTGTTCAGCACAGAGACCAGCACTTCTTTGCATAGCCTCTTGAAGTTTCACCCCATGCATTCACAGCTCAGTTTTCAGCAATAGACACAAGGAGACCCCTATGTAGATTCCTAGAACTCCTTCTCTGTATAGTTCTTTCCTCTTTGGTACTTTGCCCCCATCTCATAAATCTCAACTGGTTTATCCTGTCTGAACCCTGATCTCTGTCTGCCTAACTTGGCAAGACTTCAGTGCCAGTTTCTTCATCTGTGCCACTATCTGGAAAACTGGCTTCTGGCAGAAAGCCATGGTAATTGTAGGGCTCACTTTGTTTCCTGACTCTCCTAGATCATAGTCCTGCATTGATTGTTGCCCAGTATTTGGAAACTTCTGTTTTGTATAATTTGTCCAATTTTCTCTTCTTTTTTTTTTAAATAGTGAGAGGACAAGTCTTTACTTTATCATGACTGGAAGATAAAGATGAGGTTTTTTAAAAGATCGCATTCATAGCAGTGGTAACTCTAAACATTTTTCACTGAGCTACATACAAAGGGATTTTGAGAACAAGAAAGGACTTTGGAGAATCTGAGGTGTGAGATTTGACAGTGGTAGCAAGGCCCAGGATTTCAGAAAAGGGATCTCAGAAGAAAATCTGACAGTTCAGGATAGAAAAATTGTCATTTCTGATATGCAGGCTGAGAATAGGATGGGAAAATGATTTGAGTATTTTCTATCTAAACATTATTATTTGTTTCTACTTGAAGCAGAGAACCCAATATGAGATGAACTAGGGCCTTTTCTTCTAAGAACTGGATCTCAACCTTGGCTACATACTAGAATCATCAAGGGAGCTTTTACAAATTGTGATGCTCAGACTGTATTGACACAATAAGTCAGTCTCTGGGGTGGGCTCAGGCATCTGTACTTTTTAAAGCTCCTTAGGTAATTCCAGAGTGTCACCAAGGT
Source organism: Rhinolophus hipposideros (assembly GCF_964194185.1). Lineage (NCBI taxonomy): Eukaryota > Metazoa > Chordata > Mammalia > Chiroptera > Rhinolophidae > Rhinolophus > Rhinolophus hipposideros. Next base: position 33,954,194 of record NC_138060.1, on the reverse strand, counting down.
TGAGAACCACAGCTGCAAGGTGCTTCACAGCCAGCATGGAGGCTGTAGATGTTTCTTCCTGAGGAGCTGTATCAGGTGCTTTCACTGGTATGTGTCTCACTTACCACCCTCTCCCTTTACTTTCCTGAGTATCTTCTCATCTTGTCCTTGTTCTGCTTAGAAAGAGACATAGGTGATGAGTCAGTGGGGAAGGCAAGGCAAGATGTGCAGTGGGGAAGAGGACAGAGTGGATCCAAAAAGGGGCAAGGAGGCAGAAGCAGAGCAGAGACTGCAGAGGTAGAGAGGCATTACCCCATCCCTTCCTCCTGTTCTCATCTTCGTTCCTCTTCTCAAAGCCCAAACAAGTCTGGAGCTAGCCAGCTTGGTTGGCAACTGTCCGAGTTCATCTGCCCACACTGCCTGGCCACAGTCCTGCTTAAGGGTGATAAAAAAAGGTCCTGGAAGTCCCTTCTTATTTACTGAGGAAGTGTGGGCTTGTCTCCTGGGAACAGAGTCCACTAACTTTCTGTGATGGAAAGTGCCGTGGGTCAGAGCTTTTGCGTTGCCCGGACTCCCAGTGTGACTGGGTCAGTTGCTTCTCCTCTTTGCAACTCAATTTCGCTACCTGTAAAATTAGGGGGCCAAGCTGCATGGTTTCATCTCTGATAATTTGGACATGTGTAGGCAGACTTGTGTCCCTTTGGGATGGCTACTGAAGTTGGCTCTGAGGATCCTTTTCTCCTCCAAGATGTGTGACATCTGCTAGGTATTGGTGTCCCCTCCTGAGCATGCCAACTCAAAGGTACAGGTTGGAAATGGAGATTTTTGGCAACTGAGAAGATGGCCGGAGGATTGTTGGATGTGTAATATAGCGTGTAGTGAAATTTGGACCTTCACCTGGACTTTCTTTTCTTTTCCTTTAAAACTTAGAAAAATGACTGTTTTGTAAGGGTCATATTTTGAAAGGAGCCACTCAGAATTCCCACTGGTGGTACAAGAAGGGATAGACCTGGTGTCTCTTGGCTGAGTGTATGTTGTGGAAAGTCCTGGGGACTGGGTGGGTCAAGGGTAGACAGCCAGATGGAAGATCCTCTAACAGGATCCTGTTCTTGGAGGATGCCTGGGAGCTGAGAGAAGCCAGTATAACAAGGGAGTCTGCTGAAAGGCTGAGCTGGGGTTTCTATGAGATGCTTGGAGCCACAGTGGAGAGGAATTTTAGTGCATGGAATAAGGCGCTGATGGGAAAACCCGGTCTCCAGGCTGGGCCCCACAGTGTTGTTTTGGTGGAGTACAACCCATCCACCAGCAGAGAGATGCTCTCTCAAGGACACTGGGCAGAAGGGGCAGCAGTGCTGGGGCCAAGGATGAATGAGGAGGCTGTCTGCAAGCCTGTTTGAGGCCTGGCTCTAGAGTCCACATGAGACGGCCCACCCTGGAGCCCCTAGAAACATCTGGGGAGCAGACCTTCAGAGAGTCAAGATACCCAGCTTTGGGAGGGCAAGGCCTGCAGTAGAAAAAGAAACGGTTCTTCCTTTGCAACTAGGGGCTGCCAAGACCCAATGCATGAGGCTACTCCTCATAGCACTTACCTCACAGTGCACAGAAACACCGCACAGAACAGGGTGAAGAGCTGATTATGACAGAAAATGTGTAGGACTCGGTGCCTTCGGTTGTGTTTATGGAACTGCTGCTGTGATTTTCATCATTGCTAATGACCCATCACAGGAATGTTTTCATGAACTGTGGCCCAATGTACATGGATGCTTTTGTTGACTTCTGTTTGGTAACCAGGGTACCACTATCCAGCCCTGTCCCTCACATTTGTGAGGCCCAGGCCAAGAGTGCAAATGGAGTCTTACATACTTAAACATTATAAATTCAGCAAACAACCAAATTAATAATGTGCATTATTTAATATTGCAAAATGTTATCTATATATGGGGTGCCAAAAAAATGTATACACATGACTTGTATTCATCTTTTATTATTGGTATATATTGAGTACTACAATTTTTTTTTTTTTTTTTTTAATTAATTTTATTGGGGTGACAATTGTTAGTAAATTTACATAGATTTCAGGTGTACAATTCTGTATTACATCGTCTATAAATCCCATTGTGTGTTCACCACCCAGAGTCAGTTCTCCTTCCATCACCATATATTTGATCCCCCTTACCCTCATCACCCTCCCCCCACCCCCTTACCCTCTGGTAACCACTAAATTATTGTCTGTGTCTATGAGTTTTTGTTTCTCATTTGTTTGTCTTGTTCTTTTTGGTTTATATACCACATATCAGTGAAATCATAGGGTTCTCTGCTTTTTCTGTCTGACTTATTTCACTTAGCATTATTCTCTCGAGATCCATCCATGTTGTCACAAATGCTCCTATATCATCTTTCCTTAACGCCGAATAGTATTCCATTGTGTATATGTACCACAACTTCTTTATCCATTCATCTATCGAAGGACATTTTGGTTGTTTCCATGTCTTGGCCACCGTAAACAAAGCTGCAATGAACATTGGCGTACACGTGTCTCTATAGAGAAATGCTTTTATATTTTTTGGGTAGATACCCAGGAGAGCGATTGCTGGGTCATATGGTAATTCTATTCGTAATTTCTTGAGGAACCTCCACACTGCCTTCCATAGCGGCTGCACCAGTCTGCATTCCCACCAACAGTGTATGAGAGTTCCTTTTTCTCCACAGCCTCTCCAACACTTGTTACTATTTGTTTTGTTGATGAAAGCCATTCTGACTGGGGTGAGGTGATATCTCATTGTGGTTTTCATTTGCATTTCTCTGATGATTAGCGATGTTGAGCATTTTTTCATATGTCTATTTGCCATTTGTATATCCTCTTTGGAGAAATGTCTCCTCAGGTCCTCTGTCCATTTTTCAATTGGGTTGTTTGTTTTTTTGTTGTTGAGTTTCATGAGTTCCTTGTATATTTTGGATATTAGCCCCTTATCAGAGGAACTGTTTGCGAAAATCTTCTCCCATTCAGTTGGTTGCCTCATTATTTTGTCAATAGTTTCTTTTGCTGTGCAGAAGCTTTTCAGTTTCATATAATCCCATTTGTTTATTTTAGTTTTTACTTCCATTGCCTTTGGAGTCAAATTCATAAAATGCTCTTTGAACCCAAGGTCCATAAGTTTAGTACCTATGTTTTCTTCAATGCAGTTTATTGTGTCAGGTCTTATGCTTAAGTCTTTAATCCATTTTGAATTAATTTTGGTACATGGTGACAGATAGCAGTCCAGTTTCATTCTTTTGCACGTAGCTATCCAATTCTGCCAGCACCATTTATTGAAGAGGCTGTCTTTCGTCCATTGTATGTTTTTAGCTTCTTTGTCAAAAATTATCTGTCCATATTTATGTGGTTTTATTTCTGGGTTCTCAATTCTATTCCATTGGTCTATGTGTCTGTTTTCCCGCCAATACCAAGCTGTTTTTATTATTGTAGCCCTGTAGTACAAGGAAAAATCAGGGAGTGTGATACCTCCAGTATTGTTCTTTTTTTTTAATATTGCTTTGGCTATTCGGGGTCTTTTGTGGTTCCAAACAAATCTGATGATTTTTTGTTCTATTTCTTTAAAAAATGCCATTGGGATTTTAATGGGGATTGCATTAAATCTGTATATGGCTTTGGGTAATATGGCCATTTTAACTATGTTGATTTTTCCAATCCATGAGCACGGAATGTCTTTCCATTTCTTTGTGTCTTCTTCAATTTCTTTCAAAAATGTCTTATAGTTTTCAGCATATAAATCCTTCACATCCTTGGTTAAGTTTATTCCTAGGTATTTTATTCTTTTTGCTGCAATTGCAAAAGGAATTGTTTTTTCTATCTCTTTTTCTGAGATTTCATTGTTGGTATATAGGAAAGCAATGGACTTTTGTACGTTGATTTTGTAGCCAGCAACTTTACTGTATTCATTGATTGTTTCTAATAGCTTTTTGGTGGAGTCTTTAGGGTTTTCTATATATAGCATCATGTCATCTGCAAAGAGTGACAATTTAACTTCTTCATTCCCAATTTGGATGCCTTTTATTTCTTTCTCTTGCCTGATAGCTCTGGCGAGGACTTCCAACACTATGTTGAAAAGCAGAGGTGATAGGGGACAACCTTGTCGTGTTCCTGAACGTAGAGCAAAGGGCTTCAGCTTTTCACCATTAATTATGAGATTAGCTGAGGGCTTGTCGTATATGGCCTTTATTATGTTGAGGTATTTTCCTTCTATACCAATTTTAGTAAGTGTTTTAATCATAAATGGATGTTGTATCTTATCAAATGCTTTTTCTGCATCAATTGATAGAATCATATGATTTTTGTCCTTTCTTTTGTTTATGTGATGTATCACATTGATGGATTTGCGAATGTTGAACCATCCTTGTGCCCCGGGGATGAACCCCACTTGGTCGTGATGAATAATCTTTTTAATGCATTGTTGTATTCGATTTGCTAGAATTTTGTTTAGGATTTTAGCATCTGTATTCATCAGAGATATAGGTCTGTAGTTTTCTTTTTTTGTGTTGTCCTTACCAGGTTTTGGTATCAGGGTAATGTTGGCCTCATAAAATGAGTTAGGGAGTACTGACTGTTCTTCAATTTTTTGGAAGAGTTTGAGCAGGATTGGTATTAGATCCTCTTTGAAGGTTTGGTAGAATTCACTGGTGAAGCCATCTGGTCCAGGACTTTTGATTTTGGGAAGGTTTTTGATGACTGATTCAATTTCGTTACTGGTGATCGGCCTGTTAAGATTTTCCAGTTCTTCATGATTCAGCCTTGGAAGGCTATATGTTTCTAAGAACTTGTCCATTTCTTCTAAGTTATTAAATTTGGTGGCATATAGTCCTTCATAGTATTCTTGGATAATCCTTTGTATTTCTGTGGTGTCCGTGATAACTTCCCCTTTTTCATTTCTGATTTTGTTAATTAGTGTCTTCTCTCTTTTTATCTTAGTGAGTCTAGCCAAGGGTTTGTCGATTTTGTTAATCTTTTCAAAGAACCAGCTTTTTGTCACATTAATTTTTTCTATTGTCTTTTTGTTCTCTATTTCATTTAGTTCTGCTCTGATTTTTGTTATTTCCTTTCTTCTGCTGACCTTGGGTTTCGCTTGTTCTTCTTTTTCTAGTTTTTTAAGGTGTAACATGAGGTTATTTATTTGGGATTTTTCTTGTTTCTTGAGATAGGCCTGTAATGATATAAATTTCCCTCTTAAAACTGCTTTCGCGGCATCCCAAAAATTTTGGTAGGATGTATTTTCATTGTCATTTGTTTCTATGTATCTTTTGAGCTCTCCTCTAATTTCTTCTTTGACCCAGTCGTTCTTTAAAAGTATGTTGTTTAATCTCCATGTATTTGTGTTTTTTCCTGCTTTCTTTTTGCAGTTGATATCCAATTTCAAAGCTTTGTGATCAGAGAATATGCTTGGTATGATTTCAATCTTCTTAAATTTGCTGAGGCTGATTTTGTGTCCCAATATATGGTCTATCCTTGAGAATGTTCCATGTACACTAGAAAAGAATGTATAGTCTGATGTTTTAGGATGAAGTGCTCTATATATGTCAATTATGTCCAATTCATCTAATGTGTCATTTAGGGCTGCGATTTCATTATTTATCTTCTGTTTGGATGATCTATCCATAGCTGTCAATGATGTATTTAAGTCCCCTAGTATAATTGTGTTTTGGTCAATTTCTCCCTTTAGTTCTGTTAGTAGTTGCTTGGTATATTTCGGTGCTCCCTGATTGGGGGCATAAATATTGATGACTGTTATGTCTTCTTGTTGTATAGTCCCCTTTACCATTATGAAATGTCCATCTTTGTCTCTTGTTATCTTTTTCACTCTGAAGTCTGTTTCATCGGAAATCATTATGGCAACACCTGATTTTCTCTGGGTACCATTTGCTTGGAGTGTCAATTTCCACCCTTTCACTTTGAGTCTATGCTTGTCCTTGTAGCTGAGATGTGTCTCTTGTAGGCAGCATATGGTTGGGTTTAGTTTTTTGATCCAATCTGCTACTCTGTGTCTCTTTATTGGTGAGTTCAGTCCATTTACATTTAGGGTGATTATTGATATGTGAGGATTTCCTGTCATTCTGTCTTTAGTTTTCTGGTAAGGCTGTGTCTCCATTGTTTCTTTGCCTTTTTGTTGTTGTCTGTTATTTCTGTGTGGTGGTATTCTATGATGTTTCCCTCTGTTTCTTCTTTTATTACAGTATATATTTCAGATTTGGATGTTTTTTGAGTGGTTACCCTTGAGTTTATGTAAAAGAAAGTTTGATATTTAGAGTATTCCAGTTTCTTCAGTACGCTTACTTTCTCTATTCCCATATTCCAGTTCAGGCCTTTACGCTCCCCCTTTTTATGTTTCGGTTGCCACAAGTTGTCCCTGTTGATGGTGGTCTAATAGCCTCCTTTAGTATTTCTTGTAGTGCAGGTCGTGTATTAGAAAATTCCCTCAGCTTCTGGATGTCTGGAAAGGTCTTTATTCCTCCTTCATATCTAAAGGAGATCTTTGCTGGATATATTATTCTTGGCTCATGATTTCTCTCTTTCAATAGTTTGAATATTTGGTTCCATTCCCTCCTAGCTTGTAGAGTTTCTGCTGAAAAATCTGATGATAATCTAATGGGCTTTCCTTTGTAAGTTACCGTCTTCTTTTCCCTGGCTGCCTTGAGGATTCTTTCTTTGTCATTGATTTTAGACAGCTTCAATACAATGTGCCTTGGTGAAGGCCTGTTGGGATTGAGGTAATTAGGTGTTCTATTTGCTTCTTGGATTCGAGGATCCAGTTCTGTCCACAAGTTTGGGAAGTTCTCATCGACGATTTGTTTGAATATATTCTCTGTTCCCTTCCCTCTTTCTTCTCCTTCTGGTATGCCCATTATTCTTATATTGCTCTTTCTGATGGAGTCAGAAAGTTCTTGTAGAGTTCTTTCATTTCTTTTAAGTCTCAAGTCTCTTTCTTCTTCCCTCTGTGTAAATTCCAGGTTCCTATCTTCGATGTCACTGATTCTTTCCTCCATCTGGTCAACTCTACTACCTAAGCTGGATATTTTATTGTTAATTTCTTCTATTGAGTTCTTAATCTCCAGAAATTCTATTTGGTTCTTTTTCAAGATTTCAATCTCTTTTGTAAAATGCTCATGGTGTTCTTTGATTGTGTTTCTGAGTTCATTAAACTGCCTTTCTGTGTTTTCTTGCATCTCGTTCAGTTTTTTCAGAATTGCAATCTTGAATTCTCTGTCATTTAAATCACAAAGGTCCATATCTCTAAGTTCCTTTTCTGGAGACTTTTCACTTTCTTTCTGAGCTATCTTGTTGCCTTGGTTATTCATGGCAATCACTGATTTACTATTTCTCTTCCTAGACATCTACAGGAGTGTCTTCTGCAACAGGTTGATAGGTATGCGAAGAGCTTTTGGAGTTCCAAAGCTCTTTCTGCACCAGATTCAGAGCCCGTTTGTTTCAGCAGTTCTGTTTACTCCTGCAGGGATCCGCCCAGATAGGTGGGGCCAGGGGCGGGGTGAGTTGTGAGAGGTGGCCCAGAGCAATGGCGGCGACCACCACCACAGCCAGTCCTGCTTCCACAGCTCCCTCCCCTTTGCCGGAACTAGTTGAGCTGCGAATCTGTATCTGCGGTCCACAGTTCTCAGAGCAGCAAATATTCTGTCCTTTGATCCGACACTGCTACTTTATCGCTTCTAGCACCGGGCAGGTGGGGGCGGGGCGAGCTCTGGGAGGGTAGGGAGGGGGCGGCTAGTCTCCGTGCCTAAGGCTTCCGTTCTCCGCTCGGCAGTGAGGGCTTAAACCACTGATTTCAGCCCTCTTCCCTCAGTCTTTGCTCCGAGGTCTGCCGTGAGCGAGCGTTGGGTTCAGCGGTTTTGTATGCTGCCCCCTCAGCCCTGTGGGCTGTAAGCGGAGCCCTAGCAGTCCGAGTCCTTCCCTCTCCCGCAGCGGCGGGAGATCCGGGAGCAGAGGGCTCCGAGCACTGAGCTAGGTCTGTGTCCTGCGCCCGCGCGGCTCCGTCTCCGCACTTCTCCTCTCCCTCCTCCCCCGCTCGCGCGATTCACCCACCTGGAGGTGAATTCAGTAGTCGGCCTCTTCGTCTTCCCTGTCTGCTGTGCAAGGAGTCCTTTGTGGAGTTATTGTTGTCCGATTCGTTGTAACTTCCAGGGGAGCGTTACAGAGGCTCACCTCACGCCGCCATTTTTCTCCTTCTCCGAGTACTACAATTTTAATATAGGTTTTTCCTTAAAATGTGTATACATTTCTTGGATATATATATATATATATATATATATATATATATATATGGTTACTGTGAAGGCAGCACTAATTAATGACAGCATTCAGAACACACTTTGGAACATGATGAGAAGCAAGAAAGTGAATGCTTGGTGCTACTGGGAAATTATTTTCTGTTAAGCAAGAATCTATTGCATTCATACTGAGAGGAAGGATAGAGTAAGTTCATTTGTCTTTTCTTGATCTGAGCACTTCCATCTCTATTTAAGCATACTACCCATCTCTGATGTCACACCTTCACAGCACACAGAGAGTCATTTTCGTTTTGAGGATTCAGAGCAAAAGTTTTAGAGATGGATTTTCCTGGGCTCTGAATGGTGCTCTTCAAGAGGGTGGATGCTTAGGTTTTTGTGTTTGTAATATGTGGGGTGCTTGAAAGCATGGGGCCCTCTTTCTGGGCCGTCACTGTTTTGTTTTATTTTTATTTTATTTTATTTTATTTTTGGATCTCAGATACAGAGATTTTAGTTCAGCATATTCCTGGTACAATGTTATCTTTGGTATTTCCCAAGGCCTCTTAACAATGGATGTAAAATTCAGGACGAGGTTTTGAGAGAACTATCAAATTAGACTAAATGTACTGCTAAGATACTGGTTCTAATCTATTTTGAGAAACACTGCTTGTAATTAGTATAAGATCAATTCAGCTTAACCCTTGGATTATTTAAATCAAAACTGTTTTCAGATTCTTTTCTGAAAATATCAATAAATAACCTATTTAAGATCGGAAGGACTGACACCATTGGATGTAGACAAGTGTTTACAGAGACAGGTGTTTAGATTTCCCATGAGGAAAATAGAGGGAACCAAGAAAGTGGCGCTGAACTTGAAGGCGGGGCAGCCTAGATGTGAGGAATGTGTGGTAGAGCTCATCCTGCATCCCCATCACTGGCTTGTCCCCTGTGGCCATCCTTGGCAGTCAGCCACTGGTTAGCATGATCTGAGTTAGGCTCACAGGCCTTACAATCCCTGTGTTTCCTGCCCCTAGCAGGGATTGTCAGCCATTGTAGCTGATACTGCTCAAGCTTTGACGATGTTTCTGGTGTGTCCTCAAACCCCAGAGGCCTGCCTGTGCCCTCTGTGTCCACCTTCCCCGTTTCACCCTTACTATCTTCCCTGAAGGTCAAATGCTCTGCTTATGGAAGCTCTCCCTTGGCTATCAATCATGGCAATGGAGAATGGAATTGTGGGTGAGAGTACTACCACAAGCTGACCTTGTGATGCAGCCATAGGAGTGTGCTGCTCAGCTCTCCCTTCAAGAGAGAACCTGTAGATAGGAGTGTAGTGAACTGATAGCCTCTAGCTGCAGAGGCTTCAGGATGTGTTGCTGTGTTTGAGCTGAGACCACACTCTCCTGGGCAACAGCAGCAGGGGTACTAGGGCCTGACAATTCCTGTCCAATGCAGCGCCCCTCTAATGGACAGTCTTTATTTTAGAGCTCTGATGGGGCTGGTCGGGATTTTCTTGGGGGCCATATGACTCTGAGTCTTTCCCTGCCTACTTCTGCTCCTTCTTTCCTTTCCTCCTTCACAGTCATCCCCCTCAATAAATTTATTGCACTTCTAGTTCCATCCTGGTGTTTACTTCCCAGAGGAGGTGAATTGACATAATTTGTGAGAAAGTCTGTGTTAAAAAAAAAAATCATGTGTAGCTTTCAGCTGTTGGCAGAGGGGAAAAATGGTTTGAGGGTAGAGTGGGCTCAAAGCACTTGCCCATGAGAGCATGACTTGAGCAGGAAGTGAAATGGGGGAAAGGGTGGGCCCCTTGGTTTCTGTGCTTCCCTAGTTCTAGCCCCTTTTCTGTACAGAGTCTAGGGAGCCTGATACCCAGGTCTAGTGCTCCCCCCCTTCCTTTAGCCATTATTTGCTACTCATCTCCACTACTTGCAGGGTCTTTCAGCAGATGGAGTGCAACAGGGAAAAAACGGACAGTAAACCCTCTTTTCATTTGGGCAACTTGTCAATGTATAAATTTACATCTGTATTAATTACTTGTGCAAATATCTCTTAAGTGTCTGTCTATACCTCTGAATATAAGCTGTGTGAGCAAAGAGACCCTCTCTGTCCTGTTCAGAGTTGATTCCCTAGAACCAAAAAATAGTGTCCGAAACATAACAGCTACTCAATACTATTGGTTGATGAATAAGTAAGTGAAGAATAGTCACTTTTTATTCTTATGCTTCCAGCAGCTATAAGTACCAACCAAGAAATAAAAGGCAGTCGAATAGTTTAGTTTAGTTTAGGCAAAAAATATACCTCCCACGGCCACCTTCCGACTGGGCATGTTCCCTGTGGTATATCTATTCTTCCTCTCACTCCATCATTAAGCAATCTTTCCTTCCCGAATATCTGTCCTTGTGCTGGAAATGACATTCCTGTATTCAAAATGGATTAAAAAAATTTTTTTATTTCTTGTAGGATACCTGCCTCCCCGCCCTTGTGCACAGACTTCCCCAAGAGGCTAAAGCCAGCTCTGTCTGTGTTGGCCAACATGTTTAGGGTGCCCTGAGATTACTCCTACCTCAGAAAAGCCTGTGAGATGACATTCCAAAGAGTACTCCTCCCACCTTCTTTCATTTAAATAATTATAGGTCTCTTCCTCTTGAGGTCCTGAAAGAAGTTCCCCATGGGGCACAGTCCCTTGGAGGTAATCCAAATCCAGTTTTGGTGATGTGCACTGAGATTTTGAAAGCCATCCTCTATCAATTATCTCAGGCACTGAGCATACTAGCAAGTAGGGCTCTGGATAAAGTCCTGTGTTCCCTTCCTACGTGGTCACCTCAGGACACTAAGCCAATTAAAGGGCAAACTGCCGTACCAGGGACAAATCCTTTCAACAAAAGAGTCTCTTTCTACCTGAGTCTCACTCACTTAACTTGCTCTGTCTTTAAGAAAACATTATATTATATAGGAGGAAATTTCTCCTAGATCAAGGTGGGAAAGAATATGTTCATTTAATCATTTGTTCATTCAACAAGTGTTCATGACATGTGTACCCTGTACCAGCAATTGTTCTACGAGCTGAGGATGTGGCAATGAGCAAAACAGAGACCGTCCCTGCTCTCACAGAGCTTATGCTTTACAGGTGTTGAAAGACTATAAACAAGCAGAATATAAATGAGCAAGACGATTTCCAATAGTAATGAGTTCCAGGAAGACAATAGCATAGATAATGTAATAGAGGGGATGGGTTCTCTTTGGGCAGGGGCCCTTGTGGACAGAATTGCTAATTGGAGTTGGTGGTCAGGAAATAACTCACCAAGGAGATCCCATTTGAGCTCATACCTGAATAACCCCAAGAAACAAGTCATACAAAGATCTAGAGGTAGAGCTTTCTCAGATGGAAGAGCAAGGGCCAAGGTTGTAAGGTGGGAATGAGCTAGGTGTCTTTGAGGAATCAAAACAAAAGTCCAAGTGGCTGAAGTGCAATGAACTGGAGGGAGAGGAAGCGGTCAGAGATATAGATTATGTGGTAAAAATAACCAACATACTATACTAAGGAAAACTTTAACTATTCTATGTCCATCTCAATCTTTAGTCACCTAACTTATTGGAGCAGAGATCACTGATTGGTAATAATAGGATGTGGGAACTGAGGTGACTTTGGTCCCTTCCACAGTCATACCTACTGGCAGGTATTTGTAGAACCCTTCATTCCCACCAAGCTTCTGACTGGTCTCTGCCATATTTTACTCTCATCTGGGTCAGGTCAACAGAAGTGGCTTTGTACAGTCAGCATTCCAAACCAACTACAGAATTCCCATTTCAACAATTTCTGTTCCATGAGAGGAAAGTGGTTAGCCTGCTATGCTCTCCAGCGAGACCTCTGACTTCCACGTTACCTCCTCTGTTGCTATGCGACGTCAGGCCAAATCTGATTCAAAGAATTAACAGCAAGGCTTCACTGATCAGGCCAGGGCTTTACAGTTTTGCCGCACCTCCACTCATTTCCCCTCATGATTGCATCTTTTCCTACTTCCTGTTGACTGTTAGAGTCAGAAGCGTCTCTTGAGATTCACGCTTCCCATCCACTGAAGGAATCTTAGGGCCCATATCCTTGTCAGGTGGTTCTCCATTCTAGACAGGATTGTTCCTCTAAAGGGTAATCCGCCTGCCCTTTTCTGAAGGAGTGGTCCCTTTGATGGACAACTTCAGTTAGGAGAAAACTCATCTACCTATTGAATGGACATTTATCTTCCAGTAACATTCATTGACATGATTTTTGAAGAGAGTTTTTTTCCTTAGGATTTTGTCACTAGTTCCTCAGCTGCTCTTTCTAGTGAAATTTCCAGATCTTTCTAAATGCTCCCATATGCTTGTATCAGTTAGGACCCTTTTGGTAACAAATGACTGAAAATCCAAATCAAAATGATTTAAGCCCCAAAGGGAATTTATTGGCTCAATTACCCGAAAAGTCCGGGAAATGCTCCAGGACTATCATGGTCCAGGGGCTGGTTTCTCCCTGTCTAGCTTGACAAGCTTAGCTTTCCTTTGTGTTGGGTTCATTCTATGTGGTGGCCTTCAGAACTCCAGGCTCACAACAGGGTTTACAAGTGATGCTGTTTGGCGGTTCCTGATCACATTCCTGCTGGCTGAGCAGGGGTTAGAGAGGAGAGGTGGTCCCCCAGAAAGAAGTGAGATGCAGCTACCTGGAGAAAAAAATGAATAGGGACCAAAACAACAGAATTCCAACTAAACCAAGATTTAAAAGTACCCAATATGTCCCACTTCATCTGCTTGGGGTATAATTACAATCACATCTCTCTTCGCAGTATTCCAATTAAAGACCTCAAGTCTTCAATCTGAACTCTTCTTTTTTTCTGGAGTCTACCCTGCCAGGGTAAACCAAGAAGTGTTCAAGTTATTAACTTGTGTTTCATCCTGCCTTGTGGTGGGAGTAGAACCCAGACCTGTGCCAGAGGCCAGAAATGAGGCCTCACAGCTGATGCCCCTGAGGGCGTGGGAGACATCTGTCCTGTTGCTGCTGTGGCCCTTATCGCAAAAGTCTGTCACACTTTTCGTCACATGTGAAAACTTGTGGCCAGCTGGTATGGAGTCTCCTATTCAGGTGCACCCTCTGGCAGAGGCAGGAAATCCTCAGGTTGATGGAGGTGGACTTCCCACTCCTCCCCCTTCCCACACCTTTGTGCCATAGACTCGGCCAATAAGGTCCTCGACAAAGTATGTCCCAGGTTCCAGGCAGGCACATAAACAATTCTTTCATATTTGAGGACTTTTGAAAATGGAGAAGAATTACTACTCTTGTACTTTAATGGTTCATTCATCCATATTCCCCATTTACTAAATATTAACATTCCATTAACTTTATTTGCTCCATAGTTCTCTACATATTTACACAACACAGTTATAAATCAAAGCTCATTGAGACATATAAATTAAATTTCCCCATTGATGGAAAATTATTTAATCTTCTAAACATTTATAATATTCTAAATCATAGTCTAAAATTGAAAATCCATTATATCAGACTCTCTTAAAAGCTTCTAGTACTTTAAGAAATAAAGACTCCAAATATCACAGTGATTATAAAACTGATTATTAAACTTCTATTAAAATCATTTACAAAAGTGCTAGTACCTGGATTATTGATTATTTCTGTCTTCATCCTTATTCTTAATTTTATTCTAATATTTCATTGAAGTTCTCTTCCTAGGATTTACAGTGAATAAAATAAAAACCACCTATGATTTCTCTTTGTAGACTGCTTGAAACAACAGGTGCTTCTTGCAAATTCAGCTTCAAATGTGGTGAAGTTTGATTTAGCTCACAATGTTAATATAGGTTTACATCTGTATTATGTAGGGACTGGCAGTGGGAAGAAAAACAGAAGAAATTTAATTTTTCACTCTATATACTTGTATATTGTTGGAATGTTTTTTATCAAGCATTTATTGCCCCTTTAATAATAACTATAATTTTCAATGCTCTGAATAATAAAAACTAAATTGCCCATGGTAAGCACTGTTAATACTTTGCGCTTCTCTTCTAGTCTTTTCCTTGAGGCATCTATTTCTTTTTGCAAAATTAGAACCATAATCCATTTAAAATTTTTTCCTCTAGTTTTTAAACTTATTACATCACAAGTACTTTCTCGTGTTGTCAAATATTCTTGGGAAACATAGGGCTTGTAACAGCTGCATGATACTGTTTCATGGGGACGTACCATAATTCATTGAGTCATCCTCCTACTGTTGGCAAAGAATTGCTGCAAATCTGTGAAGTAGATGAAAGATTCATCCCATTTGAGTTTCTTATTTTCCAGATGAGAAGACTGCATTCTCTGAAGCTAGTCATTTGTCCAAGCATGTCCAGCTCGTCAGAGGTTTGGCTGGGACCTGGTCCCCCTGAGCCCAGACCTCTGTTCTTGCTGTCGTCATAAGCTGTCTCCTGGGCCTTTGTAAGGCACTTGTTGAAATCTAACTGTAGGGCACTGCCTACATTCTTTCTAAATTACATTTTGTAATTTGGGGCCCATTATTCCTGCCTGTCAAGATCATTTTTATCTTCTGTCAAATAACCATTAGCTAATGAGGGACAGTGTAGCCAACATCAGAAATTGTAGCTTGTTCTTCTATCAAGATGTGCTTCCTAAATCACCTCTGGGCCAACGAAGAGGAATTATTGTCATAACTTTTGTCAGATAATTCCAATAGTCACCAGCAATTATAGGGAAGGGTGCTAATTAGCTTACCTAGGTCCATGTTTCTCAGGGATCCCTGGGATTCTGACATTCTGTGGTCAGCATTCTGGTGGATGCCTGGGTTTTGCCCAAGGGCCAGTGCTCATGAGATGGAAGAGGAATAATTAGAGGGTGGGGGAAAAAAAGGAGAGGAAGGAACTGGCATTTGTGGCTGACTCTATGCCCAGCTCTGGGTGCCAGGGTGAGGATAACAGAAGCATTACAAGAGGGGGATCCTGGATGATGGGATTCATATGGTTTGGGGGGAAAGCATGTGGATCAGATGTATATCCCTTTTACTCAAACTGTCTCATCCTGAGGCTGTATTATTAAATTCTACATGGAAGAATTCACCATGATACAAGAGATCACTCTTGGTGGGCTGGGGCTTATTCTGCTTTTTCCTTCACATTTTATGGAACACACTTTATCCAAACTTTATAAGTGAATCTCTGACATCGGTGTCTGTCATAACCAGAACCACTTTTTGAGTGAAATAATATCATTTCCCTCCTTTCCCCCCTCCCCTACCCGAATAGCACTGCCACCTAAGTTATTTGAGATACAGTCCCTTTAAAATCTGTCTTTGGAAATGATGTGGCTTGGGTTTACTCTGCATTAACATTTTTCACATATTGCTTTTCAGAAAAATGCTTAATTCATATGAATGCTACTGGCGGGCACCAGAGAATGTGCTGGTTTCTATTTATGGTTAATGCTAATCCACTGACCATATGGTAGTTTAAATTTCTGGTACAAATTCCTTTTGCATGCTGTTATAGCTCATTCCTGGACTGCTATAATTGTGTAATTTATCAATGTGAAAAATAGACTTTGAAATGTAATAGTTCAGAGCTAACATGAAGAGCAGCAAGAGAATTTACTGTGCTTAGAGAAGAGCTTTTTCTATGGAAACTAAATCCTTTGAGCAAGGCCTCTGGGTTCCTGGGCTGCAGTGTAAGTCAGGGTGATAAGGCCTGGGTTCCAGGCTCATCTCTGAGATCACTTGCCAGGTGCCATGGGCAAATCCCTTAACCAATTTGGGGCTTAACATTATTATTTGTGACTTAAAGAAGTCAGACTAGTTCAGTGTTTACTAGACTTTGGTATATTAGTGACCAATAATATATTGTTTGAGCAAATAATTTGGGGACAATTTTAGAGGCACAAAGAAGTTGCAAAGATAGGACAGAGTGTTCTCATATATACCTTTCACCCAGCTTCCCCTAATATTAATATCTTACTTAACAGCACATTTGTGAAATCTAAGAAATTGACAAAGGCTCAATACTGTGAATAAGCCACAGACTTTATTTGGATTTTCCCACCTTTTCCTTAATATCCTTTTTCTGTTCTAGGATTCAATCTAGGATCCAAACTAAATCTGCATTTAGTTTTTATGTCTCCTCCGATCTATGACCATTTCTCAGTCTTTCTTTCGTTATTACAACTTTTGTCAGTCTCCAGGAGCACTGGGCAGGTATATTGTAGAATATCCCACTCAGTAATATTTTTAAGAAGCAAAACAAAATTGGAGGACTAGTGTAGGGCTAGAAAAGTTAGACAAGTAAGGTGTATGAGTGAGGTCTCTGTGTGGCAAGTGACAGAAAACCCACCCTGAAGTGTCCTGTCAAACAGAGAATTTATTGGCTCATGTAACTAAAAAGGCCAAGGGCACATGTGGCTTCAGAATGACATTCATATCCAGTTCTGCCCTGTCTCTTGGCTTGGTTCTTCTCTCCTATGAACAGTCAGGTCATTCGTAGATATTCACTGGCCACATAGTTACAACATGGTTGCCAGCAGCCCACATGGCTATGTCCATCCAGTGTGTGTGTATGTGCACATATGTGATACTCACCTCTGTTCCACTTTTCCACCTAAGTTCTCAGTGGCTCTGATTCTGTCTATTCTTAAACAGAGGGAAAAGATAATCCCTTTTCTCCTTCTGATGTGAGGTTGTGTTGCCCAGAGTTGTGGCCACCATCTTGTGACCACGAGAGGAGCAAGCTGATAGTGGAGGAGGACACAAGAGCCTTAAAGATCTGGGTGATGTCGTTTAGTTGTGGAATTAACCAGCCCTGGTCTGGGTTGGTTATACGAAATAAAAAATCTCTCCTGCTAGTTGAATTTCATCTTACTTGGAACCAAAAGTCTCCTAAGTGATATAGTGATATTGTCGTTTTCCCTGTTGGATATAAGACATTACCTGGATACAGTTTATTTGTTGGTCTTCTATATTTGACAACACAATACAAACTGGAGTTCAACATATTCTGGTTCAGAGTTTTCATTGAAGAAGAGTTATTATTGAAGAGTTATTAAGAAGAGTTATTATTGAAGAAGTCCAGCATCACATAGGTTTTTTGGCACAAACAGAAGTGATATTCTTCAATTTCATGCAATATATGTAGAATATCTGAGTAATAGCTCCAATATTTTGGTTACTTCTTCCCATGAAGGCTAGAAGCAAGCCGAGGGGACAGGCCAGGGAGGGGACAGGAAAGGGTCTGTGGTTCTCACTCCGAGCATATCCAGTACTTAGGCTTCTGCTCATTCAATAGGTACACTCTGGAGTTGGTCAGAAAGGGACACCTTGTCCGGAGAACACTTTCATATGACAAACATTTGGGAACCCTGGGCTGAGATGATTGCCTCTAAGGCCCTTTTAACGCAGTCAGGCTAGTACTATGCCATCTAATGGTGTGGAGACCAGCATGCCAACAGCAGGGGGCCCTTTCTCTTAGTGTCATAATTATCACTGAGATAATGAAAACCTTAGTGGTAAACATTTTTTAAATAAAGGTTTTCATGAAAGAATAAAAGGGTTTTTTTACCTTTTAAAAATCACTGAGACTTAAATAACAAAATTAAACAGGGTAATTATTATTGAGAAAAAAAACAAACACCAGCCCATGGTTTCCTTTTAAAGAGTAATCTTTTTAAGGGCTAAGAGAATGACCATTTCAAAATGCATTGGCTTCTCCCATCCTTATGCCCTATACCTCACTTTTCAAACGATGGACATGAATAGTTTTTGCTTGCCCTTCTAGCTTTTTAAAACGAAAACAGTTTCTACTCCTTCCCTCCCACACACACTTTCTCACGAGCAGATACATACTTACATGAGTACTCTCAGACCTCTTGTGGATCCACATATTTTGGACATGTATATAAAGCCATTTATAGGGTTTAATCCATGAATCATAAACAGAAGATTCTCATTAGGAATGGGCAGTGGCCTCTTTAAGCTTTCATAGTACTTAAATATTTGAAAATGGACAACTCTCAACATTTTATGGGAGGCTCACAGATTCCTACCCGACTCTGCATTTTCATATTAAAAACTCAGATATGGTATTAAGCCTGAGAGGCAATAATAATCTGATGTGATCACAGCACTATATTTGGGGCCTGGCACAGAGTAAATTGTCAAAAACATTTGCTAAGAAAATGAATACCCCTGTCCCCACCCAGTTTTAAGGACTGAGTAAGGGAAATAGGGGTTTTCAGGATAAAAAGTTACAAAGCAGAGCTTTAGGGAAAATCAGTGACTTCAGGATAAATCATAAGAATTCCTGTATTCCTGGCTTGTTAAGCACTGAAACAGTTTTTAAGTTTCTCTGTTAACTTCAACAGGGCTGTAGACAGTCTCATGCAGATTTGTTATTTTTCAGTGAATGAAATTTTGTCTTTAGTGTAAAACTGGCTGCTTTTTGAGCCCATTTTTCGGGGTTGTAGTTATTTTCAACAGCCTTGCAGGACCTAGGTACTCACTCCATTGCTGGGGCTTACAGCTTTCCCACTTGCTCTCAAATTAGCTTTACTGAAATCCTATCTTTATATAGGTCAGGGCTTCCTTTTTCCTCCCCACTTTAAAAACAAACAAACAAAAGAAAAAACACCCTCTTGTTTCCAGAAATTCCTTGGACTTCTTATTTCCTGTTGGCTTATTGAGGGGCATTTTTTGCTAATGAAGTTTCGAGATGATTTCTTGAAACGGTTATAAAGTTATGTAACTTGACTTATTTAAAACTATCTTCTTTGCTAAATTCTTAACTGTTGAGTCTCTTTCTCTTTTCAGAACAGAGGCTCCTTCTGGACGACTGTTGGTTATAACAGTGAAACGAGAGTAGATTTTATACCATATTGACCTCAGTTTCGAAGAATGCCAATCCATTATGCATTTTCCCCCCTTTTCTGATCCCAACGTTGACAATCCTATGTTTGTTTGTTTTTTAAACTTTTACGTATTATTTAAGTGTGTTTTCCCAGGACCCATCAGCTCCAAGTCAAATAGTTGTTTCAATCTAGTTTTGGAGGGCACAGCTTACAGTGGCCCATGTGGGAATCGAACCAGCAACCTTGCTGCTAAGAGCACCGCTCTAACCAACTGAGCTAACCCGCGACCCCCACAAGCCCATGTTTTGAATCCGTTTTTATTACCTCCGATTTTTAACTCTGCCAATATATACTATTTCACCTAAACCCACTTTCGGACTCCAAGGGTCTCCTATGGCCTTATTTCAGGCTCGTGCAACATGCTGTCAGGGAAAGAACCTTGTCTCAGGAGCCAGAACATAGGACCCAGTCCCCCAATCTGACTTGGTTTTCCCATCTGCAAAGCAAGGAGCCTGCAGTGGATGCCTTTATTGTTCCTTCGATCCCAGGCTCTGATTCTGTCCAGGCACGATGCTAGCCATTCTAGTTCCAAAGGCCTCAGAGAAGAAAATTCGAGAGTTCATGGGTTCTTTTCTTTAATTTTTCTGCCTAGTAACTCTAAAAAAATTTCTTTCTTCCATCACATAAATCTTTTCTCATTCAACCGAGGCCTGCTTTTCTTCAACCACACGGATGGATGGCATTTACACACCGATCATGTGGCATCTAGAATCCAGAACCTGGCTTCCGGTGACCATTGGGGTGCTGGGCAGGGAGCGTTTATTTGGAACACTGCTGTTCCCTCCTGGGCCTCCCCCATCCCCGGGTTAAAAACAAGAAAACTTTCCTGAACTTTCCCATTCCTCTGTGGCCTGGCTGCGAACGCTGAAATTCCATCCCGTGTTTGTTGTCACTCGCGGGCCCGTTTCCATGGTTACCCAGATTCCAGGCGCTGGCCCAGGGCCCTCCACGACCCATCCCTCAAAGTCTCCTTGGCAGAGCGGAAACATTCCTCCTCACTGCTGAACGCCAGGACGAAGGAAGGCTCTCTCCTCTGCGCGGCGCAGCCCCGCCCCACCCCCGGTTGTATGTGAGGTGCGTGTTCTAGGTGGTTCTGTTCGGCATTAGTTTTGGGGGTAAGCACCATCTACCAACTCCCTCCATTGCTCTTTTCCTCATTTAAGCCAAAGAATTACTTTCTTGTACCAAACATTACATCCTTGGCAAACACTCCAGATGGTTCTCATTAAAATTCCAATTCCTTTTTTTTTTTTGCAATTCCTCTCCCCCCCCCAATCTCCAGTTCTCTTCAAACTGCTATCTCAAAAATAAACATCAGGTTGAAGACTGAGGCATCCTGAGTATACCAGCTTGAACGAGTGGAATCTTTCCAGAGCCCCCTGTTGTGGCCAGGAAGGAGCCCCCCCAGCTCCTCTTCTTACCAGTGGCCACCTCCCCTTTCAGAGGGTTGGCATAACTATGCACTTGGAGCTGAGGGGGAAAGATGTTAACGGTGCCCTTAACCATGGGCTTCCCGCCTGTGTAGGGAGAGGAGCAGAGGAACAGCTAGGTCCCTGCTCCCCCACAGGCCCTGGGGGAGGGCTGCTGTGCACCCCAGTTAGTGCACAATGAGGTGTCAGCAGGCTACTCAACACACTGGCCACGGGAGTGAGAGACACTTGCTCTAAGAAACGGGTAGGAAAGATTGTTAATGCGTTTTGGCCACAATTGCAGCTGAGCAAGCCACAGCCGTTTCTTCCACATCTGGAAAACTCTGCTTGCGCAGGAAAAGTGTGTATGTGTGTGTGTGTGTGTGTGTGTGTGTGTCTAAGGATGTGTATTTGCTGTGTTTTTATTTCCAACTTTATATTACGAAAAAGTGTTAAAAACACAGAAAAGTTGAGAGACTAGTGCAATGAACACCCTTATTCCTCCACCTAGATTCAGTGTTACATTTTGTTGTATTTGCTTTCTTTCTTTTTCTACGAGAGAACCATTGATCAATCTCTGTATGTCTTTTACAATATGTTTTACAATTTTTTAATTTATGTGTTAATATAATCATCTAATATATGAATACATCCTTGTGAAATATTCACACGTTGAAACAGAACAGACATTTAGAGGTTAGAAGCAAATGCCCTCCACAGGCTCCGCTTAGCTGTGCCCTCCCCACAGGATAGCTTGGTTTGTGCCCTTCCTGACCTTTGTGTTGATGCGGACATATGCATGTTTAAATACAAACATACTTTAGTTATATGTGTTTTTAAACATAAATGAGATCATACTACGAATGCTGTTTTGCCTCAGCTGTGGAATGGATGCCCTACATCCCGTCTACAACACTCACGGAGCATCTAGAGACTGAATCTAGACACTCAGATCTCTGCTATGTTGATGCGGGAAAAACATCAAACCAAACCAAGCACAAAAAATGAGGACCCCTTCACCCATTGTGCCAGCAGAGTCAGTATATCTCTTGATGGTATGTCTGCCCCCTGGGGAAGCCAGGTCACATGCAGAAGCTCAGCCTTAAGGGAGCCTGACAATTGTAGGCAAGGCAATCTACAAAGTGGTAGGCATGGAGTTGATGGAATCAATCTGAAGTATCGGCCATGATCATATTTTCATGTTTTGTATGTTTTTTCTGTGAATTTCCTGATTACACCTATTGCGGATTTTTCCAATTGAGTTGCCTTTTTAAAAATTAATTTATAGATGTTTTATGGGTTATCTGGAAAATAATCTTTTATATGTTATATATCTTATGACCACTTCTATTCTTTTAAAATTGTATCTTTTGTCATGTAGAAATCTTAAGTTTATGTTGTTATTCTTTCTGGTTCCTAGGTTTTATAGCTTAATTAAGAAGGCCTTCCCGACCCCAAAGTTCCTAAAGTATTTAACTACATCATTGTAAATATTTTTATGTTTAATTCTTCAAACTGTCTTGAATACGTGGCATGAAGTAGGGATCTATTAATATCTTAGTTTTGGGGGTTTTTTTTGCTTTTTGTTTTTCTTAAATAGAAAGAAAATAGTCCCAGCATAATTTGTTGAATGAATTTATTTTTGTCATACTTTAAATTTGGAGGAGTTTTTAAAATACAGAATAACCTCTTAGCTTAAAAAATTGCTTATCACTTCACAGTTGGTTCTCTAAAAGCCTTTAAAAAGTAGGGGTTTGGAATTTCCCAAGGCACAGACATGACAAGATCATTCCCCTAATCAAAAACCTTGACTGGGTCTCCCCTTCCTCAAAACCAAAATATAATCTCTGCTGACTACCCCTCTGTCTACTCAGCACCCCCTACAGGCCTTTCCAATTTTATTTCCCTGTTCCTTTGCCTAGAAGGGAGGTCACATCACTTGATTTGGCTACAAAAGCAAAAAAACGTGTATAGATATCTATGTCAGCACTTTCTTTATGACCTTGTCTGTTTATGATGCTTCTCTCACCTACTGGTATTTCTCAATGTCAGTATTTTGGATAGAACAAGTCTTTATTGCAGTATATATTTAAAAGCTCTGGCCAACATACCACTAAATGCAGCAGTTTTTTCTGACATCCCCCTTTCCCACCATCCGCGTTATGGTGACAAGCAAAAAAATTTCCCACATTTCCCCAAACACATCAGCTCTGCCCCTTAGTTGGACAGAAGGGAGAGAGAGAGGGAAAAACTGGTATTGAATCAGAAGTGACATAACATCACTGCCATGAGGCACCTTCCTAGCTGTCCTAATCTCTAGATGTTCAAATCAAATCTGTCTTTCAAAGGCTATCTTTTTCACAACACTTTCCTGAATCCCCTCAGCTGTAGATCTATTCTGATTCCTGACTTCCATGGCATTATTTCTATATCTCCATTCATCCATCCACACACTCATCATCTATCCATCCATCTATCCATCCGTTTGTCCGTTTTTCCAGGCACACTGACCACTTAGAGTACACCAGGCACACTGACCACTTCCTTCTTAGGTTATGGCTCTTTGCGCAGTGTCTTATCTTGTCTAATACATTATAATCTCAGGTATAATCCCATGTCTGAGCCGCCTTTGCATTTCCCAGAGTGCTTCATAAAGAGCTGGTGCTCCTGCTGAATGTGAGTGGAAGGAAAGTTACTGAACGCTGACACAAGTTTTAACGTACATTCCAAATTTTATTCAAAGGCAGTGAGAATAATTTTTAAAACAATGATATTCTGATTTTTGCAATACCTATATTATTGTTTTTGAGAATTTCCCATAACCCCAACACTTTTTCAGGAGGAAATAAAGATGTTACAAATTTCCTTCCCCAGCCAGTCTAAATCTTGCCCCTAGAGGCAATGACTGCTAACAGTTTGTTGTCTTTCCTTCCAGATCTTTAAAAACATATTTGTGGAAATTCTCATACAGTTCTACTACCTGTACATTTATTATGTTTAAATTAGCACATATATTAAGAGCTAGTATATGAAATATGAATTTGAGAATAAATGACGAATTTACAAAGTAAATAAATTAGGATGTTTAACTTAAGTGTATATAGTTTTTTATAACTACAAAACGGATTTTGAATGCATTGTACTCTTTTTACTCCCCAGCCCTGTGATGTAGGCTCAGAGAGGTTGACAGGCAGACCGCTGGTCACACAGCCAGTACATGGTGGAGCTAGGACTTGAACCCAGATCTTCTGCCTCCTCATTCATTCTCTTTCTACTATGCAAAACAATCCCTGAGGGTTATTTGGGAATGATTATTTACATAATGAAGTTATTCTTTGTTTGATTTTAGAGTATCAATGTAGAATTCACTTGAAAGCTTATTTTATTAAAACAAACAAAGCTAGTATTTATCAGGTGCTTACCATGTGCCAGAAACTATTCTATGCACTTCACTTGCATTGTCTCATTTAATCCACCAATAAGCCTATCATGTAAGCAGTATTATCAACCCTATTTCCAATGAGGACACTGAGGTTCAGAAAGGTAAATAACTGATTTGGGGATGCTGATGGATGCTATGCTGGGTTTTGAACCTTGGTCTCTAAACTCTGTACTCTTAGCCACTATGCAGCAGCCTATATACATTTTACTTATGTGTAATTTCAAACAAGTAACTATTAAGTAAAATAAAACAAGAAGCAAGCTTGATGGGAGCTGTATTTTAAAAGTATTTGCATTACTAAAGAAGAAAGATAATTCCAGAGCACAGAGTAAGATATTTAGGTAAGTGGCTAAGAGAAGGGAGAAAAACAGCAAGACAGAGAGAAGTAGGAACATACACAGATGAAAATCGATTGCTGGGTTGATTGAGAGAGAGAAAGTAGGTGAAAGAGATTGGAAGCAGTCAATGGGAGGAGAGGGGGAAGGACCAGAGCTGCAGCCCTCTCCACTTCTGCTGAGAGTCCATCTGGGATTCTTCAACCCAGTCAGGGGCTCACTTTTCTTGTACTCCTGGGTTAAGAACTTGGACTTGTGAGCATCTAATGTCCCCGAGAGCAGCCCTGGGTGAGCTGGAGCTGGAAGTGGGGAGGAAGGAATAGGTCTCAACATCAGCACAGCCTGGGGAGAGGCTGAGAGGAGAGCAGCTGGGAACACAAGAGCCAGGAAGATGGGACTAGAAAGAAGCCCTCAACTAGATGGGCCCATTGTCCTTTCTGTCTGTGCTGAGATGGGCGTGGCTGTGTGGGGTCTTAGTTGGTGACAGATGTTAGGGCGTCCCCACTGGCAGAGGCAGGGATGTTGCCACCTCACTCCTCCTCAGGAAGTTCTGCACGGTTAGATTGTGTGCCAGTTAGCATGACTATCAATCTGTGAGCATGGGGGTGGGGGCAGAGAACTGATTGAAACTAAGGTGAAGGTGGGAGGAAGCATGGCAGAGATGCCAAGAGAGTGGAGGTAAAATCGTAGCATGGGTGGAGGAAAACCCCTTTGGTCCTTGGGTGGTGGCAGCACGATAAAGGGGATCTGAGTCACTAGGGAAGGCATGGAATAACTGGGATGGGTTTGTACATCAACCTCCCTCACTTCCTTTCGAGTCATTTGGTTGTTTTCAAATTCTCCACCCTTTGCCAGCTCCCTGCCGCTCCCCATAAAATCCGGCTCTTGTCTGTTGTGCATATATGTGTTTGTGTGTACATGTGATTTGCTGGCTCTAGGTAAGAATAAAATTAGCTAAAACCATAGGAAGTTGTGACTATTTTCGACCTATGATTTTTTTATATGGTTAAGCATGATAGGGTAAATTAAAAACCCAGGTAGAAACACTTCATCAACTGATGCGTTGAACCATTGTTCCCAGCTCTGTAATTGTGCTGTTTGTATCATATTTCAGTCAGAGGTTCTGTTCTGAGACTACTGCATTGCTGTACCCAGGATGATAGAATGCCAAGTTCAGGTAGTAGTTGGCTAAGAGCCAGAGGAAATTGAGGCAAGGGCATGCCCTGGGGTTGGGTGATAACCTTGCTTCCAATTCTCTTAGCTGTCCACAAAACCTGTCTTGCTGCACTTCCAGCATTTCTTCTATACCTACCCTTCACCCCATGGGTCAGTGAGGCTAGCTTTCAGGTGGCAAGAATGACACAGGTTTCAGTTGAGCTCAGGAAACAATTTCAGCAATGGTAACAGCTTTCAGGATGCCAGTGAGCCTGATATCTTCCCCAGCTTCTCTCCTGCTGCGTCTCCTGGACCTGTCTAATTTTCTGTCACTCCAAAGGCCAATTCTCACAGGGTCTTGAATTCTCACTCCCAAGGTGAGGGCATTTACTGGGTCACATTAGTCACTGTCCAATAGGGAACTCCTACAGATAGCTACCATAGGTCCAGCATACCAAGGACCAGCGGTATAATTTATGGAGCCTGGTACAAAATGAAAATGTGGACTCCTTGACAAAAATTACTGATAGAGTTTCGAGACAGCCACAGCAGGCCCTTCTGTGTGGGGCTCTGTGTGACTGCACAGGTTGGATACCCATGGAGCCAGTCCTTGTTGGCTGAGGTTAAAAGGCCAAGGTCATCCCCTGGAGCCAGGAAGGCCAAGATGTGAAGCCTTCTCAAGAGACCACCATTTGCATTTCCATGCCATCCTGTAACCTCCCCCCACTACTTTCCACAGGAGTTCACTGATGGCATGTGTCGTGGCAAAGAACTGGGAAAAGAATTTAACTGTGGGTAAAGCAGGGCCAAATCCAGAAAGGAAGCTTTGGAAAAGTCATTCCAGGGTGAAGCCTAAATTATCCAAACGCTTTAACACAAAGAACTGGGGAAAAGCTTAATGGAAGAGTCCCCGGCCTGATGAAGAGTGTCAGTTGGGGGTCACAGGCAGACAAAGTTCTGACGTGCCCTAACCTTCTGTGTGCCCTCACTTGGCCTCCAACGAACCACGAGTGAGGAGCCTACTAGGTGAGCTGCCCAGTCCAAGTGTGGCTGGCCAGAATCCCAGGGATTCACACATGCAGAATCACTTCCAAGCAAAACACCGTTTATTCAGTATCCTGTTTCAAGTTGACTAAAAGAGCTGCCTGCGATTCACTTTCTCAAAGGAATTGAGCGCCCCCTGCTGGGTACTAAGTAGCATTGATACTCAGCGGTCCACTCCCAAGGCACCAAACTCGGAAAATTACACCTTAAGGATTTAACCTTGTATGAAAACCAGCGACAACAATGTTACTCATGCTGGAAAAGTTAGGAGTTATAGATAGATTTGAAATAGGTTGAATTTTCAAATGTTTCATGACTCCTAGATTTCTCATAAAAATTAGTTTCAGTTCTTTATCTCAACTAGAGACACAAGGTAAACATTTTGAAGTTCAGAATGTTGCACTGGATTTTCTTCCAAGAATGGAATGTTCACAGAAGATTTTACAGGGGAGGTCATGTGGTCCAGGGAAAGGACATGAGTTTTGGGATCAGACAACCTGCACTGAAATCCATTTACTATTTGAGTGACTTGGAATAGGTCCTTTAACTTGGAACATGTCATTTAAAGTCATCATGTCCTGACTAATAAAGACAATATCCACTTTCAGAGTGGATGCAAGGGCTACAGATCATGTGTCTACAGCACACAGAAGCACTCAGTGAATCGTGGCTGCCACTATTATTGTTACTATATCAGTAAGTTGGGCTTCAAAGGACGGGCAGCTCCTGGACCCAGATTCTATTTCTAGACAAAGGCTGAAGACGGACTCGTGTCTGGTTCAGAGAATTCACCTCTGGGTCACAAGGGCAGTGCTCGTACTGGGCCCTCGAGTCTCTTTAGAACCACACAACACGATGCAGGGTACTGGTCTTCATGAAATACCTCTCACTGGGCACATCTGTACAATTCTACCTCTAAGACATGACCAAGTTCCTCTATTTCCACCTCCATCTTTCTAGTGCCAGCCACCATCATCTCTCACCCGAGCCAATGCAAAGCTCTCCTGTCTTTCCCCTTCTATTCTTGCCTGCCGGAACCCAGAGTGACTTATATTTAAAAATATAAAATATTATCTGATTAGGGCACTCCCTCATCTCCTTCTGCCTGGCTGGCCACCTTGTAACGCCAGTCCCACCTCGAGGCTTTATGTAACTTGCCCTCTCTGCAATCAATCCTCACCCCTCCACTGCTTCCTCAGGCTACTCCTACCCATCCTGCAGGTGGTGGCTCACAAACCTGAAGGAGGGTATAAGAAACATCACATTTTATTTTCTTTAAAGCAAATTGAATCTTTTTGGCCTCACTGTGCTGCAGCAGAAATTAAATCTGTGGTCACTGCAGTGTCCTGTCCTTCTCTTAGAGTCTCACAAGCATTGAGGGTGCTCACGAATGGCCTGTCACATGGGCGAGGACCATTGGGATCCCCGCTGCTATCCTCACTGCTGACTGAGAGGCCCTGGAGAGAGGTGGCTCCAGTGCTTCAGGGTCTTTGTCTCGGCTGGAAGACGCAGTGTTGAGCTTCAGGTCTCATTAAGTTTACCATCTCACTGGGTACCACCAGCGACTGGGGCACAGCTTTCCACTCCGCCTAAGAGGCACCTTCTCTCCCTGCCACCCGCTTCCCAAACAGGGGGAGGCTTGTTTTTGATCACGTCTGCTATCTGCTGTGAACAGTAAGCACAAAGGACCTGGCCACTTCCTCGGAGAGTGGGAAAAATTCAGAAACGTTAGTATTTCAAATTATGTGTTGTAAAAGCTCCTTATGACAAGGTCTCACCGTAATTACACAATCCAAATCAGGTCCCCCTGGTCCTAACTTCTACCCTGCACTAGTCATTGTCATGGCCCAGATCCCGATTACCTGGTCTCTTTATATATCCAGTCCCTGGGGACTGTGTGTTGGCTGCCAAGAGCTCAGAACTGAACCGTTCTCTGGAGAGCCACCGACACCGGCAACGCCTGGGAGGGTATGCTCTCCCTGGGGGATGGTGGGAGGGGCAGAGCCAATGAGTGACCATCACATACTGAGTACAAAGGCCTGACCACTGGTCTCAGTGGGAACACTCCTGGTGCCACCATGTCCCACAGCTCCCGTGGGATCAGGCTGAGGTTCAACTTCAGCTGAAGTCATATCTTTGTTGACCTTTTCCCCCGTCCTATCCTGCTTGCCCACAGGTTTCCGGAGACCACAGGTTTCAGTAAGTCCTTCGCAGGAGAAACGCTGCCTCAGGCTTTGCTTCTGGGAACTCGATCTGTCACATCCTCTATTTTTCCTTTATGGAACATCACAATTTGAATCATGTATTTGCAGGGCTATTGGTTTAATGCTTCTTTATCCTACTAAATGAAGGCGGGGGCCATACTTACTGTGTTCACTGCTGTCTTCCCAGCACCAAGCTAGGTCTAGCCTCCCACAGAGGAGCGCAATGCTTTGACCTGGAAAGCTGTAGGCACCAAGATACCAGAGTCTCTCACTTCTCTTTGCAGACACTTTCCTTCTTGGATATTTTGATATGTCGTTTGAAAGCCATCCTACAACAAATCTCTCGTGCCCACCAACCTCCAGCCAGTCTTAGAGGACAGATTCCAAAGCCCCCGCTGACAGTTTGGCCTAGGTTTGGTCACCTAATTCCCGATACCATGAGCTATGGCTCTGACCATCCCACAAGTCACAAACTTGGCGTGGGGGCAGTTCTCAAATGAGGGTCGTAAGCCAAGCAGATAAACCGACGACAGCTGTCTACCTTACAAGTGTCATACTCTTCTTCACTTGAAATCAAGACAATTTTCCTATTTTACTGGTCTAACATTCCTGCGAAAGGCTGAGCCTACAAGCAAGGCTGGATTCACACGAATGTCGAAGTTCCTAGATGTCAGTGTTTTAGATATTACACACCACAAATAGAGTTGTGGTAAAACCCTCATTGAACTAGAATGTAGAAGAACTAATAGATACTTTAATTTTTGGAAAGGCTTTGTTTTCTCTTGGTAGAAAGCTTTCTCGACATCCGAATTCTCTTTTCTACTGGGTTGTCCTTGGTTGAGGACTGGTGCCTCGGGTCTGCGCTCTGAGATGAATGACTTCAAGGCAGGACACCTGCACAGGAAGATGAGGCTGGATGCGTCTGGGTTATGGCAGAGTTGCCACAGCCATGTTTCTGATTGAAATTCTAAAAGCAACTCACTTCTGTGATCTACCTTCCTCCCCCTTAAAGGATGGGCACCCAGAAAGACCTAATAAAAAAAAGGACGAGAAGAGAGATTTCAATTATTCAATGTTTTCAATGAGGGATGCAGAAGTATGAGCCAGAGCCTCTTCCCACAGAGTCTACAATCTGGATAGAAAACAACAAGACAGACACCACTCAGTGGAAGCAAATAAATCCAGGAGATAAATATACATGAATGTGTTTTGCAAAATACAAGTTTTCATATACATGTATAACCAAATACTGACTCCCTGGTGTTTCAGTTACGTCTCAAAGGGCTTTGAGAAAATAAATCCCATTACTGGATAAAACTAGTGGTCCATCTAGCCAAAGATCCTTTCCAGAGGCACCAAAATGGTAGGGAGAGCAGAGGAACATGTCAGATACCCTTTTAATTTGTAAATGTGTCCAAAGTTTGAAAACACCATGAGGAATCTTAGGAATCCCAGCAGTCAGTGAACGGGCTTCTAAACACATTACACCTACAGACTTCATACGCATCCACTCAGACTGCTTCTCCAAGCCAGGGGATATGAGAAATGAGTAATTCTCCTTATGCCGGCTTTCTCTTTCTTAGCCTTTTTCTTTCGTATCTTCAATCACTTCTGTCACAGGACAAATATAAGTAGTTGGGAAGTGTTAAACTCTGACAGTAAAGCAAAATTAGAGTAAAAGGCAAATGTTTAACTAAACATGTTTAAACACAAGCTAGTGAATGGAAAACTTTAGGTTCAAAGAGCGAAATATTCTGCATTCCTGAGAAATCTCAGTTTCTCATTCTGGTAAGTATTTCCACATTGCACTTTGCTGCCACAAACTAAGTGGATGTATATTTTTGAGTGCTGATCTAGCATTCAAAGATTTAAATTAGGAGACTGAAAAAAAACATTTTGTATCTGAATTTAAAAAAATCCGTCCACGAAAAAGGATCCAGGTGTCAGTTTCCTATGGGGGGAACGTTCTCATGGAGGTACTGTAAGGCCAAGTCAGTCCACTTCATTTCTTGTTCTTTAACAGATTCTGTGGTGCCACCGTTGTCCTGCTCAGGTTCAGGAAGCTCATTCTGAAAAGGTACAGTGGACATTCAGAACGATGGTATACTGTACGTTAACAAACTCCTAAATCGCGAGATCACGTCGAGTTAAAACCTATGAGTTCCTACAAATAGGCAGCACTATTGACAGAAATATATCTTAAAGAAAGAGCTAAAATAAAAAGATGTAAGGAAGTACCAGTAGTATTGCTTGGGGATCTCCAGAAGGAATGATGGCCTATGGCTCTAGCACTTGTGCAGGAGGCCATGTGGCAGAAGACTAAGGGCACAAGTTTCTGGAAGCCCCTGGGATTTAAAACCACAACTACACGGTTTGCTGGGTTACTTGGGCAAGGTATTCAAACCCTGAGAGCCATTGTTTCCTCTCTGAAAATAAGAGAAAAAAGTAGGCATCACCTCATAGGACTTTTGTGAGAACTAAATATGGTAATTTAGATCAGTGCTCAAGGAATATTTGCTGTTATTAGTGGCTGGGAAAATTGATAAGAGCCAATACTAAGTTTTTTTTGGGGGAGGCCGCCTTAATAGAATACCACGTTTGCCGGCATATTCCTTAAACACAAGAAATGCATTCCGACTATACTGCATCCACCGTGCCTATATTATAATGGAGGTAAATGGGGAGACTGAAAATATAACATGAGACCTCCCTCTAGTGGTGGAGCCGGGCAACACAAAACATGGCAAATGACCAGTCATAGCCTGCCCGCATTTTCTTAAAATGGTAAGCCAGGAGCCATACTTAGTGTAGAATCTGGGATAGTTTCTTTATATATATTTTTTTCCAAGCTTTATTGAGATTTAATTTACATATAACATTGTATAAGTTTAAGGTGTACAACGTGATGATTTGATACATATATATACTATGAAATGATCACCACAATACCGTTGGTTAACATTCATCACCTCACAGTTACCATTTGTGTGTTTGTATGTGTGTTTGTGTGTGTGTGTATGTGTGTGTGTGTGTGTGTGTCGTTGAGAACTTTAAAAATAGTTTCCTTATATTTGAAATTTAAATTTATTACTACCAGGACTCTGCTTTGTATCAGACTTCATTAATACCAATAAATTTCCTTTTAATTATCTGTATTTATACTTAAAAAAAAATTTTTTTTTTTAGGGTTAGTGAACTGCTAATATCTAGACTTATGATTTCCTACCGGATTCCAGTTTGCAGTACATGAATATAATGTTTTTCTCCTTTAGAATTATTTTCAATATATAAAAAATGATTTACTTATAACATGACAAGTATATTTGAATCACATATATCTTGTACAAATGTTAAGACTGCAATTCAAACATACTTGCACTAATTGAAAAGAACTACAGAGAGTGCCAAAAAAAGGCATACACATTTTAAGAAAGGAGAAAACGATTAGAATTGTAATACTCAATATATACTGATAACAAAAGATGAATACAAGTCACGTTTGACTTCTGCAATTACAAGAGGTGCTCAAAGTGGTTACCATCTGTGTCCAGACACTTCTGATTATGGTGAACTACTGCTTGAGCAACATGGACCAAAGTATCTACTTATATAGATTTTTTTGGCACCCCCGGTTTTATTTATTGTAAAGCAATAATATGCTGAAACTTAGAGAAAATTTGGTTCCAATAATTACTTATAGCTGACAAAATATAAACAAATCCTTGCTTAATGAATTACTTAAGCAGAGGCAGGCAACTTTGCTTAATTTCATCCCATCTGTGTTCTAAAATAATGTCTTTCATTTGGTCACTATTGTTTCTTGGCAATGAATGATGCCAACAAAATTGCTTATGTGCCTGGAAGACAAACACAAAGTATCAGACATGCAACCATCTATTATGGTATATTATAAAAATGGCCACAATTCTTGGCAGCCATTCCGATGAAAAGGCAGAGGCTATTTCCCTAGTCTTAGGTTGGGACTGGCCAGGTGCCTTGCTTTGGCCAATAAAAAGCAGCTGCAGTGCCAGTGGGCTAGTTCTTGGCCTAAGCTCCATGAAGTGTGCAGTTTCCTCTCATGTTGCTCTTAGAACCCTGAGATGGCCATGTGAAGTCTGGGCTAGTCTGCTGGATAATGAGAGACTGTGGCCTAGTCACCTCGTCACCTCAACTCACAGCCTGCTTAACTGCCAGACATGAGGAAGTGTCCTGCACTACTGAGCCTCCAGCTAGCTTGCTGCACAAACAAGTCCAGCAGGGATTAGCCAAGCTGATGAAGACCAGAAGACCCTCTCAGCTGAGCTACAAAGTCATGAGCTAAGTAGCTGTTGTTTTAAGACACTATGTTTTAGGGTGACTAGTTAGGCCAAAAGCTAACTGATACACCAAAGCCTTAGTATCACAAGACGTGCATTAGCCACGCTACAACCTGGAAGTCAGCATGGAAATTTACTTCTCGCTCATTCCACACAAATGATCCCCAAATCCTGCCATAAGTGTGTCCAGAATTTGGCAATTCCCCTCCATTTTCTTGCCATTGTTCAGGCCCTCCTCCCTTGCCTGGGCCACTGCAATTGCTTCCTAATTGGTCCCTCTGCCCTGTCACTTGCCATGGCAGACATCCTCTGACAGTGCTGCTAAACTGATTTTCCAAAACCTAAATTTGAGTGTGGCAGACTTCTATTTTGAAGACCACTCACTCCTTGATATCCCCCAGATGAGGTCTAAGCATGGTAACAAATATTCCTCTCGAAATCTGGTCCAAGCCCAACCGTTCTGCTGACCTTATACAACAAACGTATTCTCCAGGCACATTGAATACCTCACTCTATATTAGCCTTTCAGAACTCTGAGCCTCTGCACATCTGCCCCCGCTGCTGGAGTGCCCTGGTCTGTCCCCACTGAACTTCTGGTCCTCCCTTATAACCAGCTGAAACTTTACATTCTCTTGGAGGCCTTTCCTGACGCCCACCAGGCAATGAGCCACTTCCTATACTATGTGGCTGTTCATGACCCCACTTAGAACCCTTATTATTATACAATTTATTTATATTTGTCACCTCTCTAGATCCCCAGAGGCAGAAACTGTATCTTATGTTCACATAGTCTTATGGCACACAGGCTTCAAAGAAATGCTGGTGGAATGAAAGAAACAAAAGTTTACAGGACAGGATCTGGAGCCTCCCAGACTCAAGTGTGAAGTCTGACTTATCAGCTACCCGACCCTGAGTAAGTTCCTCTCTCGGATCCTGCTTCCTTCCTGTAAAATGGGGATAACACCACCACCCTTGCAAGGTTGTTTTAGGGTTTAAGAATAATGTATGTCAAATTTCAACCTCAGTCCAAGGCATAAAACTGGTATTCAATAAGTGGCAGCTATAATTCTCATTACGCTCTCTCTTTTGACTATTTTTCTAAACTTTAACTAAGCTGCCTTATTATTTGATATGTGTGTTATTCATTGAACTTATCACATCTTATTTGTAAATAAAAATGTGGATGAGCTGAATTTTCTTTCTCTGTAAACAGCAGCCGCAGTCTACCTGCAAGCTGTATTTTATGAAGAACTCCTTTCAGGGCAGTCAGCGTGTTCTAAAGAGAAACAGCCCGTAGGCCCTGATCTTTGTCCCTTGTTAGGCTTCTATGCCATAAACAGGATATTTAACAAGCAAAACTTTTAAGTCATTTATTACGTAAGGTTTAACAAACTCCTTGCAGGACTGTATGCCACAGATCAGGAAAGAGTATTCCAGGAGCCTGTTGGTCTACATGCAAAAGAAGCCAAATGTCTTCTGAATATTTTCCAGGGAACTTAGGATAGGTGAGTGTTCCAAGAATGTTGAGTTTTTAAAAATGCCAACAGACTGACAAGCCATAGGTAGAGAAGACATACGGTATAGCTTATATGCCCCTGCTTCCTGTTCCTCCCCACCTTATGCGTTAAACTCTTCTTATCTGATTTTTTGGCTTTGGTGTAAGTCAACAGAAAATGGCTCAGAAGGCCTGGGTTCCAGACTTGGCATGACTCCTGTCTGAGCTGGTCACAACAGCTCGTTGAACTATATTTCTCTTCAAATAAAAAGTCTAGATGCTTCTAGAGTTAGTGGACTTCACAGCTTTGATTTCTTTGCCCTACTAGTTTGTCCATTGACATCCTACCTCTACCAGGCCCCACCAGATCGTATCTTTTACCCATTATCCTCAGCACAAATTATAGCCTACCAGTGGTATTGCCACATCCTCGTAAGGCAGCTTATCTTCTCGCCACGCATCGTCAATCAAATCCAGGATCCTTCCGTCTCTCTGTACCTCACTGTCCATTCTCCTGCAGCTTTAATCTTGTGAAATCTGTAAGCCAAAACGGTAATTTCTTAAACAAGACTGAGGGGATGTAATCAGCCCTAGGATTCCCCAGGCTTTTTAGCCTGGATGTGTCTTTTGGCATAATATCACCCTGGGGCAGATCCATCTTCTCATCTGGGTCAGATGACAACTTATTTATAAGATCACAGTTCCTCCCCTTCTACCCCAGCTGACGGATGCTCTATGGTGTACACTGGACCGGCATTAGACATAGCCCAGGGACAAACCAGTGTCGTAGTATGACCAAAAGATCATATATTTGAGGGCCTCCTTTACAAGCCACAGCACATCTAGAATGCAGCTTTTCTCTCCTCCTAATTTGCACATTCACCTTGTCCTGTTCACGACACCTTTGATGAATCCTTGACTCATTCATAATCAAGTCTCCTCTCCGGCCCCTCTACCCTTTCCTGCACCATTTTCACAAGTCTCCACCTGCCTTGGCTCTAACCTTGGCGTTCTTTGGCACGGGAGCTAAGTGAAGCACAGGAGCATAGTGAGGTCCACACTGAACTGGGTCATACAAAGTGACCGGCCACAGACCTGCAGAAATCCTCAGCTGAACGTGTGAAGGAAATGGCCTTTCTTAAGATGGTGCCCAGGCTGAGGCCTGAAAGGAGCAACTCCAGGTGAACAATAGTGGGACGACCCCATGCTGCTTGCTTCTTCTTCCCTTTGGGATTCCTTCCTCTGGTTCTTAACGCTGTGCCCCCTTTGATGCCTGGCCCAAGTGGGCAAGATGCTTACTTAGCTCCTTGACCGCCGCCGATTCCCCATTTTTTCCCCTGAACACCAGTAGCCAGCTTGGAAAATACCTCTAGACTCTGTTTCCAAGTTTGGACTCTGCTTCTTCATCACGGATACCACTGTACTGTGCTCCCTGCTACAAAGCAGCCATCCCAATGGTCGGAATTCAGTGGCACCAAAGGCACTTCAGTCACTCCCACTTCTGAGACCGTGAAGACTTATACAAGAAAAGCGTTTGGGGGTGAAACCCCACTCCGTCGTATAGGCCTGCGCTTGTCCCCAACAATATGACTGCAAGATGGCACTAATACTTGGGTGATAATGATAGGCTTTTCCCCCCATGATAAGGATCCAGGCAAAACTGAAACAACAGATGCCCAGCTACTCTGCCGCCAGTGAACCAGATGAAGTCTTAATGCTTCACGAAGTCTTAGCAGCACGAGAATTAATCCAGTCCCACGAAGTGGGTAACTCACAAGCTGAAGGACCCCGTCTTCAGGAAATCTACACGCAAGGGGTCCTTCCTCTCCGTCCCAGTTATACTTCTGGAGACCCTGTCACACACAAGCCCTCCTTTTCCTCTGCTGCCACGCCTTTGTCCTGGAAGCTCTGACCTCTGGGATGCCCTCCCTCTTCTCTCTGGTCAAAACCTGCCGGTTATCCCGGGCCCACGCACGTCCCACCCTTTCCGCAGTTTTCCGAAATCCGTCCAGCTTCAGCAGGCATTGTGCCTGGATGCTCCCTTCTTGTCCTTATGACCCACTAACCCAGTTGGGGCAGCCTGGTGACCCGCGGCTCGGGAATGTCTCCACGTGTCAGGTGTACGTTTTCCATCCACGACTCCTTAATCCTTTTCCCCCCAATGCGGCCTCCGTCTGTTTCCACCTGTCCCTTGTCCCTCCTCCAAACGTCTCTAGCCCTGTCACGCTTTCCACCCTTTGCACTTGAAAGCCTCTTTCCCCCGTGTCCTTTCCCTTCCAAACTCAGCGTGGGCGTCACACCATCAGGCCCCTCCCTCCCCACGCCCCGAGCGGGGCCTTCCCTCCTAAGCGGCCGGAAGAGCGCAAAGCGCGAGGCCGAGGCCCGCACGCGGCCGTCACGGGCACGTGCTACGCTCACAGCAGTCACCACTCCGCTTCCTGAACACACTGTCCTTCCCGTGTGACCGCCTCACTGCCTGGACTGCTCCTTCCCCTTTATGTCCCACATAATCCCTGTCGGTCTGAAAAACGAGGTTCCCGGGTCACCTCCTGCAGGAGGCTATGCGGGCCCCCTCGTTCCCCGGGAATAGTGAACGATCCCGACCGGGAGCTTGTCACGCTGGCTGTTGCTTGCTTTCCAGGCAGGCGGCGCCTGCGTTCCTTGGGGCAGGGGCACGTTTTATTCCTCCGTGCTTCAGAATGTCGTAAATATACAATTAATGATCAACGCAGACGGCTCCCCCCCCCCACCTCGCTAAAATTGACCCTCGCAGGCCACCGCCATGCGTACAGGAGGGTGAGCCCGCCTCACGGCCCCGACTTCCGGCTCCAGGCTGGATATACCAAGTGTGGAAGCGGGGGAGGTCCAGGTCCAGGCCCGCCACCCAAGTTTCTTTCCCGCCGATCCAGGGAGCGGTAAGGGCAGTGATGAGGCTGAAATGAAGACATCGGCCTCGGTCGCAGGGAGTGCGGGGAGTGCGACGCTGAGGAACGAACGCGTTCTCGCCCTCCAGAACCTAGGCTAGGGGCGCGGGAAACCCTTACCAGCACCCGACCCAGCGCAGCACCCGCGGCCAGCGGAGCCCACCCTCTGCCCCACGTGACCCGCACTTCTTCCCTCCGATCCCCGGATGTGGGTGAGCCCATTTGCATGCGCGGAGGGGAGGTGAGGCAGGACGTTTGTTGCCATTAAAAGGGAGGGAGCAGGGGGCGGGACGAACGTGTCGACGACAGATGCTGGACGTCAGGTTGACGGTGACGCGCGCGCGCCCCCGCCGGAGGTAACGGCGGGAAGGCTCGGGGGCGCGCGCGCGCGCGCGGGAGCCCCCTCACCTCATGTGCGCTCGGAGGACGGGCGAGGGGCGGGCCTGTGCCAGTCCTGGGGCCGCCGTGGCGGCCGTGGTGCCGTGCGCCGCGCCGCCCCATGGCTCGGGGCTGGCTTCCGCAGCGGCCCGCCCGCCGCCAGGCCCGCCCCCGCCCTTCGGCCTCGTCGCCCACGCCGTGCGGGCCCGCGAAGGCGGGTATGGGCCTCCCGGCCGTGCCGTCGGGCCAGCCAGGTGGTCAGCCCTTCCCTGCGGCCGGGCGGCGGGAGGGCGGCGGGGGCCGGTCTTCACGGGTAGTGGCAGCGCGTTTGTGTGCACGGAGTAGGCGTCCTGGAGCCTTCCGTTCGATTCCTGAAGCCTTCAGTCCTAAAACAGTTAGTTTCTTCCTTTAATGAAGCAGTATCGGAGGGGAGGTACCCTGCAGTTACACACACACTTCTCCACGGGCTTGCTGTTTTATTTTGTAGCTAGGAAATCATACAAGGACCACCTACACACGCCTTTCAGATGTTTCCATTTAGAGCCATCGTCGCTGTAACGTAACGATAAACTTAGGTGTATTATTTTCTTACTCGGAATGCGGTATCCGTCTTTAAATTGGCTTTTCTCCCGAGCTGCTTGTCCTTTCACGGTATCATCATCGGGGATCCATGTAGTAAGACGGGAAGTTAAATGTGGTAAGAGATTTATAAACGTTCAGACAGCTACCCTGTCCTTCAAAATGTAGATTCAGCTTTTAAAACTTATGTGTCATGATTGTGGATGTTAGTTGTATCGATGTAGCATTTACCTCCCACCAAAAGGTCGAAGACCTTTGCTTGGTGCTTCCTCGTCTCGTTACGTAGCGGAGGTGGCACGTGTTGACGGCATCAGGTCCGCTCCATCCCAGCTTCCTACTTTAAAAAAATATGTCAGCTTGGTTTGGAAGTTGAAGCCAACATTCACATCGGTTTCAGAAACTGAATGTTTGATTTTTATGTTTAGTTAGGTTTTTTTTTTTTTCTCTAAGAGGTAAGTTTGGTTTTTTTTCACCTCTACAAAACCACAGTACTGCTATCCACCTATGAAAATTAATAAATATCCTAAACACTATTCAGGAATCATATTGTTACTAATAAAACTGATATTGTTAATCTCAAACAGTTATATATAACATAGGATAAGAAAAAAGTAATTGTTATGACATTAGGAATCAATATTTTCAGGAAAAAAGATATAAATATAAAATCAAATATGCAAAAAACCCCTATAAAATCAAAATTAAATTGGAAATAGTGTAAATTCTGTCTATTTCTCTCTTTAAAAATGTGTTTCCTAATCCACCTATGAAAATTAATAAATATTCCACAGTGTCAGTATTCAGTCTGGGTTCAGACTTCCCCGCTGTCCCTTAATGTCTTTTTACAATTAGCTTCTTGGATCAAAATCCTGTTCAGATTCATGTATTGCATTTGGTTTATACACCTTTTAAATCTTTTTAAATATAGTAGTTCCCTTGCCTTCCTTTCCCTCAGCATTCTGCATGTAGCTGATTGTGTCCCCATGGTATCCTTTAACATGTATATTTGTTTCCTTTAAACCAGTCCTTAGATCTAGAATTGCACTATCCATTATAGCAGCCAGCAGCCAGCTGTGGCTATTGCAATGAATTAAAATGAAAGAAAACTGAAAATTCAGTTCTTTAGTCGCGTTAGCCATGTTTCAAATGCCATATAGTCACAGGTACCTCGTAGCTACCATTCGGTGTAGATATAAAATATTTCCATAACTGCAGAAAGTTCTGTTGAACAGCACTGATCTAGAAGCTTGATCAGATTCAACGTTGATTTTTTTTGTTTGTTTTGGTGGAGGTGGGCAAGAGGATTTCCCAGATGGTGCAGTACACTTCCTGTTGCATTGATTATCAGAGAGGCACACAATGTATGAATTGTTCCTCTTTTTGTGATACTGAGATTGAGCAGTGTCCTGATCCATCCATCGTGAATTTCCCCTTGAGCCTTGCACTTGACAGTGAAATCTTTTCATGGATTTAGATTGCCTATATCTATTGTTGCTTTAGGGGTTGCAATATGGTGATTTTCTAATTTTGTCATTCCTTTAGTATTTATTAGCTGGAAATCTTTCAGGAAGAACTTTCTCCCACCAGCTACTTGACTATCAGCAGCTATTTGAAATACTGGAGGGCAAGAAAAATGCTTAATTCTTTCCCACTATTTTCAGACTGCAGTAATGAGTTGGTGGCCTAACAACCTCCAAAGGTAACTGTGATGTTTTTGCCTTTTTAAAAAACCGAAAAGGTTTTTGCCTTTTAAAAAAAAATCATCATGAACTTACAAGCTTGAATATATTTAAACTGTTTCAACCTATTGCAGTCTTTTTTTTTTTTTTTTTTTTGATACTCAAATTGTCCTATCTTTGGCCAGTGGCAGCAGCCCCTTTAAGTTGACTCCTATCTACTTTGATATGACAAATGATCTTTGATAATTTCTTCATTTGCTATTAAGCATGTTCCTGCCTCATTTATACATTTCTGGCCAAAGGAACTCTGGTTCCTTTGAGTTGGAGATGGTATTTAGAGACCACAGTCTGGGAACTGTGCTCTTGCTGCTAGGTTGGTCATTAGTCGTAGGATTTACAGTGATCCGAATTAAGAAATACATTTTTAAAGAGAGAAATATACAGAATTTACACTATTTCCAATTTAATTTTGATTTTATAGGGTTTTTTTGCATATTTGATTTTATATTTATATCTTTTTTCCTGAAAATATTGATTCCTAATGTCATTAACATAATTACTTTTTTCTTATCCTATGTTATATATAACTGTTTGAAATTAACAATATCAGTTTTATTAGTAACAATATGATTCCTGAATAGTGTTTAGGATTTCTTTGTAGTTCTTTTTTATCCTCGGTATGTACCCCCTTTAGGATATATACAGTAAAATTATTGCATTTTAAAGGCATATGAAACAATTTGCTCTATGGTTAGGCTGCCAACTTGATATATAGTGTTAGGCACTGCCGGAGGAATGAGTCGCGGGAGACCAAGATTGGTCTATTAGAATTTATTTGGTGTGTTTGAGCTGAGGGAGGTCAGGCTAGAAAAGACCATAACTTCCCCTAGCAAAGAGGGGTGTGGAATTTTATAGGAGGGGGTACACGAGGTTGTTCCCCCTTCAGTGCTTCAGGGGGTTTTGTTGACAAAGGATTTCAGGGCATAACCAAGTCCTCCAGCTCACACCCTGGCCCCAGGTTGCATCGGGACAGCTCAGGCCGCCCAGGCGCCTAGAAGGTAAAGCAAGACAGAATCACAACAAGATGGCTTTTAATATAAGGTTTCTGCTCCTGGCCTAAATATGGCTTAACATCTAGTTGATACTTGATTTCTTTCATTTTATTTTCAATTTTATAATACTGCCTTTTTTTTTTTTTTTCATTTGGATTTTTGTTTTTTAATTTTTTGGGGGAATACTGGGGAACAGTGTATTTCTCCAGGGCCCATCTGCTCCAAGTCGTCCTTTAATCTAGTTGTGGAAGGTGCAGCTCAGCTCCAAGCCCAGTTGCCATTTTCAACCTTTGATTTTATATTTGTATCTAACCTTTAGTTACAGGGGCACAACCCACCGTCCCATGCGGGAATTGAACCCGCAACCTTGTTGTTGAGAGCTTGTGCTCTAACCAGCTGAGCCATCGGCCACCCCTCCAGAGGCTGAGCGGCAGCTCGTTGTCGTCAATCTAGTTGTGGAGGACACAGCTCATAGGCCTATGTGGGAATCGAACTGGCAGCCCTGTTGTTCAGAGCTCGCTCTCTAACCAACAGCCATCTGGTCCCCCTGGATTTGTTTCATTATATGAAAAATATTAGCATAGTTTCTATAAAACAAGTACCTGTAAAACAAAGTACATCCAGACAAGTTGAGTTTTCATCCCTGTTTTCTCAACCCTATTCCCTTTCTTACAGGTATCATATTTACTAGTTTTGGGTTTATCCTTCCATGAAAATAAATGTACCATATGTGTGTATATATGCATGTATACATGTCACATATACATATATACATATACATACATATACACACATACATATTTTTTCCCTTTCTTAGATAAAATGTAGTATTTGCATATACTGTTTTGTATGTAGCTTTTTTTACCTAATAATATACGAGGTTTGACAATTAAGGATACAAACTCACATAGAAAAAACGCTACATACCTCATTGCTGAATATCACTATGGTCACCTTTGAAGAACTCCCTTAGGAAGCTATGTACCGATTCCGGCACCTAGTCCACCCTTCAGAGCAATTTTGGAACTCTTTTTCTGGAATGACCATCAGAGCTGTCATCATGTTATGCTTGATGTCCTGAATGTCATCAAAATGTCTTCCTTTGAATATTTCCTTTATCTTCGGGTAAAGAAAGAAGTAATTGGGGGCCAGATCAGGTGAGTAGGGAGGGTGTTCCAATACAGTTATTTGTTTACTGCCTAAAAACTCCCTCACAGACAGTGCCGTGTGAGCTGGTGCAGTGTGATACAAGAGCCACGTATTGTTGGCTGAAAGTTCAGGGCGTTTTCGTCCTTTTCATGCAGCTTTTTCAGTACTTCCAAAGAGTAAACTTAGTTAACTGTCCAATTGGTACAAATTCATAATGAATAATACCTTTGATATCAAAAAATGTTAGCAACATCGTTTTGACTCTTGATTTGGACTGATGGAACTTTTTTGTTCGTGGAGAATTGGCTTGACTTGAATTGTGCACTTTGATGCTTTGTTTCATGGTCATATTGGTACACCCATGTTTCTTGACCAGTGATAACACGGCCCAAAATGTCATCTTGCCTCTCCAAAAGGTCTTGGCAAACTTTGACTCTCCTTTGCTTTTGTTCATCAGTGAGCTCCTTTGGGACCATTTTTTGCACACACCTTTGTAATGCCAAGGTTTTTCTGTTTCTCTATTGATGTTTACTTGGTCTGCTGTGCTTTGCACTCTCAGCTGAAGATTTTGATTCACAATTAGGCGAATTTTTGCAAATGTTTGTTAGTTCTGCTCGTTACTGGCCGCCCTGACCTCTCTTCATCAGTAACATGTTCTTTCCCCTCAGAAAAACGTTTAATCCATTTGTACACTGCTGTTTTCTTCATGGCACTAGCCCATAAACTTGGACTAATACGTCCCTGATTTCACTTCCACTCTTGCCAAGTTTAACAAGAAATTTAATATTTGTTCGTTGCTCTAATTCAAGCTCAGACATTCTCATGACGGCACACAAAAACGTTCAACATGCATGCCACTCAGCAAAACACTGCCACATGTCAACATGAACACAGCTGCGAGACACTGATATACCAAGGTTGTGAAACCTTACCGAGCTGTTTGTACAATGCTGCCAATGTCAGTGCATGGTGGCAAGTTCGCGAACTTAATTGTCATACCTCCTACGCTTAGTAGATCCCTCTATAGAAGTATATAGAGAGTGTTATCCCTTTTTACAGCTTCATAGTATTCCGTCAGTGGATGACTATTCCACTAGTCCCCTGTTGATAGGCATTTGTGTTTTTTCCTACTATTGCAAATAGTGCTGCAGTGTATATCCTTGTGTATATGTGATTTTGTATTTTTGCCAATGTGTGTTTGGGATAGTTTTCT
Source organism: Rhinolophus hipposideros (assembly GCF_964194185.1). Classification (NCBI taxonomy): domain Eukaryota; kingdom Metazoa; phylum Chordata; class Mammalia; order Chiroptera; family Rhinolophidae; genus Rhinolophus; species Rhinolophus hipposideros. The sequence continues at coordinate 33,910,643 of NC_138060.1, read as the reverse complement.
AGTACTGGCATTTTTGGATCAAAGGGTAATAAATGAATATATAGAAGGTGCCAAAAAAATGTGTACACATTTTAAGAAAGGAAAAAACTGTATTAAAATAGTAATACTCAATATATACCTATAACAAAAGATGAATACAAGTCATGTGTATACATTATTTTGGTACCCCTGGTATATCAGTTGCTAGGTATTAACCAAAATCTCTTTATAGTAGTTGTATCATTTTGCATTTCTACCTGTAATGTATGTGAGTGCCCATCTTCCTATGCCTTGTCATCAGAATATATTGTCAAACTTTTAATTTATTTTTTTTTAAAGATTTTTTATTTGGGGAAGGGGAACAGGACTTTTTATTGGGGAACAGTGTGTACTTTCAGGCCTTTTTTCCAAGTCAAGTTGTCCTTTCAGTCTTAGTTGTGGAGGGCGCACCTCAGTTCCAGGCCCAGTTGCCGTTGTTAGTTGCAGGGGGCACAGCCCACCATCCCTTGCGGAAGTCAAACCCTCAACCTTGTGGTTGAGAGGACGCGCTCCAACCAACTGAGCAGACATCTGGGAGCTCAGTGGCAGCTCAGCTCAAGGTGCCGTGTTCAATCTTAGTTGCAGGGGGCACTGCCCACCATTCCTTGCGGGAGTCGAGGAATCGAACTGGCAACTTTGTGGTTGAGAGCCCACTGGCCCATGTGGGAATCGAACCGGCAGCCTTCGGAGTTAGGAGCACGGAGCTCCGACCGCCTGAGCCACCCAGCCGGCCCCCCTTATTCTTTTATTCTTTCCGGATTTTGAGTTATAGTTTATACAGTATTTTAAAATTTTATTTTTATTTTGGAAAATTTCTTTGATACTTTATGTGCTGATTTTTTTCCCCCTCCTTCAGTTTAACTAGGAACCTTTCTGGGCAATGGTAAATTATATTGATTGTTTATTGGAGCAGCCATAGTATATCAGACACAGCCACAGACCTTTGTAATCATAGTAACATTAAGGCAGGTAAGGGACAGAGAGCATTGTTATCCTCCTTTAAACGAGACTTGATGGGTAGGCGTATCCCTTTTATTAGTACATTCATTAGTAATTCTGTCCGGAGTTTATCTTTTCTTCCTTTGTCCCATTTTATGAGTGATTTGACCTTTGGCATATACTCTAAATATTTTTCCTGATCTATAAAACGAAGGAGTTAAAATTGGAGGTCTTCAGGTTCTTGTAGCTCTTAAATTTCAATATGTTAATAAATTTCAGGGATTTGCCCATTATCAGATATCCTATTTGGATTCTTTTTTCCCTAAGATTTAAAGTGTGCTTTCCCTACTTCCCAGACTTGGTGAAGACTTTAACCATCCTATTCCAGGTTTCACTTAAAACAGTTTCATTCAAAGGAAAGTTATAATTAATAACTTTTGTTTGTTGATATCTCCTTCTAACTGCAGAAATGACTAAGATTGTCCTGTAGCTGTTGTAGAGCTGCACAGTCTCCATTTAAGCACGTTATCGTTTTATGGTAGTGGCCAGGAGTAGCAGGTTATCCAATGGTGGTTACTAAAATTTGTGTTTAACATTATGAACAAAGACTATCTAACTTCACATAATTATCACATGGACAGGCAAAGAAGAGCAAAGTGACATAGCGCATAGAGGGTCAGGTTGGTGAGGAAAGGACTTAGTGATGTAACTGAGAAACTCCGATGAGAAAAGTTCACAGGACATCTGTGTCCTTGCTGTTTATGGCTACCTGATCCCAAGGAATGAGAACTGATGGTGTTTGGCAACTACTCAAGCACATGGTGAAGGTATTGTTAAAGAAACACATTACACCATTAGTAAGATTATTTTATGCAGAGAATGCTGCTGGTATCCTCCCCACATTCCCCCCCCCCCCCCCCGCCGCCACCTTTTTAAAACAGATCTCTCTGTCTCAGACCATTATTTTGATTTCTGAAATGGCAATTTTCCCCTGTATGGAATATTTTCACCATTGTGCTACTGCCACCGGGTGGCCACGATGGTGATGTCATACTTCAGTTTGTATTTTTCTCCTGTGTCCAGACGTTTTGAGTTGATTTGATTTTGTTTATCACGAAGAAAACAGTATGAAACCAAAAGAAGATATGAAGGTATTTTAAGATCTGGACTACTGTAAAATATATAAAGATTGCACATTGGCCCTCTAAGCCTCATTTCCCTCAAAGTAATAGTATCTAATCTTTTATGAGTGCTATGAAGAATGAATTAGACAGTATATGTAAGGCGGAACAGTTGAGCATTCAATGACTTTTAGCTTCTGTTGTAAATATTGCTAATGATTAAATAATGTCATCCAGAAAATATATCAATGTATTATATATTACTAAATGTGTATTACTGATATACATTACTGAATATATTAATGTTAAGAATAACATGACCTCAAGAAGTATAATTTTACTAATGATCATTTTGAATGACTGTAGTATCACTGTTCTTAGGAACAGTACTTTCCGACATATTTAATGAATATTCTGTGTAGTGATCAGGAGCATACTGGTTACAGTGGACATTTAATTGGCTATCAGAATCCCATGAAAAATCTGGAAGAAACCTTGGAGATTATAGTTCAGGCCCCTCATTTTACAGATGCAAATACTGAAATGCAAGGACACAAAGCTAGTTAGCTGCAGAGCAGGACGATGTGGGGGTCTCCATCCACATGGTACTGTGAACTCTGTGGTACCTCTCAGTTCCCTAGAGTGGGCCAAAGCATGGAATCTGGGTTGTGTTCCAGTGGACCATATCGTGGTTTGAAAGAAAGTGGAGTAGAACATGAAAACCTTTTTTGGGGCTGGGGGCGTTATTTTGTCTAATGAAGGGTAAATCAACTGGAAAAAAACCCTCTCTTCCATATTTGTGCATGAATAGTTTGATACCCCTATTAGTAACTTTAGAAATAGATGCAAATAACACACAGTTGGTTGTATTTTCCAGTTTTCTCATTCTCTGTTTCCAGAATGCCTCTGTTACTACATTTTTCACTCTGGGAGAACATTTGTGGTTATTTTTTTCTTTCCCATACTGGACATTAATTCTTTGAAAATGGCCATGGCTTTCGTCACTATGTATCTAGTGGTTAGTACACACTGAATTCTTTGTTGAATGAAAGAATCCCCTTCTTACAGCAATATAATTTTTAGATGGGGCATTAGGACAAAGGGGCAGAACCTCCACACCACATTAGGTATTTCGGAATTACCTAAAAGACTAATTCAGGATTGAGCCTTTGAAGGTTTAAGGAAAAAAGCAGTTTCTCACGAGTGAGAAGTGGTTTGACACTGATTAATGTTTTGAAGATTTGTGATAAGAGGTGAGAAACCTGTTGTAGGTATTACTACTCATTGGTACTTCTGAATTTAGGGGTGATCGTTTTCTTTTTCCTTCTCACTTTTCTTTGTGGTGTGTCTTACCCTTTCATGGCAGTCTCTTCTGTCTCCCTTCCCTTCTTTCTCTTCTCTGTAGTTCTCCAGCTATGACCAGTTTGCATAGAGACATAGAGAAAAGGATGGGGAATTGATTTAAGTTCAGCCAAAAGCATCCAGCACATGCTGTGTTGAAGTGCTACACTAAGCTCTGAAGCTGTAGGATGAATAAAATTAGTTTCATGCCTTTGAGGGATGGATAGTAAGGAAAACGGATGTGTAAAGACACATTCCACTGTAGTGTACCTTCTATGAAAGAGCCTGTTAAGGATTAGGAACCACGAAATGTAGAAGAAAAATTAGTAAAATTGGGAGGGCCCACATGGCTGCCTTTTAGGGAAGGGAGTGTGTTTTATCTAGGAAGCTTCAAGGTCTTGTCAACGGGAGAATAAGTAGGATATCCAGTGATGGACCAAGGAGTTCAAGGTCAGGGCCTTTAACCTGTTTATAATATCTCTTTTAAAAAAAACAACAACAAAAAAAGCTACACTTTTCCTCCGACACGTGTGACCTCTAATTTCTTCCCCTCATTTTGTAAGGGGGTATGTGTCAGTGTCTCTGTGCTTCTAGCACCCCACATCCATCCCTGGCCCACCCTTAATATTAGGAAGTAGGGACGTAACAATGAAGTGTTTGATTTCAGTCATGCGGGGAAAGTGTCAACAGCAGTCAGCAGTTCAGATCATTTCAAGTTATTTTGGTCTGAAATGTCTTTATTTGGTCCTAGTATTTCTTGAAGTGATCCTTAACTGCTCCAACCTAAGAAGTGCTGCATTATCTCATTGTTATTTACATGCTTTCATTTACATTTTTAAGTTTGTCAGTTGGAATGTTAGAACTTAAAAAAATGAATTTTATCTTGATTGATTTTTTTTTTCCTTTCCCAGTTGCCAAAAGAAAGGGGATTTGGCGATGGAGGCTTTGTTTGAAGGAATACAAAATCGGGGACGTGATGGGTAAGATTGCATTTGACCTTAAGCTTTTCACTGACTTTATAAAGCATATTAGAGTTATGCCTCTGACCGTTTTGTGCTTTTGGTACAGAAAAAAGTGTTGCGCCAAAGCTAAGCTGATTCACGTTGTTTGTAGACAGCATCTCTCTGTGAGGTGTTTGCCTCTTCTCAGCAGTGTGAAGCTGGATGCTTGCCTTCCTCTCTAAATGTTCTACTCTTAAAAAGCAAAAGTAGAAGTACAGAAGTTTTGTGATGCTAAGAACAAATACTTTTTTAAAAAAGTACTTAAGCCTAAGTAGTTAGAGCTCTCTGTGACCATTCCTGGGAAACTCTTGGCATCTAATACATCTGTGTCCTCTTCTGTTCCCAACTCTACAACATCTGGCATCTCTTGGTATTTTGAAGGACATAAGTAAGTTTACAATAATCAGGCAGGTAAATTTCTGTAGTAAATTTCTGATACAAATAATGTGGGAAAAATAGTTGAAATCAATCTGGCTCGAGGATGAATTTGTTGAAACAACTCTTAAACTCTTTGTTTGACAACTCTTAAAATTGTATTATTATTTTCCCTACTGGCTTCCAAGGCTTTTTATTTTGGCTGGCTGAGAATGTGACGTGAGCTAGCCTGGATTCTTCCTGAAAGCTTCCCTAAAATATTACAAAAGCGCTAGTTGATTGTGGATGTCTCACTCACAAGCCAGCCTTAAAACATCGATGTTGCAATTTGACCAATGACTTAGGCTTTAGGTTGGCTGTTAGAGAAAGGCAAAATATTACGTGGAATATGTAATCACCTTAATATGAACATTAAAAGGAAAAGCTCAGAAATCCTGTTCTTTGCTTCTGATTATTTATTGACATTGGTCCACCTCAGGTAGGTTTATGTCTGCTATACTTTTACATGAAAGATGAAAAGCCACTTTGACATACGTTCTGTGTTCTTAAGGGTCTGTTCTTATTTATAGGGTGTTTTTGACATCCTGTGAAGCAGAACTACAGGAGCTCATGAAACAGATTGACATAATGGTGGCTCATAAAAAATCTGAATGGGAAGGGCAGACACATGCTCTACAAACTTGCTTGGACATCCGTGAACGGGAACTTAAGACCCTTAGGAGTCAGTTGGATATGAAGCACAAAGAGGTAAAACAGTTGATTCAGTCCTCTTTGATATTTTGACCTTTTTTATTAAATATGTTTCTTAAATATTTGTTGAGGGAAGCATTTTTGTGTCAAGGTTAATTTCTTTTTTATAAAAAGATTTTTATTAAAATATAGCTAACATACAATATTATATTAGTTTTAGGTGTACACCATAGTTTTTCAACATTTATATACATAAAGAAGTGATCACATAGTTAAGTCCAGCAACCATCTGACACTGTACCATGTTATCACAGTATTATTAACTATATTCTTCTATGTTGTACATTACATCCCCATGACTTATTTGTTTTAAACCTGGAAATTTGAACCTCTAATTCCTCTTCACCTTTCCCCTCCTTTTTTAGTTTTTAAATTATAGTTGACATTTAGTATTATTTTGTGTTAATTTCATGTATACAGTATAGTGGTTAGACATTTATATAATTTAAGAAGTGATCCCCCTGACTAGTCTAGTACTCACCTGGCTCTATACATAGTTATTACCATATTGACTGTATTCCCTATGCTTTAGTTTACATCCCCATGACTATTTTATAACTACCAATTTGTACTTCTTAATGCCTTCACTCTTTTCACCCTGTCCCAACTCCCCTCCCATCTATCACCCCGATAAACATAGTACCTATCTGGCACCATATATAGTTATTACAATATTGTTGACTATATTCCTTATGCTATACCCTACATCCCCATGACTACTTAGTAACAACCAATTTGTACTTAATCCCTTAGCCTTTTTCACCCATCTCTAACCCCCTCCCGTCTGGTATCTATCAAAATGTTCTGTCTATGAGTTTGTTTCTGTTTTGTTCGTTTATTTTGTTCTTTAGATTCCACATATAAGTGAAATCACATTGCTTCTGTCTTTCTCTGTCTTATACTCCACTCAGCACAGTACCCTCCAGGTCCATCCATGATGCCACAGATAGAAAGAGCCCATTCGTTTCCCCTGTATATTATTCCCGAGCAATATTCCATTGTATATTTGTACCATCTTCTCTATTCATCGATGTACACCCAGGCTGTCTCCACATCTTGACCGTTGTCAGCAATGCTACAATGCACATATGGCTGCACACATGCCCTTAAAGTAGCATTTTGGCTTTCTTTGGATAAATACCCAGAAGTGGGATTACTGGATCCTTCTTTGTCTCTTGTGAGCCTTTGTTTTAAAGTCTAGTTTGTCTGGTATAAGTATTGCTACTCCAGATTTTTGTTTGTTTGTTTGTTTCCATTTTCATGAAATATCGTTTTCTCCCATCCTTTTGTTTTCAGTGTGTGTGTCTTTTGATCTGAAGTGAGTCTCTTCAGCATATATAAGGGTCTTGTTTTCTTATTCATTCAGCTGCCCTATGTCTTTTGGAGCATTTAATCCATTTACAGTGAAAGTAATTATTGGTCATATTTTTTATCTTTTTCTCCCACCTTAAAGAGGTCCCTCTAAGATTCCTTGTAAGACTGGTTTGGTGGAGATGAACTCCTTTAGCATTTTCTTGTCTGGGAAGCTCTTCGTCTGTCCTTCAATTCTAAATGATAGCTTTGCTGGGTAGAGTAATCTTGTTTGTTCAAGTTAGTTTCTGTTGTATTTCTTTCTGATGGTTTCTTTTAGAAGAAAAATTCATTGTGAAAATACCTAAGAATATTAATATTTATTTCAGGGATCATGTTACTTTGGTCACATATAATAGATAACTTCTTGATGAAAATGTAAAGGTTGTCACATGATCTTTGTATAACCTCTATCTTCTTACATGACCATTTTAACATTCACTGAATTTAGTGAACATTGTTTTTTGGCCTCATTGTATGCCTAGTATAAAAAGTTGTGCTCAAAATTGAATAATTTGCCAATTTTTGTTAGATGTAAAACAAAATTCAGAAAACCCTTAAAAAAATTTATATTTACCCTTGTTCAGGATTTGGGAAGAGAAAAAAAAAGGGAAAATAAAAATGACTTGCAATTTCACCACCCACACTTACTGGTGATTTGTGGGAAAAGTTTAATAATACTCTGATTGATTTCTCATAATGTAGCTGGTACAGTAAAAAGTACATTGAATACTGGAAGGGAAGCAGAAGGTATTTATAAGTGCAAGAATTGCCTCTAGATTTCTGGCATGAATGTCAATCTCAGAAGGATTGGAAATGTTGTAGGGAAAACACTGGTCCCAAGACCCACTCTGATGGACTTTCCTCCCATTAGGATCACCACTCTTGGGTGCTGTGACTGAGCTTATTCAGGTACACTTCTGTGTGTGGTACACACTGAGATTGTGATCCTGTTGATGACATTTATCAAGACTATTTTAGAGAGGTTTTCAGGTAGCAAGGAGAGAGTTAAGCTTGATACAAGTGTTTTTATGCTTTTTGTTCCCTTTTTTTATGTGAAGACATCTTTATTGGAGCTTGCCATTCTCAAATATGGATAAATTAGTTTCTAAGCTAGCTGTATTGCTTCATTTTAGGAACTCCCTTCAGGATTATTCTGGAAGTTTTCTATGCTTTTTGCCTTATTTCTTTGTATCTTGTCATCTTTTTTATAAGTTTACTTCTTCATTTTGGTAGAACATACTTTTAAGATCTTATATATATCTGAAAACATCTTTATTCTCTTTTCATCTCTGACTCAAAGTTTGATTGGCTGTAGAATTCTGCTTTAGAAGTAAATTTCACTCAGGATTTTTTTAGTTAAATGTGAATCTTTCAGATTTTAACATCTGGTAATGGCAGATTACGTCATTGGGCCAGTCCACTCACTGAAGACAAGTATGTAAGTTTGATTAAAAAAAAAAATCTGTCTTGCAGTAGAATGCTAATAAGACAGTGAATAATTACCAGGGCAGGATCTGGGCTAGACTAGAGGTCCAGGGAGGTGAGCCAAGGGTTTGGGGTAATTATTAGCTGAAATTAGAGACTGAATGGGTTTTTTTGCTAACTTGAAGGGGTTAAGACAGTAAAGGATTTGGTGTTCAACGTGGCTCTGAACCCCTCCTCATTTTGGGTTGGGACCCTGAAAGGCGGCACCTAGGAGTAAGGATGGGCCAGATGTAGAACAAGCCCTCTTCCAATTGCCATTCAGCTGCAGTTATTTAAATCTCTGAAATCAGTTCAAGATGATTCAGAGTACTACTGTCCCCAGGCAGCTCCAAAGTGCTAGGGCTTCAAGGAACCTGGATTAAGCAAACCTACCTTTTCTCCAAAGGAAACAAAACCACCATTTTGGGTCTTAAATTCTTTCTTCAAAGAATTTTTTCAAATATATGCTTGATATATTGATTTTTTCAATATATGCGTGAGAAAGTGACCTCAGACACACAAGGAGACAAGATAGCAACAACAACAGCAAAAAGACAAAACAGCAAAACCATACATGTAGGGGGCCAGCCTGGTGGCTCAGGCTGTTGTTGCTATGTGCTCCTAACTCCGAAGGCTGCCGGTTCGATTCCCATATGGGCCAGTGGCCTCTCAACCACAAGGTTGCCAGTATGATTCCTTGATTCCCGCAAGGGATGGTGGGCTCTGCCCCCTGCAACTAAGATAGAAAACGGTAGCTTGAGGTGAGCCGCCGCTGAGCTCCCAGATGGCTCAGTTGGTTGGAGCGTGGGCTCTCAACCACAAGGTTGACGCTTGGTCTCCCACAAGGGATGGTGGGCTGCGCCCCCTGCAACTAGCAATGGTAACTGGACCTGGAACTGAGCTGCGCCCTCCACAACTAAGACTGAAAGGACAGCAACTTGAAGTTGAACGACACCCTCCATAACTAAGATTGAAGGGACAACAACCTGACTTGGAAAAAAAAAAGTCCTGGAGGTACACACTGTTCCCCAATAAAGTCCTGTTCCCTCTCCCCAATAAAATCTAAAAAAACAAACAATCAAAAGCATCCATGCAATAGAAGATAGAAACAGACCCAAGGCAAATCTAGATATTTGCACTGTTATGCTCAGACTTTACAATAGCTGTGTTGATGTGTTCAAAGACATAAAAGATAAGATTGAGCACTTCAAGAAAGAATTACACACTAAAAAATTCGCCAAATGAGTGGAAATTAAAATACTGAAAAATAGAATAATTGAAATCAAGGCCTTAAATATTGAGGTGATTAGTAAACTAGAAGATAGTACAGAATAAAATATAGAATGAAGCATAGACAAAATGATAGTAAATATAGACAAGAAGATAGAAAGAGGATACAGTGATAAGGTCTAATAACAGTGGAAAACTTGAAGGAGAAAAAAGAGTCATAATGGGCAGAATATTTCAAGATAAATTGCCTAAGACTTTGCCAAAAGTGAGAAAGGCCATGTATTTAAGAAGTCCAAGAATCTCAAGCGAGATAAATAAAAAGAAATATTTACCTGGGTTGAAAACTAAAGACAAAGAGGAAATCTGAAAAGCAACCAAAAAAAGAAAAAAAGCACCAGATTACCAATAAAAAAAAGACATTATCTATAAACAGTTCCTAACAGCTGACTTCTCAGCTAAAACAGTGAAAGTCAGAAGACAGTAGAATATCTACAAACAAAGAAATGATATTTTTTTCCCCTGCCAAACCTATACCCAGCTTAAGGTGAAATCTATACCCAGCTTAAGGTGAAATAAAAATATTTTTGTATCAGAGAATTTGTCATTAATAGACCTGTACCAAGGAAATACTAAAGACTATTCTTCAGGTGGAAGGAAAATGATCCCAGGTGGAAGTTTAAGAGATTAAGGAAGAAATGAAAGGCAACAGTAAATATGTGGGTAAATCTAAATGAATATTGACTGTATATAAAACAATAATAGCCTTTTCAATTTAACATATATATAGGATTATGAATGTATTTAAGTCAGGTTGAGAGTAAATGGAGTTGAAGTATTTCTGTCCTTCTGTTGCCTGGGAATTGGTAAAACTAACATTAGATTTGTTCAGTTACAAATCCAGGTTTTAATCTTGAGAGAACCATTAAAAGCATATATTAATATATTAATCAAGTATTACTAATATATTAATATATAGAGTATTAATATAGAGTAGTCAATATACATAGAGTGTTAATGTATTAATGGGATAATAATTAGTATATTAGTAGAGTATATATCTTCCAAGCTAATAAAAGGAGAAAAAGGAAATGATAAGAACTTATCAGTTCCAAAGAAGGCAAGAAAGGAGAGAAGAAGGAACACAGAGCTTATTAAGGACAAATGACACTTAATAAGATGATAGGTTTAAGTCCAAATAGATCCATTCAGTGTAAATACACTAAATGGCCTAATTAAAAGATAAAAATTGTCCAACTGGGTAAAAATAATTAAACTCAATTATTTGGTATTTATAAAGATACAGCAAAGTTGAAAGTAAAGGTGAAATAAAAATACATACCATGTAAACACAATAGAAATATTGTATAGGTATATTAATAATAGAAAAAGTATACTTGAAGCAGAAGCAATGAATGAACGTCACTAAAAGTGAAGAGAAATACTTCATAATGATACAATATGAAATTTCGGGATATTTAACTGTAGCGGACATTCTTTGTGTCCTTTGTGTCCTGTGTCCACGTTTTCTTTGCCTGCTGATTTCATCTTGGCTATAACATACACAACTGTGTATGTTTATAACTGTGCACTGCCACTGTCTCACTACACTATGCTTCTCTCTCTGGAGCCTTAGAAAGCTGCTCCTTAGAAAGATGAAACCTGGAAGTGTGTGTGGGGAAGTTAACACTCCTGGCACAAGCCTCAAGCAGTAGAGGGACTGGAATGAGTGGATAAATTCTCCAGCTTCTCATCCCTTAGATGGACAGGCAGTTCTGAAACACATTCTGTCTGGTTCCTTTGTGAGATCCCAATGGGAGATAGCCCACGCTGCTTAACTACAGAAATCACCTGAATAACACACTTTTTTATTGGCTTTTCTTCCTTCCCTGGGTCTCCCTCTCCACTTCCTCATTCTGCTTCCTGGGATCACCTCCAGTTATCTGCTCGAAGTCCATGTCTCAGGCTACACCTTTGGGGGAACTCAAACTAAGGCAAAAAAAAAAAAATCTAGATTTGTAAGTATCTAAAAAATAGTCTTAAAAGAAATTTCTCTCTCTTTCTCTCGTCCTTATCTGTATGCAAAAAGTGGCAGAACTATAAGGAGAAATAGATGAAGCCACAATTGTAGCTGGGAATTTTAACCCACTTTTCTTAACAACTGATGGGACAAGAAACAAACATCAGTAAGGGTATGATCAACACACTTGACCTAATTTATACATATAGAACATTGCACAAGAGAACTGCAGAGTGTGCATTCTTTTATAGCACAAACAGAACTCTTTCCAAAATTGACCATTTGCTGGGCCAGAAAGTAAATCTCGACACAATACAAAGGCTTGAAATCACAGAGTATGTTCTCTGAACATAGTGGGAACAAGTTAGAAAAAGATACCTAAAAATTAAAAATCCTTTGATATATTTTGATAAATGGTTTTCTGTTTATTTGCTTTTTAATTTTAATGGGATGTTTTAAATATAGAAGTTTTACATTTTTACATAGACATTATCTATTTTAAAATGAGTCATTAGTTTTACACTCAGAAAGTTCCCTTTTTCCCAGAAATCCAGTAAATATTCACTTAGACCTTTTTTTAAAAGTAGTTTTCTTTTTTCCATTTTATTGGCTATATTGAATCATTCTTCCAGTTTGAACTTCAGAATCACTTTTTCAAGTTAAAAAAAAAATCCTGTTAGAATATTTAATTGGAATTGCATTATCTTCTTGTTCTTATAATAATTTTATTTGTTTTTTAAATTGAGTTATAATTATATTAGTTTCAGGAGTACAGTGTAATGATTCAGTATTTATATATGTTGCAAAATGATCGCCACAGTCAGTCTTAGTAGCATCCATCATCATACACCGTTACAAACACTTTTTTTCTTGTGATGAGAAAAAGATCTGAGTTGTTTTGTTTTAAAATTACCATTCTGTATTGTGATTGAAATTATTACCTCCTGTTTGCTATTCTCCGTCTTCCTCCTCACTTATTAACAGATGGCATACTAACTGGTTATCCAGAGATATAGGGAAATACTGATAGAAATTGATGGAGGTGAAACTCGCTGTGGCTGGTTTCAAACCATTGAAAACTGGGTTAGGATAACGCCCTTACTTTGATTGGTAGAACTGATTTCTCTGATGTGGGATAAATGGTAAAGCAGGTACAAGTCTCCTACCATCTTTCTTCTACCATATTTTGCACTTTTATTTATAGAACTTACTCTTTTCTTTTTTCTGGTTTCTATTTCATTTATTTCCGCTCTGATCTTTATTATCTCCTTCCTTGTGCTCCCTTTGGGCTTATTTTGCTGTTCTTTTTCCAGATCCCTTAAGTGTGAAGATAAACTGTTGATTAGTGATGTTTCTTGTTTCTATAGAAGTTACTCTTGATGTTACACAGATTTTTGTTCAATGTTCTTAGTTTCCAAGGTTCTTATAACTTGATATCTCTTAATTTTTTCATGAGTTTGTTTTTTTTTGTTTTTTTGATAAAAGTTGGGAACAATAATTCAGACAGTGAGAGCAAGTTTTCATTTAAACCGAGAAATTCTGGAACAGTTGTTTGTTTTCCATTTTTTGGCAATGTTATGGATCATTAAATAATTAGATATTTAACTTACTGAGAAGTCGGTATTACCATGTACAGTTGAGAAATGGGGTATTTACCATATACAGCTTGTATTTACAGATAAGTACAAAGGTTATTTCCTATTTTTATGTTTCAGGAATATTTTTTCAATGCTAATAATGAAAAATACTACCACCTATCTGCTTCTAGGTTGGAATGTTGCGTCAGCAGGTAGAAGAACATGAAAAAGTCAAGCAAGAGATGGCGTTGGACTATAAGCAGGAGTTAAAGAAACTACATGAAGAAGTGAGATTTTCATCCTGTGTTGTATAATTCTGTCTCTTTTACCCTTGAGAATTTTGTTAAAGGACTAGTTTCTACTTTGTAAAGTGGGAAATACATATTCCATGGGAGACACAGGAAATCTATTTCTCTGTTCTTACATCTAGGCAGAGACTCTTGCCTAATTATATGTTTGATACTACCTAGAACTGAGATTCTAAAATGTGTTTCTTGGTTGAGTACCTGAAAGAAACAGCTATTTTTGTATAATACTGTGAAATATTGATACCAAAAACTTATTAAATATAAATTTTTAAATTAAATCGGTTACTAGATTTTAAATAATGGAGGATCCAAAGGTTTCAGAAGCATTTTGGAATAAATAAGAGACATGATAAAATTCTATTACCTCAATTTTATTCTTCAGACTGGGAAAAAGAACTGCTTTTATTTAATTCCAATGTACTGCTCTCCTGCATACTGAATATCAGTGTTTCACAGGACAGTGGTTCAAGAACCACAGGCCTAGAGCAAATGAAGAGTTTTTGTTTGCTGCTTGTATTGGAAGGGGGAGGTGGTGTGAGTTGGGGGGCCCTTCAGTGCAAGGCTATTGTCATAAAAATGTTGTGTTTAAAAAATATTGTTTCCTTTATTTTTTCTTGGACTCATTGTATTTCCTTTCTAGTGTTCCTGTTTTATATGTAGTTTTGAGTTGTTCCGTATTTCAATATGCAAATCTAACATACTCTTAATCTATTTTCAGTAGTACTGTTTAGAACTGCTCTTGCTTTCATAACACCAATTTATCCTACTACCATTGTTTATACATTCTTAAATTTTAAGTCCAGAAATAACTGTGTCTACAGTTAGACAGACTGAAGAGAAGCTATGAAAAACTCCAGAAAAAGCAAATGAGGGACTTCAGAGGAAACTCCAAAAATCACAGGGAAGATCGGTCTGAAATTGAGAGGTTAACTGGAAAAATAGAGGTATGTTCACAGTAATAATCCCTTCACAGTGATTGTCAGCCTTCGTGTAGCAAAGTGCTGTTTCTAATAGTGCTAGTTCCTGAAATCAATTTTCTACCATCTCCAGGACTGCCACTGAGCTATTTCAAAGGTCGAGGGTGATCTACTATACATCCTATCATCATCTGGTTCCTTGTGGTTGACGGGGTTACTAGCTATCAGTAATTCAACAGGGCAGTACCACCCTTTGAGGGCATTTGGAAATGTATGGAGACTGGTTTGGTTGTCAGAATAACTGGGAGTAAAACCGGTGGTTAGAGGACAGGGACCACCAGGGACACTAAACATGCTGGGGACTGTTCCCCACAGAAAGAATGATTGTACCCCAAGCGCCAGTATTGAGAAACGTTGACCACCCGTCACTAGCAGCCCTCTGCGGGCAGCGTCCTTATCTTATTTACCACCTAATAGAATAGGGGCTCAGTAAATGTTGAAAGTACATGGCTCTTCTGTGCCGAGTACTCTGTGTGTCAGGTTGTTTATCCTCAGTTCCCATTTAGACATAGTAAGCTTTTACCTCCCTCTTTGCAGTCTTTGTTTTTATTAAGACTGAGTAACTCCATGATTGTTGTGTGTGCTGTTGATTCCCTAGAGGACTTAAGGGAGGTGGTGAGTTAGCACTGCCAAGAGTAGATGAAGGAACAGCACTGGGCTGTCACTCTTTCCCCCTCGAATCTGCCACTCCCCTCCTCTGTCCATGTCATCGGTTCACCAGCGCACCTACAAATCACCCAGGGTCCTCTTTAGGCTCTCAGAAATTCTGATGCAGTAGTATGACATAAGACCTAGGAATCTGCATTTTATCCAGCTCCTCTAGCTGATTCTAATTCGAGAAACATCGTTCAGCATCTTTTTATAATTACTTACGATGCTCTACTCAGAGTAACCTGTCACCCACAAATGCCAATACGTCATTACTACCTAGAATTGTAATTTCTGTGTTTAGTATTCTTTTATTCATTATATCTCAGTATTTGTATATATTTGAAGAGCTTAGAATCAGAGGACTACACAGATACTGCTTCTTCTCCAGCCTTCTTCTGTAATAACTATTTTTTCCCCCCAAAACTCCTCATTACCACTTCCTGACCATTCGCTTTTCTTTCTGCCTCAAAAATCCGATCTTTAATTTTCATGCCATTGCTTATATCACCAACCAATGTACATACAACCAAAATCGTCATCTCCTGATCCCTGGATAGCTCCCCTGGCTTAGAGATTTCAGCTCCCAGTTCAGTCACTCTCTCCAATGTGACTCTTACCTTAATTCTTGAGACTTTGAGTATCCACAGGGATGATGCTTATTATATTCCAGTCTTTGAGTTCCTTGGTGTTCTTTCCTCCATCGATATTTTGATCTCCCTGTCTCATCCTCCTATTCCCATTGCCATTCTTTAGGTGTCATTACCAACACTCGCACCCCTCCTAGCATCACATTGTAAGCATTGCATTCTCTCACTACCATCCTGTCTTTTCAGCTTACTTGCTCTAGTCCCTTGACTCTCAATAATCACTTGACCCCATCCGTTAAAGTGATTGAAGTCTGCCACCTTTTCACTGCTTCAGATCTCCCTCATATCCTCATTTACCAATCCTTACCCAGCTTAAGTTCTGTGGTTACATTCCTTCCTTTCCCTTTCACCTCCAGTGCCTCTCTCTTGCTTCATCATATTTACTTGGCAAAACCATAACTCTGCATAAATCTAGCTTTCTGCTCGCTCTCTACTTGTCATGTGTGGCAGAACATGGGTGGAGAAAAGCATCATGCTGACTGGTCTCATTTTAAATGTGTGGTCACTCACCTCAACTGGGTACTAAATGGTACCCCATTTTCATAAATATTGGGCTCATTTTCTTGATCATGCAACTTAAAATTACCATTGCTCCATCATTAATTTTGAACTGTTTGGCTTTGGGTTACAAATATCTGTTAAAATTTGGGACAGATTTTCCTTGTTATTCAAGTCTGTAGTTCTTCTGTTGAGAGAGTAAATATTTGTATATCAAGGATATTGTTTTATCTGGATCTGTTTGGTTCTTGAATTTTAGAGACTGAGAAATAAGAATTGGGCCAAGGGACTTCTCTGAAAATTTATCTGAATCTGTTCAATTCCTGGGTTTGGATATCAAGAATTTGAGTAGTGAGGGATATCCGTAATCATAGTTTTAGATTTTAGTTATCTTGCCATGAGTTTTCTGATAAATCACTAAAAAATTGTAACAACCCTAGATGGCAGCAAATCTATGAAAATCATCATGAACCCAGTGTTAGCTTCTGTGTTTCATACTCTTTACCGTGAGGGTGTAAACTTAGAAAGACAGATAATCCCGAAGCACAGTATGTAAGGAATTTAGTATTACTCTATAGTTCCATCAGCTAAGTGAGTAATGGGGCTCCTGCTGTGGAGAAAGGTGCGTGTGTACCCAGCGATGTGGGGAAAAATTAAAGTGCAAGTGAGTCTGGGAAGTAGTGACAGCAAGGGCAAGCACTTAGAAGTTGAGTACCTAATTGCCTCTTCAGGAATTTCGTCAAAAATCACTGGACTGGGAGAAGCAACGCTTGATTTATCAGCAACAAGTATCTTCTCTGGAGGCACAAAGGAAAGCTTTGGCTGAACAATCAGAGATAATTCAGGTAGGTTTAAGAAATTTTAAAAGAATGAGAGGCAGAAGGGTTTTGATTAAATTTGAACTAGGTTAATGCTAGTACTCGTGTGCTAGCATCATGTCCACTCATGTCCTCATGCCCACTGTTTCTTTGCTTGCTTGCTTTCCTCCCTGGCTTCCTTGCCGCCTCACTCATGCTCTGTCTCTTGCTCTCTCTCTCTGTCAGCATCTTGCATTCTCATGCTTGCTCTCCATTAACATTCATGTTCACTCTCCTAATCTTGGTCTCTACTTCTCTCCCTCCAATTCTCTCTTTCTACCCTTGTTCTCTCTCTGTTACCTTCTCCGTTTCTTTGTTTCTGTTATTGGGTCTCTGGCTTACTTGTTCTGGCTATTTCTGGCTCTACTTCTGTCGACATCTTGCTCTGTGTTTGTGATAGCTGGGGTCCTTTGCCTGAGGCGTCTCAGCCAGGGAGCCGCAGCTAGCCTTCTTGGACACAAACGCTGAGAGAGTCGTCTGTGTTGGCGTGCACACTGATTAAAAGCAGTATCTTTGTGTCAACAGAAACACTTTTTAGAACACTAGTAGAAACCTTTTTCCTCCCTTCTTGTGCTCCTCCTTCCTTGCCGCAAGCTGTTGTTTCTCAGTCTAGTTGTGTAGGACACAGCTCCCTGGCGACTGCTCCTGGCAGAACACGGTAGCCCACAGCAGCACCCAGCAGCCTGCAGCAGCTCACACCGACCTCCAGCTGCTCACGGCAGCCTCGCCCCAGGGAGAGCCGTTGTTCACAATCTTAGCTATAGAGAGCGCAGCTTACTGGCCCATGTGGGGATCGAACCAGCGACCTCAGTTTTAGAAGCATGGCACTCCAACCACCTGCGCCACCGGGTTGGCCCCAGAAACCTTTTTTTAAGGAAGGATTAATGGCTTCAGCAAAACCAAAAAATAGGCACCTAATTTAGGAATATTTCTTCTTAGGACACAGTGTTTCCTTTATCAATTAAAAACAAGGAACATAAAGGGAAATGAAAGTAGAGGGAAACGAATATTTGTGACCATGTGTCATGTGCTAGACACTCTCAATGCTTCTTCTACATGTTGTTCTCTAGAACATATAGTTCCATGTTACGTGTTTAATATGATAATCTGTCAAGATCGGTGGTTATCTGTTTTATAGAAGGAAGGAATAGACTGGATAAGTTAAGAGAACTGGAAGGAAGCTTTTTTTTTTTTTTAAACAATCTTCATTATTTTCTGCTTTAAGTCTCAGTAATGTATTGGCTTCTGATCATCCTCCTGAAATATCAGCTGGCTGATAAACTAACAAGAATAGCTAGCTGTGCTGTGAATGATTCCACTTAGAATGGCTGGAGGAACCCACAACAACCTCAAAGAAGAAAATTATTTTCAATGCTGCAGCAAGCTCTTCAGCCAGAATGGGCTAATAAAACCTGGATGTCTAGACCTGAGTTTTTTGACCTAAACTTAAACACTAAACAAACATAAATAGCTTATAAGATATTGTTATATTCTAATTATAGCTTTCATATTATCAAAAAAGAAATTTCAGTTTTAAATTTTAGTTCTCAATTGTTCATCTGTGACGTGTACTTATTATTGGTTACAGATCCTTTTTTAAATTTCTATTGTGATTTTTCTGCATAATTAAAACTTTATTGTTTATAAAAATGAGGTTTTTATTTACCACTGCTGAGCTAGGGCAAGAATAATAAATCTTCAAAAAGCTAACATTTGTTTTCCTTTCTAAGGGTATTTGAATTATTCTTCTGATAGCTTTGTTTAAACTGAAACTATTCTGTTTAGTACTCAAAATATATTACTTATAATATATTTCTCTATCTTTTAGCAAACTAAACAAAATTAAATCTTTTAGTGATTCAGTATGTAGCAGTGCTCTATGGTCTTCATTTAAAAAAACACACAACAAAACACTTTTAAATGAACTTCTGTTTACCTGTTACCCAGCATTGTTATCATTTTGCCAATCTTTTTGGTTTTTTATCATGGTAAAAAACACATTAAAGTTTGCCATCTTGATCATTTTAAAGAGTATAGTACAATAATGTTAACTATATGCAGATTGTTGTGTAACCGATCTCTAGAAAGTTTTCAGCTTGCCAAACTAAGACTCTATACCCATTGAAAAACAACTCATTTGCCAATCTTGTTTCATCCTACCAGTCTGCATACGTTTTACTTCCTTTCTTGCTTTATTGCATTAGTGGGCACATCCAATGTGATGTCGAAAAGGAATGGTGAGAGGGCACAACCTTGCCTTGTACCTGATTTTAGTGGAAAGCTTCAAGTTTCTCACCACTAAGTAGGATGTTAGCTGTACGGTTTTTGTAGAGTCTTTATCAAGTTGAGAAAGTTCCCCTCTATTCCTAGTTTTTATCATGAGAGGTTTTGTTTTAAAAAAAACATGAATGGGTTATTATATATTTTTAATGAGCTAATGCTTTATGTTTTTATGGAAGTAAAACTCAATTTCATTTTAGTTTTCCTTATTCACTGATTATTCTTTTATTATTTCGCTTTTACCTGTTGGTCATCTGTGTGTTTCTAGGCTCAGCTTGCCAATCGGAAACAGAAGTTAGAGTCTGTGGAGCTGTCCAGCCAGTCGGAAATTCAGCACCTGAGCAGTAAGCTGGAGCGGGCCAATGATACTATCTGTGCCAATGAGCTGGAAATAGAGCGCCTCACCATGAGGGTCAACGACTTGGTGGGAACCAGTATGACTGTTATGCAAGAGCAGCGACAAAAAGAAGAGAAATTGAGGGAATCTGAAAAACTGTTAGAGGTGTGTTTTAAACTTTCTATAATTGGGGAAAGGTATGTATGCATGTTTCAAGAGAGAATAATTAACCTAGAAGTAGGTGCCAAAAATCTATGGTTTCTTCTCTACTGTATAGCCGATGGATCAGATATTGACAACCATATTGATATCGTCTCTGTTATATATAGTCTGATTCCCTGGCTTGCTTCTCTTGAAATAGAAAAATTGGAATAACATCTGACTTTTTTTCTGAGTATTTTGCAGGTTCTGCAGGAAGAAAAGAGACAATTGAAGGCAGCTCTTCAGTCTCAAAATTTCATTCATGAGGCAAAAATGCAAAAGGAGAAGTTACAAGCAAAATTACAGGCAACCAACACTCAACACATAGTAGAGGCCATAAGGTATCTTCAATCTTAAATATTATTCTTATTAATAATAATAATAAAAAATTAATAACAAATATTATTAATCTTAAATATTATTAATAATGTTATTTTGACATTAAGCACCAGTTTTAATATTCATAATTTTGTGTTTGATTGTATTATGGGTTTTCTTATTTAGCTTTAATTCTGAGTTAAATTTTTGTAGTGTTAAAAAATTTTGTGCAGTTAGTTTTTTCTGCCTCCAGTTTGGGTCCCTAACCAAGAGACTCTGATGTTTTGAAAGTTAGAAACTCCTTGGTCAGTCCATACCCTTGGTGAAATTCCGAATATGAAATAAACTATAGTCGACTTCTCCTGGAAGACCTCCCTTCCTTAGTAGAAATAGTCCATGATTATTATCTGTTTATCATCAGTATCATTACTAAGCCAGCTATTGAGATGGCTGTTAAAAAAACTCCTAAAACTGATTTTATTTCTATGTAAGAATGACTGCTATGAAGTTTGTAGAGGAAAGAAGTAGAAGGAGCTATACTCCTTTTTTTTTTTTAATTTGTCTGGTACACATTTCTATTCTTGTGAGAACTTGCCTGTGATTTTCCAGTTTCTTTGACTCAAGGAATAAAGTGTCAACAAAGTGATTTTTTGTCATTTTGTCTTGTTCGCTTGAAAAACAAGCCAAATTCCAGTTGGGAAAGGAGTAAACTGCTGCTGATTTTTGAGAAGCATCATCTCTTGCCTCTTTACTCTCCCATTTTTCTTTTCATAAAGCAGGAGACAAACTGAAGAGTTCCAAAGACTTTCCCTACCAAAACCAGTTGGGAAATGTGAATGGGTTGCATGTTGCTTTTGTTTGCGAAGGGAAAAGGCCTTGTGTCCTTTTCTAGGTCACCGGAGGAGTCTCAGCCAGACAGGATGTGCACCTCTCAAGAGCAGGGGCATCTAGAGAGTGTGCTCTCCCAGCTGGATTTTACCCACACCAGTGAGGAACTTCTACAGGCAGAGGTGACTCGACTGGAAGGCAGGTAGATAATTATATGCACATTTCAAAAATGTTTAAGTCGTTAAAAATGACTTTTGATCATCCTGTTGATGAAGTAAACTAACGTAATCAACTTAGAGGAAAAAAATAATGGCCTCACTCCTTACTTCATGAGAAAGCAGAAGCAGTTAAAGGAGAACTTCTAATCTTTTTGCCACCAAGTCTACAGTCTGCCTGCATCTGTGCCCATGTTCTGTTACAGTGGGTTAATTGATGGAAGACATGTCTGTGTTCCTAAAACTCCATTTGTGTTACTTTTTTGCAGTTTTTTTTTCCTTTTACATCATAAAGTTCTCCCTCTCTGCTAAATCATTTCCGCTGGTATAAAATATGCTTTAATATTTCCCATCTTGGGAAAAATTTAAAACCCCCCTTTAATCCTTGATATCCCCATCAAGTTACTTCCATATTTCTCTGCTCTCCTTCAAAACCAAATTCCTCCAGAGTTGTCTGTACTGATTGTCTGTACTTTTTCAACCTTTCACCTGTGTAGAACCCCTTCAATTAGCTTTACTCTCTACCAGCCAGCTCACTGGAGCTGCTCGTGGTGAGGTCTCACTGGGTACAAGGTATTCCTTCATTTCTGGTCTGAAGTGCTGTTGCTATTTCCTTGGGTGTTAATTTAATTCTGACATATGCTATATCTTGCCTAGCTCACTTGTATTGGTGTCATACTTGTGAGCTTTTTGTTTGTCATACCTCTAAACTTTTTGATAGGGAAGAGTTTGATATTCTGTTTTAAACATGAATCATGGTCATTTGTACACTAACATTTTCTGTGTCTTAAAAGGTAAAATATATAAAGTATTAGCCTTTATGGAAACACACAACAAAACACAACAGTTTTAGGAGTTTTTGTTTTTACTTTTATTTCTGTTTTTGGAAAAGTATTTTGTTTACATGATAAATATACATGCCTATACACACATACCCAGTTTTTGTTGTATTTCTTTTTCATCTTGGAATACTTAAGATATTCCTGGTTATCATATCATATCATATGTGCACACTTTAGATTGAATAAAATAAAGCTTATTAATTTTTTTGACAATAGAACTAATTTTACATTTTTATCATAGATTTTCCATTGATTGACTTTTGAGTAATCTTTCACATGTATGTATATTTTACTATGCTCTTATCAGGCTCTGAAGGCTTGCCACTTGTTTCTGACTTGCAGTGTGACCCTGGATACCTTAGTCTCTTTAGACCCCGAGTTTCCCACTTGTAGATAGGACTATCCTTGATTTTTGTAACTCAGTGATGGACACCTTGTAAATACATACTAAGTACCAAATAAATGAGCATTCTAGGATTTTTAGAAATAGGTAAAATTGGAAAAAATGGATAAAAACACCAGTGTTCAGTACTAAAACAGTGACTTTAAAAAATTCTTTTTTTGTATCAAAAGACAACCAGAAAAAGGAATTCTTTTAGACAGTTTATTTATGTTTTTCAGTTTTAACAAAATATTCCTTAAAACAGGACCTGGAGGAATTTGAATAATTGTTTTGTGTTGTTGTGTTGCAAAGATGGTGCTTTTGAATGACAGCTTATCTGGTAAGTTGGTTATGTTGGTGAAACAATCGAGGGAGTTTCTAAGTATTTGTATTGAACTGTCTAGAACCCAGGGATCCAGGGGCTGAGGGAATGGTGGACAAAGCGAAAGGGGAATTAAGAAGTAAAAGACATTATTTTAATCATAGAATTTGTAGTTCAAGAGACAAAATATACACATTAAAGGACCTAATAGCAATTTAAAGAGCAATTTAAAGATTTCAGGTAGAAAATTCTAGATATTCAAGCTATAAAAAATGAAAATAAACTGTATTTCCAACTGGTAGTTACAAAATAGTTACAGGGATGTAAAGTACAGCAAGGGAACATAATCAATAATATTGTAGTAACTATATCATGCCAGGTGGGTATTAGACTTATTGGGATCACTTTGTAATTTATAGAAATGTCTAACCACTATGCTGTACATATGAAACTAATATAATATTCAATGTCAACTGTAATTGAAAAATAAAAAAAAAATTAAAAATCTGTTTTTAAGGCGATTGGAGGAATGAGGGTTGGGGTAGCTCTCTTAGGTAAATGTTGATCTGATTCTAGAAAGGGTGTTGATCTTCCATTGACAGGCTGGAGGGGAAGGTGCTTTGTGGTCAAAGAGATGGTGGTATATGACAAGACAAGAAATCAGGCATAGCAAATGGAACATGGCAGACAGTAAAGCCTATTGATTTAGAAGCAAAAAGATTTTATTAGCAGAAATGAGCAGTGAGATAAGAGGGGTATGGTGCCCCTGAGGTTCTCACATCTGATAAAGGGTTGATTCTTAAGTAAAGGTGACAAGTTGGAAACTCTTTAAAGAAGATAATTCTGGCAGCTGTGTGTAGGATGGAATTGTAATTAAGTGTAGTGAAGATATAGATTATGATGGCAGCTCCCGTAAAACTAGAGAGGAAAAATTCGCTAAGTTGCTGTAATCTTTAGAATTTTGTAATCAGTTAAATTTTAAGCAGAAGGAAAGACTATAGGTAAACACAGAAAGTGCTTGAATTGGATTTAGCTACCTCTGGTGATAAGGAAATTAGAAATGAGTTTTAATTTGGGGTGGGAGGTGATGTGTAAGATATGTCTTAGACATCAAAAAGGTAAATTAGATAATTCATTTTGTGGGTTTCAGTGTTTTTGTTGTTTTAAATATGTGAACTTATTTTTGTCATACAGCTTGGAATCTGTGAGTAGTACGTGTAAACAGCTGAGCCAAGAACTAATGGAAAAATATGAAGAATTGAAGAAGATGGAAGTACATAACAATGAGTACAGGGCAGAGATTAAGAAGGTAAAAATCTGCATGCTTGGGATTGCAAAGTTTGTTATTTATGGACTGAGCTGTGGGTTGGGAAGTTACAGGAGTTATTTTTAATGAATGAAAAAAGTATCTCAAAGGGCTACTTGATATTCAGGAGTAGATGAGCACCTGGAATATGCTTAGGGAAAGTGTCTTTCTTTGGCATCCTCAGGGATGCCATACAAATATTTTCAAGATAATTAAAGCCTTCCCTTCTTTGAACTCTAAAGCTTTATTTTAAACATGTTTTTATGAAAATATTTCTAAAAGATACACACTTTTCTGCTTGCATAAAGATATTATATGCACTAGCATTTAACATTTTCTTACCAGCTAAAGGTGGTTTTGGATATGTATTCTCTTCTATGCTGTGGCGTAATTAATGTTCTTATTGGCTGTTGAGATATGCAGAGCTGTTTGTCTCCACATGAATGGGCCCTCGCTGTCCTGGCTGTTGACTCATATTTTTTATTACTTCTTTGAGATTACTTCTAGCCTTTTTTTTCGTCTTGTCTTTCTCTTATTTTCTGTGGACCAGGAAACCATATAAGCAAAATTTTTAGATTTTCAATAAAAAAAAAAATGAAAGAATGTCACAGGTGCTGTCCTCTAAATTAATATATGCATGGACTTTGATGCTAGTTCTTAGTATTTGAATAACTCATCTCTCCCTGTTTTGAGATTGTGGGTGTAACTAACTGAACTTCAGTACAGATATGCAACTTGGTAAATTGCTAATGTTTACAGATTTAATCTAGGGAAATATTCATGTCTTGAGGTAAGGTAAAAATTACCTTATTATTTTAACTATTAATGTGTTTTTCTATTTACATGCTTTCTCTTCATTTTTCATGCTTTCCTTTCTGTTTCTTTGTAGTTGCAAGCACAGATTTTACAGGCTGAACAAAGTTACAGTTCTGCACTAGAAGGAATGAAAATGGAAATCTCCCAGCTAACTCGGGAGTTACATCAGCGAGATATCACTATTGCTTCTGCCAAAAGCTCTTCCTCTGACATGGAAAAGCGACTCAAAGCAGAGATACAAAAGGCAGAAGAAAAAGCAGTAGAGCACAAGGTGACAATTGAACAAAACCTCTTTTTATTTGAAGTTTGTTTTGGAAGATTGAATTTATTAAAGATATAATTTCCATAGTATTTAATTCAGTAAATTTTTATTAGACACCTGCTTTGAGCTGAAGCTATGCTGGGTAACAAGAATTCTAGTGAGGATTGGTGGGGAGGTGAGAGTAGACACAGATAAGTAAAGAAACTGTTTCCATGGTGTGTGGTGAGAGTGTGACATGTTCACTGTGACAAACTGGAGTGTAAGTGGGGCAAGTGGCAAAGGATGAGACTGGAAAGCAGGCACTGCCTCCTAAAGGGCCCTGTCAGCATGTTAAGGAGTTTGAGTGTTATTTTGAGTGTTGTTAGCATATGGCTTTAAGCAGGATAGAAGGACTATACGGTCGTCATATGGGGAAGAAGGAAGGAGGCAAAGAGACCACTTAGATTCTGTTTTAACAGTAAGATGGCAGCCTGAGCAGTGGGCAAGGGAGGTGTCAGGAAATGGGTGAATTCTGGAGATATTTGGCTGGTAAAACTGACTGGGTTTTTTATTTGATTGGACAGGGAAGGTGAGTTAGACAGAGTTAAGCAAAGATGTCACTGGATTCCAGCTTGGGCAACTGATTGGAAAGTGATGCTTTTTACTGAAATAGAGAAAGCATAGGGGGCACACTTGGGGAAGATAATGAATTTGTATGAAAGGTATACAAAATAGGAAAGCTGGCAGAGGGGACATTGGTTTGGCACATTTGGCTTGGGATAAAGGCTGGACTTTCATATGGAATTATCTAATAGTCAAATGTCACAGAAGGCCTGAAGTTCAAGATTAAAATCAGAGTAAGACGTTTAGCTGTGAAAGTCTTTGCATGAGGTTGGCGTTTGAAACTACCTGAGAAACTTAGAGATTAAAATGAGAGAGCATGACGTATTAAGAACAGAGACTTGAATCAAACTTAGGATACTATTCATTTAGGGTGAAAAAATGTGTTGGTGTGGAGCTACAAAATAAATAAATAAATAAAGTAGCAATAAGGAAGGAAACCAGACAGATTTCACTAAGGAAGCAGGAAGCCAGGGAAGACAGGACTCTTTGCAAGTAGCAATGGTCAAGCAGAAAAGCTAAGGAGAATGAGGACTGAAAATAAAGTATTATTTTGTTAAAGGAGTATAATCCACTTGATGTTGGAGGTAGAAACCAAATTAGAGGAGAGTGGGTAGAGATTTCCCAGTGAACTGATTCATCTTCTTATAATAATATTTTAATTACACGTGCATTAATTCAGCTTGAAACATCTTTTTAGAAAAAAAAATACGTATATATGTATATATATGTATACACTTGTAAATCAATAAAGAATGTAACTTTGCCGAATGAAAATTACATGTGGAATAATTTTATAAGATGTACTTGATTTATTTGTTGTTTTTACTTACTTGTTTTTTCTGCTTTTTCCTTCTCAGGAGAT
Organism: Rhinolophus hipposideros; assembly: GCF_964194185.1. Classification (NCBI taxonomy): domain Eukaryota; kingdom Metazoa; phylum Chordata; class Mammalia; order Chiroptera; family Rhinolophidae; genus Rhinolophus; species Rhinolophus hipposideros. Next base: position 33,883,945 of record NC_138060.1, on the reverse strand, counting down.
TTTGGACCAGCTGGAGTCACTCAAGTTAGAAAATCGTCATCTTTCTGAAATGGTGATGAAATTGAAATCGGGTTTACACGAGGTACATAAGTAGGAACTTAAGTTTTTCTACTATCCAAGCCTTGAAAGAAATCACTTTGTAAATATTGATATTGTAAAGAGAGAGTTAAGATCAAACATGGAATGATCCTTCTGCAGAAACTTTCTCAAATAAAAATATGTCGAAACAGTGATGGAAGTGAGCAAAATATGACTCTCCACTCCAGCAACGGGAAGATATTTTTAATGTTATGTATGTGAGAAAATACATATACAGTCTATGTTCTCAATAGGGAGAATGTATATAAAGGGCTTAGCATAGTGCCTGGCATTTACTAAGAACCCAGTAGGTGTTAGAAGCTGTGATTATTATTGTAATTATTATGCTTATAGTGTCTTTCAGTGTAAGGTATATTATCTTTTAAATAATTTAGTTTTAATTATATTTCTGTAAGATAAAATTAATTTATCAAATATTCCAGCATCTTTTATGTTCAGAGCATTTTAGTTGATGATGTACTGGACACAAGAATTCTTGCCTTTAAGAAATTGAGAATAATCTAGTAGGGAGGATAAGAAATGTGTATAAGCTCCCGTGAAACCAGAGAACACCATTAGCTAATAGTGAGTTATAAACAATGTTGATGCTTTTTTAACTATTTTGTTATAAATTCTTATAATTTGCAAAATGACCCACCTATTCTGATTCATCTTTTCCTGATGTAGATCAAATGCCCAAAGATTGCAGAAATTCTTTTTTTATGTACTTCCAAGAGAATTTATGCCTCCAAAGATACAGGTTACTCAGTGCCCCATTTGCTCCCAAGTAGTTCTAATTTCACAGTTATGGATGATGAAGGCGGGGGTGGGAGGAAGTGCAAAACACTCAATGAATACTTTATTTCAACTGAAAAAAAAATACAGGGGACTATTTTTAAAATATTTTGGGAGGGTAAGATTCTCTTAGCATCATGAAACCATAAAAAATTTTACAACATAGGAATTATACAACACAAAAATGTAAAATTTCTAAATGGCAAAAGATCCCTAAAGAAAGACTGATAGACTGGAGGAAAACAATTTATAAACAGATAAAAGGTTAATATAAAATATTAATATATAAGTATTTCCTACAAAGATAATCCAGTAGAAAATGGTCAGATGCAATGGGTAATGCATAGAAGTAGTACTAAAATCCACTAAACACGGAAAGCTGTTCAACCTCCCTAATAATCAAAATCAAATAAATATTCTTTTGCTATTTGGATTGACAATGATTTTTAAAAACTAATATAGCGCAGTGTTGGCATTAATATAAAGAAACAGGCTCTCTCGTGTTCTGTTAATGAGAAAGTGAATTGATAGAGCCTTTCTAGGGGGCAATTTGGCAATATCCATCAAACTTGTAAATATATATAGCCTATAAACTCCTGAATCATGTGTATTTCTGATTTTGATAGTCATTGCTGAGTAATTCTCCAAAAGGTCATATGAGTTTGCATTCCCAAAGAACACATCCTATAGGAGCAAATGTGCAGAAATGTCATTTCAGTGTTGTTTGCAATATCTAAAATTTTGAAATAAACTAAATGTTAATCTATAAAGCGATGGTTAACTTGTGCCTTCCTGTACTGTAAATATTATGCTGTCATTTAGGGTGGCAGATGAAAATATGCATCTAATCTTGCTCCCTCCTCCAAACCCTCTAAAACTATAATGAAAGGAATTTTAAAGCATTTACCTACAAGGATGGGAAAAATAGGAGAGGACACAACAATTAAACTTTCGTAAGGGAGAAGATGAATGGATGGATGTGTGGATGGATGGATGGATGGATGGATGGATGGATGGATGGATGGATGGGTAGATGGATGGAAAGAAAGTGACTGTATGCCCTGATAAAGCCAGTACTAAGCTACCGTGTTTCCCTGAAAATAAAACTGGGTCTTGTATTAATTTTTGCTCCAGAAGACACATTAGGGCATATGTTCAGGGGATGTCATCCTGAAAAATCATGCTAGGGCGTATTTTTTGGTTAGGTTTTATTTTCGGGGAAACACAGTAGTAGTGGAGAAAGCCAAGAACTAACCTGGTTTACAGGACAGGATCTTCAAAAGACTCAGGATTTGGCGATACCTGACGGAGAGAATCTTCTCTTATGCAGTGATTACCTGTTCATGTATAAGAGTTAGGAACTCTCAGGGGTGCTTAAGCTAGACTATGACCAGAGATTCTGTTCAGCTTTAGTCCTCCATTTAACAGTGAAAGTACTGTCCTTTCTTTACACAGCCAGGTGTGTGTTTGCTACAGAGTTTTTATATTACCTTTCACATTCATTTATCTGTAATTGTTGTTAATAACATAATAAATTTGAGAAAATTTAAAAAGATGCGCCCTGCAAAGGCAGGCATTATCTTTCTTTAAAAAAGTATGTTTAATGACATCAGACATCAAACTCTGGCTGGTGAAAATTGTGTCAGCAGTTTAAATTTCCTCTGGTTTAAAGGTACACGCAGTTTGAACATGTTGTATATATTAAGAATAGTTATAAGAAAGTGTCTTTTTGCATTTTACCACCTAGGAAGGTGGAATTGCTTTTACAAATGAATGTTTGGGTTAAATAACTATTTTAATAAATTAATAATGAAAGCAATACCTCTGATAAAATAAATTATTTACCACATTCAAAATTGACAATAGTTAACTTTTGTGTTCTGCAAAATTTTTGTGTTTTGAGATTTTAAGTGGCATTGATGACTTATGAAAAGATTTTATAACTGATTATTACTACTGGTACACAGATAGTTAAAAGGTTGTATTTTAAAGTTTATGTTTTTGTTAGGCAAATTCCGTTTGTCAAACTGCTCTTGATCAGCTTATTTTCAGAAAATTCTTTACAAAAAAGACCAAGCTAAATATCGTATTAAGCTCCAAAGAAGATTACTATAATTTTTCAGAATGCTAATGAAAATATTTTGTCATTAGAAAAAAATGGTCCAGACTACTTTTTTTCCAGGTACTGTATTACCAGAAAGCACCTAGACTTGAAGAACAATAAAATTTATGAATCACAGAACTCAGAAGATCAGAGTAGTAATTCCTGCCTTATACTTGAACGCTGCTTTATCATGTCCACATTTATTTCACAAGACTAGGTGCCAACATTATGTAAAAGTATTTAAGGCCAGAGAGTAATTATTCAAAAGTTGTCCCTTCCAGCCATATTTCCTTTTTTTTTTTTTTTTAAGATTTTATTGGGGAAAGGGAACAGGACTTTATTGGGGAACAGTCTTCCAGGACTTTTTTCCAAGTCAAGTTGTTGTCCTTTCGATCTTAGTTGTGGAGGGTGCCCTTCAGCTTCAAGTTGTTGTCCTTTCAGTCTTAGTTGTGGAGGGCGCAGCTCAGCTCCAGGTCCAGTTGCCGTTTTTCTAGTTGCAGGGGGCACAGCCCACCATCCCTTGCGGGAGTCGAACCGGCAACCTTATGGTTGAGAGGACGAACTGAGCCATCCGGGAGCTCAGTGGCAGCTCAGCTCAAGGTGCCGTGTTCAATCTTTAGTTGCAGGGGGCGCTGCCCACCATCCCTTGAGGGACTTGAGGAATCGAACTGGCAACCTTGTGGTTGAGAGCCCACTGGCCCATGTGGGAATCGAACCGGCAGCCTTCGGAGTTAAGAGCATGGAGCTCCAACCACCTGAGCCACTAGGCCGGCCCCCAGATTTCCTTTTTAGAACATTCTGTTCAATTTCTTTCTTTGAGCTAGGTCTCTTGATTTTCTTCCACAGCGTTCTGGGGCTATTCAACCCTGTTTATTTTGAAGAACCCATGGCTGCTACCTTCGTTTTTCCTTGTTTCTGATTCTCACTTGTAGCTTTCCTCTGTGCTAGTTCCGAGCCTTCCTCCTGCCCCTTGCAAATATATCAGGAAAGCCCATTGTGCTCCAACTTTGCACCCCACTTACTGTAAGAAACATAACCCCTTTCTCTCTCAGTCTTAGAGGGCCAAAAACAAATCTGTACTTTTTCCAAAGTAAAGCCATGATGAACTAGTTACAACTAAAACAAAAAATTTTCTACCAGCAGTATCATAGCTCACAAGTATTCTTATACAAATTATGTGACGCCAGTATTCTTTTTTATTAGGCAAAAGAGATTTCACTAGCAGACCTCCAGGAGAATTATATTGAGGCATTAAATAAATTAGTGTCTGAAAATCAACAACTACAGAAAGATTTGATGGATACCAAATCTAAACTGGAGATTTCTACTCACATGTGCAAAAAAAATCATGACAGAATCTTTAAACCAACACAGAGCAGAGCACCTGAGTTCAAGAATACGGAGTTCAAGTAAAATTTCTTTGCAGTTTATTTAAAATGTGTATCATTGTAATGTAATTCTCATTTCTCTAAGAGTAATTTCTTATAGATATTAAATCTTCATCAAAGGACTGTATATTTAATTCTGAAGTACAGTGTGCACAAGTAAAGCTGTATATTTAACTCTAAAGTACATTGTGCACAAGTAAAGCTCCTATCAGGTTGAAAAATGGAGGGGGTTATATACCACTTTCATGTAAGCTTTTGTTTTAGATACTTTGGATGTAGGTATAAACAACATCCTTATTTCTCTGAGCCTTTTCATGCTGCTTGCCACCCCCGCTACTCCACTTACCCCATAAGAAACTGGCTTTTTATAAAAAGCTTCCTTTGTATTTTTGGTCAGTTAATTATAGGCTGTTACTATAAAAAATCAATATGAAATGAAAAAAACACCTGGTGTTAGCTCTTACTATATAGCTCACAAATGTTTTCCTACCAAAAGCCTTTCCTGACACCCTCAGTCCCACTCCCACTTCCACCCCCAGAGGAGGTAGTTGCCATCATGTGCACAGTACCTTATCCTAGCACTAACACACTAGGTTATTCTGGTAGCTTGTCTGTCTTCCTTGCTATATTGTAAGTGTGTGAGGGCAGGGGCCTGGATACTTGGAACCTGAAGGAGGGGGCTGCTCATTTGGTAAATTACAGCCTTACTAGTTAGCCTTTTCATTTATTTTTAAGTGAACTTCCTATAATATTTCTGTTTTAAAAGAGAAAAGTTGCTACAATTTTTATTTGTTTTGTTTCCTAATCTGCTATCCAGGCCAACCCAAGGCCAGCAGAGACATGATGGAATAAAGACTGAGCACTACAAAACAGGTCTTCCTTCTCCAAGAAGACAAACACCGGACAGGATAGAGCCCATGTCCAGGGGCCTCAGCCCCCTGAGTCCTCGCTTCAGCCCTTGCAGCTCCACACTCTCTTTGACTTCTAACTTTCTGTGTAAAGCTCACTCTTTGCCTTCAGTGCTAGATACAAATGAAGCCATTTGTTCTGACACTATCTCTGAGAGTATAAATGACCAAGAAGAGTTTATGTCTTCGGTATGGAAACTTTCTGATCTTACTAGTTTATTAAGTTATTTAATTTGATTTTATCTTGTATTTTAAGGGTGAGCAGCATGATATTTTTGTTTTGTTTTGTTTTCTTACTTGTTCTCTGTCTTAAGTACCCTTAATTATTCTTACGGATTTCTGCCTTACGGTTTTGCTCGTGAAAACACATTTAGCCATGATTACTTTCAAAATACGCCTTAGTTCTGAAATACGTGTATAATTTTAGTTATAGGTGTTCATTTGTTTTCAACCTTAATTGGGAATTCCCTCGCTTTCTTTTTCAGAGAGGGTCAATTTTGTGTTGGAACGGTTGGTTCGTGGAGTATCTCTGGATGCCAAGTTAGTCCTGAGGCATAGCCAGTAAAGAAGGAAGAAAGGAACTGCTGGAAAGGGCGAAGGGTGGGAGGTGGAGGAAGGAATTGTACCTGGCATGTCTGGCATGCACAGTGGTGGCCTGGATGGCAGAGGCTGCCCTTTGGCACTGCACTGGCCCCTAGCTCCTTCACTGCTGTGACCACTCCATCTTTTTTTTCCTTCTACACTGAAGCTCTTGCCTCGGGCCATTCGTTCCCATCACCAGTTTCAAAATAAGACCCCGCTTCACTTATATGTAATTCTGAAATCCAAAAAAGTCTTGAAATCTAAATTTCTTCCCAAGTTTGACAGCAAAACTTACTTGGCACTAAAACCTGACCTGACCTGAACCGATGTGAGAATATGTATAGGTTTTATTTTATCGCATTTAGCATGTTACTTCAGAAATATCAGACTCCACGAGGGTAATAGAGTCGATCCTCAAGCGTCACGGATTCTGTATTTGTGAACTCTCCTACTTGCTAAACTGTAACCCCAGTCAGTACTTGCCACACCGCCACAGTCTGTCATGCGCCAGTGCAGAGCTGCAAAAATTCTGAGTCCCCGGACTTGCGCATTCCCAGCTGAAGGTGGCCATGGTGGCTCTGCCCTCTGCTTTCAGCTCTCAGGTGTAGATGACCTGAGGCTAGAGTCGGTAGGGGCAGCGCAGTGCAGTGCAAGACACTCAGATTCCGCGGCCCCTTGAACAGGGTTCGAATCTCAACTCTGGCATCTCTTAGTAGGGCAGTCTCAGGCAGCTCACTATTTCCCAGCCTCATTTTCTCTTGTGTACAATAAAGAAAACAGAATAGAATCTACCAGGATGAGTTGTGTTTAAGATGATAATCTCTCTGAGGGGTGTGTGTGTGTGTGTGTGTGTGTGTGTGTGTGTGTGTGTGTGTATTTCCCTTAGGAGCAGCGAATCTGTATTCACCAAGCCAGTGTTTGAGGTGACTTGATAGAAAATAGCTGCTGCCGATGAGGACGGACTGTGTGCGGTATACGCCTATAGTACCTTCCTCAAGTCAGAACTCCAAAATACCACTGGCCCCCAAGGGCTTCAGGAGGGACTGCAGACTGCAATTGTGGAGGAGGGAAAAATAATCGATGTTAACTGGTGTCTGGTACGTTATAGGCAGATTTTCTGTGCTTTAAAGTGAAAGAAACACATTCAGATTTTAAGTGTGTTTGTGTTAACAGGCATCACGTCTGTTGTCTTCTGAGGTATGGAAGGATGTACAAGTCTAAAATGAGACATTCTTCAGGCCAGTAATTAATATTTTACATGATACTTTACGTTTATGCAACTTGGGTCAGAAAGGAAGAGATTTGTGGTAATTTTTGCAGTACTTTTTTTTTTTTTTAAAGTATGCTTGTCATTAGGATAAAAACAAAAAAGTATCCCCTTAGAGGAAAAAAGTGTTTTAAAAAAATTACCTTTTACTATTGCTAATTAGAAAATATTATGCATCATATGTCTTAGAAATATTCTATTCAACTTATGTATGTCAACATGTGTTTTTCTTCTAGTGTCCCTTGCCTGTATCTCCTCTTGGTTCAATAGCTGCAAGATTTTTGGAAGAGGAGGAACTGAGGTCTCATCATATTCTAGAGCGCCTAGATGCTCATATTGAAGAACTGAAAAGAGAGAGTGAAAAGACAGTGAAGCAATTCACAGCCCTAAAGTAACCTCTTAAAAATATCACAAACTTGGAAATAAAAAGAAACACCGAAGAGTTACTGTCATCTGAAGTAGCAGCTCTTTAAAAACACAAACATATAAAACTCGTCAAGACGAGGCATACTGAAGCTATTATGAAGAAATCTGAAAAACAGATACTTCTCTAAGGCATTTGCACTGCACTGACTTTTTGGAAGGACTTTTTCCAGCAATAACTTGTAAGAATAAACCACTTGGCTAGACTTTTTTTCTCATTGATGTTTATTATCATGAAGTGATGCTTTCTCTTGATGACTTAAATGTGAATAGCTATAGACTAAAAGATTTTATGGTACATGTTGAAAATAAAATAACTACAGGAACTTCTTTAAGAGAACTATGTAATGGAAATATGGATTCCGAGTCTAACTGATCCGAGTGGATATATTAGTGTTACTACTTAATAGCCAGTTGGGCTGGTAGTGGGCAAAGTTGGATTGGAAGTATATAAAGGCGCTAAAGAACTTTGACAGGAAGGCCTCTCTTGCTCAAAGCCCAAGTGTAAGAGGGAGGTGGAGGGAGGGGACACAGATTAGTTTTCGTGAGTGGGACATCCAACGGAAAAGTTCCACACCTGCATTTCTAAGGAGAGGCTTAAGGGGAAGACAAGATCTCACTGTGGAGGAGGCATTTGAAACCTGGGAGAGTTCATAAGATCTCCCATGGAGGGATGGAGAGAGAAGAGCAGAATGCCAGGGTTGGGTCCTGAAGGATGCCAGCGTAGGAGGATCCCAGCAAACAGATCAGCAGAGAGCTAGAATGTGCAATTAGGGAAAGAAGATGAGGCGTGTACTCATCCCCTCAGGGACACGGCTCCTGCGATCCCCTTGTCCCCAGTGGATCTTTCCCACCAGCATACAAACATCCTGTGAGTTTTCTTTAAAGCAAAACAAAACCTTGGTTCCGTATTCCTCTCTACCTACTGCTCCATATATTTGCACCCCTTCAACGAAACATTTCTGCAGTGACCGTTTACACTTCCTCACTTCCCTTCCACTCTCGTAACCTTCTCCAGCCCCACTTCCATCCCCACCATGAAACTGCTGTCTTGCTCTTGAGGTCACCAGTGACCTAAAGAGCCCCTCAGCATCATTTCACACAGCTGGCCTGTCCCTCTTCCTCTCTTGGCTTCTATGACCCAACACACCTGGTTTCCCTCCTACCTCATTGGTCACTCCATCTCAGACTTTTCTGGCTTTTCCTCTCCTGAGGCCCCCTTTGCCATGGATTTTCTCACTGAACATATTCCTCTAGAATATTCCATTTGATTCTCAAGCTTTTAATACCATATATAGGCCAATGACCGCTACATTCAAAACTGATCTTGATCTCTCCCCAGAGCTGTGTTAGATACCTAACTGCTTGTGGAATATCTTCATTCGAAAGATAAGTATCTGATGTTGAACATCTCCAAGTGAGAACTCCATTTTCCCTCTTGCTAAGATCCCATGTCCGCACAGCATCCTGTTTGCCAGTTGCTGGGAATTACCCTTCATTCCTTCCTTACCCACACCCCCGTATCCAAACCATTGGGAGGTCCTATCAGTTCTGCCTCCACAATCTACCTCAGATCAACCATTTCTCTTTTTCTCCACTGCCATCACCCTGAGCCAAACTAACCCAATGCCTCACTTATTCTGTGAATAGCCTCCTAACTGGGATTACTCCCACTCTTGACCTCAATGATTCATTTTCCTCAGTGCCTTCAGAGTCATCCTTTAGAAATGTAGATGTACAGTACAGTAAATGTGCGACCTCCCCTAAAAGCCTTCAGAGGCTTCTCACTGCACTCAGAATAATTCCACATTGCTCACCATAGTCTACAGGGTGCTCGGTAATCTGGGCCTGCCCCATCACCTACTGCATCACTCTTCTGTCACTGTGCTCCAACCATGCTGGCCAATGTTTGCTGCAGCCAGCTCTAACCTGTGAGGGCCCTTGCTGTTTACATGGAATCCCTTTCTCTCACTTCACCCACGATTGATGTTTTCTCTTCTCTCAGTTTGGCACTCAAATGTCCGCTCTTGAGAAAGACTGCTACATCCAAAACCGGTTTCTCCCAGTTTTCTAGCTCATTGCCCTGAGTTATTTCCTTCATAGTACATACCAGTGTCTGAAATCATATTGTTACTTGGCTTGTGTTTTTGTTGTTTATCTCTACCTTGAGAATTAAACTCCTGGAGGGCAAGGACTTTGCTGTTTCGTTCACGGCAGGGTCCTTATCACCCAGCACAAGCCCACCACTTTGGAGGTGCTGAGAAAGTTTGAACCAGTGGGTAAAATTCTTTTCTCAGACGCACCACTTTCTCCCTTCGTGCCTTTGCACATGCTGACCTTTGGGTCAGCTTCCTCTTCCCACACACTTTCATGTGCCTCTATTATCTTGCTCAGCAAAGCTTTCCTACATCCCCTGACCAGACTCAGGGCGAGTTTCTCCTCAATTCTCACAGTACCCTGTGTGTGTCCCTCTCAAAGCACTAAGCATACTGTTTTTCTTTAAATTCCGTCTCTCCCACTAAACTGAAAACTTAGAAGCAGGGGCCAGGTCCTGCCTAGATCCTGCCTAACACATAATGGGTACTAAGCAAATACTGGATGGATGGAAATCACTACCGAGCTGGGCTTCATTGTACTTACCTGTAAAATGGGTATAATACCTCATGAGATTAAGGGGATTTACTGAAAATAGATTTCAGACAGGGCTTTGCAGACTTTAAAAATATTGTACCCATGTGGATTGGTATGAGGGGATTTCTGAGTTTCAGACTGTCCCAAGCTTCCTCTTAGAATATGTAGGCTACAACCCCCGCTTCTGAAATTGTCACAGGACGTGTTGACTGGGAGAGACAATGACAGATTGTAGTCACTGCAAATACTTGAGGAATCAGGAGGTACTATGTACTCCCTTAAATATAGTACATGTTGTTTAAAGTTGAAGTAGTGAACTAGTTTACTAACTGTCGAAATTTGTCAGAACATTTGATTGTAATTTAATCTCTCAGCTTCACTTTCAAAAAGATAGGCCAAATAGTAAAATGCGTAAAAACTAATTCTGAGTTAATTTTTTAGTACACATTTTACAGAACCACTCAGTGATGAGGGTACCCAAATAAGATGGAAAGATGAGGCTGTGGTTTACTTTTGGTGTTTCCGGACAATATTTTGTTGGGTGAGTTATAACGTCTGAATTCCCAGTGAAGTTTTGTCTGGATTTCTGTGCAGATTGAGCTGAAGAGAATAAAGTTTAGTTCCCATTGTGGGTTGACCACCACCTTTCCATGGAGTCTCTTTTGATCTCAGCAAGTCTAGGAAGCAGTGGATGTCATTGTTCCTACAGGACCGAGAGGTAATGGAGGATTTGAGTGGCTTGCCCAGGGTCCCAAAGGCCAGCTTCTTTCTAGCAGAGCCTAAGGGTAGAGAGCATGGACTGCAGGCAGATGACCCTGTTCCTACTCTTACCTCTGCCATTTATTAGCTGTGTGACCTGGGGCAAGTTAATTAACCTGTCCATGCCTAAGTTTTCTCCTCTGTAAAGTGGGGGGAATTAAAATCATACGTATACACTTGAAACTAGTTAAAAAAAATTATCAGCCAAAAACATAATCGTACCTACCTCAATAGGGTTTTTGTGAAGATTAAACTAACATGTGCAAAGCACTTAGATCTGTGCCTGGCCTCATAAGCACTATGCTTGTTGAATAGAAAAAATACAACTCTGTGTTTCTGTTATGTCTACTTAACCCCAAAACATTCTACCTTTCCTCTCATACACAGACATGTAACACCCGGTAAACTGGGGGTGATGGCTACCTGTTTGCAAAACACCCTTGAGTCAAGTACCTAAGAGTTACAGGTGAGAAAAATAACCATACAGTAAACTCTGTCTGTCATTGACAGTATGCACTTTCACCTGCAGATTGGCAAGGTTAGTAAAAGACATTTGTTGACTTGTTCTAGAAGCGGTTTGAGATGGCAATACAAAAATGCATCAAAAAGGTACAAACGGTAAAATCAGGACAAGGGAAACGAGGGCTGTAAATGTTGATTCACAAACGAAAATCTAGTCCAGTCCAGTTGCTAGAGGCAAGCAGAAAAATTACCTGAGTTTCTTAAGGGCAAAAGCAGAGGAAATACATCATGATTTAAAAGCTTTATGGCGCCCACAAGATAAAAACAGACCGTGGATTCAGGAGAAGCACATCTTTTTCTGTATGTCTGAGCGTTTGGCTGGGTGTCTGAGCATTAGGAGAGGTCCTACGATATTTCTGTAACTGACGATAATTAGAATTTGCACAGATTTCTTGCAATGTGCTTCAGTGTGGGCTGATGGCATAAGCCTGAAGTGCAATTTGGAGGAACCAGCTCTAAGAGGGTCCCAAGCACGATGGTGGAAGGCTCTCGTGGCCTGGCTTGATCAAAGGGGGAAATTTAGAAGAATGATGGACTACAGGCCTTTACAGCAATGTCCGATTAAAGGTATTTATAGTGCAATTTTGCTAATTTAAATAACAGTTCACTCGTTTTCTTGTCCGTGGAAACCTAGAATTTAGGAATTTATATTACCCATTAAGGCCATGTGCAAATGATTACACAATCCAAGCAGAAGTAAGTTTATACTCTTCTTATGAAAAGGAAGAACCTAACCAAGGCAATGCTTATATGGTGCTAAGTCCAGGAACTCTGATATTAAGTGCAAAATGTATAAATCTGCATATGTACATATTTCTGAGAGAGTCCAGTTTTCATCAGACTCTCAAAGATATCTATGAACCAAAAAGAGATTAAGAACCACAACTTTAGGGACTGAAATTCCCAGAATTGTGTTCTGTTTGGGTGGGGGTGGGGGGCTGGGGGGTACAGGGAGGAGATAGAAATTGGAGGAGCCCAGCCAATTCCTGCTGGGCCTGAGCTTTAAAGTGCAGCTGAATAGTCATTAAAGGGTGAAGGGGTGACGACTAAGGATATAGGGTTTACTTTTGGGCTTATGAAGATGTTAAAAAAATTGATTGTGGTGATGGTTGCACAACTCTGAATGTAACACAACTAAAAACCATTCAAGTGTACTCTTTAAATGGGTGAATTATATGGTATATGAATTATATCTTAAAGCTGTTACCAAAAAAAGACTCTGATGGGTAGCAATGCCTAAAAACTTCAAGTGTATATTCAGAAAACATCACAGCACACACAACACATGCTATACTAAAATTTCATATTTTCCCCTCTCACTTTACACGCAGGAGTAACAGTGGAAGCTCTCCTTAGAGAGTGACGATCAAGCTCCTTCTGAATAATTGCTGTGGGTGGGGTGGTTCTGTACCCTGAGATAACGTGAGTAGGGGCTTGGCCAGGGGCCCCCACACTGCAGCGCTCCGGCTCTGACTTTAGTGGAGTACGGTCCTGGGCTGCCTTGGAGGGGAGCAATTTGCAGGATTACTGGGGGTTCTGGCAACCAAGTCTGTAATAACCAGCCAGGCAGAGCTTGGCTAAGTGTATCGTAGGCAAAGGCTGCAGGAATGCTCAGCACTCACCTCAGTGATTAGAGGGCTGTTTGCAGAAGGTTTTAGAGAGGGTTTATAGAACACTGGTGGGGAAATGTGGGGAGGTGGGACTGTGCCCTAAGACGGCTTGGCAAGTCCCGCAATATCTCTACAAGCATGATGGGGCAAAAGAGAGAAAGAGAAGCCAGGTACATTTATTACATAAGCCTGTCTTCAGCTATGGAAAACAGATCCGCTAAGACACCATTTGACACGAGTGTGCTCAGTGCTTTGGGAGGCATCCAGTGTGGATGAGCTCATCACCAGTTCCCAGAGCTGTCCTGATGCCCATGGCACTGGCTTGGGGAAGCAATGGGGGCCTCTCGGTGGGCCATCTCTTACACTTGTCTCGCCTCTGATGTGTAGCATAAATTAAAACAATGCACTAGATTCTGGACCTTTCTGCAATGTAGGGCATGTATGTCAGATGTCAGCCTAAAATTAAATGCCACAAATAAGGCAAGAAGTGTTTTCTACTACTTAGTCCCTTCTGCCACGATTGAGCATAGCCTTTGCCCCCATGTCCCCATGTAACCCAGCAGAGCACTGGCTAGGGCAGGTGCCCATGGGCTTCCCCAGTGATCCCCCTCCTGGCTGACAGGCCCCTCACCCCAGCAAGGAACCCTAGCAGCAGCCTGTTTATATTAATAAGTACTGGACCATGAGCAAAGGATAGGAAAGGCTCTGGATCGCTGATATGTTCAACCTGTTTCCGCCTACATGAGCTACCATTTATCAATAAAGAAGGCCTCACCTGATCTCTTTATTTTGCTCCAAAGAGGTTTAACACTATCACAATTTTGAACAATACCAAGCAATTTGGTATCTTCCCAGGCTAAGTCATTCCTTACATCCACATTTCTCCAACTGTCTTCCAGAGATCCAAAATTTTTCAATGTGTTAATAAAGTGTTCCTTCGAAATATGCCACAGCAGAATGGGAACGCTGCATATCATAGCCCTTAGGGCCAGGTAGAATTGGGAGACATCTCTCCCTTCTTTCCACTATCCGGAGCCCTCCATCCCTCTCCCTGATGGTCTCCCCTATTGCTACCCAAGTCACTGGGAGTTGGTGGCCCTAGGCACTTAGATATTCTTAACCTTTTGTGTGTCAGGGACTTCTTTGGTAGAGTGGTAGAGCCTATGGACCTCTCAGAATAATGACTAAGTGCAAAAAATAAAATAATGTTACGAAAACCAATTATATAGACGTTCAGTTATCAAGCCTAAGAAAAAACAAATTTGTGATATAATATTTTATATGCCTCTTTATTGACTCATTAAATAACATGACCACATGGCAGGTCTGTCACCTACTATGCTTTTGAAGCAGTGATGCATGGAAATAATATTTTTGAGATGTCTGCTACACTGTAATGAAATATAAAAATATCTATGATTTCCATTGGAAGAAAGCCCCAAGTACTGCTAGCACTGCTGTGGCTTATGCCCTACATTCCTAATGGAATAAAAGCTCAATTTCAGAGAGAGCTTACTGAGAATAAGGATGTCAGTTTTTTCTATCCAAATTCATGTAGTTCTAAATTCTGTCTTTGGGCCCCTTGGTAGGTAGTCTGTGGACTCCAGATTAAGAATTTGGAGGCTTTGAGCTTACTTGTGCTTTACCTCGTATCTAGTCAGTCTGGTTTTCTGTGAACATTCACTTGTGTAGAGGGGGCAGCATTTGTGCTTAGTGTTATCTGTGACTCTCTAAGAATTTAGCCTTTAAATGGATGTGACCACAAACGTACTTACACACTTGCTATTCTTGGTGAACCTTTGGTATCTTGGAGAACTAGTGTTGTGCATTCGACAGGTCAGAGCATTCCACCTGGGTTATGGGGGACCCTGGGGTCTTGGAAGCCCTCCACATTTGAGGCACCCAGCTCAAGCCTGGGATGGTCAGAGCTTCTGGCCTGGCGCTCTTCAGAGGGAAGCCAGGTTTAGCTAAGCAGCCCACAGTATGTCTCTACACATTACAAGCCCAGCGAATGGCAAGAGGCATCTTGGGCTTGCTGCATGTGACCAAGGAGAAGCTGGACCACTTGGATATCTCCTTTGATAGAGCTGCAGAGGGTGCCACTGTCCACTGTGGACAATGGGCAGGGCCCCCGTCATCCCGGAGGAGCTGGTGCTCTGGGCACCCAAGGAGAATTTTGCAGGCCAAGCGCTGCCACCAGGCTGCGGAGGCAAGGGACGGTGCGGGGGTGGTTGGTGTAGAAAGGCCAGGTAGAGTCCTATGGGTGCACCTCTAGACAGCAGTCCAAAGCTCTGTCTTTACAAAACAAGCCAGAGTCTGAATCTTTCTGGAGTCTCAAGGCATATATTTTGAACTCTCAGCCTAAAATTAAATACCACAAATAAGGCGAAAAGTATTATCCACCAATGGTCAGATAATCCCATGTTGCCCCCAAAATAAAACCTAGTTGGACCATCAGCTCTCATGCATCTTTTGGAGCAAAAATTAATATAAGACCCAGTATTGTATTGTATTATATATTATATTATATTATATTATATTATATTATATTATATTATATTATATTATATTATATTATATACCAGGTCTTATAGTAAAATAAGACCGGGTCTTATATTAATTTTTGCTCCAAAAGATGCATTAGAGCTGATGGCCTGGCTACATCTTATTTTCGGGGAAACATGGTCAGAGCTGTCTGCTGGTGTAACGTGCCACCTCTTACCCCAGGCCAGCTACAGACTGACGGCTCCACCAAGAAACAGAAGTTCTTCAAATTACTATTTCGCATTATTTAACACTAGATCTGAAAATGTTTGATTGGATTCAAAATCTATTCATAATATTACTAGAAACTTCAACAATAAATTTTTCAATGAAAGAAGAGGAATTACAATTAGAGTCTTTAAATACAATTTGTATTGTTGTAATTTTCAAATTAATGTTGTAAAGTAAATTATGACTACTTTTCAAAGTTTCTCATCCAAACAAACTATGAAGAATTTAAAGACATTGTTAATCAAAAACATCTTGATCAGGAATTGTGTGTAACAATTTCAAGCATAAATCCTGGTATAAAAAGTTAAGGTCATGAAAGAAAGCTCAGGGTTTTCATTAAAGTTTTTTGAAAAGATCATATTGGAAGTTTCATATAAATTCACTGTCTTTCCTAATACTTGCATTTTATTTTTATCATCATAATTAAATATTGCAGAGAAAATGTAATGAATTTTGTTCCATATAGACAACTTTAAATCCTCTTCAGTTTACCCCAGAGGGTTGTGCAAATATTATTGTCTGTGCTTTTCCCGGGAAGTCCTCTCTTAATTATTCAGCCATGAGATGAGAGGATCTCGGTGGTGAGGGTCTGGGGGGGCTCTGGCTCACTGCAGACCAGCCTTTCCTTGTCTTTATGCCTGGGCTGAAGTATTTCTGCTGTTAAAATCTATTTTGATTAATGGTTAAACATATGTGGGCTACTCAGTTGACTGTTCCTCCATTTGTTAATTCATTCATCAAACATTTAATCAAGCAAAACTCTGATCTTAGAAAATTGAGCTCCCGCTATTTCCTGAGGATACCACACAGATCCCCGCTCTCTTCATGCTCCCCAAACCTCTGACAAGGGTGGATGGTGGCTTAGTAACACACTGTGCCCTTAGCGAGTTGCATCACCAATGCTTAAGGACACCCTCAGTGCCCAGGCTGATGGGATCCAGTGAAATGAGTCAGAGCAGAGATGAGGGCCTTAAAGAGTGCCCTCCACTCAGAGCTGGACGCCCTGCGGCAGTGTCTTCATGTGCAGCATGGGGACTCTGATCCTCGTTGGGCAAGGCTGCCACCAGTTCAGGGAAGAGAATCCCAAAGCTATATAGCAGGCCTCGCAGGTACATCAGTCATGGAAGAAGGCAGCTGTAGGAAAGCAAACTCAGAGTCGAGCAGTGGACCTGGCTTAGGGTCTGGAGGGCAATCAGAGGGGCAGACATCGGGTGACCTGGACAGCTAGCCCCTCCAAAGGGGATGCTGCAACTTGGCTCTGTTTGGAGGTGTTCACAGGCTTTTGGAGAATAGTTGGCCTGTCAGATGTTAATGTGATTTTCCTGATTGGCACTGATTCGCTTTTTTTTTTTTTTAAACATCGAGCAGACTGAACAGTAAAGTTTGCAACCTCCGCCTACAGCAGCGTTGGGGTGTAAAGGATGACCTGGGGCCAGGGCCCATTACCACAGGCAAGGCCCCAGGAAACGGGGTGGGGAGGGCAACAGGAGGAGAGGCCACCTTCCCTTGTCTGCAGGGCTCCAAGGGACACCAATGCCACAAAAACTGGCCACCCACTATGGGTTTGTTCCATCCTCCAGGGAAAATGGAGCTTATTTTGCAATAGAGTGACTGCTGTTAAGAGCCAAATCCATAAAACTTGTAGAAGAACACAGGAGCAAATCTTTGTGACCTTGGGTTAGGCAAAAATTCTTTTTTTTTTTAAATGGTGACATGGATCATTTTTCCCCCCTAGATTTAATAAATACCAATATGTCATCATGTGTGCTTCAAAACTTACATAGAATAAAAGGCTTGTGGCAATAGCTTTGTGGCCCTTTCTAATGCCATGCATGCCCTTTCTTCTATCTCCAGAAGCAGGGGCTGTCCTTGGCATGGTGTGAACACTTCACAACCGTATGTTTTGTATTTGTACACATCCACAAAGAACACGTAGCATGATTTCATGCATTCTAATTGTATTGCTATACACTAGACACAAACAATTAAAAAAGCAACTTAAAAATGAATAACCACTTACCACATCATGAAAAATATACCTGCAAATACCTAGAAATATATCTAATAAAAGATAGGCAAGACTGTACAAAATTCCTCTAAACATTACTGAGAGAAAGTAAGAATTTGCTCCCTCATTCTCTAAAGTGGGAGATGGGAAAGGGAGAATGGGGTTGGAATGGCATCAGATGTCCAAACATCGTGTCTAACGCATCGGTATGTGACATTTACATTATTGTGACCATGTAAATGTCAGCAAATGTATACTATGATTAATACGACTTTTTTGAGTACAATTTTTCCACCATGGAGTTAGCATTTGCTTTGCTCTCTGCATACCTTTCTCCAAATAGTCCCTCAAACTCGTCAATGTCACTGTAAGAGTCCCACAATAAAATCAGCGGTATCAGGCAACCAAGACGTGTTTCCTGGCCCTGTCTGCCCTGCACCTTTCTAGACTGTGTTCATCCTGCTCACTACACAGCCATCCTCCCGGCACATTCCATTACCATCCTCCTAGGTTCCCTTTGCCTTACCTTTGTGTAGGAGCTCCCTGGTCCCAAATGTACGCTGTTCTTTGTTTACACCCCTCAGTGGGTAGCGCACTCCACCAGAGAAGTGGCTCATGGGAAGTAAGTTTTCTTTGAGACTTTGAATGTCTCTAAATATTTTTATTCTGCTCTCACCGTAGAGAAATTTTGATTGAGTACAGAATTCCAGGTTGGAAGTCATTTTCCTGCAGAACATTAGAGGCATTGATCAACTGTCTCTCATTTCCAGTGCTTTTGTGAAGTGTGAAACCATCTGATTTCTGATCCTTTCTAGGTCACTTGTTTTATTTCTTCTCCCGAGGACCTGTTTGTCCCCAATGTTCTTTAATTCTTTAATGGGTCTGTTTTCATTCACTGTGTCTCAGAATCCTGGGAAATTTTCTTGAATAATGTGTTTAATAATTTAATCCTCAGCTGTTCCTGACACAAAACTAGGCACCATGGTATTTGCTGGTGTTATCATTCTCTTTCTGGAACTCCTATTAGCCAGACGTTTTCCTTAAGTCTGGGGATCTTCGGAGGTGCTTTCAATTTTAAAGATTGAGACACTAAAATGCTGTGTTAGTCATCTACTGTTGTGTAACAAATTACACCTACTTGTAGCAGCTTCAAAGAGCAAACCTTTGTCATCTCTCAATTTCGATGTGTCAAGCATTTAGGAGTGGTGTAAGGGAGTGGCTCTGGCTCGGAGTGTCTCATGAGGTTCCAGTCAAGAAGTTGGCCAGGGCTGCAGAATCTGCAGAGCAATCAGCTTCCAAGAGGGCTTACTTACATGGCTGTTGGCTGGAGGCCTCAGCTCCTTACCATGTGGCCCTCTCCAAGTGGCTTGAGAGTTGTTACAACAAGGTAGCTCACTTTCCCTAGAGCAAGTGGTCTCAGACAGAACAAGGAGGAAGTGGTAAAGCCTTTTATGTCCAGTCTTGGACATCATGCACCATTATTTCTGCCACATTCTATTTGTTACAAGAGAGTCACTAAATTTATCTCCCAGTTTAAGTGGATGAGAATTATAAAGGGAGAGGGTACCAAAGAATAGACGTGTTTTTCAACCACCATTTGCAACTAGAGGGGGCCATATGGGGTCCTGGTCTTTTCACTGGAGTTCTGCTCACAGATAGTACCTGTGGGTTGCTCAAGAGAGAAGTTTCTCAGAGAGACATATTCTAGTTTTTGCTTAGAAAGTATAAGCCAGACAGTCAGGTTTAGGGTGTTAGGTGGGGTAAGTGCTTGGGGTGGTCTCACCATTCAGTGCGCAGATTGTGTATACTATGTTTTAACCTTTATTTTTCTTCATGTGGTTTCAGATCTTGGTTTGTAGGCGCTCTTCAGTGGGGGATTCCCCTTTTCTTCCCCTCTCTCTGGGCTCCCTTTCCTTATGTCTAGGTTACAGCTGTTCTATCCGGCTCCCAGAAACCAGACTAGAGCCAGGCTTTGTACTGGTGGCTCGGGGCTCCTGCCGTGTCTTAGAACATAATAGATAAATTCAGGAGCCAATAGGTGGATTGGCTCAACTGCTCTAATTTAAGGCAGTTACATATAAGGGAGAGCCTTTTAACAGATATCCAATAATGTAACAACTGCCTTGTGGAGTGGTGAGCTCCTGGTCTCTGGAAGGATTCTAGAAGCAGCAGAGTAGCCAACTGTTAAAGACAGAATTTCAGTGACTGCTGTGATTTCCTGAGGGGCCTGCAACCTTTGGATTCATCAGAGAAAAACATACCCATAGCATCACAATGCTAATGACAACTATGGTATGGTGGTGATGACAGCTGACCCTCATTGAGCACTCACTATGTGCTGGGGATTATTCTGTTCACCGTGTTGGTGTTAATTCATTCAATTCCCACAAGAACTCACATGGTAAGTGGTCTGAGTATTCCCGTGTTACTGCTGAGGAAACTAAGACAGGAGGGTCAGTGACCTGCCAGAGGAGCTAGAGGTGGCAGAGCTGGGGTAGGACCCTGCAGGCAGGGTTTGTGCTCTTAGCCCTATACCACCCTGCTGTTGTCTGCAGTGGCGTCTGAGGCCAGTACCTGAGCCCAGGCCTCCCCCAGCCTCAGAATGGCCAGAGCTCTGTGAGGAGGGCTCCCCAGTGAACCACAGGGCTTCCCCAGGTCAAAGCCGTGTTTAGAGAGGGGAACCAAGGCTTCAGTCCTACAGTAATGGCTCCGGACTGCACAAGACATCTTTCAGTCAAACAGGGAACCTGTAGCTAAGAGGCCATCTTTTCAGAAAGAAGCCTATTTGCTTCTTTTTGAAATGGCCTTTTAACACTCTTATTGAGCTTTGAAAATGTCAAGTGAAGCTTTTAGTGACAGAGTGGACTTCCTCCCACAATGAGGTTAATGTGTTCCTTCTCTGTGTTCCTCCTGAGACGGGGAAGGGGGTCTGATGCTCATGAAATGGACGCCAAAGTGTTCATGGTGCCCACTCTCACCCCAGTTCCAAGGGCAGGACGGTCCCAAAGGCTATGGGAGTGGGGGAGAGGACAGCCTCCAAATGCCTTTGGCATCCTGGCTACGCTTAATTTTTCATAATATAATAAAATGTTAATTTTCAGATCCCCTTGGTATTCACATACATACAAATACATATACGTATCAGCAAAGTGTTCACTGAGCTGTAACCCTGCAGTCATTTTGTATTAAATAAACGTTTCCTCATTTTTCCTTATCACCATTCTTTGTCCATATGGGAGCTGCCAGGGGCTCTTCACTCCTAACATCTGTACTACATTAATCATGCAGCCCGATTGTTCTTGGTCATTCACAGTGTGGCTGCCTCTCTGCCCTCATGCCACAAGCCTCTCTGCAGTCCTCCCTGCCACCTGGGAGGGGGTGTGGCACTGTCTTGGTCCCTGCACAGCCAGGGCAAAATGATGGTTGATTCCTTGTGGCACGGAGGCAGTCAGCCATCCCCTTGATGGAAACAAAGCAATCTCTACACAAGCTGAAGGCGGTGGGACTCCTCCCATCGATCGGTGCCCTGTTTGCTTCCTAGTGGCAAACACCATGAGCACTCCCAGTCAGGTGGCCACTTTTCTCTTCCTGTAAATATACATTTCCCACAGGGCCGAAGGAGCTCACTGCCCAGCATACACTGTTTTAGTTGGTTGTGATAAGGAAGGAAATGACTAACCTTTTTGGATAACAGCCACATCAATCCAGTGATCTGTTAATTCATTTTTTAAAAAAGATTTTTATTAAAATATAGCTAACATACAACATTATAATAGTTTCAGGGGTACATCATAGTTATTCAACATTTATATACCTAAAGAAGTGATCACCATAAGTTCAGTAAGCATCTGACACTGTACCCTGCTGTCACAATATTATTGACTATATTCCCTATGCTGTACATTGCATCCTCGTGACATCTGTTTTATACCTGGAGATTTGAACCTCTTATTCTCCTTCACCTTTCTACCCCCCTTTAAAATTTTTCATTCACAATTGATATTCCATACTATTTTATATTAATTTCAGGTGTACAGAGTAGTGGTTAGACATTTGTATAATTGAAGAAATGATCCCCCTGACTAGTCTAGTACTTACCTGGCACTATGCATAGTTATTACCACACTATTGGCTATATTCCTTATGCTTTACTTTACAACTCCATGACTATTTTATAACTATCAGTTTGCACTTGTTACTCCCTTCGTCTTTTACACCCTGCCCCCCAACCACTCCCATCTATCACCCCAACAAATCTAGTACCCATCTGACACCATACATAGATATTACAATATTACTGACTAGATTCCTTATGAAATACCCTACATCCCCATGACTACTGTGTAACAACCAATTTGTACTTCTTAACCCCTTCCCCCTTTTCATTAATCTCCATTGCTCCTCCCATCTGGCAACCACCAAAATGTTCTCTGTATCTAGGAGTTTGTTTCTGTTTTGTTTGTTTATTTTGTTCTTTGTATCTCATTGCATCTGTCTTTCACTGTCTGACACTCCACTCAGCACAGTTCCCCCCAGGTCCATGCCACGCAGATGGCAAGAACACATTCCCTTCCCTGGCCAAGCAATATTCCATTGTATATATGTAGCACCTCCTCTGTATCCATTCATCCATTGACAGACACCCAGGCTGCCTCCACATCTTGGCAATTGTAAATAGTGCTGCAATGAACATATGGAGGCACATGTCCCCTTGAATTAAAGTTTGGGTTTCTTCAGATAAATACCCTGAAGTGGAATTCCTGGATCCTTCTTTGTCTCTTGTTATAGCCTTTGTTTTAACGTCTATTTGTCTGGCATAGTGTTGCTATCCCAACTTTTTTTTTTTCTTTCCATTTCCATTTTCGTGAAATATTTTTTTCCATCCCTTTACAGTCCATCTGTGTGTGTCTTTCAATCTGAAGTGAGTCTCTTGTAGGCAGCATATGTAAGGGTCTTGTTTTCTTATCCATTCAGCCATCCTATATCTTTTGAATGGAGCATTTAATCCCTTTACATTGAAAGTAATTGTTGATAGATATGTAGCTATTGCCATTTTATTATTCATAATTTAATTTTTTTCTATCATAAAGAAGTTCCTCTAACATCCTTGTAATACTGGTTTGGTGGTGATGAACTCTTTTAGCTTTTTCTTGTCTGGGAAGCTCTTTATCTGTCCTTCAATTCTAAATGATAGTTTTGCTGGGTAGAGCAATCTTGGTTGTAGGTCCTTGCTTTTCATCACACTGAATATTTTGTACCAATCCCTTCGGTCCTGCAAAGTTTCTATTGAGAAATCAGCTGACAATCTTATGGAAGCTCCCTTATAAGTTACCAGTTGCCTTTCTGTTGCTGATTTTAGGATTCCCTGTTTATCTTTAACCTTCTAATTATAATGTGTCTAGGTGTGGGCCTGTTTGCGTTCCTCTTGTTTGGGACTCTCTGTGCTTCCTGGACTTGTATGTTTATTTCCTTTGCCAGGTTAGAAAAGTTTTCAGTCATTTTTCAAATAGGTTCTCAATCCCTTGCTTTCTCTCTTCTCTTTCTTGTACGAATGTTGTTATGCTTGTTGTTGTCCCAGAGGTCTCTTAAACTATTTTCATTTTTTGGATTATTTTTTTCTTTTTGCTGTTCTGATTGGGTGTTTTCTGCTACTTTGTCTTCCAAATCATTGATTTGATCCTCTGCTTCATCTAGTCTGCTAATAATTCCTTCTAGTGCATTCTTCATTTCAGTTATTGTATTCTTCACTTCTGACTGGTTCTTTCTATGTCTCTATGTCATTTTTTATGCTTGCTATTTCTTTGTTGAAGTTCTCACTACTTCCTTGAGCATCCTTATAACCATTGTTTTGAACTCTGTATCTGGTAGGTTGTTTGCCTCCATTTTGTTTAGCAATTTTTCTGGAGTTTTATCCTATTCTTTCATCTGAGATGTATTTGTGTGTTTCTTTATTTTGGCTGCCTCTCTGTTTCTTTTTATGTATTAGGTAGATCTGCTACATCCCCCAGTCTTGGCCAGGAGGCCTTATGTAATAGGTGCCCTGTGGGGCCCAGTGGCACAGTCTCCCTGGTCACCTGCACCAGGTGCTCCAGGAGTATCCCTTGTAGGTTGTGTGTGTGCTCCTGTTATAGTTGAGCCTTTGTTGCTATTGGCATGTCAGGGAGTGGGATGAAGCCTCAGGCTGATTGGCTGTGGTGTTTGGCCATGTCCACAGCTTACAGGCTGCTGTGCAGGGGGGCTTACCTCACTGAGTGGGATTCACCCCAGAGGGCTCTGGTATCTGATGAGACCTCCCTTTGGGGGTGCCGCTTGTGAGGCTAATTGGGCAGTGCTCTGCTGTGGTCTAAAGCCAATCTCCAAATATGTTAGTTCTGGGGCCTCTTTGGAGGGACTGTGGTTCAGGCCCAGGTCAGCCACTGCCTGTGACAAGCTGCAGGCTACCTGGTAGAAACTATGAAATGACCTGCAGTTGTTTGCTGCCTGCCCTGGACCTGGCAGCACATGAGAGAGGACATACTGTGAACTGAGGATGGCTGCCACTAGTACTGGGACTGAGGTAGCTCCACTCAAAGCCAGGGCACCCCAAGCCTGCTGCCATCTGCTGGCTCCCTTAAGGTTTAGCTGCTGATAACACCTCATGCATTACATGATTGGGTGAGCCAGGGTCTCAGGGAATCACCAGAGGGGGAAGAATAGTGGTCACCAGGTTAATGTAAATGCTGGTTTGGCTCCAGTGCTGAGCCTGGAGCGACTCAGCAAAAGTCTCAGAGTAGTCACTACCCATCCGGGGCCTGCCAGACTCCGTAATTTTCCAAGAAAGAGTGCAATGTGGGCGGGGCTGGCTCCTCATGGAGAAAGTGCCTCCAGTAGTGCGAGAGTTGGGTGGGGCAGGGTTCCAGGGAGTCAGTAGGGCAGAGCAGCAGAGGTCACCAGGCCAATGAGATTCAGATTTGGCTGGAGGGCGCGGGCTGAACACAGCAAAGATGGCGCCTGCCTGCTAGGGCTGCACGAAAGGTGGATCTCTCACCAGGAAAATGCTGACTGTCCTTCAGTTCTTCCCTGAAAGCCATATACTTCAGTCTGCACCCTCATATGTCTCTGAGGCCTGCCGAGTCTTCTTCCCTCCGCTGGAGCCCAAGGTTAGTGCCTGGAAGTGAAAGAGTCTGTGCAAGGCCCTTTAAGAGGATGCCTGGGTTTCCTGCTGCCTTCGGTGCCACTTGGATGTTTGGAACCCCTGCTGTTTTTCACAGCCAAGTGTTGTGGGGGGCTCCTCTTCCCAGCACCAGTACTCTGGTGTGGGCTGCAGTTCCTCATTTCTCTGGGGGGAAACTCCATGGCCGAGATATTTCTCCCGGTTCTCAACTGCCACACAGCGGTTTTGAGTTAGTCAGTTCCGCATCTCTGCCCCTCCTACTAGTCTCAACGTGGCTTCTTCTTTATGTCCTTAGTCATAAAACTTCTGTTCAGCCAGACTCAGACGGTTCTCCATGTTGATTGTTCTGTAATTTAGCTGTAATTTTAATGTGTTCACGGAAGGAAGCAGGCACTGTGTTTATCTACTCTGCCATCTTGGATCTCACCTATTAATTCACTTTTGAAAATACAAATTGATATTCACTTCAAAAACTTACTGATTGCTTATTGTAAATGCAAGGTATTGTTTGGTCATGGAGATGAAATAGCAAAAAAGGCTGGCTCGGCCTCCTTCCTCCTGGCATGAAATGTCTGTGTGCATTTGTGTGCTCCAGGCGGGCACCTTAGGTGGCATCCTCCTAGAGGCTAGAGGTGGTCAGGACGCCTCCAGTGCATCCTTGGACGAATGGTTTGTAGTTGCCCGGTTGTCAGTCAGTGGTCTACGTTGCTGGGAAGCCAGCACTCACACATGGGTCTGAATAATCCCCTCTGTTATTTTGGTCTTAGCCTGATTTGGCTGCCTTTACATCAGGATTGGCAAATGCAATCCTGATCACTAGCTAATCACAACACTCTTTCCTGTGGAGCCTGATGTGACCTCAGAATCGTTTTTAACACAGTGCTCCAGGCAGTAATGGCCAAACATGTGGAGAGCTGGTTTAAGGTAAGACATGAAATCATTTTGCAGGCCCTGTCCAGGTTTCCCACTCCTCAAACTTCTTATACCTCATTCTGCAGGTGTTTCCCTTTAGAGGATCAGAGAAACCACAAGTTTTGGCTATTCACTTCAGCATTGTGTTCTAAAATATCAACTCTCCTGAAGATAGTCCCACATGCTCAGGCTTTGTTGGTAGAAAGTGTTCATGCTTTTTGGTCTTAAATAACTAAAGATTTGCCATTTCACAGCTCTTGCCTAAGATACCAAGTTCTCCTAGGATTGAGGAGCTTTTCTGCAGAAAGGTTTATTTGTTGGGCTCTGTTTGTATGGGTATGGGTGGGACCAGCCAACGCCTTTAGCTCTATCTGTATGCTCCTCAGCAGAAGCAGCAAGCTTAGGTTAGAGGATCTGGATTATGGCAAAGGCTGTACAATGGCGTGGATGTCTAGATGGGGGAGGAGGTCAGATATGAGACACAGCCAGTGATTTCGTCACTGAGGTAGATGAAGGAGTCACTAGTGGCCACCATGAGTCTCGCTTAGGTACCTGGGTGATGGGCATGAATTTACTGCATTGGGGGCCAGGGAGGAGTGGAGGTAATCTGGGGGAGAAAAGTGTCTTTGGTTCAGTAGCTTTTGACTCTGGGATGCCTGTGGAACATCCAAGAGAGGACATCCCAGTTGCTGCCTGACTTTCAGTTTTCTTTAGTTCTGCTTGTGCCATGAGAGAAAAGCAACATCCTGTCAGGAGCTGTTGCCTACCCTTTGGTCTCTCAGCTGGGTTCTGTCCAGCTCCTTGCCCTCAGGCAAGAGAGAAGCCAGCAGCGCAGTCTGCTGGGGGTTGCAGGGCAGGCTCTTAACACAGCAGGACCCTTCAGATGTTCCGCAACTGACAATCCCAGGTCTACCGCCTGCCAGCATCTGTTCCCGGAGACACAGCATCACAGACTCTCCGTACTGGAAGGAACGTTAGAGGTCATCCATTCCAGCCTTGGGGTTGGCACTTTCAGACTGTTCTAGTAATTGAAGAGTTCCTCCTATTATGCAGGAGATTGTTTCTTCCTACTTCCCTCTATGCTGTCAAAGACATGGTCCACCTGTGAGCCTCCTTCCTAAGTGTGCTGGGCCTCATGTTTGTGGATCTAGCAGTGAGAGACATGATGGGGCAATTTGGGAATACAAGCTCTTTTTGTCCTTCACACTATAGCTACGAGAATGGTCTCCATGGTTACGGAAGCTTCCCAGAGGTGTCTAGATTTTCATTTTCTATATTTATGAATAATCTGTTTAGGTAACCTGCTGGAAAGTTTCTGCATGTATATGAATATCAAGAAATATATATTTCTGTATGTTCCAAACAACAAAAAAGTACGATGATACACATTTTGCGTAGAATTTTTTTCTCCCATTCAAAACAGAAATTAGGACTGACTAAAAATTTCATGTTAAACAAGATTCAATGAAAGAAACACTGCCTTCATGTTCTTCAAAGGCATGTGAGCCAGAGAGGGGCTGGAGCTAACCTAATTATGTTTTCTTTAATGTGAAATAGCTATTTGCCTGACATTCCATTTGCATCTCACCATCACATTCAAATGGCTGGGACATTGATTTCTTTTTCCCCCCTAGGGCTTCCTTTGAACATGAAAGTGTTTTTTCCTTTATTTTTTTTCCTCCTCCTTGTGAAAGCAGTGATAAGAATGGATCGATAATCACATTGTTGGATAAAAATGAATATAAATTTTATTGAAAAACAACACCAGCAACAATGTGGGAAAAGCATACTCAACAGCCACTGGCCCACACAACTCAATGCACGCATTATGAAAAGTGATCACCTCTTAAGATGTCCAACTATTTATTCCAAATGAAAAGACATGATAAACCTCAGATAAACGGATGTAGGACACGGATATACACCACCTTTGAACCCTTTGCCCATAGCAAAGGACGTGGCAATACTGTTCTCCCTGTGTTTGCTGTGGGCAATCAAGTGTGTTTTAAGATTAACTGGTTTGGAGAGAAGCTAGTCCTTCCAGTTAGTTCCAGACCACTGAGAAAACTTTTCTACTTTTCAAGTCCCTTGAGAAGAGGAGTTCACAAACTTTTCCGGCAACTTTTCCCTCCTTCTTAACAACAGGAAATAGTTCTGTAGGTCTAGCCTAAATCCTTCATGCTTCAGTTACTCTATTTATTTCTCTTCAATCTCGGCAGGCAGTGTGTGTGGAGTTTGTCCTGATGGGACAATGTAACATATGGGGAACTCACAATGATCCTAATCAGACTGAAAACGGAGTCCAGCTGTGCTCGTGGCGCTTCTGAAACAAGCTGAAAAGAAGTTAATTGCAGTTGTGTGTGTAGCCCATTTACCCCTGCACTGTCTCACCCCCCCAGATGCTCTGCACCCTTCTGCCTGTGGCCGGAGGGCTGCCATCTTGGGACTTGCCAGCAAAACCTCCCTGACTTTGATCAGCTTCAGTCCTTCACTGGCATGGTAATGAGGGTGGTCAAAGCTGTCCCATCCAGTCCTATGCCCTGTGTTGCTGTTTCAAGATGGGATTTCTGGGCAAAGCAATCCCAAATCCTATTACATTCCGTGTCTTCTCTCCAGGCAGTCCCCTAGACTCGCTTCACAGCTTGTGTGTGGCAAAAATGTGCTCTGTACACACGAGGAAGCGCTGAGAAGCCACGAGAGAGCACCAAGTAAATTTAACATTAACATCTCAGCAGCATTTTTCAAATTCTGCGGAAAAACCCTATGGATAGATAGGTTCAGCTTCGCAGAGGAGTGCAGCGCCGGCAGCTCCGGACATTGGACACTAGGGGGCGCCAGTGCCATTCCACCCGCCGCTGGGACTCATCGACCGGGAAACAAAGACTGGGATTTGAATAAAAGACTTCAAAATGCAACCCTAAATTCTACCCTGAGCAGCATGCGTGTAAAAATTCATGAAGATGGGATTTCATTTCATGTATTTTTACTTCAGTGGAAAGAAATGCAGGTGATTTTCTGACTGTGCCTACAGCTGTCTTTACAAAGGGGGTACCTGATTAAATGAGGGAGAGGCAGTATGTTTGGCAGGTACTTTAAGAGGCTGGGCCCCCATCTCCAGTTCTTAACGACCGCTCCTATTTTGCTGGGTGGCATCCTCTGCATGCGGCAGAATACATTGATTAATTATATTGTTTTTAAAAAGATGCATGTCCTTCTTAGCTGGACCAGCTGTGGCAGCCAGCTCTGGGTCTAGCGAATGACATGAGTCATGGAAGGCACTTATTATTTTGATGAAACAGCACATTTCTTTCAACCCATAACATTGAAGGTGTGAGAAAAGGCTGTTTTCAGGGTGTAAACACTCCCCTCTTTTCCTTGTCTTAGCGCACAGCGGTTCCTTCCCTGGGGCCTTTGTGCCTTTTCCAGGCGTGAGTGACATGGTGCTGAATGCCTGGGTGGCAGAGCCTGCCAGAAGGCACTGGACACAGGCCAGGGCAGCGCAGTCCCCCACTGGGGGTACTCCCCTGCGTTCCAGAGCCTCCAGCCTGGTGGAGGATGGGCAGTAATGTAACATCATTCTGGCCAGGTCCGTGCTGGGTGGCAGTGGGCACCTTTGCGGGAGAGCCCAGGTGGATGAGGGACTGACGTGTTAGAAGCCTGGAACTTCAGACAGGCCTGGGTCGGGAGGCTGTTGCCACCCACTCTGAACTCTGGGATGGCAGGGGCAGGGCCCCCTTTGTTCCCTCTGTAGCCTCAGCATGTAGCCCAGTGCGTGGTGCTTATTAAGTGCCCCACAAACATTGGTTGAATCCACAAATGTCAGAATGAAGGCAGAGGAAGCTGTGAGGATCCCTGGCTGGCCCTGGCTATTGCTGAGCCTGGGGGGCAATTGGAGCAGCGATTAGGGGAGAGTGCTGGGCAGTGCGGCTCTCAGGGGAGGGGCACTGAGATAGGCAGGGGCCATAGAGCTGGAGAAGCCAGGAGGTCAGCAGGGACCACTTTGAGTGTCTCCGTGCGCTGGGCTGGTGTTGCAGCCTCTACACAGGGCCTCTCCATTCTTCCTTCTTTGCTGCCCTCACTGGATCCAGCCTTTCCGCTGTTGCCATAGCAACACCTGCCAGAAGAGCTGCTGAGGGCCAGCTGGGTGGTCAAGGCTTCTTGGGCCTGAGCAAGCAAGGGGCTCTGAACTGTCTTCACAGAAGATGGGACCTCACGGGTCTCCCTTGTCAGAGAAAGGAAGGAAGGGAGATGGGGTAAGGACAAGCACAGAAACTGCTCCCAGGGCAGGTCGAGGTTCCTCCAGCTGTGGGTTTGCTGGCAGAGGCCCCTGGGGACCGGCAGAGTCCGATTATTGTGGGAGTCTCCTTGGCATTGCAGCGTTTGCACTGCTCCGTCACCTGGCCTCCCTGCCCAGGTCTGTATTTAGGGTGATCGACAAGGCTCCCCGTGAAGGGTGCAGCTGGAGAGGGTCTGGGAGGCCCCCTGCAGGCTCCTCTGAGAGCAGAATCAGAGTCTTATCGCTCACTTAGATTGCAGGACTGCCATGGTACCCCTACCCGGGACACCCAAGAGTAAGCACTGGCTGCTCTCTGCTTTGAATTCTCGGAACTTTTCTGTTGTCACATTGCCAATATACAGAGGGGCGGTGGAGGCCACCAGCCTCCAGCCAGTTGGGGGGCAGTAGCTTCCTTTCCACACCTTCTTTTCCCCAGGGCTCTTGAAAAGCAAGGAGCACCTAATGAAGAGGCAGCAGGAATGCAGAAGATGGTCAGGTCTGGGAAACTATGATAGCCCAACTTTCCCTGGGGTCCCGGAGTGGGTGAGAAACACTGTGATGCCACGTAAAAGGGGCTCTGTGATCCACGATGATTCAGCCTTGCAAATCATGTCCCTCCAGGACCCGGAGGAGAATTTTATCATTATCACGTGAAAAGCTCTCAGCCTGGGCAACAGCCCCGCTTTCCCACATCAACCCTATAACAAAAACAACAGCATTAATACAAGAAGGGAGCATCTGGGCAGTGGTGTACAGTTTACAATACCTTGGATTTACATAGCACCTTTTTCTTCTATAGGGCCTTTGTCTCCGTCCCCTTGGCCGTTACCACAACTGAGTGAAGCCATCAGAACACAGAGCAGGGAGACGGAGGCAGAGGCCTAGAAGTGATGTCATGCAGACTCAGTAGTGTCCAGGGCTCTCTGCATTTCCCTTGGGCCCTCCATGGAGGGGTGGCCAGGGCAGTGGCCCTCACTGGTCGTTCACTTTGTATTTCAGGATGTAGGAGTAGAAGTTGTGGTTGGCGTTCTCCAGCACCATGACATAGACTTCTTGGCAGCCGGCCGTGCTGCAGCTGCCCTCCCAGTAGCCCTCGCTGTTCAGGGTCAGGGGCCACGTGTCCTGCCCCTTCACCAGGGCTTTGGCCACACCGTGCAGCTTCAGTTTGAATGGGACATTCCGGTTAGCAGGCAGCACACCCGAGAGAGGCTCCAGCAGCTCATTGTCCTGCCCCCAGTTGCCAAAGCTCTCGGGGAACATGGGCCAGTTCACCTTGGTGTTACTGCAGCACAGGAGATAATTGAAGACAAAGATATAGTTGCCTGGTTCCTGCCTCTTCTTGACAAAGATTTTGAGGGCGAACTTGCCGGCACGGGGCAGCTGGACTTTCAGCTCTGTCCGCTTCTCCCGGTGTAGCTGGAAGATGTAGCGCCGCTGCGTCTCCTCGGTGATGAGGTCATCGTCCCCATGCAGGGAAGCCAGGACACTGATGCCCTCCTCCACACCGAAGGTGATGGAGCAGCGCCCATCACTGGTGTGGATGACGGGGTCAGGGTGGGAGGGCTTCAGGATGCCCATCTGCTCCGAGAACCAGCTGGGGCCCATGGGCTGGTGCAGCTCCGCGGGCAGGCGGACACCCAAGTCCACGTAGTTACACTTAAGCGTGTACTCCAGCACTGAGCTGTAGATGTCGGAGTTGCCCTTGGCAAAGATCTGCAGCTTGTGGGTGCCCATGGTTGGAGGGTAGATATCCAGCTTCATCCCGTTCTTCCGGAGGCTCAGCAGTCCGTGCTCCTGCTTGCCATTGAGCATAAACATGAACAGTGTTGGGGCGCAGCTCTCCATGGTGATCGTGGCCTTCCCGTTCACTGTGGAGAGAAAGCCAAGGTCAGGAGAGATGGGTCCAGCATGTGCCGACGTGCTGGGAAATGTTTCACAACTGGCTCTCTGTGGGGGAAAGCCCTGACTTGAGTGTTTGCCCATTTCCGTGGTGTAAATACTTTCACCATGAATGATTTTAAGCGGCCAATGTGACAGCACTGAATACAACATAAGGCAGCTGCAGCACACCACTACCTCCTGTGTATGGTTCTCTTTGAGGGAGCTGAGAGCTGGGCTCACAAGAAAAATCTGCCCCCAGCTGTATGTGCTTGCCCCACTCATCGGATTCATATTAGATGAAGGTTGCATGGACACCTAGACTGATTCCAGAGAACGGGAGGGGCTCAAAGGGCATGGGGGGCCCCAGGACCCTGATTGGAGAGCCATCCTTGACCACTTCCTCCAATTCTTGCGTCTTGCTTTTATGTGGGTCCCTCTGGCATCTGTTCATTACAATGTCAACAGTTGTGAGGTCAACACATTACCTTAAAAATTGTTTGGAATGGCTGCGCTCCTGGGGACTACACTCAAGAAGTGAGGCTACTTCTTTACTCCCCTTCTTTCTCCCCATGATTCTGGCATGGGTGTGTCTTAGCCATATTTCTGGAATGAAGAGTTAGTGCGTGCATGGGAGGGACTTAGGCATCCACCCTCCCTCTGCCTCTCCCCTTGCCCTGCAGTTTTGTCTTCCTCCTTCCTGATGATTTTGTTTTTGGGGACAGGTGTTCAGTTCTCTGGTCTTTGCAGCCCATAAGCACTCCCCTATCTGGTCCTGTCCCAGCAACCTCCCAGCCCTGTATTGGATGGGTATACAGGAGGGAGACAGGCTGTCTGATCCGTGCTCACCGTCACCTTTCCCCAGTGTGGGGTGCATTGCTCTTTCTGGGAGCCAGAAAACCATGGTGGGGCTCTAGGACAAGTGCCCCCGAGACTTCCCATCTGAATCTGCAATGAGGCCCCCCAGACCCCAGGCTGCTCAGTCACTGTATTCAGTGCCAACTCCCAGCTTGGGAATGAGAATCCCCACACAGGCAGCAGGACGGGAATAGGGGCTCAATCGTTCCTCTCCCCTGTGCCTTCTTCAGGGGGCTCCTCCATCTGGAAAACTTGTCCTGCCTTCTTAGGCACCACCAACTCTTTACCTACCCTATATTTCCAACCCCTTCACACTGCGCTTCCCCTCCACCCATTTATCTCCCTGAAATCTGGCTTCTATCTCACTCTCCAAAGTCTTCAGTGACTTTCTTGGACAATTTAGGCTGCTAGCCAGGCCCTTCTGGAAGTTCTCGCCTCCCTTTGTATCCACTGCCCTCTCCAGCCTGGCCTCTTCCTACCACTCTAACTGCCCCCTGATTTCTGCTGTCATTCTTTCCCTTTCCATCACACTAATTGTGGACTTCATTGTGCTTTTGTGCTATTTTCTTTGTCTATACTTTTTCTCCACTGCCTTCAGCCACCTATGGGACATCTGTCCCATGGGAACCTGCACAGGAAAGCGATTAAGAACAACAGACTTGGTATCCTCTCTTGGTTGAAACCCTCCTCTCCCCTCACTTCTTCTTCTAAGCCAGCCCAGTGGGCAGAACGGCCTCAGCCCTCAACCGCTCATGGCCCCTGTCCTGTTCCATCTCACATGTGAGTTGGTTGTGAGGTGCTGTGCAGCTCACCTTTAATGCGTGGAGCACTGCCCAGCACTTGCACATGGCAACCCCTGGGCTCCTGTGAAAATACCTACCTGGCCACTCCTGAGCTCACTTCTGTGGGTCACCATCAAACTGGGGACCAGTCCCCTCCTTTCTTGCCAGACCCTTCTTCTCGGGGCCACAGGGCATTCTCTCACCTCCTCCAGGGGTGCTCCCCTTCACACCCCGGGGCCCTCACACATGCCCTTCCCCTCCACCGCTTTCCCCTAAAGCTGGATAAGACCTGACTGCAATGAAGCTTTTCCAGACTCCTCAGATGAGGCTGAGACCTCTGGAAGCCTCTCTCCTGCCCTGTGTCTCCCTCAGGGAACTTAGCACTGCTGTAATGAATTAGTTTTGTGTAATGTCTATCCTCCCTGCTGGGTGTGGGCACTGCCTCCTTTCCTGCCTTGCCCCAGTGCTTGGCCCAGAGGGTTCTTGGCGAAGGGGAGTGAAATGGCTGGGAAGACTTGAAATAAAGGGCTGGAGACCCCTGGGGACTGCAGGAGCCTGTGACCTCCTCTTCCCTTCACCCCTCCTTAGCTCTCTCAGTGGCTCGCCACCTCTACCACCGTGTCCTCTTCCTTCCCTGCCTTTGTGCATCTCAGTTTCCTTCTTCTGCTTCCTTCCCATCTCACTCTTACCATAACTATCTCCAACCAAGAAATATTCTTTAAATATGCATCATGGATATGGAATCAAATTTTATATTACTGTATATTAAGAAACCCAGTGTTTATATTTCTATGTCTCTTGAAAAGGCACTCAACTCAGTGGCATTAGTTGAGTATTGGTGTGGCCTGGGGCATTCTTCCTGCGGCTCCATGGCCCACCACAGACAGAACAGGCTCCCCGTCTGAGGCAGCCGAGGCCATCCTGCTTCGGAAGTGCCGGAAACACATTTATCCAAGAGAGACCTCATGCTGTTATTTTAGCAGCAGGAGCTGCCAGGTATTTGTAGTTTTACGAAGTATGCCAGAGCTCACCCTGGTTAAGGAAACCATTGTGAAGTGGAAGGACAAGGCAGCTGGAACTAATGTGGAGGCCCCTGTGCTCCCTGGTGCCCGCATCACCCCTGCAGTGCAGAGTGTGGCTCCCACGGGCTCGGGCCCACCCATGGCCACCCCACGATAACATCAGTGTGAGCTCAGGCCTCCTCTCCTGGGACTACACGGGCCCCCTGGTGGCAGAGACACAGTAGACAGGCAGGCAGTCCTTTGCTGAAGTGTGTGTGTGTGTGTGTGTGTGTGTGCGCGCGCGCGCGCGCGCGCGCGCGCGTGTGCACGTCCGCGCGTGCGCACACTGCTCGTGCTGTGCTGAGCCTGGCAGCATGTCTAGACTGTGTGTCCAGCCCGAAACCAGGCATCAGGGCTTCCAAGATGCATAAGGCAGTCTTCCCGAGACAGGCCTGCAAAGCCCATGACAACAGTTCTGGACCCCTTGGGCTGCCCGCTACCCCCGCCCCCATATACCTCCTAGTACACATGTACACCCAGCTGGCTGCCATGGGACAGCTCATTTGGGTCTTGCATTGCCAGCCTCTCAGGGAAGCTAGCTGGCAATGGCTGGGTCCTGACACCAGGAAGCAGGGAGTGGGAGCAGAGACTGGCAAGGCCACCAGGCATCCAGGTCACTGATTAGGTCTAGGGGTACTTGAGCTCAGAGCTTCCTGGAACACGTCCGTCCCCCATGTACCGCGATGCCTGCTCTACTCCAGCTCCGAAGGCCCGCTCAGCAGCCACCTCCCCCCACCCTTGGTTTTGGGAGACCCCCCTTGATGCTCCCCAAATATCTGGTTAGACCCCTGATACACAGATACTGGCTCGGCTGGGCCAACACATGCTCTCCGTCAGGAGCTCGGGAAGAGCACACAGCAGGTCAGTCAGCGTGTGTCGGACACTTGAATCGGAGGTGGGTGCAGCCAAGGCGGAGACAGTCACTTCCTGCTGTGTGAGCTGACAGGGGCTTAGCCAGCTTGGGGCACCCCTAGCTCTGGCTCCCTGACAGGCTGGGCTGTGAGTGCAGCCCTTGGGGATAGGGAAACCTGCAAACTGCCTCCGCATCCTCTTCTTGGTTCATCTAGGGTGGGCAGGCTCCTTCGGCCTCAGCGACTGAGGAGGTTTAGCAGCTGCCAGTTCTGATGGCTTGACAGCCTTGGCTGCCTCAGTAGCCCCTGCGTGCTCTCACACACAGAGCTCACACTGAGCTCACAAGCCTGGCTGGGGCGCTGGCAGGACAGTCCCATGTGGCCCAGAAGCCTAGAAGCACAGAGCAGACTGCCCTGTCCCTGCTGCCAGTGCACTGGCCACCTCCCGGGGTTACCTGTTCTGATCACGGAAGTCTCTGGGTGGGCACTCAGCATCCCCTTGTTGTAGAATTCACTCTTGTGATACATGTTGTTCTCAAACTGCCTCAGGGATTGAGGAGGTTTTAGCAGTTGCCAGTTCTTGTTGTCTGGGAAATGGTCCTCGATGAACAGTGCGGGATGGGTGAGGAAGTAGAATTCATTGTAGCTGGAGTGGAGGAAAAGCTGGTCAGTAGCCATGTGGCGTGTGCCGGCCCCCGCTCTGCAGAGGGGGAGTCAGGCTACCTTTGGGGCCTTCTTTTGGTTAACACACCCACCAGAGGGGTCATGCCAACACTCTGAATGGGAAGAGGAACCATCTCCAATCCTAACATGGGAACTGGAAACCACACATCAGTGTCTGCTTCCAGAAACAGGAAGCCAGGCAGCACATGAGGTCCCTTCTAAGAGAAGGCCACAGCCTGCCACTGTGTCCAGGGTGGGTGGGCTCCCTGCCCTCAATGCCTAACAGAGATTGGCAGGGGTCAAAAGGCCTGACCCACAGACCCGGTGCAAGCCAGTGGAGCGGAGGGAGGGGGGTGGAGGGTAGGGAGAGCACTCGAGTGGACCAGCTCCATCAGCCCAGGTAGTCTCCATGCCTGAGCAGCTATGTGGGTGCAGGATCTTCCGTGGTCCCTGGGGCTGACCAGATGTGGCTCTTTGGAGATCAATTATGGGGATCAAGAGCAGACGGGGCGGTTCCTCTGAGATGGGGAGGTTTCACTTGGCCCAGGGTGAGTAGGGCCCAGGGCTGACAGAGGTTGAGGAGGGTGTGAGTGGACAGGCCCTGCATGTGGGGGTATGTGCACGCACTTGGATTTGTCCTGTGTGTGACTGTCAAGGTTTAAACTGCAACAATCAGGGACAATGCTCATTTTTCTCGGATGGATCTGAGCTGTGGATGGACATCAAGGTCCATGATGCATGTCATGGCCTTAGCTTAGGGTGAGGGTTTGCCAAAACCTTGGAGAACAGCCGTGCTCCAGCCCCCTGCGCTCCAGTCACCCTATCCTACAGTGGCTCCCAGTGACTCGGCACAATGACAGCACCCCATCCTGAAAAACCTTAACCCCTTCCTCAGAGACGTGATATGGCTGTATTCAGCCCAGAGAAGAGGAAAGGAACCCAGGTGTCTGGGGGAAGCAGGAGGAGAGAATTCAGGCATCTGTGCATTGCAATGTAGTCAACGGGCCAGAGGCTTGCAGGGAACCTACACGAGCTACAGAAGGTTCACAGCCCTGGATTTTTTCATCTGTGGCCCTCAGGTGAACCCTGTAGGCTTTTAGCGCTTGGGTGGAGGGAGTGATTGGGAGCCAGAGGAGGGACTTAGTCACTGGAGGGTGAGGTGACGCAAAGGTCTGGGTCTTTATCATTGGCTGGGAGCTTGGAGCCCACGGGAGGGTGGGAGTGGCCAGCAGCAGGCTGAGACCACCCTGGCTCTCCTTCCCTCCCACCGGGCCTCTTCCACCACCGGCTGCCTCCTTCAACCTCAGCCTCCCCCATTTCCACCGACCAGACCCCCAGCAGGATTGAGATGTGTACTTACAGGAAGGTGAATTTGGAGGTGGTGGTGTCTACCAGGCCACTGCCCCAGGTGCTGTCCACCAGGTGCCATCTCCCCTCCAGGTACACGGCATTCCAGGCATGGTCAAACTCCCCAGAGAAGCTCTGCCCTGTCTGGTAGCCAAAGCCCTTGGAGTAGCCAGGCACGGTCATGCACTGTACTCCAGCGATCCTGGGGGTGGGACAGAGTCTGAGAGGTGGCTCCTGCTGGGCCTGCCCAGCCCCCGCCCACCCTGCAAGTCTGTGTGGCCCCAGGCCTCAGGTGTATCTGCTGTCCATGAGTTCTGCCATATCTCCCTTCCCTGCCTCTCACCCAGTCATATATATCGTCTGAGGGCTTTTACGTCCAGGGCTGCGAGACAGGGAGACACAGGGCTGGCTGCCGTCCCACTGCCCGCTTGTCCCAGGAGACTGTACAAATCACTTCTGAAATGTCTGCTCAGAGCCTGCGCGCTCGCCAGCAGATCTGCATGAGGACGATGAGTGCTACCGCGAGGATCGCCTCAAGAATGTGGAAACCAGAGAGATAGCCACGTTCCTGAAGAAGCAGAATGGCTCAAAACACGTGTATGACTGAGAGCTGTGTCTAGGTGACTTGGGTAGGGTGTCAGAGAGGGGTGCTGGACATGAGGGTGCAGAAGAAAGCAGAGCCCTTCTGCCCCTGCTATGTCCTGCCCAAGGGCATCTTGGGGACCCTTGGTGCAGGCCAGCCAGTGTCTCCAGCTCTGACCCAGGAGGACTGGCCCCCTGCCAGGATTGTTTGGGTCTGACTGCCAGGGCCACAGAGGTGCATTAAGGTCGTCTGCTGACTGATTGCCCTGGGCATGGGTTTGGAGTTGCCCATAGTTGTTCTTTGGGCCATGGAAATGCTGACCAGCCTTTTCTGAGCTCTTGGGCCTCCCTGGCAGTGTGCTGCCCTGCTGCTCGCAGCCAAGCTCGCAATACTTTTTGGGGCTGGACTGTGGGCACTGGGTGCAGGCACCTGTGGGAACCACAGAAATCACTGGCAAGCTGCAGTGTGGACATTTGTAGCTGAAATCCCGAGACCCTGACCTGGAGGGTGGGCACCCCCCAAGGCCAAGCAAAAGCGCTGAGAGTCCCGCCA
Source organism: Rhinolophus hipposideros (assembly GCF_964194185.1). NCBI lineage: Eukaryota > Metazoa > Chordata > Mammalia > Chiroptera > Rhinolophidae > Rhinolophus > Rhinolophus hipposideros. The sequence goes on along the minus strand of NC_138060.1, from coordinate 33,845,179 downwards.
TGGTCACCTGGCTGCCTCTTCGGTATCCCTGCCCCCAGAATGGCAGCTGACGGGGGCGGGGGAGGGGCGGGGGCGCTAGTCTGACAAGGGGTCACTCTGGGCTAGACCTCCTGGGGCCTTCGTGTGAGTTATAAAAAGCTGCCCCTTCTTCAAGACACTTTCATTTCGCTTATGGAAGACTGATACAATAAATACACAAATCTGTGACGTCCTGGATGTGCATGGTGGCGCCTTAGCTGGGTCTCCTTGGGCCACCCAGCCGGCCTTCCCCAGCAGTGCTAACCCCAAACCACTCAGATGAACCCATGCTACACTCTGGGCTTGGCAGGCCTAGTTCGGGGAGGACACCTCTGGTGGCCAGGGTCCTTCCATGGACCAGGTCTTCAGCTTCAGTTGCTCTAAACAAGAGCACCATGGAGCCTCGCAGGTAACGTGATGAAATGGCCACACATTCACTATAGCAATGGGGGAAATTTCCCCTACAAGAAGGCTGCTTAATTAACAATGAGCAGAATATTGAATTAACTATGACTTATCTATATCTGCCTGTCATTTGTTGAGAGAATCAACGAGGTGAGATGTGGGGCCTCCAGGTTATCAGATCCCCCTGCACAGGGTGACCCCTGTTCTCATGTGGGCCTGACTCCCCGCCGCTGCAGGGCACAGGCTGCTAAGGCTTCTGATGGGCTTGGCTGTTCCACAGCCCCGCCTTCGGCCGCAGCTGCACAAAAGGAGGTCCAGGCACTCCAGCTGTCTAAGAGAACACACCGCTGGGCCCTCTGGGAAGGATTTTGGGAACAAGTGAGTGGTGGGGGCAGAGAGCAAGGGGACTGGATCCTGACGTCTGGATTTTCTGCTGCTAATGATCAAAACTGACTCTCAGAAGCCGAAGGGGCATCTTGGAAGCAGGAGGCCCAGGAGGCAGGGGCCTAAGAGCCCACAGGAGGAGAGAGTGCAGCATGCATACCTGGAGAGCCCCTTTCTCATTTAGCTGCAAGGAAGGGGTGAGGGGTGCAGGACCCAGGGCCTTGTTCTCAGCATGAGGAGATCTGAATATGTTTAGAGTCTTAGAGAAAACAGCCAGCAGAGAGGGGAGGGTAGAGAACAAGGCCAGAGTGGTGAGATGGAGGTATGGATGGGAGGTAGACCTCAACAGGATGGCTCCATAGTATACTCAGAGAGTGAGTGAGGAGAAGAAATGTGAAAAAATAGTGAGGTAAGAAATGCTCCCGATGGAATGCTGATTGACAAGAGCTTAGAAAACTCTGCCTTCAGCACAATGCCTGAGTGTGTGTGGTGTGTGTGCGCATGTGCACACACATTCAGGGAAGACAAGAAACAGAGGGGTAGGCAGAGTGAGAGAGACAGCACAAATCACCTGGTCTCTTGGTAATGCGATTATGGGTGATTTTGATTTTCTTCTTTAGACGTCTCTCTATTTTCTAAACTTTCAATAATGAATCTGTGTTACTTTTAGAATTGGAAAAAATTCATAAATGCTACTTGAAATTACATTCTTTGGTGAGTTATTTCCTTTCTTGCCCAGAAATGTCTGTGCATATCAATTTCTAGTACAATGTAGAGGGAGAGGGGAAGTCCTGGGGATAAAGGTGTGTTTAGAGGCCGGCCTGTTGTGCAATGAAGTGAACGGACTGAGTGGAGTCGTGCACTTCTGGGCACGGTGCCCACTGACACTCGCCCTTTGCTCAGAGCCGCCTGGAGTCAGGGAAGAGGAGAACACTCTACAGTGAAATGGAGCAGGCGCTCACACGGGCAGTATGGCCTGTATGGTCATATGGCAGTATGGTCCCCTTAGGTGAAGCCGTGTTCCCAGGCAGGGTGCCAGGGGGATCCTCCCATGGAAGGGGGTAAAGCGAAGGGAAGAACTGAGAACCAGAGGGAGTGAGAGCGCCCCCTTCCCTGGAGAGGGGGTGCTCTCACTCTTGGCGTGCTCCGGGCTGGAGTGGATGGTCACTGGGCTGAGCCAGATCACAGCTCTACTCTCCGCTCTAATGGTCACCTCTAGTGTGACCTTGCCAGGCTCATCACGAGCAAAAAGAAAAGTTGGCATTAAATGATCTCTAGGGGTTGACTCCTCTGACAGGCTGAGGAGAAGCTGGCAGTGCCGTGGGGAATGCCTAGGGCAGAATAAAGATGAAAAAATAAACTCAGCTATAAGCTTCTGCCGTGCTTGACTATGATATGAGGGTATTTTATTACCTGGCAGGAATATGCAAGATGAATTGGACAAAGCAGTCATAATGTAAAGCATTATTACTAATAATCCATAATTCTCATACAAAATTATGGAACTAGTAATTCCAGCTGCTGGTTACTGGTCAGGATGACCCATGACCACTTCATGCCATCAAAAGATCACTAACTGTATACTCACTCATACACTATGTGGAAAGCACTGTCAGGCACCAGGGAATCCTATTGTATCCTACCCTACCCTACCCTATCCTATCATATATCATATCATAATAAATACTATGACATAATAAAATACAATACTTCCAAAATAAAGGTCACTGGCTGCCCTAAATGTGCTCCGAGTTAGAAGGTACCAGATATGTGAACCATCACTAAAATGTTAGTGATAAGCAAACCCTGGGAAACCCAAAGGAGAAGGAATTTGCTGGAAAGAGCTGGGAGAGCACTGATGAAAGGACAGAGGACCAGAAACATTTCCTAAAGAGCTCGGACCCATCGTCCTAGAGCCCAAAATATCACCCAAGAAGATCTACCTAATAACCTCAGGCTGCAGAATCTTGGTTTTTGTCTTCGACAGTTTTGAAAATCCGAATGCCACTGGTAGTAGTTGAGGAGGTGGTGGATCCCGACACATTTTGTGCAGAAATGGTCCAGGCCCTGCCATAGGAACCGAGCGATACCGCTTTCCTGCAGATGCATGCACCCATCAGGCGCTAACCATAAGGACTTCCCCAACTCCGATCACACCCCCTCCCCCACAGCATGTCTGAGCCACGAGGGAGACAGTAGAGGGAGGTATGGTGGTGCAGGAGAGGTAACGAAGCCTGCTCTTTTAGAGCCTCTTGAGGTGTGATCTCAGGGGCCTTCTCTACAACAGGGAGGAGTGAGAGGAGCAGAGAGGAAGGCTCACTTGCCTGGGAACACACAGCCAGCCAGTGGCCAAAGCAGCTCCAGGACTCAGTTGTCCTAATGCCCAGTTTGGGTGGCTTTGCCCTTTTGTATACCAATATTTGCTTTAATCTATAAATTTATGGGTGTATACAGAGCAAAATTAAAGGATGGTTTGCTGTAGTGATGTAATTCATATTTGGAAGCACTGTCCTTTGATGTATGTACAAGGGTGGGGTTATTTAGATGTCTCTTTTGGAGGCCTCACATGACAAAGTCAGATCTAAAGATATTTTAAGATTATCCAATGTAAATGCTTCTCCCAGGAGGCTGAGATGGTCACTCCCCAGTCTTTGAGGACTTTGGAAACAACAGATATTTTGGAATTGTCTGAGACAACATGCTAGGCAGAAGCATGCCACGGCGCTTGCTCTCTGTGACAGCTAAAGGATGGATGGAAAACGGACTGATGTCTGATTGGTGACAACCAGTCCTCTCAGCATCAAAGTCTCAAAGCGGTAATAAGCTCCGGGCTGTAACAAAAGTCTCTGGAAAATCTGCTAGATTGTGGTGCTAGAGCTGTGATAATGGGGGGCGGGAATGTACTGGGGGCTGACTTGGTGGCAGCAATGGGGGGGGATTAAGCTTGGCGCTGCAAGGAAATTAAGCAGAATTCATTAAGGCTTTGACAACTGAGGCAACAGGGGAGACATTAATGCCAGATGATGAAAAGTCAGAAAGACACTGGACCAGCAGTTACAAGCAATAGCACCAACAAAATACCTCACATCAGTTACTTGGGAAAGACGATGAGGAAATGAATGATGTGGTGAAAAGATCTGAATTTCCCACCAAGTTACTTTATTAACTCAGTCTTTAATGAGGCCATTGCAGGGAGGCGGAATGGACCGGCAGCCGTAATGATGGCCGTGTGGGTCCAACTCTTGCTAAGAGGACATTCTGATAACTAAACAGGGATAAATCAGCCAGTGTGGGATATATGCCTTCAGTTATTAAGGAATCAGCTAATGACTTTATCAAACCTCCGGCAGTTATTTTAAAGGTAAGGGGAATTTAGGGAAGGGATGCGTAGATGAGGTTACTGATCTTTAAAGCAAAAGTTAAAGGAATTCAGGGAACTGTGAGCTATTATTGTTAAACATCCCAGGCAATGTGAGGAGTTTTGCACATGGTAACTGCCAGGTTGGAACCTAACTTTAAATGATGCAAAATGTTGGAATATGTTTTAATGATCAGCTGTAGGCCAGAATATGGCCATCGTTAAGCATCTGGACCGGGCCAAAAAGCTGACAGTGTCACTCAAGGCAAGTGTCAATTTTTGGAGATTTTGGGAGTCTATGTGGGTCTGTAGGAAAGTTCCACAGAGCAAAAGCACTTCAGTACTCAAGAAATACAAGGAAGTTAAAAAAACAATCCCAAAGTCAGGTTCGCAACCCCCAAACTACATTTCTCATTTAGTCTTACAGTCCTGCCAGTGGGCAACACAGTCCCAGTGTATAGATGGGGAAACTGAGGCTCCGAGAGGTTAAGTGCCTTCCAAAAGGAACAAAACTAATAAGTGGCAAATAAAGGACTGGTAAACTGAAGACTGGGAAAGTCTTTCTGGCTTTCAATCTGGCACTCCTGGTATAGCACGGTGTACCATGCTGGAAAGCTTATACTATATAGAGAAGGACAGACTCTACGGCTTCAACAAAACTCCAAGTGTTTTCAAATTTGCGAATTCAGATGAAAATAATTACAGTCTGAAAGATGGAAGGCACAAAAAACTGAAGACAGATTTAAATATGGTTATCCCATTTTACAAAAGAAAATAAGGTCCATATAATTAAGTGCATTGGAACAGCTTGTCATTTCCTGCCTTTGAGGGCTTACTGTGTGTAGGGTTCTGAGATGGGCGGTCACAGGGGAAACAGAAAGACAGAGAGGGGCTAACGACATATAAAGACATATAAGACCGATAGGCATACGAAAGGAAATGAGCACAGGTAGTACCTAGGCTAGAACAAAGTCCACAAAAGAATACGACAAAATGTTAGGTATTATCTCTATGTGGTAAGACTCAAAGTAATTTAATTTTCTTCTTTTTGCTTCTGGGCATTTTATAAATCACCTACAATTAACAAGAATTTTTTTTAATTTAGAAAAGTTATTAAATAAAAGCATAAAGCAAGACATAAACTTGTGGATAAGGTGTGCTGCTGATGGCACGGGAGGGCAAGTTAGGAGGGCTGTGCTGGAATGGGGCCTGGAAGGGGCCTGGGGAGAGGAGAGCAGAGTGACCTTGAGGAGAGGGAAGTGCGGGCGGCATCAAAGTGTGCAGGACTGGAGGATGGATGTCAGATTTTGGAGAACTTGATGGGACAGTGTGAGCCTTTATTTGGTCTTGTTCAGGAACCTACGGCCTGGGGAGCCTGGGCAGGGGGCTCGTGAGGATCCTGGTTCCTGGAGAGGCCCCAAGTACGTGGTGGTGGGACAAGGACTGGGGTGGGGAGTGGAAGTGGGAATGTGCAGGGGGGAGGGGGTTGCTCTGGCTGAGCGTGTGGGGAGTGGAGGGGCTGGTGTCTTCCGCACCCTGACCTGCCCTGGTTACAGGTGGGGGACGAGACGGGCAGAGAGGGTAGAGCAATGCGGGGAGCAGGTGCATGTCCATGCTTGGTGGTGACGCTGGGGGGTAGAGGCAAACCACTGGGGCCAGGCCAGGGACTGGCTGCACAGATATCTAACGGAGTAGGACATCTTGCAACTGCCTGGGAACACTGACGCATCACAACTGCTCGCCTGTGGACTCAGTGTTTGTTGCTGTATTTGGTTTGATGACTAGATACCTGCAGTCTGGTTGGCTGGCATCTGGGTGCCTGAGAAGACCCCCTCTCAGCAGCCGGCAGAGACAGTGGGCAGAAGTCCATTCACCCCTCTCTGAAGGGGGCTTTTTAGTGGCCCCTAAGGCTGGCTCCTTGTTTCATGGGAAACCCAGCAGACTTCAGAGAGTGGGTACAAGAAGCTGCAGGGGTCGGCAGGGCTCCCCCAGTCTTGACTCTGTCTCGAGAGCACCCAGAAGCAGCAGTGATGACTCCAAATACAAATGGTTTCCTTACTGGCCACTCACATGCTATCACCCAACCCAGGCAACCTGGCCAGGTGCTCACTCCCAGCGTAAGGAAAATGGAGCCCACGTGCTCCAAGAGAGACGCTGCTTCCTAGATGTTCAGCTTTTCCAGTTGACAGATCTTTTCAGGTAGGAGACCTTTTGTATCCCCTAAGACAGGGCTCCTGTGCCAGCCCCGAGGACAAGCCTTTCACAGTCCCCTTGGCGTCAGCAGCCACTGTCCTCCCGTTCCCAGATCTGCCATTCTTCTAACCTTCAGCTGCACAGAGATGGGAGAAGGTGGAAAAAAGGGCCTTTTATAACCAAATTATCTCTGTGCATTCATCTGCCATTATGTTAATGCATCATGAAGCCCGACAGATGGTACAAAGTCAATTATGCTGGTGTTAAAATGGGAGAAATTGACCTTTTCAGGACTCACTTGGATTCCAGAGCAGAGTTTGCAAATTCCGGTTTCAGGTCTGGCATGTGGGCAAAGACACACAGCACTTTGGAAGGGGAAAGGGATGGGTAAGTGTGGTCACCGGACCCCTCTTGTACCTGCACATTTTCTCAAAGAGCCCGGCATAGCCATCACAGTTTGTCTTCTGGGTCCGCAGGATATCAGTGAGTTTGAAGGCCTGGCGGTCCTTCTCCTGGGCAGCCTTGATGTCGTACTCTGGAGGGCAGAGGAGGAGGCCATGAGGGACGAGGTCCTAAGAGGCCACTGAGGCTGGAACAGGGAGAGAAGGGGTCCACTGCCCGTGACACCACCCCTCACTTGACTGTGCTTTTAGCAGCATTTGGGCTGGCTTCCCTCAGGCCTGGGAGAAACGACTGTGGGCTGAATGGAAGCAGGGCCCCAGCCCAGGTGTGATCTGGGAACTGTCACTTCTTAGTGTAGGTGATGAGCGGAAAAGCAAGTCACTGGCAGAAAGGGCTGCCTGGCTCTTTAGGTCTCTGAGGAAGCGCTGGGAGAGGAAGGGACCAAGACAGCACCCAGGGTGGCGGGCTCCACCCCCTTATCCCACCACCACTCAGCCCTGCAGGATGTCACAGTGAAGATGCTTACTGTCCCTGCTGCAGATCCCCAAGGCCAGGGCCTCACACTGATGAACAGGCGCACACTGAGCTACCACTAAAACTTGCCCCAGATAGAGAAGAATGCTTTCCCACAGCCTGCCACTTCACTAACAAGAGAGCCTGAGGCCTGTGGTGAGGCCCTGCGGCAGGAATCACTGTGGCCACTGAGGGCACAAAGGGTGTGTGCGTGTGTGTGTGTGTGTGTGTGTGTGTGAGAGAGAGAGAGAGAGAGAGAGAGAGAGTGTGTGTGTGTGTGTGAGGGAGGAGAGAGAGAGAGAGAGAGAGAGAGAGAGAGAGAGAGAGAGAGCAGTAAACAACGTCTTACCAAATAGTTTATTTCTTATCCTGCCCCCTTAAGGCTGAGGCTGAGCTGCTGGGGTTGGGGTGGGGTGGGTGCAGGTGGCCCCTCAGGCCCTGTGGTCAGACCCCCTACCTGTGTCAGGTGAGTTCATCCTTTAAGCTGCTTTGGGAAGACAAAGGAAAAGCCCAGTGGTAGCAGGTCAGGACAGCCCTCCTGGTCGTTATGTCATAGGGCAAACACTGGAACCACCACCTGGTTCCTCCATCAACTGCAAAGGGCAGCATCCAGGAAACCCTTAGCAACCACCTGTGGGGCTTGGCTTGACCTGCTCAGACTCCCAAGGCTGTTCTGTGAAGAGCTGTGGACAGCTGCACAGTCCCAGGCCCTCTGAAGTGGCTCTGAGACTTAGGGACTGGGCTGAGACTGGCGCCTGGGCTTGCCAGTGTGGAATCGAGGAGCTGGGGGAGGACAGCCCACCCTTCTCGGCACTGATACCTTAAGCAACCTCTAGTGTTGCAGTAACTTTTCAAATAGCTATGACTCCTTCCCAACTGATGGTCATCTTTTTTGAAGATGACCTTCTGTCCTGGGTTCTCATCTCTCTGGAGCAGGTTTACGACAAAACCAGGACTGAGGGAAGGTGGCCACTGGGTGAAGGGCCTCAGCTCTGGCCACTGGCTGTGGGCCATGTGGGATCCCCCACTCAATGACCCTTCATGGAGACTGTCAGCACACAGTGAGTTTTACTCTCCTTGATTAGTCCTAGGTTATTCAATTCAGCCATCTAGGAATCCTCTCCTTCATCTTCCATCTCATTCCACACACACTGGTGATTGAGTGAGTGCCAGAGATGCTTCCCTGGGATCAGGGGTCTGCAGGGAGTGGCATCAAGGGGTCCTAGAGCCCATGGCATCACAGGTGGTCCTACCTATGTGGTGGCATATCCAGATCCAGATTGCGCGGACCCTCTCCAGGTCACTGTGGGCCTCCTGGAGCAAGTCGTTCACCAGCTCGTCCAGGCCACTCTTGACGGTCACCTGGGGAGTGGGAGAGGTGTACTGCATCAGGGCCTGAGCGAGGGCTGCGGGGAGCTCAGCACCCTGCCAACTGCAGCCAGTGCTGCCTTTCCTTTGGGCAGAGAAGGAGGAGGACAGGTCCAGAGAGACAAAGCCTGGGCTGAGGGCTGGACACGGTGGGTAGTGCTGATCCGCTGAATCGCTGGCCTAGAGCCACCACGTCTTTTCTTTGTAGATCCTGGGCCCAGCCAGGTGGGTATCTGAGTGGCTGTAGGAGCCCCTAGTCATGGTCAATACTACCCAAAGGAACCTACAGATTTAACACACTCCCTATAAAATTCCAACAGCCTTTTTTTGCAGAAATGGAAAAGTCAATCCTCAAATTCATATAGAATTGCAAGGGACCCAAAATAGCCAAAACGATTTTGAGAAAAGAATAAAGTTGGAGGACTCACATTTCTGTATTTCACAATTTACAACAAAGCTACAATAATCAAAATAGTGTGGTACCAAAATAAGGATCATATCAACCAATGGGATAGAACGGAGAGTCCAGAAATAAACTCATAATACATGTATGGCTAACTGACTTTTGACAAGGGTACCAAGTCCATTCAATAGGGGAAAGAATAGTCTCTTTAACAAATGGTGTTGATCAGCTAGATATACACATGCAAAAGAATGAAGTTGGATCCCTACCTCACAACATACACAAGATTAACTCAGAAAGGATCAATGACCTAAACAAACGAACTTAAACTATAAATCTCTTAGAAGGAAACACAGGGATAAATCATCATGACCTTGGATTTGGCAATGGATTCTTAGATATGATATCAAAAGCATGAGGTGCAAAAGAAAAAAATAGATTAATTGGGCTTCATAATAATAAAAAAAACTTCTGTGCATCAAAGGACATTATTAAGAAAGTGAAAAGATAACTTATAGAATGGGAGAAAATATTTTCAGATCATACGTCTGATAAGAGTTTAATATCCAGAATATATAAAGAACTCCTACAACTCAACAACAAAAGACAACCATATTTAAAAATGGGCAGTAGACGGGAATATACATTTCTCCAAAGATATATAAATGGCCAATAAAGACATGAAAAGATACAACATTAGTTACTAGAGAAACTCAAATCAAAACCACAATGAGATACCACTTCACACCCACTAGGATGGCAATAATAAAAAAAGATAGATAGTAATATGTGTTGACAAGAATATGGAGAAATTAGAACCCTTCTGCATTGCTGGTGGGAATATAAAATGGTGCAGCCACTGTGGAAAACATTTGGTGGTTCCTCAAAAAGTTAAACATAGAATTAACGTGTGATCCAGTAACTCCCCTCCTAGCTATATGCACAAAAGAACTGAACACAGGTGCTCAAATAGATACTGTTCACAAATGTTCGTTGTGGCATTATTCATAATGGCCGAAAGGTAGAAATAACCCAGGAGCCTATCACAGATGAATGGGTATACGAAATGTGATATATTCATACAGTGAAATATTATTCACCCACTAAAAGGAATAAAGTTCTGACGAACCTTGAAGACATGATGCTAAGTGAAATAATCTAGACCAAAAAAGGACACATATTGTATGATTCCACTTATATGGAATATCGAGAATAGGTAAATTCATAGAGACAGGAAGCAAATTAAAGGTTATCGGGGGCTGAAAGGAAGGAGGATGGGGAGTTATTGCTCAATGGGTAGAGTTTCTGATTTTGGAAGTAGAGAGTGGTGATTGCTGTATAACATTGTTAATGTAATTAATGCCACTGAGCTGTAATTACAAATGATTGAAATGGCAAATTTTATGTTATATATATTTTACCATACTTAAAAGAAAAGAAAGGAACAAATTCGGTTTTCTTGCAGGGGACCTCAGGAGGAAACAGGGTTGGGGTTGCTAAAAAGGCAGCCCTGCTCGTATTCAGTCTTTCTAGAGAAGCTGGGGCAACCGGGTGCTCAATTTTGCAATAGTTACTCGTGCCGACCATCCTCAGCCCCCACTCTAGGGCACACCCAGCCCTCTTCTCTCCTAGAACCATTTCACTACTCACCTTGGAGCTCCAGGACCTATTCTGACCACAAGACTTGGGTCCCTTGTCTGTTGCCCCCTTACCCTGCTGTTCTCTGCCTCCTTTTCTTCCATATCCAGCTCCAAAACCACAGTCCTTGCCTTTGCCCATTTTCTGGGGCCTAGAACAGTGCCCACCACATTGCAGGCCCACACTATGGCCTGGCTGGCTCCTGACTTAACCCCAGAATTCAGATCTGTGGCTTCTGGTCCTTTGGACCCCCCACCCTGAACCCTACCTGGGCCTGGCTGGCTGTAGCTGAACACTGCTCTGTGGCTGCGTCCCTGGCCTCAGCTGGGCTTCTGGCACTGCTCTCTGAGACTGGCCAGCAACCTGTTCCTTCCCCTCTGGTGGTCATCACCACATACTCCACCCTCTTCAGACTGTGGACACACGCCTTCCCTTCCCTCATCTGGCATCTGACTCAATGAGGCCCAGGCAGGACTTCCTTACTGATGAGCCCTCCTTCCTGCTTCCATCCTTCCTCTCTCCCTCCTGCTCAGCCAGCTTCTCTGTCAGCCTTGGGTGCAGGCCTCCTGCCATAGCGGGGCCTGCTATTTCTCAGGCACCTCCTCCCTTCCTGTCCTGGCTGTCCTATGCTCTCCTGTTTGCCATGTCTCTTCAAAAGGCCCCCAAATCTCCTTCTTAGAACTGCCCACATCTAGTCTCCCCTTCTTTGCCAGGCATCTGTGGGGTCTTCTCTCCACTCTCTCCTCCAGACTGAGGTGGCGCCAGGCTCTTTGGACCTCTCCGTTGCCCTCCCCAAGAGTACACCCACACTATGGCTTCAGCTCTTAGCTTAATCTGATGGCTCCTGAATCAGTGTTTCCGCCCAAACCTCTCCAGGCTGGATATGGCTCCAGGCTCGGTCATCCAGCTGCCCAGTGGTCATTTCCACTGGACGTGCCACAGGTACTAGAGGCCATCACCCCCAAACAAAATCATCATCCCCCAAGACTTGCTCCTTCGCCCTTGCTCCTTGAGGTGAGGAACTGCCCTGCCCTCCCTCTGTTATGCACCTGAGCGCTCCTCTCCTTTCTCAGTGTCCCCTGCTTAATCCAAGTCAGGCCTCCTCCTGCCAGGACAGCTGGGTGTGTCTCCACTGATGTCGTGGCCTCGGACCTGACTCTCTTGGTCCATTCTCCTCTCCATCCATTCACCAGCTCAACAAATAAGGTTCCCATGCACCCACCACGTGCTAACCACAGGGTGGTCTTTCTCACACTGTAGGCGGCTGCCCTGCTTACCGGTCCAGCATGGCTCACTCTGATGTCAGCCGCAGGTCCAGCTCCTTGGTCCCTCTAATTAGACACTCTGTGGTGAGGGTCCTGCTTGGCATCCATGACCCAAGTGTGCCCCTAGTGCCTCAGCTCTTGTAGTTGCCCCTCTATCCCCCCACCCCAGATGTGCCGTGCCCAGAAGTGTGAGCTCAGCAGCCCACATGCTCCAGGAGTGAGCATGGCTGTAGTCACAGTGGGTGCTGGCCATTTGTCCCCATCACCTTGCTCCCATCTTTCCTGGGCTAGGGCTGTCATGGATCAGCAGTGGCAATGCCCACATGGGCAGGGGGAAGGCAGGATAGGGCTGGCTGAAAGGGTGTGCGGCCTGGGGTGGAGGAGTTAGGACTGTGCGTTGGGTGGGGGATGGAATGGCCTGTGGTCCTGGGCAGGGGCCAGCTGCCTTGGGCCTGCTGTCCCTCATCCACATACTGTGAAAGGCACTCTGGGCCACCCATTCAAGGGACTCGGGATGCATTCAGGAGGGGCCTGGGGAGACGCTGTGCTATCGTGGCTCAGGGAATTCCGAGCTACCTGGTGGGGCCTAGAGGCAGAGGGGCCAGATCTCCTACCTGCGAGGCATAGGTGTCCAGTTTCTCAAACTGCCGCAGGTCCAGGGGCATGGATTTCAGGCTGGACCGATCCCATGGGTACGCTGGAAACACAGGGAGGCTAGGTCAGCTGCTGTGACCTGCTGCCGAGGGCTGCCAGGCTCAGGCCTCCCTGTCTCTTTGAGGAGCCATGACCGCGCAACCTTCAACATGATTCCCAGAGCCTGAAACTCTGCTCCTAAGAGCTGTAGCTCCTAGCAGGGTTCCTTGGTCAAATCTGTTTGGGGACTAAGGCAATACCTCCAGTCCTCTTGGAGACTCACAGGGAACATAAACTTAGTTGTAGACCCTGTGAAACCAGTACTAAAGAAACTGTTTTACCTCAATTAATTCAGCAGTGCCCAGATAAATTGATGACGAAATCCCTTTCCCCCCACCATTTAGTTTTCTGTAGATTCCCTGCTAACTCTTCTAGGAATGAGTGCTCTGTGGGAAGTGTCCAGGCAAAGCTGCTAGTCCCTGATAGGCTCGAGGAGGGAGGGTTCATGCCATGGCCACGATTCTGGGGTGGAGGCGCTGCAGAGCATTCTGGGTGTGGAAAGAGGGCATGGTGGACGGAGCCCGGCCATCTGGGCAAGGAGGGTTTGGCACCCAGGTAGGTTTTCTCCCTTATCCCTGGTCAGCGAGAGACTGGAGCATCCCAAGAAAGCCAAGTGTTCTGATAACAGGCACCCAAAGGACTGTGGGGAGACTGCTGAGGGAGACTGCACCCCAGAATCACTCATCTATGTCTAGCTTTTTCATAGGAAGCCCGGACACAGGACAGGCCCAGTCTGCTGCTGCAGGGCTAGTGGACCAGTGGTCAGACCTACTGATGGATGGGCAGCAAACCCCTATCTCAGCCCAGAAGAGATTCTGGGCTCTGTTAGGGCCCTTGATATTCAAGCCCCGCTGAGCCAAGCTGACCCAAATTAGGCAAGCTGGGTGGGAGGACAGGGAGTAAGTGAGAGGAGGATGGGGCCATAGGGGCATTGATCCCTGACTCACGTGGACCTACCCAACACTCAGCCTGCCATCTCAGGAGCCTCCAGGTATTGGGGGAGTGAGGGGTGCTGGTGGGGCCCCAGGGTGCAGCAGCAAGCCTGAGGAGAGTAAAGTGATGCAGGAAAGTGCCTAGTGGTGCTGCAGAAGGCCTGGTTCTAGTTGGGACCCGACCTCCACCTCCATGGTGGTGCTGGACTCAGCCACTGGGCCTCAGGCACATATATACGGGGCACCTGGGAGAACGAATGAGATGACGGGTCATGTGGTAAGGTCAGTGTTCCTCTGCTCCCTGTAGTGTGCAGAATGGAGGTCTTCAGCCAGCAAGTGCAGGAGCAGGGCTATGAAGCCTCTGTGCTGGTGCGTTTGCCCACATCCCGCGACGGTTGTGAGGTCCGTACCTTGGTGCTACAGACCCAAGAGATGTGGTGGAAAGGTGGGGAGGGTGTGTCACCGCCAGCTCTGGGCTGAGCTGCTCCATGACCCACTCTGCACCAGCAATGGATGAGGGGTAATGCCAGTTGGTTAGGGAGCTAGTCAAGTTTAGCCATCAGGAGCCGGCCACATGGCTCCTTCTGCATTTCCCGACTGCTCCAAGGTCCCTTCCTTTTAGGATGCAGGCCTTCTTCCTTCTCAGCCCCAGGCTGGATTTGGCACCTTCCCCAAGGCCACCTCACACTGCTCCCTTGCTCCCTGTTGCCACATGGCAGCAGCCCTGGGGGGTTTGGTCCTTTTGGCCTGAAGCCTCTGACTGGGTTCTCACCATGTCACATGTTCTGTCATATCTAGGATCTGAAGGCTGTTCTTCTCCTAAGAGGGGACAGGGTGTGTGGTGGGCAGGGAAGCTGTGCAAGCTCTACCTGGGGTCTTACCCAGCAACATAGCATTTTCCTTCTTCATTTTTCTTCTCCTTCTACAATGACTAAGACGTTTCCTGGATCCCCTGCTACCTGCAAGCCTACATTAGAGCTCCCTTGAAAACCGGGACCATCGTGGCCTCCCCTCTGGTGCCGAAGCTGGGACTGCTTGTCTTCTATTGCTTAGGTAACCATCAGTTCCTATCTTGCGTGGTCTGCGGGCAGCCCTGGCCCAGGAGGGCACAGAGACAGGGTGGCAGGCCCTCCTCAGGGGACAGAAGCGTCCCCACTTCTCAGTGCCCTCTCCCTCCACAGATCTGGCTCCTGCCATTCTCTGACAAGGGCCATCAGGGTGACCTAAGTAGATATGAAGGGGACTTACATATTGAACAATTTCCACTCAGTACAGCTCTGCAAATGAGGTCACCCTACTCCCATTTAGAAGAAAGATGGCATTTCTAAAATGGGTCTGAAAACCCTATTACTAGTTCTACCTTTTCTTGGTTCCACTTTACAATCTCTAAACATTAAAAATACCCAGAATGATTTATGCCTCATTAAATTTACCTTCTGAGCAGATTATGTAAGCTCCAAATACGGTTTTCCACAAATACATTTAAAATGCCAGTGACATTAACTAAATTATTCTAAATTTAAAGTAAAACAATGGGAAGAAATGCCAAGCTGTACCAAACCTTAGATGCCATCTCGTCTACCGAGGGAGAAACTGAGGCCCAGGGAAGGCGAGTGAAGAACAAAAGCAGGATTCAAACCCAGGCCATCTATCAGCCCTTTCAGGGTTTCTTCCTCTGCCCCACTCTGCTTATTCACACGCCACTTACTTTATAGACACTTAGACTTCATTTAATGTTAACATAATTCTGGATTCTGCTTAAAATATGTTTCCCATAATGAACCGCCTTGTTCTTGGTGGGGTTTCTGCTTTAACTTTAGGTTCACATCTGGTGAGGAAGCTTTTCATTTCTCCCCTTACGTCCATGGCAGACACTGCTAATCAGTCACGATACTCCTCTCCCCTGAGCCCAGAGGTGGTCCCAGACTCTCAGCACAGTGCCCTAGGGAGCCATTTTCAATTGACTGGCATTTCCCCATGAGGCTAAACCAATTTCCCGTTTCACAGAATGGCCCCCGAGAAGGCCCTGCAACTTACCATGGGTATCTTTCCCTCCAGGCTGCCGGGGTCTTGTGTTTCCATTTTTATCACCTTGTAAACCTACAATATCCCAAAGGTCAGAAGTAGAGATACTTCAGAAGAAATAGAAATGCAAGCACAGATGATTCTCTGGGTGGTGGTCCTTGCTGCTAACCCACTCTCCTTCTCACAGCCTTCTTATTTCTATCCCCTGGACTTCTGGAATTGCTCTGGCTGCTGGAATTGCTCTGAACTCCCTGGTGGGGCAAAGGGAGGGCTGGGAACCGGGAATGGATGACGAGAAAGACACCTGCAGTCTGTGGGCCGAGGTAGCATTTCCTCCAACAGCAACCCTTTGGATTATTCAGTGGGTCTGCCTGGAGCCGGCTGCTCCTGCCCTTCCCTACATTCTCCTGCCGTCTTGGAACACAGCTGGGGATGCTAAGAGCACCAATCAGTTCATACCAGATAACCCCAGGACAAGAACTGACCATGGGCAGACATGCAAGGGGGGGGAGGGGAAGGTGGTTTGTATGGAGCTGAAACCCAGGTCAAGTAATTATTAAATTATTCCTTGGGAATGTTCAAGGGCAAGCAAATCCTATAAATCCAGGACTGTTCAGGCAGAATGGTCGCCAATAGCTATTCGACTCCATGGGCAACAGGAGAGGAACTCTTCCTGCTGATTTGAAACCAGGTCAGGAAGATGTGGGTCCCTGATGAAACCAGGAGAGCTGGGGTTGGGGTGCCAAAGCAGGTTGTTTTTATGCCCTTGAAGCCCATTGTAGGTTGTAAGTATAACAATGAAAGGTTGCAAATGTATGTAGGCCATTCTGAGAAACAACGGGCCTTTTCTTTCTTGCACCTATATTTTGTTTTCATCTACAGTCTTTGGTAGAGTAATGGAGGTTGAAAATAGTAGCTAGTATTTATTGTGTACTCACTACACCTGGCTTATGCTTTATACTGACTATCTCATTTAACTTCATAAAAATCCTATGAGGGACACTGAATTATTTCCCTCCTTTTATAGATGAAGAAACTGAGTTTAAAAGAGGGATTAAGACCCTTGCCCAAGACACTCACAGAGCTGAGATCTGAATCTGAATCTAGGCAGTTGACTCCTAGGGCCTGTCTCCTCTACATCTGACTGTCCTGAGAGCCTGACTGCTGAGGGCTGCAGGACCAGGCAGCCATGGAGGGCCTGCCTTGGCTCACTGAGTGTACACTGGCCCACTCCGCCTTGGCTGTTCTGCAGCCTCCATTCCCTCACTGGCATTTGCCCAGGCCCCTGTTTAGCCACAAGATGGAGAGATGCAGGGAAAGAACCCAGAAGGGCATGGAGGAGACAACAGGGCCCTGGGTCTGGGCCTGTGCCCTGCACTGAAGGCAGCCAACTCTGGTGGATAAGAGCACAGGCCTCAGTCAGACCTGGGTCCTACCCTTTTCCTAGTTGGTCACTTAGGCAGTTACTTCACCTTTCTGAGACTCACTTTGCTGATCTAAAAAGTGGGGGTAACAACGGTATGTGTCAAAAGGTTAAAAAGTTAATAAATGTAAAGAACTTAGCACTGTGCATACTACTTTTTAGGCAGTCAATAAATAGTATCTAAAAACAACAACAATACTCATGATGAAATTCATCTTTAGCTAACTGCTTTGTGTTACCCACACCTAATTGCAGACACTCAACAATAGTGGTTACTGGGTATGGACAAGAAAGAGAACCCCCAGCATGAAGCTGTCATGCCTTTGCTTCTTAGCAGTGTGTAGGTGCAGGTCACTCCTCTCCTCATCCCAGAAGATGCCCTGGCTGGGCTCTGGCCCATTGAGTTGCCCTCAATCCTCCCTGCCAGCCCTCCACACATGAGCAGCCCTGTACGTACGTTTAGCCAAGGAGAACTTCTTGAGTAGCTGGGGCATGGCGTCTTGAGGGTGGACCTCCACAGTTAGCTGTGTCCCTGCAAAGGAATAGGAGGCGACATCCTCAACTTGATTCTACTAGGAAAGGATACCATGTCTCACGACAGATGTTTGAACAACAAAACACAATTGGTTTTACAGCTTTCTTTTGAATACACAAGTAATTCTTTTTTGAAAAAGAAAAGAGAAAAAAGCAAGCAGACAGTGAGTTCCCAGATCCGGCCAGACTGAGTAAGCATATTCCATCTTGTCTTGCTCACTGAATGCAACTATAAATATTGGAAAGAATGCATGGGGCAATTATTTGAGAACTATGGAAGTGATGGAAGGCAAATTGGGAAAGAAGATTAGAATATAAAGCGTCACC
Source organism: Rhinolophus hipposideros (assembly GCF_964194185.1). Taxonomy (NCBI): domain Eukaryota; kingdom Metazoa; phylum Chordata; class Mammalia; order Chiroptera; family Rhinolophidae; genus Rhinolophus; species Rhinolophus hipposideros. The sequence continues at coordinate 33,827,298 of NC_138060.1, read as the reverse complement.
AAATTGGCAATGAGTTTACTATTCCCCTCCCTCTATGGTATTACCTAGATTGAACTCAAAGGCAGCCCCAAACCCAGAAGTGCACAATGGATGCGGAGAAAAAGTGCTCCAAGAGAATTCAGTGAACTTGAAGATAGATCACTAGGAAGCATCCAATATGAAGAACAGGAAGAAAGAGTGAACAGAGCCTCAGAGACCTGTGGGACAATATCTAAAGGTTTAATATTCATGTCATTGAGATCCTAGAAGGAGAGGAAAAATAGTATGGTGCAGAAAAAATATTTGAAGAAATAATGGAAGAATATCAATGAAATAGAAAGCTGGTTCTTTGAAAAGATCAGTAAAATTAATAAATCTCTAACCAGATTGACAAAAGAAAAAAAGAAGACACAAGACACAAATCAGAAATCAAGATACCAATATCATGAATGATATGGGTGATATCACTACAGAGCCCGTATGTATTAAAATAACAATAAGGAAATACAAGCAAATCTATGTACATAAATTCTACAACTTACATGAAATAGACCAATTCCTTGAAAGCTACAAACTACTAAAACTCACCAAAGAAAATCTGAATGTTCCTACATCTATTTTTTTTTTTGTCTTTATTTATTTATTTTTTTTATTAATTAATTTATTTATTAGTTTCAGGTGTACAAAACAAGGTAATACTTAGACGTTCATCATTTATATCCCTCATACTGTGAACCCCCCTCCCCCCATCCACTATCCCTCCGACCTCACACTGAACCATCACATTATATATATAAAATTATAGTTGGCATTCATTAATGTTTAGCTTCTGATGTACAATGCCATGATCAGGTATCCACAGTATCCCTGAGGTGGTCTCCCAAATAGGACGCATGTCCATCGGATACCCAACAAAATCTTTACAACATTATAGAATACCTTCCCCAAATTAATTTTCAAAAGAAAAACCCTGAGGCCATCTTGTGGTTACCAGCTGCTTCCAAATCCCTTCACCTTTCCCCTTATCCCCAACCCCCTCCCACACACCCATCTAACCACTCTCGGTTTTTTCTCTGCGTCCCCAAAACTGACTCTGATTAGTTCATTCACATAGTCTTTTCTTTAGATTCCATATATAAGTGAGATCATATGGTACTTGTCTTTCTCTTTCTGACTTATTTCACTTAACATAATGTTCTCTAGATCCATCCATGTTGCTGCAAATGATAAGATTTCTTTCTTCTTTATGGCTGCGTAATACTCCATTGTATAAATGTACCACAGCTTCTTAATCCAGTTACACCATATACAAAAACAAATTCAAAATGGCTTAAAGACTTAAATGTAAGATCTGAAACCATAAAATATCTAGAAGAAAATATAGGAAGAAACTTCATGGACATTACCCGGAGTAAGATTTTCACTGATATATCCCCTCGCGCGAGCGAAGTAAGAGAAAAAATAAACATGTGGGATTACATCAAACTAAAAAGTTTTTTCACAGCAAAGGAAACCATCAATAAAACAAAAAGGGATCCTACTCTATGGGAAAAGATATTTGCCAATGATATATCTGATAAGGGATTAATATCACAAATCTATAAAAAACTTACTCAACTCAACTCCAAAAAAACAAACAACCCAATTAAAAAATGGGCAGAGGACTTGGGGAGACATTTCTCTAAAAAGGACATACAGAAGGCAAGAAGACATATGAAGAAATGCTCAACCTCACTAACCATCAGAGAAATGCAAATAAAAACCACAATGAGATACCACCTCACTCCAGTCAAAATGGCTATTATCAATAAATCAACAAACAACAAATGTAGCCTCAGCAATCTTGAGAAATAAGAACAAAGTGGGAGGTATAACGATACCTGATTTCAAACTATACTACAAGGCTACAGTAATCAAAACAACATGGTACTGGCATAAAAATAGATACATAGATCAATGGAACAGAATAGAGAGTCCAGACGTAAATCCATGCCTATATGCCCATCTAACCTACATCTATTTTTAAAATTACATTTTTAGTTCAAATCATCCAAAAACAAACAAGTGCCAGAAAAATTCTAACAAACATTTAAAAAGAACACCACTTCCTTCACAAGATACTTTAGAAAACAGAATAGTGAATAATTCATACCCGTTTTATGAGGCCAGTATTAATCTGATACTAAAACCAGACAAAGATAGTATAAGTAAAGAACACTATAGATTACAATTTCTTATGGACACAAAAATTCTCAACAAAATATTAGAAGTTTACCTAAAGCAATATAGTAAAAGAATAATACACCACAACTGAGTGTGGTTTATTTTGGAAATGCAAAGCTGGTTCAATATTTGACAACCAGTGAATGTAATTTACCATATTAGCAGGCCAAAGAAGAAAATCCCATGATAGTATCAACTGAAGCAGGAAAAGGCATTTGACAAAATTTAGTATGATAAAACCTCTCAACAAACTAGGAATAGAAGGAGAACTCCTTAATCTGAAGAAAGGCATCTACCAAAATTCTATAGCTAACAGCATGTTAGCATGGTGAAAATGGAATTCTTCCCCTCTGAGATTGGTAACAAGGCATGGATGTCTACTCTTAGTGCTCCTAATAAACACTGTACTGGAAGTCCTACCCAGTGCAATAAAAGAAATAAAAGTCACATAGATTGGAAAGGAAGAAATAAAATGTTCCTTATTCATAGATGTCATATCTACATGGAAAATCTCAAATTATCTACAAAAAAGACCCTAGAACTAATAAGTTTAGCATGGTCACAGGATACAAGATCAGCACCCTCAAATTAATTATATACATACTGGCAATTAGTAATCAGAAATCAAATTTTAAAATTACTATTTCCTATAGTTCCAAAAATTGAAATACTTAAGTATAAATCTGAAAAAAATGTGCAGAAACTGTATGTTAAAACCTACAAAAACAAAGGATCATCCAAGAATACTATGAAGGACTATGTGCCACCAAATTCAATAACCTAGAAGAAATGGACAAATTCTTAGAAACATGTAGCCTTCTTAGGCTGAAGAACCATGAAGAACTGGAAAATCTAACCAGACCGATCACCAATAACGAAATTGAATCAGTCATCCAAAACCTTCCCAAAAGCAAAAGTCCGGGACCAGATGGCTTTACTAGTGAATTCTACTAAACCTTCAAAGAGTATATAATACCAATCCTGCTCAAACTCTTCCAAAAATGTGAAGAAGAGACAGTACTCCCTAACTCATTTTATTAGGCCAACATTACCCTGATACCAAAAGCTGGTAAGGACAACACAAAAAAAGAAAACTACACACCAATATCTCTGATGAATACAGACGCAAAAATTCTAAACAAAATTCTAGCAAATCGAATGCAACAATGCATTAAAAAGATTATTCATCACGACCAAGTGGGGTTCATTCCCGGGGCACAAGGATGGTTCAACATCCGCAAATCCATCAATGTGATATATCACATAAACAAAACAAAGGACAAAAATCATATGATTATAGCAATTGATGCAGAAAAAAGCATTTGACAAGATACAACATCCATTTATGATTAAAACACTTAATAAAATAGGTACAGAAGGAAAATACCTTAACATAATAAAGGCCATATATGACAAACCCTAAGCTAATCTCATAATTAACGGTGAAAAACTGAAGCCCTTTGCTCTACGTTCAGGAACACGACAGGGCTGTCCCCTATCACCTCTGCTTTTCAACATAGTGTTGGACGTCCTCGCCAGAGCAATCAGGCAAGAGAAAGAAATAAAAGGCATCCAAATTGGGAATGAAGAAGTTAAATTGTCACTCTTTGCAGACGACATGATGCTATATATAGAAAACCCTAAAGACTCCAACAAAAAGATCTTAGAAACAATCAATGAATACAGTAAAGTTGCTGGCTACAAAATCAACATACAAAAATCCATTGCATTCCTATGTACTAACAATGAAATCTCAGAAAAAGGAAAAAAAACACACACAATTCCTTTGGCAATTGCAGCACAAAGAATAAAATACCTAGGAATAAACTTAACCAAGGATGTGAAAGACCTATATGCTGAAAACTATAAGACATTTTTAAAAGAAATTGAAGAAAACACAAAGAAATGGAAAGACATTCCATGTTCATGGACTAGAAGAATCAACATAAGTTAAAATGGCCACATTACCCAAAGCAATATACAGATTTAATGCAATCCCCATCAAAATCCCAATGGCATTTTTTTAAAGAAATAGAGCAAAAAAATCATCAGATTTGTTTGGAACCACAAAAGACCCCAAATAGCCAAAGCAATCTTTAAAAAAAAGAACAGTGCTGGAGGTATCACACTGCCTGACTTTAGCTTGTGCTACAGGGCTACAATAATCAAAACAGCATAGTATTGACAGAAAAACAGATATGTAGAGCAATGGAATAGAATTGAGAACTCAGAAATAAAACCACATAAATATAGATAGATAATTTTTGACAAAGAAGCCAAAAACATACAATGGAGAAAAGACAGCCTCCTCAATAAATGGTGCTGGGAGAATTGGAGAGACATGTGCAAATGAATGAAACTGGACTGCTATCTGTCACCATGTACCAAAATTAATTCAAAATGGATCAAAGACTTAAGCATAAGACCTGAAACAATAAACTGCATAGAAGAAAACATAGGTACTAAACTTATAGACCTTGGGTTCAAAGAGCATTTTATGAATTTGACTCCAAAGGCAAGGGAAGTAAAAGCTAAAATAAATGAATGGGACTACATGAAACTTAAAAGCTTCTGCACAGCAAAAGAAACCATCGACAAAATAAAGAGGCAACCAACTGAATGGGAGAAGATTTTTGCAAACAGTGCCTCCGATAAGGAGCTCATACAACTCAACAAATAACCCAAATAACCCAAAAAACAAATAACCCAGTTGAAAAATGGGCAGAGGACCTGAAGAGACATTTCTCCAAAGAGGACATACAAATGGCAAAAAGACATATGAAAAAATGCTCAACATCACTAATAATCAGTGAAATGCAAATAAAAACCATAATGAGATATCACCTCACCCCAGTCAGAATGGTTGTCATCAGCAATACAAATAGTAACAAGTGTTGGAGAGGCTGTGGAGAAAAAGGAACCCTCATACACTGTTGAGGAATGCAGATTGGTGCAGCCGCTATGGAAGGCAGTCTGGAGGTTCCTCAAAAAATTATGAATAGAATTACCGTATGACCCAGCAATCCCTCTCCTGGGTATCTACCCCCAAAATCTGAAAACATTTATCCATGAAGATATATGTACTCCACTGTTCACTGAAACTTTATTTAAGGTGGCTAAGACATGGAAACAACCAAAATGTCCTTCGATAAGTGAATGGATAAAAAAGTTGTGGTATATATACACAATGGAATACTATTCGGCGGTAAGAAAACATGAAATAGGACCATTTGTGAGAACATGGATGGATCTTGAGATTATAATGCTAAGCGCAATAAGTCAGACAGAAAAAAGCAGAGAACCCTATGATTTCACTGACGTGGTATATAAACCAAAAACAACAAAAGAACAAGACAAATAAATGAGAAACAAAAACTCGTAGACACAGACAATAGTTCAGTGGTTACCAGAGGGTAAAGGGGGAGGGGGGAGGAAGATGAGGGTAAAGGGGATCAAATATATGGTGATGGAAGGAGAACTGACTCTGGGTGGTGAACACACAATGGGATTTATATATGATGTAATACAGAATTGTACACCTGAAATCTATGTAATTTCACTAACAATTGTCACCCCAATAAACTTTAATTAAAAAAAGAAAAAAAACCTACAAAAAAACCCCTACAAAATATGATCAAACAAATTAAAAAAGACTTAGATAAATGGGGAGAACATTGCCAAGTGGCCAGCTCCTTAAATTGAGCTATAGAGTTAATACAATTTTAATCAAACTCTTTGGAGGAATTTTATAGATTGTAGATATAGGCAAGATGATTCTGAAGTTTAGATGGAAAGTTACAGCAGCTAAAGTAGCCAAACCAATTTTGAAAAACAAAAAGTTGGAGGATTCCAACGATCTGCTTTTAAGATGTACTAAAAGCTACAGTAATCACGACAGTGTGATCTTGGCAAAGGGATAGATACATAGATCAACAGAGCATAATAAAGTGTTAAGAAATAGGCCCACGCAAATATGGCAATTTGATTTTTTTACAAAAGTGCAAAGACAATCCAACTAGAAAATGGGTTAAAGAACAGGTATTTTACCAAAAAAAAAAAGGTGGAAAATAAGCACATGCAAAGATGTTCAACATGATTAGCCTCTAGAATGCGTAAAACCATAATGAGATATCACACCTATTAGACGAGCAATAATAAAAACATAGTGATAATACTATATGCTGATAAGGTTGTGGAGAACCTGGACCTCTTGTACATTGCTGGTGGTATTGTAAAATGGTACTGCCACTATGGAAAATAGTTTGGCAGTTCCTTATAAAACAAAACATAATAGATAACAAATGACCCAATGATTGCACTCTTGGAGAGAAACAGAACTGTGTATGTTCACACAAAAACCTATACACAAATGTTTACAGAAGCTCTACTCATAATCACCCCAGACTGGAAACAACCTAAATGTCCTTCAATGGGTGAATGGATAAACACCCTGTGGTACATCCATATCAAGAAATACTTCTCAACAATACAAAGAAACTCTTAGGAGGGATGGGAGGATGTGACTACAAAGAGTCGTACAAGAGATATTTTGGGGTGACAGAACTTCTCTGTACTCTGTAGTGGTGGTTCCATAAATGTATGCATACTCGTAGCTCGCCAATGCACTCACTGACGTTTGATTTTTATCCATCCTTTAGCAGCAAAGACTTCCGTGTGTCTTCCTCTGATGCCTGAAGCCTGGGCCTGTTCTCCTTTTTCTTTTCACTGTCCACCTGAAGCACTCTGAGGTGTTTTCCAAAGGGGATACCAAGCTGTACTTAGCTGCAAAACGCCTTGTGAAAAAAATGAATTGAGAAACATGCCCACTCTCTCCCCTTTTGTAAGATGAGATACACAATGCGCTGAGAAGTCCTGCAGCAAAGAAGTCTATCTGACCCAGCATTATTTCGTCAAAGTTGAAAAATGCTGGACTGGAACAATCTCCAGTAGCTTAGAGAAGCTGCAAACTGAACCACTTGTTGGTTTAGAGTTCAACAACCAACCTCTTCCCCAAACTTCTCTTAACATCCAGGAATTTCCAGCCACTCCTAATTCAGCCATATCTCTTTGTCAAAGAATCAGGGAGCTGACAAACAAACTATTGTTAAACCCTTTCTAAGGGTGAGTGTTGAGGCAGTCTCATGTGCTGAAGGCAGCCCTGGACACGAAGCTCCACCCATCACCAGTTCTAATCCCCTTTCTCCTTCCTCTTCTCTCTCCCCTGTTGGACAGGAACTGATGTCTAACATTTTCCTGAGCTCCACTTCCTGGCTCTCCATCAGCGGGGTGCTGCTGACCAGTACTCTCTTGAGGAAAACAGCAGGACTCCTGGCCTCACTGATCTGTGTGAGGGTGTGACCCCCACTCTCATTTCCAGGTGTGTAAGGGCACTTCTGGGAGGCTTCTGTGCCCCAGGAACTGGGTCTGGGCCTGCTGTTCCCAGGTGAGCAGCTTTCACAGTGTAGTCCCCTGCTTCCTAAAGGTGTGAGTGAAGTGATAAGTTTGCTGCATGCCTGTATCAAATAACACTCTTAATTTAAGGGAAAAAAATTAATTTGACCAATCTCCAATGATAGTGGAACGTCACTTAGAGCAAAATTTAAAATAAGACCTAAATCCTAAGTAATGACACCGTTACATCAATCTTAACAGTCATGATCCAATCCAAGGGAGACGCTTCCTGGGACTTTCGGTCACCGGGCTGTCTCTCTCACCGGTACCCAGTTCTACCAGTTGTCACCTGCATTCCGCGTGTGAGACGACCTCAACACCCACGCTTGGAAAGGCTTTAACAGTCGTTTGTTTCTCAGCTCCCTAATTCTTCGACAAAGAGATTTGGCTGTATTGGGAACGGTTGGAAGTTCCTGGATGTTTCTGAATACCATTTCCGAAGCTGCAGTTCTGGCTGTCTTAGTGAATGTGAATTAGTGATTATTTTCTGCTAACCCTAAGAAGTGGCTCCCAGGCCTTTCCCCCAGATGCCATTGGCTCTGCTTCCCTTTTCCTACCCTCTCAGGAATGGAGATGCAGAAAGCGAGCACATCTCTGGTGTACTGCCTTGGTTTGCCTCTTACCCAGTCAGGAGAGATCGCCCACCCAACAGCTTCTCTCCAGATCGCTGCAGGTTTGACTCAGGACTTGTCTAAAGGTCTAATTTGCTCAGAATACCTAATGCAGGGATGGCAAACAGATTTTGTGGTGTTCATTAACTCTGACTGATTGGAAGTGGCTGCCTGGAGCATTAATCAATTAGCAAAGACTGTCAGGCATGGGTGTGCACGAATGTGAGTGTACACACACAATTATGTGTAGGGAAGGAGGGATTCATATCAGGTATCTGCCATCACTGACTTAAGATCTTCTTTAACTCTTTTCATAACTGGCTGCTACATTTACAACCTTGATTCTTGGCCTTGGACTATTTTCCTGTGGTAGCTGAGCACCAGGAAACCTCAGCTGAAGCATTTGTAATTTAAAAAACATCCTTAAACAGACTGTGGCTAGTTTTCTGCTTGGGGTGCAGTAGACAGCTTTAGTGCAGGACGTGGTGAGCTCTGACATCCTAGGAAGAGCATGTTGGATGGTGATGGGACAGTCCAGCCCTGTAGATGGCTCACGGGGTTCTGCCGGACACAGTATGAAAGTCTCACTCAGCAGCTCTAGTTATGAGATGACAACTGAGTGTGCCAGAGCTCAGGGCTGAAACCCTTGGGGCACCGGCCAGGACGTGTGATGAAGGGTGTCTCTTGCAACCTTAACTGACCCGGCTTCCACTGGGCTCTTGAAAACACAGGGGCATTCACGATTCTTTCTGCAGAGTGGAGCTCCATGGGGTTGTTCCAGGTCTGGAAATGTGGCAGTTTGACCAATGCATGTGTGATCAAAGAAAGCACAAAGTGTCTGCCTGGGGATAAGTGTGAATGACTTGGGAGGATGGAAGCCTCAACAGAAAACTGACCGCTGAAGAATAACTTTCGAGGCCTGAAGTCTAGGGAGCACTTTCAACCCACACACATTACAGATTCTTCTGAAACCCCTTTCCACATGAAGATCCAAGATTCTAACGATCTTTTGTCACCTATTGTATCAAGTCTACCATTGAATGACAAGGTGAGGAGGAGAGGAAAAAGCTGAACCATTCTGAACGACAAGTTCTGATTGAAATCTTGGAATTTTTGTCCAGTGGGGAGGAGTAGGGGGACCTGTACTCAAATCAGCCCCCCACCCCAGAGTGATCCCTGCTCTGTATGGAACGGGGCGGTATGGTGGAGTAGGTAAGCCCACTGGCTTTGGAAGCACGCAGACATGGGCTTAACTTCCAGACGTGGCATTTGCCAGCTATGTAACTTCAGGCAAGTTACTGAAACCTCTCTGGACTCAGTTTCCCCAGCTGTAAAATGGGGGTGATGACCTATACAGAAGGTGGTTGTGGGATTAAATGAGGTGAACCACAAAAGGTGCTTAGGTCACTGACTGGCCCACACCAAGGGTTCCTCCTGGTGCACTGATCTTATCGTGACACAAAAAGCTGCTGAGAAATCTCTTCTGAGGGCTGGTGTGGTTCACAGAACCGAGCTCATGAGTTTTGAGGCTCCTTGGAGGAGTAGGAAAGTGGCACACAGAATAAGGATGCCCCTGGTCACTATTATCCAAAACAGCAGGTACACGATGACTTGGCACCTTAAGACTCAGGCCAAATCTGAATTCTTCATGTTCCTTCCCTAAAATGCACCTTCTGTATCTCCTCCATCTCCTGCCTAAGGTCCCGAACTTGACTCTTCTCTTTCTCAACACCTCAAATCCACACCATGGGAAAACTTCTCTTGCCTGGATTATCACGCTGCCTCCTCAGGGGTCTTCTTGCAGCCACCCTTGCCCATTTCTGTTTATTCTCCATCCATTGGGACTCTTATATTTCAGACCATCTAATGGTGTCCAATTGCATTCAGATTGGAAACCAGCATCCTGAGGGTAGCCTTGTAGGCCTTAAAAGATCTGCCCTGTGGCCTCCCTGATTCATCACTGCCACCCCCACCTCGCCCACCCCTTCCAGCCACAGTAAACTGCTCCCTGCTTCTCCCTCATGCCCTCACGCCCTCAGGCCAGGTGCTCCCTCTGTGGAAGCTCTTCCCCAGATGCCTGCATGGCTTGCTCCCTCAACTCCTCCCTCGCTCAAATGTCACTTTCTCAGGGAGGCCTTTCTCACTATTCTATTTTAAATTGTTCCCTGTGGTGGCTGCATAATGGCCCTTCAACGGGCCATTATGGGCCAATTAGGATATCCATGTCCTAATTCCAGGAACCTGTGAATGCTACCTTATGCACCAAAGGGGACTTTGCAGATGTGATTAAGTTAAGGATCTCGAGATAGAAAGATCATCCTGGATTATCTGGGTGGGCCTAGTGTAATTACAAGGATTCTTATAAAACAGAGGCAGAGGGGGATTTAATTACTTATATGTAGAGAAGGCAATGTGATCATGGAAGCAGAGAAGAATGGAGTGATGTAGCTACAACTCAGGGAGTGCCAGTAGCCTCTAGACATGAAAGAGGCAAGGAATGGCGTTTTCCTCATGAGCTCGCCCTGCTGACATTTCAACGTTAGCCCAGTGAGGCTGACTTGAAACTTGGGATCTCTGGAACTATTTAAGAGAGTAAATTTGTATTAAGTCCCAAGTTTGTGATAATTTGTTATAGCAGTCATAGGGCACTAATACATACTCATATGCACACCCACCCTCCCCCTGTTCTCCTTCCTGCTTTATTTTCTCCTCCAGCTGTATCTGACACCCTGTATTTTACTTGTTGATGTCATCTGTCTCCCTCACTGAAGTGTCAGTTCCACAGGGACAGGAGCCTGTGTCTGTTTTGTTCTTTGACGGATCCCCAGTGCCTGTGTCAGGAGCAGCTTTACATGGAATGAATGGGTTGGTATCAGTGTAGGCTCTGGCTAGGCTCCCAAAAAAGGGGAGCCCTTTTCTTGCTGTGGCCCAGCCACCCATAGGGACCCTTCTGGGCTGTCCCATCCTGACCTACATGAGGCTCCATCCTTCTTGTAAGATGCCAAGGCCATCCTCTTTCCTACCCTCTGGAGGCTGTGAATGCTGGGAGGTGGCATGTGAGTGGCACACAGGAGCCAGGGTGTGGTGTGCCAGGTGCAGCTCTGGGGACTAGCAGGCCTCATCCCCTCCTCTCACCCCCGTCTGCCTGTGACACAGGAGGGGCAGTGCAGGATGGAGGTCTGGCCTGACTGTCCGGTTCAGGAACAACTAAGCCTCAATTTCTTGTGTACTAACAGGGATAACCATCACGGGACGTGGCTAGAACTAGGCAGTGAGATAAGTGGTCAGTAACCTACTCTCATTTTAGTGAGATAGCACTTATTCTTATTTGGTGGCCAGTTGTGTGCTGCTAGTTCATTTTGGAGAAGCAGTGGGGCCCGGGCTTGTCCTTGTAATGCCCAAGGTAGGTGGCAGGTAGAAGTATGCCCACCAAGTGGCTCTGGGGCCTCTCCTGGAGCCATATTCCCAGGAATTCTGGCCTAAAGACTGCAAGGAGAGCTGGCTTCTTCGAGCTAGAACCCAGTTGACAGGCACTTCCTACATGTGCGTTTCAGAGAGAATTTCCCTGAGGCTCTGAATCCTCCAGGGCCTCCAGAAGCCTCCTGCTTCCAGGGAGACACCACTGTCCCCTGGATGTCATCAGATCATCTCCTTACAGGTTAGGACGACAGTGCTGAGAATGCCGGTGGTGAATTCTTAGGGCTGAACCTGTGAGAGCTCTCACGCACCAGGCCTCGGGTCTTTAATGCAGAGTAGGAAACTGAGGCAGGGGTGGGGACACCTCTAACCTGGTTTTGCCTCCAGCCACAGCAGTGGAGCCCTCTTACTCCACATGAGCCAGTGGGGGCAGCTGATTTCTGTGGGGCTGTGGAAGCAGAGCTGTGTGAAGGTTAAGAGCTGAGGCTGTCTCTGGCACACAGGAGCTGGAGAAGAGGTCATGGCTAGTGGCAAATCCCTTACCTTGGTTGTCGTAGGAAGTGATGACCTGGGTCTGCTGAGGGAGCTGCTTCTCTGCCAGGTTTCCTATTTAAGGAAGACAGAGGGACCTGCAGTGACCACTGGGATGACAGTGGAATTTTCCCCGGGCAGAGCCGGGAGCTGAGCGTGTCTGCAAGAAAGGCAGGCTGATTGGGGCCAAGCTCGTCCCAGGCCTGGCTTTAACACATGCACACCCCTGTGTACACCCCATGCCATGCACACTTGGGAGTCAGCACATTTACACACCTGAATGCAGAGGCAAATGACTGGGAGGCCTGCATACACATGCTCAACACTTCTCGGCAGGTGCCAGCACAGGAAGCTGGGGACACCTCCATGGGTTAAGTAGCCACCGCTCTAGACTTTGGTATCGCAGGTACAATTCCGAAACTGCATGGGACGCCCTTCCACCTTTGTGTAGAGTGGGCTGAGAGGCTCCTGTCCTGATTTTCCAGTTGAGGGATCTGCAGCTTGGACTCGTTAACCTTTTGCCAGACCCTGTGACCAGGGAGAGTCAGACCCGGGCCTTGAACCCCCACTCTCCTGACTCCTAGCTCAGCCTTCACCTCCGTCTGAGCAGAATGGGGGCAGCCTGCCTCCTACTCCAGCCTAGGACTTGGGATGACTTGCAGTTTGCTTCAGTTTCACAAACATTTGCAGGGCACTCACTAGAGAAATTTATGTCCCTGGGACACAGAGCTGTCCTGAGCCTAGTGGGGTCAGGCTGCTGTGGAGAGATGCCCTATTCCTGCCATAGGACATGAGCGGGAACCCACAGGCTTACCTGCCCCTCCTATGGGAGGCGTCACCTTTCATACATCTCTCCCTTCACAGCTGCTGTGAGGGCCTTGTCTTGTTGAGATTGCCCTTGAATCTCTGCTTCAGAGGGAGGGCTGGGAAGGGCCAGGGTTGTGGCAGCCGCAGGTTCTGCCATTGCTACCACTCTGGCCAGCCATCTTCTCCCCTGGCCGCCCACTGGTCTGCAGAAAGGCTATCGGGCCTGCTACTGGAAGTGTCCACTGGGACCAGTGCCTGAGCCTGGAAACAAGCATGCCTCCGGGGTGCTGGCCTGACCAAGTTGCATTCGGGTGACATCCCTTTCGCACCCAACCAGATCTGCTGTCAGTGCTTCTCATGCCTGGGCCCAGACAGAAGCCAGTCATGGGGGGTGGCTGAGGCACTGAGCTGGGCGGGGCTTGCGATCGACCTGGCAAGGTCTTGCCTTGGAGAAGCCGGCCTGCTCCAGCCTTGTCCTATGAGCAGGCCAGCCAGGACCCTTGGACCCTGGACTGCGATAGGTTGGTCGGCCGAGGGCCAGGTTCAAAGAAGCCCCAACCCAGGGTGATGTGGTATTCTGGGTTGGAGCTCCAGGCCAGACTCAGGCTAGGACAGGCAGGCCACCTCCTGTGGACACAACTGGCTGCATTTCTGCTCGGCTGGCCGATGGGGGAAACAGGATCTGGGAAGGGAATCCTCCAGGAGGGCAATTAGCTGGCATAGCTGCTGTGGGGTATTTATAGTCAGGGCTGCACAATTGGTTTCCCTGTAGCTGTGGGGCGTCAGTCCCCGAGCTGCTAGGCAGACTTCAGCCAGGTCCAAGGAAAGCAGCCAATCACAGCAGGGGAAGCCCGTTGCTGGGCAAGCTGGGAAGGGTGGCTCAGCCCAAACACCAGCTGCTTGGAAAAGTTTGCAGCACTCCAGGCTCCCTTCACCCTGTCAATGCCCCAGCCCAAGGAGTGTACAGGCAGCAAGAGGGGGCATATGTGCCCCTTTGGACCACCTCATGCTCAGCCACTTTTGTGCACACTCCATCAGCACAAGCCTTCAGCTGCTTCCTTCTCGCATGAACATGCCACCCAGTTTCCAGGGCTGGGTGTCTTGAGCACCACGCAAGTACGGTGTGTATGTATTCATACACAGGCAAGGCAAGTATGTATTCACAATCTCGCCATCAGATAATATAGAAAGAAACTATAATTTTAATTTCTGCTCAAGGCAAGTGTGACATTTGAAAAATAAATAAAATTTTACTTTAAATTGCTTATGTTGGTGGAGTGGTGGAACCATTATCTTTTCTGGGTTCAAGGCCTCTGTGGAGCTTCTTTCCAGCCTTACATTTACCCGAAACTCTCAATTTTTGCAAGAACTACTTTAATCATCCTCTTTATCAGCTGACACATTATACTGAGACCCACTTCCTGTCTTTTAGAAGAGTCTTGTAATAGTGACTGTGTCCCTTTGTGTTTTGTAGTGTTTTTCCATTAAACTTCCCTTAAACCAGGAACCTTAAAGACGGTGAAAAGAGGATAAATTCAGTACATTTCAATCCTCTGCTGATGTGATAGCATGCCCGAGAAGACAGGAGAGGAATTTCAGACAACTCAGGCAGGGTAAAGGGCCTACAGCAAATGAAGATGCCGCGTCTCTTCCCTCCTACTGTGTCGTCTCACTGGCCCACTCATGCACTCGCACACTGGCTGGGCATGCAGGCCTGTATGGACTGCTATGCATTTCTGGGGCTGACAGGTCTCCAGAGGTATGATTCTTATCTTCATCCTCACGAGCCTTCAGCATAATTTCACTAACTGTGGTGTCTGCTTCGGTAGAGCTAGAGCGGGAGCATAGCGAGATTAAGGAAGCCATCTTGTCCGTGCATGCAGGTCAGCTGGGACGCAGAGGGGTGGTTCCTCGGGGTGTGTGTCTGGAGGATGACATATTGCCATCTCTTCCCCTCTAGGATGTTGAGACTCAACTGCAGTGAATGACATTACGATTACAATCATTTTAATGTAACCTCATGAGGGCAGGGGTTCTTGACTGTATTGCCCACTGTTTCATCCCCAACAATTAGAACCTTACCTGGCACAAGGTAAACACTGTAGACCTTTACTGAAGTAATGGATGGATGAGTTTACTTTTAGAACTTCCTCCTTCCCTTCTGTTATTGTCACAAGGATAGCAGAACATAGCTGTTCAGTCTTGTTCAATTGCCGTCTTGTTTCCCCTTTTATGGAGGGTCATGGAGGGTGGTTCCTTCACACTGGCATTTGATGAGTCAGTCATCTGACCTGGGGTCTGACTGAGACCCCGACTGGGGCTCTGTGAGTAGAGGTCTGATTCTTATTAGAATTTTCACATGCCCACAGTGTAGTTACCCTGATGTGTGTTCCTGGAGGCTGGGCTAATGAATCTCCGGAGGGCACAGAATAAGGCCCAGTATAGTTGGTCCTTGCATAGAATTCTCAGAGGATCCTGGGCCTGTAAGGCGACAGGCACCTAGCACCAGGGAGAGGAGGCTTTGGAAGCTGACTTCTCTCAGATTTTATTGTATTCTGGGTCCCAGGCCA
The DNA here is from genome assembly GCF_964194185.1 of Rhinolophus hipposideros. Classification (NCBI taxonomy): domain Eukaryota; kingdom Metazoa; phylum Chordata; class Mammalia; order Chiroptera; family Rhinolophidae; genus Rhinolophus; species Rhinolophus hipposideros. Next base: position 33,811,709 of record NC_138060.1, on the reverse strand, counting down.
GCAGGGAGCCATTGGCATCTCCCAGGCCTTAAGTAATACTGTCCTCAGGCAGGCCGCTGTCCTCTCCATTCAGAAAAACTTTCAAAAGATAGATGACCTGGCTGATGTGAGCAGCATCACCTCTATGGGGACCCACCGACATCTCAACATTCAAATGATGCCAAGTTCTTCCCTACAGCTGCCTGCTCCCCTCCAGCCTCCAGGAAACCAGGGGACTTGGTGCCATGGAAAACTTTCCAGGGTCACAGTGGCCTCAGAGGCCTGGCTGAGTCACAAGCAGCCACTTTCTGAATGGTTAGATGCCTACAGCCAGTCTTCAAACAAGGGAAACCCAATGCTTCCAGTCATTTCTCAACGTGTTGAATTCCAGAAATGAAAAAATAAAATGAAAAGAGAGAATTTACCATACAGGTCATTTTCTTCTAATTTCTGCCATTTTCGGATTCCGTTTCCGATGCTTTGGAGTCCTGTGAAATAACAAGCACTGGCATGAGGCTCTCTGTGGTGGTGAGACCCAGGCCCAGTGAGTGATGAGCGGCAGTTACAAATGTTGCTGGGTTAAAGTGGGGCTGGGGGAACGTGGTTCTCCTGGGATCTGAGGGAGGCTACCCATGAATGAGATGCACTTGGGAGCATGAATGCAACCTTTAACATTTAAAACGTTTAAAAAATATATTAAAACAGTAGTTTTCAAGGGTGGCAGGGTTGCTTATTAGGATCATACAGAGAGAATTTTTGCAATACAGAGGACCATTTTTCACTCCCACATCTCCACCACGTAAATATGGAAGCATTGTTGTAGAAAACGTTTGCCATTCATTTTGCCTGCCTATTTCTGTGTGTGCCTAATCTCTCACTTTTAGAGTCTTGATGTGGAGTGGGGGGTGGGTAAAGACTGCCTATCCTTTTGGGAACTGAAAGTGATAGCTGCCTGCTCTCTCAGCCTCCCTTGCAGCTAGAGCATGGATGTGTGTGGCCTAGGCATGGCTGGTCAGTGGCACCTGTGTCCAATTCCGTCTTGGGACCTGATGAGGCAACAGGGAAGGGAAGGGAAGTATGCATGGTGTCTCTTTTTCTCTCTCTCTGGTGCTGGCTGGAAGTGGTGGCTGCAAGGTCGAGTTCCTGGCACAGAACTGTCATACGTTCTGGCAGTGGGAGAAGCTGCAATGAAATCAAGTTCCTGGTGTGAAAAGAGGACCTCGTGCTCCCTGGTGACCGTGGAGTTTTCCTCACCAGTCTAGTTCTACTGTGCAGCTTATGGTGCTGTTCCTGGAAGCTCAGCCTCAAGCCTGTTTCTCCTGCTCTTTCAACCATTCCGAGGCAACCCCAGTCCCTCTTTTCTGCAGAGCTCTTCACAGTCAGGGGCTGGGACGTACCACTTGGAGCCCTCACTGACCGTCTTGTGGAGTGGAATGCCTACATCACATTGACTTTGGGGATAAAACCTAACACTCTTTCAGACTTGGTGCAGGAAGCTTTAGGCTGCTTCCTCCATGGCCAGAGGAATACCTGAGAGGAGCTGAGGGCCTCCAGGCACATTTTTGAGAAGCACGGCTCTAAAGCAATGGCTGGGAAAATACTAGGGCCCTAGAAGAAAGGGGAGAGAGCACCCGTTGGCCTTGCAGCCCAAATCTCCTGGTGCACAGAAAGAGTCCTTCTGACTCTTTCCTGCTACAAGGGCACAGCAGAAAGCCACCTGGTCACATCTTCACTCAGTCCTCTGCATGGTGACAATAACTGAGCTCGGGCCCTCCTTCACAGAGCTGAGGACCTGGGATGGGTAGGAGACAGGAGGAGACGCCTGGAAGTGGGCATGGGCATGATTTGGATTTTGTGCACTAGCAAGAGGCCTTGGAACAAGTTAGTCTTGCTCAGCGTTTCCCCTCCTAAGGCTGCGTCAGCCTGCAAGCTGGTTTAGCCGGGTCTCCTAGACATCACCACTGCCCAACAGTTCTTGGAGTCTGTGCACCCTCCCTCTCCTCTGAGGAAAATCTCTGGAGAAAAATATCAGCAAAAGGGGCTCGCAAGCAGGGTCTTTTTTCCCTGAATCATAGTCCAGTCATGAGTGTGAAGGACATTGCTCTGGAGTCATGCAGGGTTTGTGGTAGGTGTTGAACACCTCCCCTAGCACTCCTGATCCCTGGCATTCTCGGGGCTTCTCTGTGTTCTTTGCCCTTTCTTTCCAGTGACAGAGCCTTTAGGAGAGATGTGATCAGAGCAGGAGAGGGAGGTGGGGACTCCTGGGCTGATGCAGAGCCCGGCCTCCTGGGGGCCCTCTGGACATCTCGCACACTGTGGGAGGCCTTCTGGACCGTGTGTGTAGTAAAGCAGTCTCATTTCTATCAAGGAGCTGATGGTTTCTGCCCATTTCCTCATGACGAATACCCCGGGCAGGCATTTTCCGTTTTTTCCTGGAGCAGCTCTGAGAACTAACCAACCAACGAACCCAAACAACGGCTGGTCCCTACATTCCTCCTGAGACTGGAGTATCTGTCAACATTCTCAGCTCTCCAGAATCCATTTCTTTCCCCTGTCTGTCTCCCCAAGGGGTCACCAGGAGCTGTGGGGCAGCTCCAGCCTTTTTGGCTGGTGGAGGCAAAGCCATCCACGGCACCATTGCTTCAGTGAGGCAGGTAGAAAGTGAATGCGCAATGTGTATAGAAGCTCTGGGGACTGAAGAGCCAGGGCAGACTCCTAGGAACTCCTGGGGCGGTGGGAGGCAGGAGTCATGTGACTGCGTGGACTGTCAAGCCTCACGGCCACGGCACTGGTGCACACTCACTCACTGGTGCACACTCACTGGTGCACACTCACTCACTGGTGCACACTCAGCCTCGTGCATGCGAACACCACTCCGCCAGGGTTCCCAAGGGCTTCCTCCTGGACCCAGGACCCAGAAGTTCCCAGACGTCTGAGGGGCTGATTTAATCTCCATTATTACCCATCTGTCACCTCTTCACGTTGTGTCCTCTCCTCTGGAGACTATAGAAGCCTAGGACCTGCTTTCCACACTCACTCTATAAACAGCCACTTTATTTTCCCAGTCTACCCTTCCCCAAAAAGTCTGTAGGAAAGTAAAATTAATAGGTAAGCTAAGGTGGGGAGAGTAGATTTCAAACCTCCCCTTACCCAAGTCTGTGTGCCCTTTGCACTTGTTATGCCTTCTGCAAGAAGTGCGGTGGGGACTCAAGAAAGGGAAACTGAGGCCGCGACGTGTGCCAGGACACCAAGGGAGCTCCCCAACTTCAAGTCTGACTCAGCACACAGATTGCCCCAGGCCCCCTGCACCCTGCATGTGCCATGTGGGGAGCAGACTTCAGCCACCCAGGGGTCAGGCCTGAGGCCCTGGTGCTTTTCTTCCAGGGCATCTTGCAACCCTGATTTGCACCCTTTAACAAGTGGCTGGAGGAAACTGGCGGCCAGGAGTGACAGAAGCACCCACAGGCCCGCACAGGGAGTCAACCCGGGGCAATCACGGGCGGCGCGTTGCCATGGGACGCCAGAGCCGCAGCGTGGAGGCGCACCCAGCCACGGGGAGAGGGTCTGTGTCGCTGACCTCGTTCGGGGGCGTGTGGGGGCGCCCTGCGGCGAGTGGGCCCTTAGGCGAGGAGGCCGAGGGGCCGCCCGGGGTCGGGCCGGGCGCACTTTACCTCCTCTGCGCTGAGGCGGCGCGCCCGGGTCCGCCTGCCGGTCGGAGTGCGCGCCCTGCGCAGCGCGCCGCTTCTCCGAGTGCACGATCAGCAGCATGTCGATGGACACGGCGTTGCTGTCCTTCTTCAGCTCCATGGCTCAAGCTCGCTCCACGCCGGCGCGCCGCGGCCGCTCGCCAGGCTGCCTGCACTGCAAATGGCCCCGTGCGCGTCGCTGCCCGGCGCGGGAGCCGGCGAGGGCGCGGGAGAGGGCGCTCCCCCGTCGCCGAGCCGCTGCGCGCCGCGTTTCGCTGACTCTGCCAAACACGCCATTAGGGCCCGCCCGGCAGTGCGCTCCCCTAATGAAGCGTCTCTAAGTCACCTTTGAAAGGAAATCCCGGCTGAGCCCAGACCGGCTCCGCGGCCACCCGCCCCCGAGCTTCCCGCCCCGTCCCCGGCCTGCGCCCCCCGCGCTGGAAGCGCTGGCCCCTGGTTCCAGGGCTGTCCTCTGGCCGGTCAGGCGCGCCTCATCCCCGCGTTCTCCGGGGTGGGTTGGGGGTGACCCGAGAGGGCCCTAAGCAGACCTTCTCTGAAAGCCACAGCAAATACAGAATCGCACAGAGCTGTCAACAATGAGTCAATTCAGGCACAGGGAAAACAGCAAGCAGCGCCAGATTGAATTGCACAGGTGTGTTGAAATTGGTCAAGTTTGAGTTTTGGCCCCACTCCTTCCCCGTGTGCGTTTTGGAGGGTTCCAGGTTCCTCTCTAAGAAGGAGATGGTTGGAGTACTGAGGTCAGACGCCCCTCACCCCCATTATGGCCCCACCAGAACTCGGAACATGCCCACTGGGTATCAACTGAACAGTTCTCTGCCTGAAGTGAAAGTCTTTGGCCTGAAGTGAAAGTCTTAACATCTCTGTTCTTTCTGGAAACCTGGCTCCTGCCCAGTGGGAAAAGGGGGAGGAGGAGGGGAGAGGGCTGGGGCGCAGGGAGCAGCCCGCCTGCTGTAGGCAGGGAGCCGGACCTGAGAGCCCATCTATTTTTAGCTGGGCCTGGCCTGCCCAGCCAACAGCAGCAAGGCCTTTGGCTCCAGATCTCAGGAGTGTTTACAGCAGCATCTGCCTGGTAGCCCTTGGCACGGTGGGCCCACCCTGCCTGAGCCAGTTCCCTAACTTGAGTTTCCACCGTTAGTAAATGCTGAGCACATGGACGCCTTTGCTCTAAATCCTCCCCACTTTGGAGTGTCTTGACCTCACCTTGCAGCGTGATCCCTGCGAGCTCCCTGGTCTCCCTTGGAGGCAGACTGTATTAGACAGGCTTGGGTTCCAGTCCCAGCTCCAACACTTGCTACCTGTGTGACCTTGGGCAAGCCATCCCCTCTCCATTTTCTCACACATGTCATGGGCATAATACAAATTCTCCAGGGCTGTTTTGAGAATGACGTGCATGTGAGGGACCTGGTGCATAGTGAGTGATCTCCAAATGGTAGCTGTCATTCTTAACCTCATTTTAAGGGTGAGGAAAGGAAGGGATAGGTAAAGTGACAAGTCAACGATGGAGCTGGCGGTCACCCCGCTGTACCCTCAGACTCTGAAGATCTTTCCCTGCTGACTGAGGCTCACGGTTTGGCTGTCTGTACAGGTGGCTGCCTCATTGCATCACCATTGCCCCCTCGCCCAAGGGGCATCTGATGAAAGGAGAGGTCACTCACTGACTTCCATAAGTGTTGAACTGAAGTCCCTAGAGAGTTGAGCCGAGGGACCAGTGAAGGTGGGTGACTCCCAAGGTAGGTGTCCTCATGTAGTGAGTCCAGTCCTCTCCTGTCCTGTCTGTACACACACACACACACACACACACACACACACACACACACACACGGCTGCGAGGTTGGCTAAGCCTGGCTGCTCTCTAGATGGCTGGGAAAGTAAGAACTATGGATTATTCGAAGCTCCTGGGGTTGGAGATTGCTTAGGCACCTTTTGTGTACCGCCATCTGACCTAGGACAGTGTGGACTACCTCCTTAGAGGGTGCAGATCCCAGCAGAAGCTTCTGTGCAAAACCTCTCCTTACTGGATGGGGCTGAGTGGTGGTGGGGGGGGTGAAAGCTGAAGCTCCTTTATCTGAAATTCATGTTCCCATTCCCCCACCCCTTTACTCCCCTGCGTCAGAGTATCTCTGTTAGGACCTTGCTCACCATGGTGTCACCTCCCAGGGCTGCCTCTGGAGAAGGAGATGATGACCTGGGAGTATACCAACCAGTGGATGCCTAGAAACAGATCCGTTGGAGAAGGGCTTCTCATCTGTGGCACTGTGGACATGAGGGGCCAGAGAGCTCTGTGTTCAGGGGGATGTCCTGTGCATTGAAGGATATTTAGCAGCATCCCTGGGACCCAGGTTCTGGGCCGCATCGGGATTCAGGATCACCAGCATCTCCCAGGGCAGTTAAGGCGACATCGCCCGTATTTGAAGGGCTTGCTCCAAAGCAGTGTTCTCACTGTATTTTTGTCCCCCCAGAAACACATGTCAACATCTGGAGACATTCTGGGTTGTCGCAACTGGGAAGTGGGTGCTCTCAGCATCAGTTGGGGAGACCTGGTGGCAGTGACAGTACTCAAAAGTTGGAGGTCAAGTGCGTTCAGCAGCCTTCAGGAGCTGAGGTAGCTCGGCCAGGAATGGAGAGGAAGGAAGAAGTTCGCTATTTTCAGAGCCATAAAAAGGAATTTGGTGCCATAATAAGCTCTGCAGTGAGGATGGTCAAACTGTCAAGAGGGCTTTCCAATTCTGCTTTGTTTGCTGCCAAGATGTTACCTGGCTCAGGCAGCAGCTTGTTCTTGAGACCCTACTATGTGTAATGCTATTATGATAAAAATGACATAAGCTCCGGGGAGGGGCACCTGTCCTAGACAGGACAGTCCAGGAAGACTATTACATGGAGCTCACATCTAAACAGTAGCCTTGGGGATGAATGAGTAAGGAGAGAACCACAGAAGAAGGGTGAGGGCTTGCCAGGCAGTGAAGCAGCCTAGGGGAGGAAGAGAGGAGCTGGGGGAGTGCTGGAGTTGAGAGAGAAGATGACACATTTTCGGAAGCGAAAGCAGGACGGTGTCGTTGATGCTGTAGTACAAGGAGAAAGGGTTCAAAGGTGCTGGAGAGCAATCAGGGCCGGTCTGAGCTGAGGACTGCTGTGGGTGGGGCTTTGGGTGCCAGGCTGAGCAGGGATGGGACTCGCTGTCAGCAAAGACAGGAGAGTAGGGAGAATTCACGAGGGGGAGGGGCAGGCAGGGCCTGATGGTTACTGTGGGCAGGAGCAAAACCATTGCCACCAGAGACTGGCCTTCTGGAGAGGATGCTAGGCAAGGAGGATGATGGTATGAAAAGATAGCCAAACACCACACCTGTGCTATGTGAGAAAAGGGGCATCTGGGAGTGTGGCACAGAGTGCCTAGATCAGGTGGGGAACTGGGCTCAGAGCGAGAGCCCAGGCAGGTTTCAGGTGCTGGTCAGAGTAGGCAGGAGAGATGAGGGGCTTCTCCTCCAGCTGGAACGCAGACCCAGCTCAGTCCTCCGACACAAGTGCCATGGAGCTCTGTAGGGGGTCAGTGAAACAAGGCACTCTGTCAAACTCATGCTCATTATTGAACATTTAGAAAATGCAAAAGCTATATAAAGAAAAAAAAAAACCATCCAAATCCTATCATCTACAGATAATCACCATTAAACATTCCACTATTTAGCATTTCCTTCTACTACTATATATAGTTACTACAACATATATAATAAATGTTTCTATGCTTGCATATACTTGTATATGTATGTGTGTATATATGCACATATATATTTATTTAAAATTAAAATTGGGTTCTCACCATATAAGTTTGGTATCATGATTTTTTTTCATTCAATATGTATAATGAATAGTTTAAAAAAATCTCTTCAAAACCCAATTTAAAAGGCTGCCTCATTACCCATTATATTGATGTATCGGTATCCATTTTTTTCTATTTCTTGCCATTCAATATTATTTTATATTAATTTTAGGTGTACCACATAGTGGTTAGACATTTATACAATTGGAGATGTGATCCCGCTGATTAGTCTAGTACCCACCTAGCACTAAACATAATTACCATATTATTGACTACATTCCCTATGATTTACATCTCCATGACTACCAGTTTGTAACTACCAATTTGTACTTTTTAATCCCTTCACCTTTTCACCCTGTCCCCAACCCCCTCCCATCTATCATCCCAACAAACCTAGTACCCATCTGATACCATACATAGTTATTACAATATTACTGACTATATTCCTTATGCTATGCCCTACATCTCCATAACTACTTTGTAACAACCAATTTGTACTTCTTAATCCTTTCCGCCTTTTTCACCCACATCCCCAACCCTCCTCCCATCTGGCAATCATCAAAATGTTTTCTGTATCTATGAGTTTGTTTCTGTTTTGTTTGTTTATTTTGTTCTTAGATTCCACATATACGTGAAATCACATTGCCTCATGCAGTAAATGATTTAGGTGAGGCAGGGTCTCAGGGAGTCACCAGCGTGAGAAGAATAGTGGTCACCAGGTTAATGTAAATGCCGAGGGACCAATGAAGATTTGGTCCCAGTGCTGAACCTGGAGCGACTCAGCAACCAAGTCTCAGAGCAGTCGCCATGCACCTGGGGCCTGCTGGACTCAGTTTTCCAAGAAAGAGTGCAATGTGGGTGGGGCTGGCTGCTAGAGGAGAAATTGCCTCCAGGTGTGTGCAAGTTTGGTGGGGCAGGGCCCAGTGAGTCAGCAGAGTAGAGCAATGGAGCTCACCAGGCCAATCAGATTCAGATTTGGCCAGAGGGGGTGGGCTCAACACAGGAAAGATGGCGCCTGCCTGCCGGCTGCATGAAAGGTGGACCCCTTGCCAGGAAAATGCCAAATGTCCTCCAGTTCTTCCCCTGAAGCCATGCACCTTAGTCTGCCCCAACCTGTACGTCTCCAAGGCCACCTACAGGAGCCCAAGGTGAGTGCCTGTGAGGGAGTGAGTCTGTGTGTGTGCTGTTTAAGAGGATGTCTGGGTTTCCTGCAGCCTTCCGGCCCACCCAAATGGTAGGAATCCCCACTGTTTTTCACAGCCAAGTGTTATGGGGGCTCCTTTTTCTGACACCAGTACGCTGGGCTGAGGAGCCTGGTGTGGGGGTTGCCATTCCTCGCTCCTCTGGGGGGAACCAAGGAAGCTGAGATATCCTTCCTGATTTTTAACTACCACATGCAGGTGTGGGGCCTGTTCTGCGTCTCAGCCCCTCCTACCTGTCTCGCTGTGGCTTCTTTATATTTTCAGTTATAGGACTTCTGTTTGGCTAGAGTTCAGATGGTTCTGCAGGTTGATTGTTCTATCATTACTTGTAATTTTATGTGTTCATAGAAGAATGCAGGCACTGTGTTTATCTACTCCACCATCTTGGATCTCTACCATTTTTTTAAATTTTCTTGTTGTTGGACTTTTAGTTTGCTTTGCATTTTTCACTTTTATAAATAATGTGATGATAAATATCATGGTGTTTATACCTTTGACCACATATCTATTTAGTTTTTAGAGTAAATTCTGGGTAGTAGACTTACAAAGGTTATCACTATTTTAAGGCCATATATATCTATATATCTATATCTATATCTATATTATCTCTCATGTTGTTACTTTCCACAATGATTGTGCCTATTTACAATCTCACTATCTGTGAATGTCAACCTCCCTATATACCATCACATGCACTGAATACTATCATTACATAAACCTTTGTCATAATATAATTGATATACGGTAACTCTTTCAAATTTTCATTTTTTATTACCACTGATATTGAACAATATTTTGTACATAAATTTATGTGTTTGTGTTGATGCTTTGAATTTCTATCCTTATTTCCTTTTCCTACTTGAAAGGCACAAACACTTACATGTTAGTTTAAGAAAAAAGGTTACTCTTCCAAAGTTCCTCGGACCATGTTAAGCTTTTTGAGGACCAGGTTGTAGTCTCCCTCATTCCTGAGGTCTCCTCCTTCCCCCTGTACACTGTACCTCCTATGTGTATTGCACACAGGAGGTGCTCAATAAATGGTTGGATCAAATTGGACAGAATGAATGCTCCCAGCCAGCCAAGACTTCTCTCTTTAGCTGGGCGGTATAGCAGCCTTCCACAGATTTGTAGCATTTGCTCTTCTGTGCCTTTCTCTCAGGCCTTCAGGGAATGGAGGAGTAGGAGGTTAAATGAGGACAAGCAGTTCTAAAGGCACCTTCTCCCAGTGCTGACGGAACCATCTGGAGTACAAATTTGGGGAAAGCTTGCTTTTGACAGCACTGCTCAATCCCATGAAGCTACCCCCCCACCCCCACTCCAGTCTGGAGCCATAAGCTATGACTTTTCTGTTAAACACGATTTCTGTTCTCAACCTTTCTGTTATGTCTCTCCCCAATCAGTCTGACAGCTATTCCCTGTTTCAGTGTTTCTGTGCATGACACCTTCACTGACTTTCCTTATTTTTCTGACCATAGTTTATTTCAACCCCCTCTTGTTGCATATAATGATGTGCACATGTGGGAAACATGACGTTCCAAATTCTAGGTAGTTTGAATTTTGGAATGTTTATACTCTGTGGCATTCTTGGCCTTTTCCTGTGGATGGAGATGATGAAAATCAATTTGTCTCTCACCACCACTTCCAAAATATCTCAAGCCATGCCAAGAGAGGTATCCAGTGGCACATGAAAGCCCATGGAGAGATTACCTCCTTAGCTTCACCAAGTGTTTATTGCAGCTATTGAAGTGCCCCTTACACATTCCTCGATCCGCCTCTCCCTGATAGAAACAAGGAGTCGTCACACCTACTGCACGTTTCTCAGTGTGTATGCTGGCAGAAGTGCAGTTTTGCTTCCATGAACTCGTCTAGTCCTCGAGATAGGCCAAGCCTGGGCGGATGCGTTTATGCCCATTTCATTGACAAAGAAGCAGAGGATCAAGAAGATGGTTCACATAGTTTTCCCAGTGATTCGACACTTGCCCCTAGACGGGCCCAGTCCTGGCACTAAACCTAACACATTTGCTATTCTGCATGTTTTGGAGAAAAAGGGCATAGATGTCTTTTCCAGGATCAGGCTGAGATTTGGGCAGGCCACGTGCAGGGCCCAGGGCAATGCTCTGTGTGACACATGTCCTCTTGGCAAGAGCTCTGACACCGGGGTGGTGGGAGGTTGTATAATAAGGTCATGAGGAGGGCCACAGAAAGTGGCTTTGGAGTGTCTGAACCAAAACAAAAATGAAGTCAGAACTGCCTTTTTATCGTTACTGTAGACCCCCGGGGACTGTCAGGAGGTGGCTCTTGCACATCTGCCCCAAGAAGGACAGGCCCAGTGGCTGGATCCCAGGAGGTATGAGGGAGCCAGTTTTTAGTGTTAGTGCAGACTCCAGCCTTGCCTGTTCCTGGGGCAGAGCCTCTAATAGGAGCCACGGATATTTTTAGTCTCACGTGTGCAGGCACAAGACACAGAGAACGGGACAGGAACAACTAATAAGCCATGGTCCTTGTGAAGTTTGGAAGGATGAGATGAGGGGGAGGGCAGTGGAACTTTTGCATATGCCTCATTCTCAGAGAACTCTCATTCTATAATTCACCGAGAAAGATTGAGGTCAGGGTGATTAGTACAGCTCGAGTTAGAGAACGCTGAAAGTGGAGCATGTTGGTCCCTTCCCCACAGGCCCCGCACTGCCCTTCAGGTAAAGAGGTAGGCGGGAGGGATATTCGGCTTTGGGGCTTGGCTATCAAGGTTGGGGTGTGTGGTCCTCAAAGGGACTAAGTTCAAAGCCTATTTGTGATCCTGATTTGGCACAACTCTTATCCTGATTTGGCAGGTGAGGTAATGGAGGTTCAGAGGTACAGGCACATGTGCCAGGTCACACAGCTGAGAAGTGGTACAGCTGGGGTCCAAACTCAGTGTCCCAGGTCAAGGTGGACCATTGATTTCCAAGACATTCCACTTTCCCCCAAATGGTGGTCAGTTGTATCCAAGACTCATTTTCCGTTTTATTTAACCACAGGCATTATTTTGTATGCCAACTCTGGGTCAGGAACTCTCCCTGGAATGAGGCAGTGAGGGCAACACAGTTGCCGCACTGAAGAGCTCTGGATGTAGTGAGGGCAACACCGAACGACTCTCAGCTGAACCTCAGCATGGCCAGAGTATAAGCCTGCTCCGTGGGACAGGCACACTGGGAAGTGAAACTGGCAGCTTTCCCGCCTTTGGTATCGGGCATGAGGACCGTCCAAGGTCTGCTGAGACAGTCAGTTCCCCTTTTGGATAGCATTTTCAGAGAGGGAGACTGGGGGAAATGGCCAGGGAGGGGCAAGTGTGCCTGCGGTGCTTTCTTCAAGCCTGTGGTTCTGAGTAGTGTGACACTTAAAGCCCGGAGGAGGGCTCACTAAGTGAGGCCTTGGCAAAGCTGGAATGAAGATAGTACCTAGCCCTTGCTGCTGTCAGCCACGCCTTTCCTCCCCTGCCACAGCTTTATGGCTTAAGAGCAGAAGGAGACAGAGTGAAAATATTGATTTGAGATGAGAACGTTGACGTTTCTTGTACCTCCCTGCCTCAGTCCAAAGCCAACCATGGCATGTGCCTGTGTGTATCTGTTCATCATCCACCAGTCTACTCTCTCGCACGCTCTTTCCTATCTATCTATTCACTCCATCTATGCACCCTGTCATCCATCCATCTTACTTAGCCATTTGTTAACCTATCCCTCCATCTCTAGCTGGACATCACTCAATCCATCTGCAAACCCCATTCATCTATCTCTTCCATCTAACACATTTCATCCATCTACTCACTCATCTATTCATCCATTCATCTTCCATCGCCATCCAATTACCAACTCCTTCATTCCATCTGGACCCAGACACTGGGTTCCAGGACTTGTATCTGGTGTTGTGGGAACACAGACATGAATGAGTCTCTCTTATAGTCAACGTAGAGGGACAGTGTGCAGATACACCAATGAAGGAAACAGTAGAATTAAAGAGGGTCTTGAGAGGAGCAACAGAAAGAATATGGCTGAAGGAGAGGAGGGGGCTGAGGGAGGATCAATTAAGATACTTAGACTCTGCTTTGGGGGAAAATACTATAGAAAGAATAAAGGAAAGAAGGGAGGAAGGGAGGAAAGAAGAAAGAAAGGAAGAGAAGAAGGAAGAAAGGAAGGAGGGAAGGAAGGAAGGAAGGAAGGAAGGAAGGAAGGAAGGAAGGAAGGAAGGAAGGAAGGAAGGAAGGAAAAATATGTATTGGGTACTCACTCCATGCTGGAGCCTGTGTTAGCTGCTTTTACTAGTTTCAATTATCCCAATAACCTTTTGAGGTAGTTGCGTGCATTTCAGAGATGAGGAATTGGGGCTCAGATAGGACACCTATTCAACACGAGTAAACATGAGGGGCAGGGCTGGGTTGAACATGCATGATGGATGCTAATACAGAGCATCAGAATGAGAGCTTGAAGCTAACATGTCCAGGACAATGGAAAAACATGCTACCTGACAGTTAACTTTTAGACTGTGTTGCCTGAAGGGATATGTGAATAGGAATCCCGGTCGATTGGCTCCTAGGGTGCCCAGTGTGAGGAGCTTGTGGGGGTATGCACAGCTGTTGGAGTTTGATGCCAGATTGTGTCTGTTTGACATGGAATTGGAGTATCCCTTGGTGGCCACACCAGATCTAAAGTCCTCCTGGAAGATTCCTTTCCTTGGAGTCTCTGCCAGAATGCACCAAGCACGCTCAAGCCAGATCTAGAGGCATTCATACAGCCAGTTCAATGTCCAACTTTATTTTTCTTTGCTTTTCTAGCCCAAGATCTCTTCCAGGGGAGGGAGAGGGGCGGAGGTGGAGGGAGGCTTGGGAAGACCCAGTAGAGCGCCACGGAGGAGCTCAGCTCCATGTCCCTTCTGTTAGGGTTTCAGCCTGGGCTCCATGAGCCCCAAGCCCAGGTCCTTCTGGCACCCAGGATGTGCAGTTTTCTGAGGACACATCATTCTTGGCACTTTCTGGATCCACACCCATTTCTCATTGTTTGACGCTACCAAATTGTTCCCTGGTGAATGTCTAAAGACCATCGATTGACAACCTCTATCCCAAGGCTGGAGTATTCCCAAATGGTTAGGTAGGTGGCCCAAGCAACCATGGGCTCTAGTGACAACTCAGGGTGAAGGGCTTGGCTGTGGTGAAGTAGCCCTACAGTTTACCAGACAGATGCCTCTTAATAGCTGCAGAGTGTGTGGGGTGGGGGTTATGATGGAGGCTGGGTAAGGGTGGCAGTGCTAATTAGAGACTCTAGAATTACATAGATCTCATTTACTTGAGCCCTGCTGTTTCCTACTCGTACAAACTTGTGGGTCTTCTATTCTCTGAAGACAGTCAGCTACTGTTGAGAAACTGTTTGTCTTTGTCTTTGCCTACCCTGGAAAGCAGAGTTTGGGGGAGCCGGAATGCAGGTGTCCAGGTATTGGTGCTGAGTCCAGTGGAACAGCCTTGGGCACGCAGGGCCCCAGAGTGTCTGGGAAGGACGGATGTATGAAGGGAGTAGCTGCTCTAGGCCCAAATTACCTCAGCTGTCCTTCCTCCCCAGCTTTCCCCTCAGCATGGCTGGGCCACCCACCTGCCAGCTCAGCTGTCCTCCTTGCTCACCATGTAATCCCTGCCAGGAAAAAGGGGGGAAACATGAGCCGGGCCTTCTCCCACTGCATCCTGCCACCCTGTCCTCCCTCCCACCAGGAGGGAAAAAGGGAGGGGGCTGGAGACAGGGAAGGGCAGGCACAGGGAGAGCTCCCAGGCTCAGGGGCCCCCTGGATACATGAAAACCACAGAGCAGAGGCCTTCCCTCTGGAGCCCACACACATGCACTCAGGGATGGTTCTGGTCTCCTCTGGCATCTGGACACCCGCTAGGCCCCTTCAGTCCAGCAGAGCCTCTCCTGCCCGCCCTGAGCTAGGCCTTCCCCTTCGTGTCCCTGGGTCTGGGATGGGAGGCCCTGATGGATGTTTTTATTTTCATCCTTAAAAAGCCACGTAGGAGCCAGTGAGCTTAAGTGCTAGCACGACCAGGCACGTCAGAGACTCAGTCTTCTGGCATGTAACCCCGTGGCAATCACACCACTTCCCGGGTAGAGGACAGCATGAGGTGGTGCAGAGTGTGGCCCAGCACACACCACACGAGGTGGTGACTGTTTACAAGCCATGCCGGGCCAGTCTCTGAACCTGGAACGCGACCATAGAGTCCATTGTCAGGGACATCTCTGATACAGTAACAGGAGGAGCTAGGACAGAAACAGCCCCATATTTGTACCTCATGGTAGATCTCAGGAGCCTCACAGGGTGCTGTGTGTACCTGTGTTTGGGTATGGACGCTCTGTTGCAGGGACTGTGCCATCCACCTGTGTTTCCTAGAGCAGCCTACTTCCTGCGCATGAAGGTGCTCCTTTAAGGTAATTCCACGTGTGTAACGAGGCCACTGTGAGTCTCCACTGGTGCTGTGGGACCTTGAGGGAATCATGTCACATCTCTGGGCCTTGGTTTGCTCATCCGAACAATGGATATGTTGATTCCTGCCTGATACAGCTATTCTGGATTCAGCAGCTAGGCCCCTGCATGGCACACAGTAAATGAGGGTTCCTGTGATATCCCCTCCCTCTCCGCATCCAGTGCCGAGTTTTCCCTTATGTTGCCTTGTGCTATGCTGCAGGGAAGAAGGTAAGAGAATGGCAGGGATACAGGATGGGCAACAGGCGGGTGGGGAGACACTGGCACTGTCTGCAGACTGAGGTGGGCAGAGCTGGCCACAGGTCATCAGTACAAGGCCACTTCTTGCCCGACCTTGCAGGTCTGGGAGAGATCAGGCAGAGGGCTTTAGGGTACTCTCAGCACCCTGGCTTCTTCTCCCCCTGTCTCCTGGTATAGGAGGGGGCTGGGGTAGACGCTGTGACCATGCTTCTCAGTGAGAGGCTGGGGCTGGCCTGTGTCCATGGAGGACCCCTACCTTTCAGTGCTGCCCCTGGGAAGCCTGGGAAAAGCCTGCTGGGTGCAAGGCTCCCTTGACCCATTCCCTTGAGGCTCAGCTTTTGGACCTTAGAGTGGCTATTATGCAAGTGAAGCAGGGAGCTTGGCCTCTTACAGGGTTACTTGAGGCAGGCTGGGCCCAGGGCTGGGCCAGGCCCTAGATCAAAGTGATGACAGCAGCCTGTTTGTGGCAGGACAGTTTGCACTCCCCAGGTGGTCGCTGAAAAGCCACCACTGAGGGAAGAGCCTCTGTGATGACATGGGCCTCTGGCCAAGACCTGACAGCCATCTGTTCCCGGCCTCCAGCCTGGAAGCCTCCTTGGAGAGTGAAGACTGGGAAAGAAACAGAGAGAAATGGGACAGAGTGAGCTGGAGACAGAGACACAGAGAGTGAGAGAGGCAAAGAGACAAAGAGACACTCAGAGAGACACCGACAGAGGGAGAGAGAGAGGAAGAAAGAGCTATATAAAGGCAGAAAGAGATATGTAAAGGGAAAGATAGAAAGAAGCAGTCAGAGAATGAGAGATAGAGGGACAGAGAGAGAAAAAGACAGAGACAGACATGGGGTGACAAATAGGACAGAGAGAGACAAACAAAGGAAGAGAGAACAATAGGAACAGAGGAGCAAAGAGAGCATTTAAGGGAGAGTGGCATGAGGGAGAGAGGGAGAGGAGAGTAAAGGAGGAGGAGGAGGAGGAGGAGGAGGACGGGAGAGAGGAGAGACACTAGAGAGAAACAAAATCAGATAGACATGGAGAGAGACAGAGGGAGTCAGGGAGAGAGAAACAGAGAGGCAGGAAAAAAATTTCTGGAGACAGGTAAAGAGAATAAAGAGAGGGGAGTGCATGCTGGGGTAGCTGGGGTTGGAGCGGGATAGATAGACAAAGATACTTCTAGTTAGGCTCCTGGTGGAAGGAGAAGCCTTATGAACCAAGGTCCTCTCAGCGTCAGCACATTCAGCGTGAAGAAGTTGCTCTTGGTCCAGGGTTCTGACAGTATTTCTCAGATGTTGGCAGGCAGCAGAATCAGGGGAAGGGGTAGAGGGGCACGTTCAAGTTCAGATACCAGGCCCATTCCCAGAGTCTGCGATGCTGTACAAGGGAATGTCAGGAATCTGCATTTCCCACAGGCTCCCCAGGAGACGCCACTGTGCGGTCAGACCAATGACAGTCAGAGGTCATGCACCAGGAGAAGGCAGCGTAGGTCTCTCTCTCCCTGTCCCTTCTCTCCCCACACTGTGGGCCCCTGGGCAGGCCAGGGGCCAGGGCTGGGAGGGCTCTGAGGGAACTTTCTCCATAGACCTGGAGGCTTCCTACATCTTTGCTTTCCTCAGCCAGTGATCCCCAGATGGGCAGACTGGGAGGTCATGATTCAGTCCTACTCACCTTCTGCAGGTGAGGAAACTGAGTGGCTGGGCCAAGGCAATAAAGGTAGCACGACGTATTAATTTAACAAGCTCCTGCTCTGGCCCAGGCTCTGCGTTGACTATTGTTTCATTTTGCCCTCTTAAATAAGGTAAGGTCATCACTGACTCCAACTTAGGGGTGAAGAAGTAAGGCGCAGAGACGACGAGCAACAGGCCCGAGATCACAATTCATCTTTTTGTTCCTTCTGGTCTGTTACCCCTTACTGGTGAAAGCTCACCCCAAAAGGCATGAAGTTCCCTGCACTTACAGATTGTTATCTAGCTCCTCATGTTGGAGCTGTTGCAAATCCCACCACGGTGGGTATAAGAGAAGCTGTGTCAAGCCCAGCTCTCTCACCTGCTGGGGAGACAAAGAGGGCTGGCAGTGTTAGGAGATGAAGTGAAGGTTCCAGGGGCTGGGCTGTCTTCTGATCGGATATGGAATAAACTGGACAACAAAATACACATCAGCATGGTTAAGTTGTATTCAGACTTGGGTCTAGGAATACTCACTGTGTTTTCTTACTCTCGCACTATGATCACATCTACCGCACTTCTGACACCAAGCACCTCTGACACTAACCCAGGGAAACAGTTTACTTACTATTGCTGATTTATTACAGAGTATTTTGAAGAGTACAGATGAACAACAGCCAGATGAAGATATTTGCAGGGCAAGGTCTGGAAGGGTCCCATTTGCGGGAGCTTCTACTACTGTGGAGTTGGGGTGCACTACCCTCCTGCGCGTAGATATGTTCACCAACCTGGAAGCTCTCTAAACCCCATGTTTTGGGATTCTTATGGAGGCTTGATCATGTAGCCATGATTGATTATTAACTTCGATTCTAAATGATAACTTTGCTGGATAGAGTAATCTTGGTTTAAGTCCTTGGTTTTCATCATGTTGAATATTTTATGCCAATCCTGTCTGGACTGCTAAGTTTCTGTTGAGAAACCAGCTGACAATCTTATGGGAGTTCCCTTATAAGTTGCCCTTCTCTTGCTGCTTTTAGGATTCTCTTTTTGTCTTTAACCTTTGCCATTCTAATTATAATGTGTCTAGTTGTGGGCCTGTTTTGGTTCATCTTGTTTGGGACTCTGTGCTTTCTCGACTTGTATGTTTATTTCCAAGTTAGAAAAGTTTTCAGTCATTATTTATTCAAATAGGTTCTCAATCCCTTGTTTTTTCTCTTCTTCTTCTGGTCTCCCTATGATGTGAATGTTGGTACACTTGATGTTGTCCCAGAGATCTCTTAAACTATCCTCACTTTTTTGGATTCTTTTTTCTTTTTGCTGCTCCGATTGGGTGCTTTATGCTACCTTGTCTTCCAAATCATTGATTTGATCCTCTGCTTTATCTAGTCTGCTGGTGATTCCTTCTAGTGCATTCTTCATTTCATTTACTTTATTCTTCACTTATGAGTGGTTCTTTTATATGGTTTCTATGTCCTTTTTAATGCTTGCTATCTCTTTGTTGAAGTTCTCACTAAGTTCCTTGAGTATACTTATAACCATTGTTTTGAACTCTGAATCTGGTAGGTTGTTTGCCTCCATTTTGTTCTTTTTCTGGAGTTTTCTCTTGGGATGTATTTCCTTGTTTCCTTATTTTGGATACCTATCTGTTTTCATTTCTATGTATTAGGTAGATCTGCTATGGATACCAGTCTTGGCTAGGTGGCCTTATGTAGTAGGCGTCCTGTGGGGCCCAGTGGCACAGTCTTCCTGGTCACCTGCACTGGGTGCTCCAGGAGTATTCCTTGTGTGGGTTGTGCATGCTCTCCTGTCATAGTTGAGACTTGATTGCTGTTGGCATGTCAGCGGGTGGGATTGACTCTTAGGCTGACTGGCTGTGGGGTTTGGCCATGTCCACAGCTTATGGGCTACTGTGTGTGGGGCTTACCCTGCTGAGTGGGATTCATCTCAGTGGGTTTTGGTGCTTGTTGAGACCGCCCTTTGGGTGTGCCACTTGTGGGGTTAAGTGAGTGGTGCTTTGCTGTGGTCTGAAGCCAACCTCCAAATATGTTGGTTCTGGGGCTTCTAGGGAAGGGCTGTGGTGCAGGCTCAGGTCAGCCACTGCCTGTAACCAGGGGACTACCTGGTAGGAGCTACAAAGCGATCCATAGTTGTTTGCTGACTGTGCTAACCATGGGGGTGTGTGGGAGAGGCCTTGTTGTGAACCACGGACATCTGCCACCAGTACAGGACCTGGGGAAGCTCTGTAAAAAGACAGGACACCCTGAAGCCTGCTGCGACATACCAGCTCCCTGAGGGTTCAACTGCTGATAGCGCCTTGTACAGTACACAAGTCGGGTGAGGCAGAGTCTTGGATTCACTAAAATGGGAAGAGTTGTGGTCACCAGATTAATGTAAATTCTAGTTTGGTGCCAGTGCTGAGCCTTAAGCTACTTAGCAAAAGTTTCAGAACACACCAAGGCCAGTCGCTGTCACCCACCTGGGGTCTGTCAGACTCTGATAGTTTTCCAAGAAAGGGCAATGCAGGCAGGGCTGATGCTCTTGGAGAAAGCAAGTGTTGGGCCTCTGGTGTTGGGCCAGGTGGGGTCCCAGTGAGTCAGTATCACCGAGCTGTGGAGTTCACCAGACCAATCAGATTCAGATTTGGCCATGTGGGGCAGGCTCAGCACAGGAAAGATGGCACCTGTCTGTCTGCTGCATGAGAGGAGGACCTCCTCACAGGGAAGTGGCGACTGTCCTCCGGCCCTCAAGCTGAAGCAACACAACTCAGCTTACCCCTGCATGTCTCCAACCCCCCAAGTTACTGTCCCTCTGCTGGAGCCCAAGGTGAGTTCCTGGGAGTAAGGCAGCCTGTAGTGAGCCCTTTAAGAGGATGCTTGGGTTTCCCGTCACCTTCTATCCCACCTGGATGGCCATTGTTTTTCATAGCCAGATGTTGTGGGGGCTCCTTTTTCAGGTACCAGTACCCTGGGCTGGGGAGGTTGGTGTGGGGCTGGGGTCCCTCGCTCATTTGAGGGGAACTCTGTGGCCAAGATATCCCTCTCTATTCACTGCCACACAGAGGTTTGGGGTTAGCCAGTTCAGTGTCTCTACCCCTCCTACTAGTATCAATGTGGCTTCTTTATATCCTAAGTTATAAAACTTCCATTCAGCTAGACTCAGATGGTTCTCCAGATTGATTGTTCTATAATTTAGCTGTAATTTTAATGTGTTCATTACAGATGGAAGTAGGCACAGTGTTTATCTACTCCACCATCTTGTATCTCCTCCCTCCATACCTTCTGAATGGCTTCGTTTCTGAGTGGTGTCCAGTTAACTCTCATGATAAAATAATTTGTTTCTTCTTTTAACTGAACTCAATGGCTCTTCCAGTATACTGCCACTCACATCTTGAAGATTTCCACACAGGTGAAAGCACGCTCTGCTTTCACCTTGGGCTGGTTTTTAATAAAGCAGATGCTTAGGTTTTAGATTTTAATTAAATTTTATATTAAAGTATAGTTGACATACAATGTTACATTCATTTTAGGTGTACCACATAGTGATTCAACATTTATATACCACATGACATAATCACTCCAATATGTAATAAAGCGTATCTTATTGCCACATTTCTATCAAGAAGCCACAACCTCCACTTCCATTTTCACCTCTACCTCTACCCCCCTCCCACACCATCACTATTTCCACCATCTCTACCATGTTCACTCTCACCACCAAAGGAATCTGTCCTATATCTCAGAGACACTCAATCTTCAAAGTACAGGGAATGAAAGGGAGGCAGACTGTGGAGTCAGAGAAACACAGATCATGGATTCAGAGCAGCAGTCTTAGGGTTCTCATCAGACACTGCATTAGGGAGATGTCTTGGCTTCCCCCTCTACCCACTCCTTCCACTCTGATGCTTGTGGCCCACGTAATGCAAGGGTCTGGCAGTGCAGTAATGACAGGAGGCTCTGGGGCTTGCTCTTCAGCTGGTTTGCATGGTATGGCTGCACCAGATTGTTGATAGCTGCGATCTGATCTGATTGGCCAGCTTCTGTGTGGGGTGCATCATTAAGTATTTTGCATAACACCAATTCTGACCCAGGTTAACTGTGACTCACTTCATGTTACTTATTGATGGGTGGGATGGTGATTTCAGTCATAATAAAGCTCTTTAGTCGTTGTTCCTTGGCTTCTGGAGAACTGAAATAATTGGGTTATTGGATCAAAGGTCTTAAGCGAAAATAGAGTGCAGGTTAAAAAGATGGAATGTGGGGACTGGCAAATAATTTCTGAGTACAAGAAAAGATTTTCAACTATTACTAACTAGATAGCTAAAATCAAATATGATTTTTGAGGCTCTCTGAGTTATTTTCACAGACGGTCTTGTAAGTTTTTTGCCTCCAGTATGAACACACTCTTTGCTTTGCGAACCACCATAGCACCTCTGGATATAAAATTGAAATTTGGGTGAAAAAAAATCAGTTGCTAACTAGGGGGCATTTGATTTGTTATGAGCCCTTGGGGAAATGCTCTAAAGGGTCTTAGATGGCCACAATCTGAGCCTGCAGGGTGAAGAGAACAGAGTGAGGACACAGAGGGGAAACAAGGTCGTGTTTCATCTTTGTAAAGAAGTTCCTTAAAAAGTCAGCCATGGAAAGAGCTGGTGTTGCTGAGAACAACAGTGAATTCCCACCGTTCACATTAGAGCATAGTGAAGTCTGCAATACCATGATTTGCTGTGGGTAAATGGCCTGCTCACAGCTGACTGGTGGGAATATAAACTGTTATAGTACATTTAGAGAGCAATTTGGTAACATCTAATAAAGTTAAAATGTGCATGCCCCATGACCCAGCTCATATCATGTCAAGGTTGTTTATTACAACAGAGTTTGTAAAACTTACAAACTTGGAAGTGTCCATGGCAGGGATGTTTGTACAAATTGTCGTATCTTTCCACACTGGAATTCTATATTAAAATTACCACGAATGAACTAGATCTTCATAGAACCATATGGATAAACGTGTGTAACATAAAACTGAATGAATAAACTAGGGTTGGAAGGATATTGTAGTGTGATCTCACTTAGATACAGTTTTAAAACATCCAAAACAATATGATGCACTCGTATTGTCAACAGATATATACACGTGTGGCAAAAGTATACAAAAGTGAATAGAATGTACCACTATGTGAGGCTAGTGATTCCTCTGTGGGGAGAGAAAACAGGGGAGCAATTCATGTAGATCATCAATGCATCTGTAATAGTTTACTTTCAAAAGTGATCTGAAGCGAATATAAAAAGAATGTTAATCTTTGTTCCCTCCCGGTGGTGGGCACATACACATTTATTAATGATCAACTGCTGTACTTTTCTATATGTTTGAAATATTTCATAATAAAAATAATAGGTGTGAAAATGAAAAAGAAAACATGGAGTCCTGCATTTGGGGACGTGTTTAAACAGAGACTGTATGAGTGTCTGCTGGGTGCAGTGAACAAAATGCTCCCTGCACAGGAGGCATTGAGGGGTTGTCGTAATGCCTTAGAAATCACACAGAAGGGTTTGAGACTTTGCCCTGACTCTCATGACTTGTGGGACATCATAAGTGGTGGGGTTTTCCCTATCTCTCTTAGCCAATTTCTTCATCTATAAAATAGGGCCTTGTGAGCTGAGGGAAGCTGTGCGTGTGTATGCAGGTGAGGAGTGTGGAGTCAGGCACAGTGAGCATTCTGACCTGGGCTGGCCAGAGGTGTCCCTTGGGAACCTCCAGGCATAGGCAGGATGTCAAGTTGAGCAATCCTTAAATAAGTGTGTAGGGTGGAGTGTTTAAACAACTTTTGAAAATGATGTTTCTGTCTCTCCAAAGACCACAGAAACCCTCTATATATATAAAAAAAGGGTGCGCTACATCACTCAGAGTCCAGAAATAAATCCACACATCTATGGTCAATTGATTTTTGACAAGAGTGTTAAGAAAATTAAATGGGGGAAAGAAGAGTCTTTTCAACAAATTGTGCTGGGACAACTGGATAGCTACATGCAAAAGAATGAAGTTGGATATCTGCCTCACATCATAAACGAAAAGTAACTGAAAATGTGTCATAGACCTCACGTAAGAGCTAAAACTATAAAACTCTTAGAAGAAAACATAGGTTTAAATCTTTATGACTTTGGGTTTAGTTCCTTAGACATAACACCTAAACCATGAGCAAAGGAAACATAGATAAATTGGACTTCCTTAAAATTAAAAATGTTTGTGTTGCCAAGGTCACTATAAAGAAAGTGAGAAGACAACTCACAGAATGGGAGAAGTTATTTTCAAATCATATATCTCATAAGGGACTTATACCTAGACTATATAAAGAATTCTTATATCTCCATAATAAAAAGAAAACATAATTAAATAATGGGTAAGGGATCAGAATATACATTTCTGCAAAGAAAATGCACAGTGATCACTAAACCCATGAAAAGATAATCAGCATCATTTTTCATTAAGAAAATGTAAATCAAAACTATGATGAGGTACCACTTTACACCCACTAGGATAGCTATAAACAAAAAGAGGTAATAATAAACATTGGTGAGGATGTGGAGAAATTAGAATCCTCATACACAGGTGGTGGGAATTTAAAACGATGCAGTCACTTTGGAAAACAGTTTGGCAATTCCTCAAAAAGTTAAACATAGAGTTACCATATGACCCAGAAATTCTATTCCTAAGTATACATCCAAGAGGCTTGAAAACATATGTTCACACACAAACGTACACACGGATGTTGATAGCAGCACTATATATAATAGTCAAAACGTGGGATCAAGTCAAATCACCATTAATGGATGAAGGGATAAACAAGCTGCGGTATATCTATGCAATGGAATATTATTTAGGCATAAAAAGGGGTGAAGTATAGGGACATACTACAACATGGGTACAAAACTTTTGTAAGTGAAAGAAGCCAGACACAAAAGGCCATGTATTTTATGATTTCACTTATATTTAGTAACTAGAAAGGGCAAATACAGAGAGAGAGAGAGAGAGAGAGAGAGAGAGAGAGAGAGAGATTGAGAATTAATGTTTGCCAGGGGCTGTAGGGGGAAATGGGGAGTGGCTACTAAAGGGCACAGGTTTTTGGGAGGTGGTGGAAATGTTTTAGAATTAGGTAGTGGTGATAGTTGCACAACCTTGTAAATACAGTTAAGATAATTATAAAGTGCAATTGTATACTTTAAAAAGATAAATTTTATAAGTTAATTATATGTCAGTTTTTAAAAGGAAGAATAACAAAAGGCAAACATTTTTGAGAATGGGGTTGACAGAAGAATCAGGGTCGGTAGAGGGAGGAAGAGAAACCAGATCCTGCGATACTGCTGGGTCCTATATCGAGTTGTGCCGGAAGTGAGACTACTTCGGAATGTTTCAGTTACATGAGCCAACAAATTCTCTGCTTCTTAGGTCAGGGTGGATCAGGTTTTCTGTCACTTACCCCCAAAGAAACCCAGGTTGGCACACATGCCAGTCCCCTCAGGCAGCACTCCCCTCCACCTTTCCACCTCTGCCTCTATTGGCTCCTGGTTCACACTTCTTCCGTTTATAAAAGAATTCTCTCCTGACTCCACTTCACACCTTTTTCTTTTCTCCATTTCACTCAAACCTCGCAAAGAGTGGTCCACCCTTGCTATTCTATTTCCTCTCCATGCGTTTCCCTCTTAACCCTCTGCTTCTGGGTCCCTACCCCACACTCCCCGGGCACTCTACTGCCCTCCTGTGGCCAATCCCAGGCACATCCTGGCCTTCAACTTCCTGATCCCCACTTGGTCCATCTGGGAGGGCTCTGAGATCTCTTGGCTCCTCTGCTACAGGATGGTCCCTGCTTTACCTAATCATGCCTGGACATTTGTGCCTCCTCTGACTCTGGGCTGGGCCTTTGCTCTGATTCTGCTCCCTTCCCCTGGGCTGCTGCCTCCATGCTTGATTCCTCACAACTGGACCCCGGCATGCACTTTATACTCATCCTCGTCTGGCCTCTTCCTCTTTTGGAAGCACCTTCCATGGACCTAGTCACCCTCTCCTCCTCCTCATGCCATGCCCCTTCTTAAGGATTCCTGGTGTCTTTGCTCTCTCTGCATTCCTATCACTATTGCCCTCAAACCAGCCAGCTCATGGGTCAGTTTGCTCTAGTGTTCTCCCTTCCAGTTCCATCTCTTGCTATGCTCATGTTTAAAACACAAATCTAGGTGTGCCACTCTCTGCTCAAACCCACACGGGATCAAGTCCCAGCCTTTGTTTTGGCAGGGAACGTGGGCCACCAGGAGCTAGCTCTCACCTGCTTCTCAGATGCTTTTCTTGTTGTCTCTGCTTACGCTTAAGCTCCTCCAAACCAGAACTATAGGTTAGTTGCCACAGGGACCACACAGCTGTATGACTCTCTGCACATGGTACCCTCCTACCCCCTGACCTCTCCATGAAAGTCTTTCTCTTCCTTTAACATTGGACCAGGTAACACTGTCGTGGGGATGCCTTTTTAGACACCCCATCCCATGTCTGCCCTCCTTCCACCCCCACTTAGGCCAGGTCATGTGCTCTCTCTGCTTTCCACAGCTTGTTGGGCTTCTCTCAGGGAGGCTATTTATCACATTGTTTAAGTAGTTTTCACATCTATGCATGCTATGTGCTTCTGGAGGGCAAGGCTGTGTTCCTGGGGTATGTGGCCACATACCAGCCACTCAATCAATGTTTAATGAAGGTAAATCCTCCCTGGCCACTCACTATGTGCCAGGCACCGTATAAGACATCTTTGTATAGTAAATCATTGAAACCCCACAACAACCTTATGAAGTGGACACAACTGTCCTCATTTTACAGATGAGAATACTGAGGCCTGGTGTGCGAAATAACCTGACCAAGGTTGTGGAGGTGGATACAAGCCCAGCTCCAGGGGCTGGCCCGTGCCCACCGTACCGTGCCATTACTGTAGCTATGTCCCAGCTCCAGGGGCTGGCCCGTGCCCACCGTACCGTGCCATTACTGTAGCTATGCCCCCACCCATTGCTAACTTGTCCTCCACTTGGAATGCCAGTGTCTGGTCATGTCCACGGTGCTCAGGAATTGCCCAGTTCACGTTCACCTCTACCTCCACACGAGCTATGCTCAGCTCACCTGGAGCTTCCTGGCACAGCAGTGAATGAGCCCTTTACAGGTGCCATTCACCAGGGCAAAGCACATCACCCCCAGAGCTCATGCAGGTCTCAGCACAAGTTATGTTGTAGCCTTGCAGAGAGCTGGTGACATATGGGCCTATCGGACATGGGCCAATAAGAAGCACTCCCATTGGTAGTCATGCCTTTGGAAATGTCATCTTTTTGTGGGTGATATGCTAGTTTATTGAAAAGGAACACACATTTTAAGAACTTTCACTTAGTCAGTATGTTTGCAGTTCACATAATGCTGCCACTTATTTGCTTTATCGTATTTGATCTTCCCTACTTACCCATGAAGTGTTCAGGACAGGTTAGCCCCACTTCAGTGAAGAGACAACTGAATGGTTCTAAGCTTGCACTCTTTCCTTGCTTGATGTAAGCGTCTAAACAATCTCTGGCCACAGGAGACCGTCATTCAGCTGCTGGGTGGCAGAGGAAGCCAGGAAGCCCTGCACTTAGGTCTCAGCGCAGCCCAGGGGCCTGTCCCCACCCTGTGCTGCTGAGCACCAGCCTCCCGTGAGGGCTTCCCACTGTGCTCTTATATCCCCAAGGTAGTTACATTTTCTCTTTTAAGAACATACGTGTGGTTATGGGCTGAATTGTGTCTCCCCCCCATTCATATACTGAAGTGCCTCAGAATGTGACTGTATTTGGAGACAGGACCTTTAAAGAGATAGTTAAGGTAAAATGAGCATAAGGTGGGGCCCTCATCTGATAGGACTGGTGTCCTTACAAGACGAAGAAGACCCATCAGGGTTGGGCACACAGAGGAAAGACCATATAAGGACACAGCAAGAGGGTAGCCACCTGCAAGCCAAGGAGAGAGGTTGCAGGAGAAACCCACCCTGCCGACACCTAGATCTCAGACATCCAGCCTCTAGAACTGTGAGAAAATAAATTTCTGTTGTTTAAGCCGCCTGGGCTATGGTATTTTGTTATGGCAGCCTTAGCAAGTGAATAGACACATACACTTTAAGACTGTTTAATTCTGTGACCACTTGTTTACATTCAGTTTTTCACGGGTCTTAGTCTTGTCAACAACGTTAAGTTTCCCAAAACACTGGCTGTTGAGGAACAGGCTCCATAACTCGTTGAAGTCACTCTTTGCGGACGCTGTGCATACTGACGAGACAAGAATTCTGGACAACCACGAGCATGTGCAGCTTGACCACTCGCTCCCTGAGGGGTGTGAGAAAACAAGCAGATTTTACTGTCTCAGTCTCCTCATCCGCAAGATGAGCATGTTGAGACTTATGACGAAAGTTCCCTTCCAACTCAAAAGTGCCATCATTTCCTGATGGGAGAGGGTAGAAAATTTCTGGCTGAGTAATGTTATAAGATATTCATGTTTCAGGTGGGGAGAGTTCAAAGCCCCACCAGTCTCTTTCTACTGAAAGGATTACGTACAAAAGGCCCTTTGGTTCCCTTGCAGGCCCAGACTGGTGGCTTAATGCACTGACTGCTCAGAGAGATCTAAAAGAGCTCGAATCTGCCAGCTCACAGAGGAGGTGGCAGGAGTTTTACAAGGACTTCAGCGGGTACCTTTGAAACTTTCTGCTGTTCAAGTCTGTTTAGAACTTGCTTCTGAAGCATGATATCTTTCAACTCTGGTATCTTAATTCTTCCCTCCTGCCTTGGCAGCTGAGCCTGGAGGAGCTTTGCAGGACAGCGGTACTTGTTAGTGAAGCCACAGGACAGGTGGCTCTTGGGACAGGAGTCTGGGAACATGCAGGGGCAGGGTTCTGATTGGTAAGAGGTTGAAGGATGGGCAGAGCGAAGGGTGGGTGGGGGATGGGAGGTGGACCCTCGGCAGGCCCCGTTTCTGTAAGGGGCCCTCCAGTTTGGAGGACATAGCTGGGAAAGCACACCTCTTGAGGCTGACACCATGAAGAGAGACCTGAGGGGGGATGGAATTGGCCCCTGTTCGAGTGAGAACATGTCACTTTGTTCTGTGGCACTTCGTAAACTGTGAAGTGAAGGACTGTTACCCTGCACCTTTCAGGGATGACTCGTGAACTCGTGGCCAATAGGAGCACTGGCCAAGAACAGATGGGAAGGCCAGAAGCCACTAAGGTCGATTAAGGCAGGGGATCTTAATCTCGAGGTACATGTGGCCCTAGGAGGCCCGTAGAGAAGTTTCGTGGAGTCTCTGAGCTCAGAAAACGGTGGGCAAATGTATGGTCCTTTCTATGGGAATAAGGACCAGAGCTTTCATTAGATTCTTAAATATGTCTGACCCATAGAATGCTAAGAAGCGCTGATTTGGGGTGAAATATCGTGAGTGTTAAACTAGAAGCTACTGGAGTGTTTTTTAGTGGGAGGAGTGCCATGATGTCACGGCAGAAGATGGTGGAATCTGGGAAAAGGGGAACAGCATGAAAACTGTTCCGAGTTCACCTATCAGTGTGGGGGAGAGTGAGTAAGTCTGGGGGCTGATGCTGACTCCTGGCACAGAAGTACTTCCTAGAGGAGGAAGGGCATTCAAAACAATGAGCTGTACCATTCGTTGATGTGGCTGGCAATCTGCATGTCTGCTCTCACAGTGACTCCATGGGGCAAGTGTATGGCTCCATTTTACATGTGAAGAAGTCAGAGAAGTTAGACATCTGCCCAGAGTCACCCAGCTAGCATAAATCTTGCTAGAGTAACAACCTATCCGCCCGCAGACTCTTTGGCCTACTCTCATTATACTCTTCCGGTCATTTGGAGGCTTTCAGCCTCCTGGTCAGTCAGCCCAGCTTTGTTCCTGTGCTGTATCCAGGGAGCAGCTTTTGGTGCTCAGAGGGTGAGTCTTCTGGGAGGGAGGTCTCTGGGCAATGCCAGGGACTGGGCTCCTAGCCAATCTATTTCCCATCACACTCAGTAAATGATCTTTCTGGGTCATCAATTGGTTCCACTTAAGAGCACGTTAGAAGAATTGGTTCCCATGTCCTGTCACTTTTGAGTGTCCTAGTGAATTGAGTTCTGGGGTCAGCCAGTCACTTTGGGTGTCTTTTAGCTAAAACAGACATGATTGAGAAATGAGTCTACGATTGTATTGGGAGCAGTTCATATTAGATACCAAGAAGAGCAAATTTACTATGAGAGTTGTAAATCATCACTAACTAGAAGTCCTGGGCCCTGTAAGCCAATAGCAAAAGCTCCAAAAAGAAGGGCATTGTTGGGGACTCGGGAGCTGGCAAGACTAGCAGGAAAGGGAGCAGGCTGTGTGATTTGTCCCTTCTGAGTTGCTACTTTTATATCTCTAGAAGAACACCGTTGTTAATAAGCATTTACTGATAAAGTACAGATGTAAAATGTTTTTGAGTACTTCATGATTTACCCTATTTATTCATCCACCCATCCAAACAACCGGACATGCAGCATAGAGAAATCTAATCAGGATAATGATGACGATGGAGCAAACATTTATACCGTGTTTCCTACATGCTGGGCACTGTTCTGAGGCCTTTACTCATTCAGTACTCACAACAGCTTTTGGAGAAAGGTACTATTTCACAGATGAGGAAACGGAGGCACAGAGAGATTAAGTAATGCATCAAGGGTGCTCAAATAGGCAGGAGTGGGAGAAGAAATGGGAGCTTGAGGGCAGGTGTCAGACTTGGAATCTGGGTGAAAGAGAGTTACTAAAGGGCTTTGAGTAGGGGCCCTACTCCTAGATTCTATGGACAAAGCAACTAAAGTTTTGTGTTTAAACCTTTCTGAAGATTATTAACTGTTCTACCTCCCCTACCTCTGAAAGCACTTGTGGATTAAAGGGCAGAGTGAGGTAGACAGACTAGCTATAGCTACAACTGGGCATTCTTCCTTAGAAGGGGCAGGAGGAGTAGACGTTTTCAGGCACCAGAAATCAGCAGATGATAGATATATCTGCACCATGAATGTGGTTCCATGCCTTGCTAAAGCAAAGAGGCTTTGCATGGTTTCTATCACGCGACATTTGATTAAACTTTTTAAAGTTTTATTTTAATGCTTTGAATCCAGGTTCTTGAACAAAATAGTTTTGTATCTAATTCTGAGTGTGGAGGCTGCTAAGAGACTATTCATAGAAGTATACAATTTCAGAGCTGGAAGGAACCTGGGATATCAGGTCCAATACCCTGATTTTAGTGATGAAAACACATTGGTATGACTTGTTCAAGTTCAGACAGCAAGAATTTGATGTACGTATGTTAGAAATAACCTAGGTCTTTCATATAGGATCTACAACTAAATAATCAGAGAGAGGGAAAGTTATTCTTTTCTAATATTGAGATATGCTATCAACCCAAACTCCATCAGTTACAAGTGGCAGAAAAATCAATTTAGGTGATTAGACGAACATAGAGAATATAACATTGCTCACGTAAATGAAAAGTCCAGGACATTGGCTTTAGACACAGGGCTCAAATGTTATAATCAGGACACAATCTGTCTTGCACTCTGCTTTCCTCTGTCAATGTTTGCTTCATTTTTATGCAGGTTCTTCTCATAAACCACCAAAATCTCTCCAGCAGCTACAAGCATCTTTATAAACTTAGCTGATAAAGAACTTCTTTCCCCACTTCCCACCACCACCAGTTCCATCTCATTTGCTTCGATTGACTGGGTTGGGGTCACCTGCCCACACTTGAATTACTCTCAGCAGGGAGATGGAATACTCTCCTTGGCTAGACCTGAGGCATGTGCTCACCCTAGGATCTGGGGTGGGGTCAAACCCACTGCAAACCACATTGCCTCAGGGCAAAATGGGGTGCTGTTAACAGACCCAGGAGAAATGGATGCGAGGCAGGCAAAACAGCAGGTGTGCACTACAAAGTTACAAGAAAGCAAATTGCTGGAAGACATTTTTCATTCTTATTTGCCTTTTGCCATGGAGGCAATGTAGAGTTGACTGAGGCCATGAGAAGTGTTAAGAACATCTTCTTTTGGATACAGAGAAAAGTAAAAAGACATCTCTTGTGTATATCCGAGGCTGGAAGGAAGCCCATGGTAGATGACACAAGCTGCCTCTCGAGGCTTTAGGTTCAAAGTTGCTCAGAGACCCTTGAAATGTGCCCATATCCTGGGAACGTGAGCTCATAACCTGGTGCGTGACCATGGGCAGCAGACTGCATGTCCCCTCAGTGCCCTTTCCCATGTGGGCTCACTATCTCCACTGCTCCCACTCTTCTTTGAATAGTGGGGGGCCAAGCTGCTCTGAGCTGATTATGTGGTTCTAGCTACAGAAAAATATCTCTCCACTTTCACCTCCCTTCTCCCTCGGGGGTTGAGGCCCAAGTCAAGTCCTCTTTTTAATCTTTTCTCATAACCCTCCTGTCAAATATTGTAATTCTATGTGGGCAAATGTCTTTATTGCTTAAGCACAGGCTTCTTCATTAATCCCTTATCTTCTTCAACCATCTCTTTCAATCTTCATCTCATCATCTCAAGGGAGTCCTTTTCTTTCTATTCATCTCTAGACATTCCTCTTCCAGCTCAAGGATGCGTTCCTGTTGGATATAATAGAAAATCCCCTCTAATTCTGTAAAGGAATTTGCCATCCTACAAAACAGGAAGTCCAGAGATAGGGCTGATGTGGCACAGCACCGAGAGGCCCAGCCTTGGTTTCCCTAAGATCTTTGGCCCTGCATCCATCTGTTGCTGCTTTGTTCTTAGCAGGCATCACTTGTGCTGGCAAGCTGGCCGCCAGCAGCCCCTGGGACAACGTGCTGTGTGTTCATGTTCAGCGAGAGCAAGGAAACCTGTCTTCCACCCATAGGATAAAAGAACTTTCCTGCAGTCCAACTGGACCAACTTAGGTTTCACATCCCTCCCTGGACCAATGACAGTCACCAGAGAGATGCCAAGTGCTGATTGGATTCCTAAATATAACACTGGCAAGAGATTTACTTATCATGCTGGTTCCACCAATCAGGACCCTGGCTGGAGCTAGGACCAGTCCAGGGGCCTTGGGGTCATATGGCTTAAGTGGAGGAGGAAAGAAGAGTTGGATGCTGGATAGACATTGTATTGTGTTTAATTGGGCTGTCCATGTTTAATGTGTTTAGTAATGAATACTATTAGTAATTTAATGAATAGTAATGAATACTATTTCAGTAAAAGAAATAGTATTGCTGAAATATTATAATTTAAACAGACCTTTATGGATTTAAACTTATAACTTGAACATCATGTATAAAATTGTTTGTATGGAGAAAATATGTAAACCCATGCCAAGCATTTTATTTATGAATGCTTTTATACCAGTTTAGATTATGTTGAGATGAAGCAATGACCAGAATAATTAGGATTTTATTTGGGGAACTGTGGTCACTCAGGCCCTCTTTTTGACCTGTGGGTGTGCCCTGTTTGACCACAGCATCCATGAGTGTGCCCACACACAGACACACTGAAGGGCTCTCTCTGGGGACACTCATCACATCCCTTGCGTGAGGATTCTCATCTGCTTCTATCCTTTGCCTTTTGTCTCAGAGTCTGGGCATGTCTATGCTCTGTAATCTGTGGCTCTCTGTGTATTGATTAGAGTCTGTGTTTAGAAGAAGGTAACTTGGGATTTCATCTCTAGGTGCCCATCTTTAGCCCTTTCTGAAGAGTGTTCTGCTTTTGGGAGCAGAAGAGCTTGGGCCATCTGAAGCCATAGATGATGCCACCTTCTTTCTTAGCTGGTCCTTTCTACCTCTTTCTGGCTGGAACTCTAAACCCAGGGGTTTACTTCCCTCTAGTCTGTCTACCAGCAGAGTTACCAGAGCTTGGGGAACAACCAGGGGGTGAGGGAGTGATGAGCATGAGTTCGTCAGACCCACTTCATGTCTGGACGAATGGGCTCAGTGTCCTCATACTTACAGTGGGGACACTGCTCAGATAATAGGTTTGGCTGTCGTATATTGAGGACTTCCTCTGTGCCAGGCTCTGGGCTACCACTGTTCCCTATATTATCTCATCTAACTCCTCAAAACACATGAAGTAGCTATTATCACCTATATTTTACAGATGGGAAAACTGAGTCTCCAAGAGGTTCATTGATATGCTCAAGGTCAAACAGTCAGCTTGTGGGAGATCCTGGGGTTCAAGCCCTGGTGTGACTCTAGAGTCTCTGCTCTTATCAGTCCCTCCCCCCACAGGGCTTTAGAGAGGCAGAAATGGGAAAGTCATGGAAAGGACCTGGAGCAGTGCTGGCACCCACTGCATGTTCAGCAAATGGCGCTGCTGCTGCTGCTGCTGCTGCTGTTGCTGCTGCTATTTTTGTTGTGAAAAGCAAAGGTTCTGGACAATCCCCAAACTAACAGCCGGCCCTGTAGAATCCTGAGCTGGCCATGGTCTCCCTGAAAACTTGTTTATTGGCCGTGTGGTACTCTGGAGAAAGAGTTGTCTGTCCTCTCTCAATTTCTCAGGCCCTCAGAAGGTAGGCTCAAGTTACTGAGCACATACACCGGTTGTCTTGGGCAGGGAGGGGCGGGAGAGCTCAGGCGACCAAGCATACATCTGGCCTGGGGTGGGGTCAGCAGTGTCCTTGGCAGGCTGAGGTACTTTCTGGCCAAGGGGCAGCAGCAGGGTCCCATAACCAGAGTCCTGATGGGGACAGTGGGGGCTGCTCTGGGTCCTCAAGCATTCCCTCATGCCATCCTGGGCCCTTACTAGCCACCCCAGACATAGCACAGACTCTTCCCTAAGACAGTTCCACATCAGCTGGGGGTAAGAGCACCCCTAAACCATGAAAAGGTCAGTGAAATGCAAGGAACAGCCCTACAGAACAGCAAATGCTGACGACTACCACTCAGGTATCAGGAACTGGGCTCAGTGCTCCCTGTTCATTGTAACATGTGAGCCTCACGATGCACTGAGTGAGTGAAGTACTATCATGGATGTCATTTTAGGGATGGAGAAACTGAGGCTAAGAGAAATAGGGTAACTTGCCTGACTGCACACAACAGGTACAGTATGACTTGCACTAGCTACATCCAGCATGGAAGCTCATTTTCTTTACTGTGATGCTGAGGTCCCTCCCCTAAAGCAAAAGACTGGGGCAAGGTCACTTTATTTCACTTCCCTTCAGCAAAATTTGGCACAATGACAATGTTGGGAAAAGTGCCAACCATGTGCAACACCATGCAGATGCTCTTCTCATCACCAAGCCTCATAACAGTCCTGTAAACTACAGCTCCAAGAGGTCAGATGACTTTCACCAGGTCACACAGCTCTCTATGCTTTCAATGAACCAACTTTGGTCACCCAGGAAAAACGTGCCTTGGAGAAATTCTCAAAATGCACCAAAACACACATTTTCTGATCCCCACCAAGTGTGCCTCCCTCTTCATCAAATTTCTCACTACTTTATGTAATTCTCTGGAGAAACTCTAACTTTAACTCAGCTGAGCCTGTAGCAGGTCCATAGATGAGCTACAGCCTGAACGAATGTCACCCCAGGTGCCTGAAGAGCTGGAAGATAATGCCATCCCCCTTATTGCTAAAGGGGTTTACCCAGTGTTTGTCTGTGTTAAGAACAAATCCTGACCCCATGATACCTGCCGGGCTCATCCCAACAGGTAAACTTTGGGCATGTCACCTCCAAGTGGGGTCAGGAATGAAGGGCTGTGGGAAGTGTGCAATTCAAATGGGTGCTATTGCAAATGAAAGAACCCCATTCAACCTAACTTAAATTAAAAACCAATGCATTTTATTTTAAGGACATGGAGGTGATACATAGACCCCAAAGAGAGTAGAATAATCAGGCCTCAAGAAAGACAGGTATCTAGGCTGCCTGGGATCTGTGGCAGGATGAGGGACGGCCTCCTTGGTCCTCTGCCCTGGATGGGTCAGCCACGGCTATGACCTGCCCTCATTTTATGTGGCTCAGGATCCCAATTCCCAACTTACAAATAGCTACAATTGAAAAGACAGACAATAATAAGTGCTGATGAGAATGTGGAACAACTGGAACTCGCCTGTGTTGCTGGTAGGAGTGTAAACATGTATAGGTACTTCAGAAAACAATTTGGCACTTTCTAAAAAGTTAAACATAAGGTTACCATATGACCCAGAAATTCTACTCCTATGTACTTACTCAATAGAAATGAAACCATAAATCCACACAAAGACTTGTACAGCAACATTGATAGCCAAAAGTGGCAACAATCAAAATGTCCACCAACCGATGAATGGATAAACAAACTGTGACACATCCGTACAGTGGAATGCGAGTTGGCTATAAAAAGAAACAAAGTACTGATAGTATGCGCATAACGAATGAAACTCCAAAGCATGTATGTTGTACAATTCCATTTATAGGAGATGCCCAGGAAAGGCAAATCTATGGGAAGTAGAGTTTGCCTTGAGCATAGGGATTGCCTACAAATGGGCACAAGGTTACCTTAACAATTGCACGACAAAAGTTTTGCATGTCTATAGGCAGAAATTATTCTGCATTGCTATTAGTTATCTACAATTTTAAAAACTGTAAAATAGCTCAATGAAGGGCTAGAGTCAGTTAAGTAGGAAGAGTGTGTTCTCAACCATGTATCGTTCTCCTTCGAAGCACAAAATTTCCATGTAATATTTGTCCCCTGTTTTGCTTGGGTAACCAGTATTTATCCTTTAGGATTCATCTCAGGCATAAAAGGACCTTATTTTAATAATTTCCAATGCATCCTGGAATACTTTGATAAAGTATGGTAAAAATAAATTGCTAGAAGAAATGAAATGAAAAAGAGAAGACGTACAAAATACAAACCCAACTTTTCATTTTATTAGTTTCAATGGACGTAACGTTACTCTATCAAGTTGACATGTACGTTTCTATATGCTACTCTTGATTTTTGTACTTATCTCAACAGTGACTATTGCGAATAGTTTGCAAGTCTTGCCTTAATCCATGGAGCCCATTTCCAGCTGCACAAAAGCAGTTAGCCTCACATCCACTGCTGCCGAGGTTCACGGAGCTGCTGCCTTCGGAGGCCAGTGCCCCCGAGGTCCGGTTTTTCTCCTGTTCCTAGTCTTTAGTTCCCACCAGATTCTACATTCTAACTCTATCCTCATACCCTTCTGAGCCTAGTCTAGGACAGTAGCTCTTCCACTCTTTGGTCTCAGGACCCCTTTACAGCCTTACACATTGTAAAGGATGTAAAAGTCTTTTTAAAAATGTAGATTATACCTCTCAATATTTATCACATTAGAAGTTAAAACCGAGAAATTAAAAAAAAATTATTTATTTTAAACCATGATAAATTATCCTAATCATAATAAATCATTACATGCTAACATAATGTATTTTTAATGAAAATGACTCTGTTTTTCAAAACAAAAGTTAACAGTGAGAAAGGTGGCATTCTTTCATATTAAAAAAATCTTTTTGGTGTCTGGTGTCTCCATTTTCTTTCTCTAATAGAATATGAGACTTTATCTGCTTTTGCATCCAATCTGTCGCAATAGCACAAGTCATATAACCTCTGGAAAACTCCTTTGTATACCTGGGAGAGGAAAGAAAGTGAAAGAGGCAAAAATACCTTAATTGATTAGAAAAATAGTCTAACCTCACAAATCCCCTAAAAT
Source organism: Rhinolophus hipposideros (assembly GCF_964194185.1). NCBI lineage: Eukaryota > Metazoa > Chordata > Mammalia > Chiroptera > Rhinolophidae > Rhinolophus > Rhinolophus hipposideros. Next base: position 33,774,906 of record NC_138060.1, on the reverse strand, counting down.
AGCCTGACCTCACAGATCTTGAGGGCCTTCAGCAGTCCTTGGTTCTTGCTCTCAAAACTTTGAGAAGCACTGGTTTAGGATATCTTGTCTAATAACACCCCTTTCACACACATACTCATATACACACTTAGGGTGAGCAGCTGTCGCTGTTTGCCTTGGACTGTCCTGGTTTTAACACTGAAAGTCCTGTGTCCTTGGCAAACTAGGACTGTCGGCCACCCTAACACACAGGCACACACACTTCCTTTCAAGCTAGCCCGGGCATGCCGGCTCTGGTCTCTGATTACAGGCTCTGCTTCTCTCTTCTCTTCACCCTCTGTCTTGTCTTCTTCCTCTCTCTAATCCATTGCCCAAACACTTCCACTAACTGGTTGAGACAAGAGCTGTTAGACAGGGGCATGGCAGTGACCCACTCCCTATCCTTTCTTCCTTTCTTCCTTCTTAACAGAAACTCCAATTTGTTGGGACAGCAATGAGTCCAGAGGAAAATGTCCCAGCCTCCCTTGCAGCTGTAATGGTCATGTGGTTTGCTTTTGGCCAATGAGATATTCAAGAAAATTGTTGGGGCGGGGGACTTCGAGAAAAATGTATTTAAAACAAACTGGATTCATCACTCACAGGTTTTGCCCTTTATCCTATTTCATTTTCCTGTCGGGAATTCAGCTGGGATGGCTGTAGCTCAGCGTCAGCTTGCAGATGTAAAGACCAGGGCCATGCCAGGATAGCGAGGCTAAGGGCAAGACAGAGACTGGGTCCCTCGGAGGCTTCATGGAGCTGCTGAGAAAGCCTTAGATTGATGATTTCCTGGTTTCTCCTGTAAGCATAAATACATACATAAATAAATAAAACCCCAATTGTGTTTAAGTCACTATTTTTCAGATTTCTATTGCCAAACACAATTCTTAAACAATGAAAGGTGTTATTTGTTTTCTTTATTGGATGGAAAGATTCTTTATATAAAGTGGCAGGGAGCAGAAAAAAAATGAGCTAATTTATGGCTTGTTTATAGCTGTACTTGGGGCTCAGACGTTCCCAGGAGGCAGGAGCCTCTGTAGAGAAGTGATTCTTCATCTCTGGGCTGAATTCATTGGGTACCAATATCTGCTCACAGTCACCAGACCCTTCAGAGCCTCACCGTGAAGGTGTTGAGAGAACCTGAGTGAAAAGGACCGGCCGCTCTCCCAAGATGTTTCTGCGTCACTTGCATGGTCACCAGCCTGAATTCTAGGGGGCCTGGCAGAGTGTTCTCGGTCCGTGTCATCCTAGTGGTGGGATAGAAACATCCCCCGCTGATTGCCACCACCTGTACATACTTGTATCCTAGAGATGGGTGCTCAGGGCTCTGGGAGGAAGGCAATGGCATCTTGTGGGACTGTTGGCAGCTGTACTATGGGCACGTGGGCAGTGCTCCTCGCCCCGGCCCAGATGCTAACCTTCTTCATTGGTCCACTGGCCTCTGGCCTCCCTCCAGGAAGCAAATCCTCCAGTCCCTGAGCATGGCTGTTGTTTGCTATGAAGGCTAGTGGGGTCTTGATGTCTTTCCAGTGTTACTGGGTTTGGGGGTGGGCTCTATGCTGCTGGCAGGCAGGTGCAGTCTCCCCGTGCACCATGCTTCAGCCGTCCACCTGCCCTCCTGGTCTAGGAGCAGGTCTGTGAGCGCTGTGTAGTTGATGCCTTCCCCTCCCAGACCTCAGACCAGGCTCCTCCTCTGGCTGCTGAAGTCCCTTCTTCTTTGAGTTTACATCCTGCTCAGCACACACACACACTGTTGTTCTTCAAACCCCGCCCCAAGTTAAGTCTGCCCCAGAGTCTCTGAGTAGAAGCTAGCTACCCTGTTCCTCTTGTTTCTTCCTTTGTTCCATCATCATCAAACATTTCCTGAGTGCTAGTCTGGGCCCAAACCTGCGCCGGGTGTGAGGGACACACAGATGTGTGGCTGTTCCCTCGGGCTTCCAGGCTAGGACAGGAGACAGACACACAAGCCATCCATGATGTGGCCTGCTGCTTCTGCAGCAGTATTTCTCACCACACCCTCTTCAAGGACTCATTCTTGAGTAAAGTCTCATTTTAGTCTTCTTTTGAGTTTCCAGACCCTACCTCCATTTCTCCATTTCTTTCAGTGGTGCTCCATTGGGTTCTGCTACCTTGCAATGTAGACAATGAATAAGTTTTTTCCTTTCTCATCATGTATGACAATTAGTACTTCCCTGTGATTGTTTATTGCAGGCAGAAAAGCAAGCTCTTGTTGTATGCGTGTGTGTGTGCATGTGTGTGTGTGTGTGTGTGTGTGTGTGTGTGTGTATGTCAGGAGTTCCATCACATTGTGAAGAGGAAGAAGGTGGGACTAGGACACAGGCTTATGGGGCAGTAATGTGAGGAAGGACCACGTAGTGGGTTCTTGCAAAGATGAATTAACCAAGCTCTTGATAAGAAAGCACAGGGCTCTCAAATACCAAGAAGCTCCAGGGTCAGCCAGCCGGGACCTGTCTGAGCTGTGGGGGGTGGGAGGTGGGGGGGTGGGAGAGGAGCACTCTGTTCTCCAGGTGTCCCTGCAAAGTCAAAAGCCACTAATGGAAATAACCACCGGGGCATGATTTTTCATGCCCTGATTCCAATCACAGACCTGTCATCCAAGAAGAATATTGAAGGGAAAATTCCATTTCCTTTTAAACCAAATGTTCCCCACAGAAGCCAAAGGCCTGTGGAAACAACCTCAATTGGAAAGACTTGAGCACACATCGTTCTGGCCTCTCGAGTGAGAGGTGGTAACACTCGTAATTTATTGAGAGATAGGTTTACCAAGAGAGGGGGCCTGCCCACACATGGCAGTGACCTTTTTCACTTCCTTGGACCAGATATGCGACTCACAGGAAGAAGTTGGGCCCCGTTGGTCTTTGTGAACAGGCTGTCATGGATCCTGGCAGATGAAGGTGTGCCACAGCCGCTAGCTGTGTTGGGGAAGCCGGGATGAGGCACTGCCTGGCAGAGGCACCGCGTAAGGCCCTGTGGAGTCCTGAGGGAAAGGCGAACAGACCACTCCCAGAGAAATGCACAGAGGCCTGTGCACGCATCCTTCTACGTTCATGTAGATGAGATAAGCAGCTCGTCTACACACAGCAAATCTATTGAAAACGAGGAAGAAAGAAAGTGTCAGGCTGGATGGTCGACGCACTTCATATAGAATCAGGTGGCCTTGTCTGCCACATGCAGACTGTGAACATTGATGGCTCAGAGTTTTCTGTTCTAAGTGCTTCCAAGTACTACACCTGGTGAATCCTCACAACAACCAGGGCATGTAGTCCTAGTATTATCTCCATTTTACACTGGTGGAAGCTAAGGCTCAGCGAGGGTAAGGAACTTCCCAGAGGTCACAAAGCTAGTAAGTGCCTCTGGGCCTTTCACTATCTCATGGCACTCTTCCTTTGCCCTACTGGCGTTGTTTGCCACCTTGTCAGTATAGTAAGACAGCCACCTGGGTGGGCTCGTTTACAGACTCCGGGGACTTACCACATAAGTGAAATCTGCCCATCTGGCCACTCTCAGTGTATGAAAATGGTCTGGCAAAAGCTGATCCCAAGGGGAGCATGTGATAGGCAGGCCTGTTGCTGTGGGCAAGATTTTCTTAATTCCCTAAACAGGACGTACGCTTGAATCACCGTCTTCTGTCTTCTGCTGCTTGTGTATTTGCTGACTGGAACAAGGCATGCACGGGGGGGAAATACATGCCTTATGGTGTCACTAGCAGCGGTACCGGGTAAGGGCAGCTCCTGCAAAAAGCCTTAGGGCAGTTGGTTGACAATAGTCGAAGGCTTCAGGACAAGGAAGGCGAGGGCACAGCACAGGGAGAGTGACCCACACCCTGTGCTGCTGGGACCCTGCGAGGGTCCTTAATCCACTTCTGATTTTCAAACAATAGCTTTGCTAGTTGCAAATTAGAAGTTGTTTAGACCCATTGTAGAATATTTGAGAAATGCAGACAAAATATAAAAGAATCATCACCCATAATGCCACTAATGTGTAGTCCCACTGTTCACATTTAAGGGTGTTCCTTCCTGTTGTGTGTGTGTGTGTGTGTGTGTGTGTGTGCACGCATGCACTTATGGTGCACTTACACAGAGGAAAGTTCACGAACTTAATTGTCTGGCTTGTATGTGCATAGATGTGTGTGAGTGTGTGATGTGGGTGTACATGTGTATGATATTGAGTGCACAACTGCATTTTTTCCTTATTCCTCAAAAAGATAGTGCTTATGGTTGTATAATACTGTCTCATTGCATAGCTATGACATAATTGATTTGCCCATTTTCCCATGATTGTATATTCTTGCATAATAAAGACTAATACTTCAGGAATAGCTGTATGAGCAAAACTTGGCTTCGTACGAGTATGTGACCATTTCTTTAGGATGGATTTCTGGAAGTCAGATTATGGAAATAAAACTGGAACATGGTTGAGTTCCTTGATATCCATTGCAAAGCCCCAGTCCACCTTTAAGGAACGTGTCTGGGGGCCCATGGTTGGTCTGGTGTGAATTATTGACAGACTGAGAATCCTTTCACCTTGAAAAGTGAGGTAGTGTGAACAAAGCAGCTGGCATCGAATGTTTGAAGGGCCATCCTGTGAAAAAGAGGGTGGCTTTCCTATGCATTACTCCGTAAGGTGAAACTAGCACCATGAAGATATGTGAAGAAGAAGTAGGCTGTTGGCTTAACACAGCAAAAATTAAAAAAAAAAAAAAAAAAAGGAAAAGCATAGCGTGGGGCAGAGGCTTTGTCTTACACTACAGGACCGCACTTGTTATCCGGGCGTTTGGCATGGTGAGGCACACACTACCTACTGAAGCAGAGGCAGCCCCCAGCTTTGGGAGTGCCCCTTCCGGAAAATGTGCACATAGGAGGGGACAGGCTCTACAACAAAATCTCACATTATTAAAGCGGCCAGGGTAGATAACAGTGTTTCAGAGGCTGAACAAACATTAATGACATTCCTTTAGAATGTCATACGTACACACACACACACACACACACACACACACACACACACACACGAGGCTGATGAGCCTAAGTCTAATGAGCTTCACTTGAGGCTACAGGTTTGCTTCTTTCAGTAATGTCTGCAGATTTCCACTTTCCTGTGCACTGTGTTGAGCTTTGAACTTGTTCCTGTCAATATTAGTACTTGGATATTTTTTCATTTTCGTAAAATCTTCAGGACAACTTACAATAAACTGTTCAACTAATTGGGAAAATCAACACAGAAACACAGATGAAGCTGATGGGGTTGGGAGGAGAGCACCAGCTGATTTCAGGCGTGACCACAGAGCGGGATGGGGGTCATCCCCTGGTGCACAGGTGTCCCCAGAGAGGACAGCGTGCACAGCATGAACGTGCCAGTTGTCCAGACACAGAAGACAGCCTGCCAGGGCTTGCCGTCCTGCACAGGGGGTGTGCCAAAATGGTGGCCTCATGGGCTCACACAGGGTGAGCATTTCATTTACTCATCCATCATTCCACGCACCCCTATGTCCCAGGCACTGTACTAGGACCCTGGGGTGAATGGGCACATCACCAGCTGGCTCTTCTTTGGCCCATCCTGGACATGGCTTTCTCCAGGTGGAAGCTTCTGTGCTCCAATGCGGCTGCACCTCATGGGAGAGGAAAGGTTTAGGCCCCTCACCACCCCATAGAGGCTCAGTGGGCTTGCCTGAGGGTCTGGTCTGGGGGCTGGAGCCAGAATTCAGAGTTGGGAAGGTGGGATGTTTTATCTGAAGGAGCCCAGAAGAGGAAGTGTCACAGGGCCCTTCTGGAGAACATTTGTTCTAATCACCTCTGTATATGCAGTGCCTGGCACTTTCCTGGGGAATGGGCAGAGCTGCAGACTGCAGAGGCAAGAGGAGGCCTGGGAGTTGGGAAGGAGCAGGAATGGCGAGGCCATGCCATAGTGGAGAAGGGCATGGGTTATCAGAAGTCCCAGATGGACATACCACAGGCTGACCTTAGGTAAGACAGAGGCCAAAAAGCATTTTGCCTTCTTCACAGCCCCATTTCTGTAAACGATTGCGGATGTAAAGCACTCAGGACAGTCTCCCTCTGCCAAGGCTTTCTTCCTGATTTGTGGAACACTAGCCTCTCCTGGTTTACCTCTCTCCTCCCTGGCTGCTCCTTCTCTGTCTACCCTCTCAGTTCCTCTTCTTCTCACTATTACGTGTCAAAATGTCTTTGATCTGGCCGCTCCTGTACACTTCACACTTACCCTCTCTGGGTTATCCGGTTCCAACCCATGGCTTTAAGCGTCATCTCTATGCTGAGACGTTTAAATTTCTATCTCGAACCTGACTGCCCCCATGAGTGGCAGTCTCGTATTGCTCAACAATTCCACATGGATCACTAATAGATTCAACCATGACTTGTCCAAAATAAAACGTTTTGCCCTCTCTGGCCTCCAAAAGCATTGACCCCTATGCTTATGCCACCAATTTCCGCAACTCAGTAAATAGCATCAGAGCCTACAAATTCAAGGCTGGGACTAGGGTTGGCAAGGACCTTTCAGGAGGCCGTCACTTTCAGGTGCCCACCGGCACCAGCATGGTCCTGAGAGGGAGGCTTCCTTGAATGCTGTTGTCCTGGGCACCTTGCTTTTCTCAAGCTCTTCCTCATCCTGTCTGCACCAAGTTGCTCCAGCCAAATGCCTAGAAATTACATTTTACTCCTCTTACATTTTTAACATCTATATTTAATCCATCAGGAAGTTGTGTTGACTCTGTCCCCAAAGCTTTGCAAATGCATCCCATTTTCTCCACTTCCATTTCTACCACGTCTGGCCCCAGCCCTCATCGTTTCTCTCCTGGACCGCTTAATGGGTTTCCCTGCTTCCTTTCTTGCCCTTCTCCAATCTATTCACACAGCTGCCAGAACTTCAATTTTTATTTTTATAAAAGTAATATACAGATATAGTTTAAAAAGACAAATAGTTTTATAAGGCTTGTAATGAAACACAGCAGGCTCCTATTCCATCCTGCCTCTGTCACACTCCACACTTCTCAGAGGTGAACATTTGCAACTCTCTTGGCAATTTCCTCCATCCTTATACTGCTGGCTTTTGAGTTTCAGGTTTTAGTTATTTTCTACTGAATTCCCATCAAGGAATAAGACTTATCTTTCTTAGCTCCCTCCCCCATCACACAGCCACTTCCCAATAACATCATTCCCATTTAGTTATATCACACGTTGGATTCAATCAGTAGTTCATGTGCAGTTGCTGTTCGTGCAGCATGGGAAGGGCTGTGAGGGTCTCACTGTCTGTTATCCTGACCTTCAACCCATTCATTCTCTGTGTTCAGCCCCGCCTGCCCCAGAGCCTTCAAAGCAGTCTCTCTTCTTAAAGTTTCAGATGTTATGGCAGGAACCAGCTTCCTTGCTGGCGTCCCTCCCTCCACCTGTGGCTAGTCTGCCAATGGTCGTCCCTTGTCCATCTGCTTTCCATATTATATTTTTTTGCTATGTCTTGTCTGCTGTCATCTCCCTCTGATTCTTTTTGTGTTTAGGGGTTACTTCTGCTGTGATATCACTTTTGCATTTTATAGAGGTTTGGGGAAGACACGTGTGTGCAAACCACCATGTCCAATTGGAAGCCCAAGTAGTGTGGTTGTGCTTGGCATGCAGTGCTCAAAGTTCTTTTCTTTTCTAAAAATTCTTTCTTCCTTGAATGAATGAATGAAATACTATGGATATAAAGACCGTCATGGGTAAAGGTTGATATGCTTGATGCTGATCAAGGGCATAATATAACATTAAAAATTATTGATACATCCATCAGTAGTTATTCGAAAATATTAATTGAGCTCTGACTATGTGCTAAATGCTGCTTTAGGTGTTTGGCATAAAAGAGACAAAATAGACAGGATGCTTATCCTCACAGAGATTCACCCACGTTGGGGGAGAGGTCAGATGGGAAACAATTATCATAATAAATAGTTCAATTATAGAATGTGTTAGAAGGTGATGAGACCCATGGAAAAGAGAAGAAAAGTTGAGTAAGGAGGGAATAGGGTGTCTGGGGTGGGGGTAGTTTGCATTACTCAATAGGGTAGACAGGCAGGGCTTTACGAGAGGTGGCATTTGAGCAGAGACTTGCTGAAGGAGTGAGCCATGGGCTCTCTGGGGGAAGAGCTTTCCAGACAGAGGGAACTACTGCCATGAAGGTGCCAGGGCAGGAGCCTATCTAGAAGTGCATTCCCCTTGAATCCAGAAATCAACGTGATTAAGAGTGTTCCACCCCAACTCTGCCCATGGGGAGATGTTCTTACAGAGGTCTGTCTCCTCCGTAGCCAGGACTAGCTCATGCCTGCTATTTGTAGGAGTCTGCTCCCAGTGCACCAGGCCGACGAGCCAATCTGCCATCATGGCTCCTATGTGCTTTATTTGGTCAGGCTGGGCAAGCTAGGACTTGTTCATCGGCTGGAATCCTCCACAAATAGTGTGTGGATCCCAGAATGGAAGGGCATGGCTTGCTGGAGAGGTGGGGCCTGGCAGGAGTTTTTGAGCTCCTGGAGGGAGAGAGCCCAGGGTGTGCAGAGCCACAGAAGCAGAACAGAAGCAGCTTGGTTTTCCGCTAACATCCTGGGTCTCCTACCCAGTGTCCAAGAATCATGGGTCCCACACAATGCCCTTTATACTTTGTACTTTAGCAAGCATATCTGCAGCCCGAGAAAAGCAAACAAAATGAAAAATAACCTGCCAGAGGCTGGGGCTCCCCCATCCCTTCTGGATCTACTGTGAGGTCTAAATATGCATGGCCTCAGTGCAGCCAGGGTTTATTTACAGGATTGATCCACTTTCTCTTCACTTGGTGAGTGCCTGATCAGACTCCAGCTCTCCTTCCTGGGACCTGAGTCCCCAGAACAGGTGGTAACTGCTCACTTGTACCTGGGGCTGCCCACCAATGGGCAGCTCACATTAGTCACATGTGGGCAGTTGTCAGTCCCCTGGAGGGTACAAGTTAACGATGCTCAATGAGATGAACTAGAATTGATGGCTGCTCCCCTGGGCTGGAGCACTGCTGAAGGTTCTTTGTGATGATGCTGGCAAGGTCAGGTCCTTCTGGGATGTGGAAAAGGCTGTTCTCAAGAGGGCTGGTACCTCTTGGTGGACTTACATCTCTTCATGGGCTTGAGGTCTTGTATTGTCTGGAATAAGACTTCCTTCCCCCAAGGGCCATGACAAAATGCAAGCATGCACCCAGGGAGGGAGGGAGAGCCACTAATCCTAGGATGGTAAGCAAACAGTGCCTACAATTCCATTGTCCCTGGAGGACTCAGGCAGACATCTTGAATTGATCCGGGCACTCTTGCTTGCTGAGTTAAGCACTGGCCACAGTCCTTCTCACATGAGCCCGCTAGGTAACCCCGCTGATCAATCACAGCTGGCAGCAGAAATGAAATCCATTTGCCATCCTTGCATTAATCTTTCATCAGAGGTTAATTTGTCCACTTGGTCAGGGATTTCCAACAACAATAAAGCTTTGCCTGGCAGAGGCGAGGGCTCCAAGGGAATAGGTCACAGAAGGGGGGATTTTCGTCATCTTCATAGGTCATTGAGGGAATGATCAAGAAAGCTTGAAATTTAGAAGCTCAGTGTGACCTGCCAGTCAGGGCCTCTGTGCTTGAGATGGCCCTCATATTTCTCTGTTTTGCAGATTCTAGCTGATTAAAAAGTTTGTGCCTTTTACCCCATCGATACACAAACACAGTTCTGGCAAGTATTTCCCATTTTGTGCATCTTATCCAGACTATCAGATTTTATGTGCTATTACATAGCCACCAATTACTAAATGTTTGTATCCCTTGAAATTTCAGGACATTGGCCTGAGATGGTGTGGGGACACATGCCCTCCAGCCTCCTTTGATCCCAAAATAATAAGGTTTAAGAGTGTTGGACCTTGACCATGGAAGGATGAGCCGGCGGATGATCCAGGGTGGGCTGGGGGACAGCTGTGCCTGTGTGCGTGTGTGCGTGCATGTCCGTGCGTATTGGGAGTCAGCAGACCGTAGGCTCTCAGCCATGTCAGCGTGCATCTGGAAGATTAGTGGGGGTGGGGCTAGACTACTTTCATGAGGGATGGAATAGCTTCCTGGGAACAGGGTCAGGCAGGAGTTAGACTCAGGACCCAAAGCTCTGTCATTAAAGGAGCTGTCACTTGGATTTGTCTCCAGCTCAGTGTCCCATGGACACATATGAGACCCAGGGTACAGATGAAAGGCAATATTTCAGTGGAGACCTTGGAAGACTTTGGGTGAAGACAACCTTGCTTTGGGCAACAGGTGACAGAGCATCCCATGGGGAGAGAAGCAGAGGGAGGGGAACATTCTTTCCTTTCAGGCACAGAATGTGGTCTCAGCCTTTGGGCTCCAGGTACTATTGCCTGATTTTGGTGGCATCAGGACTCCAGAGCTTTCTTTTCTTTCTTTCTTTTTAATTAAAGTTCATTGCGGTGACAATTGTTAGTAAAGTTACATTGGTTTCAGGTGTACAATTCTGTAATAATCATCTTGTTGTGATGGGGGAGGTGGCATGTGGTGAGGGTGGCTGCGGCGCGGGCACTGGGGTGCTTAGAGACAACTAAGGCCTCCAGCCAGTAGTCCTGGAAAAGAAGGAATGGAAGAGAAGGAAAACGACGGCTGGTAAATGATTGGTCTTGGGACATGTTCACAAGCATTTGAGAGATATCTGAGAACCCCCAGAAATAAGTGGGGGTGGCGTCAGAGACCTTATCACTGAGCTGTGGTTATTGGTCCTGGCGTCTTCCTCCCACACAGAACTAAGCCCTCTTTGAGGACGAGGTCTACATCTGGCATAGGAACTCGAGGAAACAATTCTTGAATTAGCAAATGAACATTTACGTAGTGCAGTACTTGTTTTTAAATGTTCTCCCAGTGATACTTTGTGTCTGTCCTGGAAATAAAATTTCTCCCTTCCCATTATAGAGACAATCTGGAATAATGGAAAGCATCCAGACTTTGGGGACGATAGAGCTGTGTGGTCTTGGTTGAGTTGTTTAGGCCTCTGTGACCGGAATATGATTGGTCATCAGTTGATGTCAGAGAAAAAGAACAAATACAGCTGGTTGGGATTAGGCATGGATTTCAACTTAGAGTTCTTCTATCTAAATTCAGTTTCGTTCCTCTCTGCTGCACTGGCTTCACTGTGACTAAGTGAGAACGGTGGCTGGAAGAAGTAGGACAAGGCTGAAACGAATGTGGTGAGTTGGATGAGAAGAACTGGGGCTGCACAGGATGGCGGGAACCCATGCCTCAGTCCACAACTTGCTTGGGACATTGTCAGTGCAGACATTCTCCAGTCCAGCCCCAGGGCTATTTCAAAGTCCCAGGATTGGCCTCACACCCCCTCGGACTGGCACAATGGGCCTGTTGCCAGATAGTTTCAGGGACATTGCAAGGTCATGCTTGGGGTGACTGGTTCTATCGGGTGCTATGGGGAGACTGCAATGAGACCCACTCCAGTGGGGAGACAGGCTGTGGAACTGGTAACTGTCAGACGACAAGCTAAGTGCCTGGGTAGAAGCTTATGTAGCGAGTGTCCTGGGAGCCCAGAGGAGGATACCCCAACCCCACCTGGGGAGGCAGGAACTCCAGAGACGTCTTCCTGACTCGTTGATGCTAACAAGTCTTCATGGCCGAGGAGGAGAAGGCCTTGCTGCTTTGTGGCTGGGTTCTGTCTCTTGCTGTTCGAGTCATCCCAACCCGTCTTGCCTCATGGTTCCACCCTGTAATCTACATGCTCCCTCTTCTCCCGTTTTTGGGACACCACTGTCTTTCCCTCTCCACGCATAGCCTGAGCCTGGCTGCAACCTCTCTTGTGTGAGCCTATGTGGAGGAGTGATGCTGGATAGCATTGTTAGGTGCTGGCGGAGTATTCTGGACCCTCTGCTTAGGTGGCAAGGGGTTGGAGGTCAGCTGCTCCAGGATTAAGCAGCGTCACAGCTCTCTATCCAGAATTTCCTCACTTATTCATCAGAGTCACCTGGTGATGAATGGCACTCCTTTCAGCTCAGGTTTATAAATATAATGTGGGTGATACTGGGATTGCCCACTCTGTGTACCATGGACAGGGGCAGGGCCTGCATGTTTGCACATGCAGGAATGGGGCTGGTGCCAGCAGGGCTGTGCAGCAAGGGGAGGGAAGGTGCTATTCTCTCTTTGGAGCAGGGTGGGAGACAGACAGACTCCAGAAGGCCTTGGCCACTTAAAGTGGTCCTGGTACTATCTCCTACAGGGAACTGTATGTGGCAGAATGGAAGGAAGCTCAGAATCAATGCTCTGCAAATTTCCTCTTTACAAAAATGTCTGTGTTTCCCAGCACTCTGATCACACCAGAGCCCTTTGTTCACGATCTTTCTTCCCATGACTAGATATAATCCCAGCAATTTATCATCATCTTTATATTTAATTAAATTGCTGTCCTCTATTTAATATTTTCAATTAAGCTCCTAAAACCAACCAGATCTTACTTATAGATCTAAGTTTTACATTGTAGTTTCTTTCAAAGGCTTTGTCATGGGAGCTTTTTTTATTACTATTAATTCCTTGTAATAAATAACATCACCTCTAATAATGCTACATTAGATGCTTTCCCCTGACTCCTGTCTTTTTCCACATTTATTTTGACTCAATTTATGTTTCTTTAAATCAGTTTCAGTCTGGGTGGCAATACTTTCATTTACTGACTGATCAATTTAAATTTGTTTTATAAGGTTCCATTAATTACTGTGTCCAATTCTCTTGCAGTGCCTGGAACGAGTGTATCCCTTAGAATTCCCTCCAGTCTCTCTGACTGTATATTTTCCTGGGAATGGAGTCTTCAGTTTAGGGCTGGTGAACCCTCAGATGCTCATATTGTCAGGTGTTCAGCTTCTTCCTCTGTAAGGAGTAGGTGGCTGAGTTGCTGGGTGTCTTGGCACTCCCTGGCACCTTAGTCCTCTAGGTCTGGCCCTTTCCCCGGTGAGTCCCCTGAAAACCCTGCAGGGAAGGGATGCGAGGTTTGGGGGGTTTCAGTCTCTGAGCAGAGGCGTATGGGAACTCCTGTGTGGTTTGTTCCATGCATAGCTAGGAGTCACAGGGTCAGTCCAATCTGTCATACTACAGCCCCCGTTCCTGGTACAGCATGGACACACAGACATGAACCTCCCTCATGATAGGCCAGAGGTGCAGAGGACACCTGAGCTTTGGTGGATTTCCTCCTTTCCCTTCATCTCAAACCCTCTCCCGGCACTGTTCTCAGAGTCATGTGCAATGGCACCCCCACCCCACCCCACTGCCCCCACCATTTGGAAAGACAGTCATTCTGTGTTGCCTGACGGCCTGATCACTTTATACTCTTACTGGGACAACATGAGGCTGGGCACCTGAATCTTTGCAGCAACACTCAGGAGCAAGAGGAGGGATGTACACGACAAATTCAGAGTGGGGGTTAGGGGAGCACCACATTCCAGAGGTGCTGTTCACAGACTTGCTGAAGGGTGGTGGCCTCGGCTTGCCACATCTGTGATTTCTCTTCTGGCCACAGATATCTAGAAAAGAGAAGAGACTTATACTAGGGATAGCCTATTGTCTGGAGCAACATAGGAGCTGGTCCAATGAGATTCCTCTTCCAGGATGTGAGAATGGGACAGTGAAACGTAAGTCAGTTGGTAGCTGAGTATGCAGATTTGAACATGTGGCCAATGGCTAGCCAGGTGAATAATGGCAGGGAACTGGGTGAGGCTGTTGAAGCTCTTGCTGCTGAGGTCCCAGGGCCATCCTGCGGGCTGGCAGTGATCCCTGTCCCAGATGTCATCATGCATTGCCATATGCTTACAGTGTCAGCCCTGCTTCTCTCTCTCTCTCTCTCTCTCTGTCTCTCTCTCTGTCTCTCTCTCTCTCTCTCTGTCTCTGTCTTTCTTTAGTTAGCTCGAGTTATCTTATTTTCTTGCAAAACAAAACACATCCCCTTGTAAAAGGGTGATTTGCTAAAGAGTAATATAGAAGAGATGATAATGGCCTACTGAAGCCTTGTTCTAACATTTCTTTGTAGTGAGTGTCTTTAATTAGGGCAAAGACCTAAGGCTGAGGCCAGTGACAGAGAGTAAATGACATCCATATTGATATTATATCCTGCCACACTGGTGAACACGTTTATTAGTTCAAATAGTGTTTTAGTGGATTCCTTAGCATTTCTGTAATAAGATCATGTCATCTGAAAATAGAATTTTACTTTCTTTCCAGTCTTGATGCCTTTTATTTTTTTCTCTTACCTAATTGCCCTGACTAGAACCTCCAACACATGTTAAATTGAAACGGTAAGAACGGACATCCTTATCTTGTTCCTAATTCCAGATGGAAAGATTTCAGTTTTTCACTGTTTAGTATGATGCTAGTTGTGGGTTTTTCATAGATTCCTTTGACCAGATTGAGGAAGTTCCATTCTGTTCCCAGTTGAGTGTTTTTAACATGCAAGGGTATTGATTTTTGTCAAATACTATTTCTAAATTTATTGAAATGATCTTGTGGTTTCTGTCTTTTATTTCACTCATGTGGTATATTACATTAATTGATTTTTGAAGGTTAAACAAACTTTGGATTCTTAGGACAAATCCCACTTGTTCATGGCATGTAATTTTTTTATATATAGCTGGTTTTGGTTTGCTAGTAGTTTGTTGATGTATTTTTGCATCTATAGTCATAAAGGATATTGTTCTGTAGGGTTTTTTTTTATTGTGATGTCTATGTCTGATTTTAATATCAGGGTAATACAGGCTTCATAGAATTGGATTGAAGAGTATTCCCTCCTCTTCAAATGTCCCTAAGAGCTTGTGAATGATTGGTATTAATTCTTCTTTGAAAGTTTAGTAGAATTCATCAGTGACTCCCTTTGGGCCTGGGCAGCTTATCTCCATGGGAAATTTTTAAAGTACTAATTTGATCTCTTTACTTGTTCAAGGCTTATTCATGTTTTCTGTTTTGTTTTTTCTTCTTGAATCAGCCTCAGTCGTTTGTGTTTTTCTTTTTTTTTTTGTTTTTTGTTTGTGTCTTTCTAGGAACTTGTCCATTTCACTTAAGTTACCTAATTTGTTGCTATATAGTTGTTTATAGTATTCCCTTATAATCCATCTTATTTCTGTAAGGTTATTAGTGATATCCTCTCATTCCTTATTGTAGTGATTTGAGGTTTCTCTCTTTTTCCCTCACTAAAGTTTTGCCAATTTTGTTGATCTTTTTTAAAGAATCAATTTTGATTTTGTTCATTTTCTCTATTGTTTTTATATTCTCTGTTTTATTAATTTCCATGCTAATTTTTTATTACTTTCCTTTTGTTTGATTTGGATATAGTTTCTTCTTCTAGGATATAGGTGTTTTTTTTTAATCTGAAAAAATAGTATATTTGCTTCAAAGTATTGTTTCAGGATTAAACGAAATGTGTATCTGGCATTTTAGTAGGTGTTCACTAAAGTGTTAGTTCCCCTTTTAATTTATTCTTCCTTGTTGTTTTGGGTCCATAAATCCAGCCTGTTGATACCAATTTGAATTTTGATATTGTCACCAAAAGGTATTAGTCACGCTACTCAGCTGTGTATCATCTGCAAATCTGATAGAACATGATTCTAATACCTGCATCCAAGATGTGGATGAAAACAGTGGAGTAGGGCAGAAGCTGATGGTATGCTACTGCAAACCTCTTCCAGATGGACATCAATCCTTTAGTCAATGCTCTTTGGGCACAGTGGTTCAGCAATAAATCTACCCAGCTGTCCACATTTGCCCTTGCCAAATACGCTGCTAAAGCTCTGTTGTCTGTGGCACTCCCCAATTCTCTCATCTCTGCAGTGGGCTGCTGGATTTGCCCATTTGTCATCTGTGCTCCTTCCTAGGTGTAGTAGATTGAATTATTGCCCCCAATTTCCCCCCTCCATGCATTCACTCCCTTGCCATAGCTCTATGAGTGGAGTACACTTTACAGCCCTTACTTTGATTTTGGATATATGATTTGCTGTGGCCAATGGCAGGTGTAGGAAAGCCACAGTATGCCAGTTCCAAGCCTAAGTCTTAAGAGACCTCACATGTTCTGTTCATTGTCTTGTACCTCTGCCATCACCTTGAGAAGAACAAGCCTATGCTAGTTTTCCAAGGGGCATGAAAAATGTGTGGAACAAACGTAGACCCACAATCCTATAGCATGAAGCAGAGCTTCTGTAGCCAACCCATAGATCCCTGAGAGTAAATGATAGTTGTTTTAAGCCAAAGAATTTTGGTGTAGATGGTTATACAACTTTGGAACAATACCTGACCAATACACTATGTAAGTCCCATTGGAAGACCCAAAGTAAATATTTATTTTGCACTTAACTTTGTATCTATGGTTTTTAGTTGTTTTTCTTAAAATGTGTCCCCCTGCGGTATTTCACCAGGTGTGAGAAGTGATGGTAGAGCCACCTTAAAGCTTAGACTATTCTCTGAACTAGTAGAAAAAGCTTTGGGCTAAGGATGGTTTCGGAGGAGTCTAATCCTGGCCCCAACAACCTCGGACAGTTCTCACTTCTCTGTTAACAAAAAGGACCTCCCACCAGCACCGTAGTCCTCTACAATTTTTCCGCAGGTGGAGCATATCTGATAGTCAACGGTCACATGTAAGATGCGTTTCCTGCACAAGATCTGGATTTTGACAAAACTCCAAAAAATAATTTTGGAGAAGTAAGTCACTTCAGTAATTGACAAGCAACATGATGAGTAGTGATACTGCAGTAAAAGGCACTCACACGGGGTTGTGGCTTTGATCCTAGGAGCTATGAGTGAAGTGTAAGTCCAGCATCTCTACAGGTTATTTAATGTCTTCCTTTTCCATTCAAGAATGCAGGGTGTGGGACTGTTATCTATCAGAGGACGATTCACCCAGAAACAAGTGAAGCCTCTATTTCAGGCCTCTCACTTTCCAGGCTCCTTTCAAGAATCCTAGGGGGTACCTTTGCAATGTGTGCATATGGTTCTATGGTTTTGTAAAATTTGCAAAGGTGAGGGATTTGAGCTGTAATAGTGCAATCACTGTCACTGTCCATTCTCTCTTCTGCCCTGTCAAACTTCTCTTTGTGTCAGGTGGCACTGGAGTAGCCAAGGACTTTCCTGATATCTGTTAAGGGAGTTTGAGTCGGGGTGCATTTAAGTTGAGTTTAGCGGGATGTATTTCTGTGGATTGCATCACTCTCAAGGATAAGTCATGGCTGGTCATACTGGTATAAGAACGACTTCCAAGAATGTCCCCACTGCCCATTCTGTGAACTCTCTCAGCATCGTGACATGAATGCACCCATGGCACTAACTCCTGAAATATGTGGGTAATGCAAGAGAAACAAGCCTTGAAATGTACAGAGCCTACATATAGTAGGATAATTTTCCAATTATTAGGCATGTAAAATTGTAAGCAGTGGATCAATTCTCATCAATGCCTAGTCAAAACAGAAGTTCACTCATGCAAGAATATATTCAATAAGGCAGAACCCAAACTTATAATTGTACTATGTATATTTATATTTCCTTTTGGATGGGAATCGTGTAAAATAGAATTGATTAGAATTCCTACGCTACAGACACAGTCCTACAGCAGTATTTCAAACTGCTATACAAGTACAACACAACAGCTCATATATGAAAATAACTTGATGAAGATTTTCCTAAATTTGACAACAATTCTAAAAATGCATATGACATTACCAATAAGGAGGGGTGAAGCTAAAAGAAACTTTTCTAAACTATCAATAATTTAAACCAAACTTCAACCAGCTTATCTAGAGGGAAGACTGAATTTCTATCCTTGCTAGAGAAAATATTACAAAATTGTTTTCAGATAGAGACTTAATTAAAGAGTATGCAACCAAAAACTACAAGAAAAAGGTATTATAGAGGTATGTCATACAGTGAAATATTATTAAAAAAAATTATATGTGTATTGTGATGACTCTGTAATCATCATCATTGAGGTTTGTCATCAGATTTGTAATTGTTGTCATTTCTTCTCTCATTCTAAATAAATATTTATTTTGCATGTAACTTTGTATCTGTGGTTTGGTATTGTTTTTCTTAAAATATGCCCCACAAATTGTACAGGTTTTGGCTCCCAGGAAACCTGGTTCTGCTCCTGGTGCCAGAGGTCATATCCCAAATGCCTACGACTGGGCCAGCACTACCATCCCCTGGGAGACTATATGCCCACTCAGGAACTCACCGTGACTCAGAGAGAGCCCTTCTCCCCACTGAACGGGCAGGGCCACTCAGCTCCTATTGAGGGCTGACTCTTGGGAACACCAGCCCTGGGTTTTCCAAGAGAAGCTGATAATATAAATTTTTATGTGAATTCTCCTGAGTTTTAAAGGTTAACACATACATATGGTGTGAGCACCCTTTCTTGAGATAATTTTACCCTGCTCTAATTTACTTGGAAAAAAATAAACAACTTGTAAGCACCACAGCCTTATTGATGGCAAGAGAGACTAGACATGGGCCTCATGGTGACAGCAGTAGGTCAGGACACTGCAGCAGGGACTGAGGCTTAGGGTGTCTCCAGGGTCCTATAGGCTTTGATGCTCCAGCATTTTCCTCCAGCAGGCGCCCTGCTCCCCAGATGAAGTACGGATGAGGAAACACTGTGAACTGTGATGGTGAGGACACCGCCCCAGGCTGGGCAAGCCAGGGTGCTCAAGGAGTGAGGGCAGTGGAGGCCACAGCCACGGAGCCGGGCCTGTGTCCTCTGTGGCCCTGAAAGACGGGAGCCCATGCAAGGGCAGGGGGAACTGCAAGAGTTAATGTGATAATGTCCTTTGATTATTTTAAGCCACATGGAGGAAAAATACATTATAAATAGCAAGGGCCATAACAGACTCAAAGGGTAAGTGTATTGATAGCTTTTTCCTCTTCCTAAGATTTCTGATGTTTCAAAACAAGATTATTTCAGGAGTGCATCTATTTTAATTCAAGAGATTCTTCTTTAAACACGTTTCATGGCGAGAGAGCCTGTCTCCTCCGGTTCTCCCCTAGCTTTTTCCACAGAAAGGCCAAGCTCTGGTTTCACACACTCATGCCGGCCTCGAGCCTTTGAAAACCTTTCCCAGCACCACCCGCCACCATGCATGTTAGCATAGGACTGGTTTGGGGTCAGGCTTGACATTTTAATCCCCAGAATCCACCTTGTTTACCACTTGACAGCAGACTTCATTTCCAATGAGGTGCTTTATAACTTTCAGCTCCCGAAGCACAACATGGCAACACACACACACACACACACACACACACACACAGAGCAAGAGCATTCCCTGATATCAGGGCTGGCTGAGCTGTCACTTGCTCTTTCTCTGTAGCACACCAGGCCAGGAGATGCTAAAGGGCTGGCACAGGGCGAAAGCTTGACCCGAATGCAAGTGCTGGTCAATAAAGGGCATTTAGACTTTTCTGGAGCAGGCTTGCGATCCTATCCACGGCCGGTCCTGGGCCTTGACAAGCTGGTATTTCTTCACTCGCACAACATAACTTCCCTGATCTACAGCCCCGGCCTCCAGCGCCAGATGCTGAAGTCAGGCAGGCAGCTCAGATTCCGGCAGCTCTTATTGCTCTCACCGGGATTAGCACAGGGAACGGCCGGTCCGGAGCGCGGGGGTGGCGTGGCCTTCTCCTCTTCCAGCCTGGCTGCAGTTACGTCTTTGCAAGCACTTATTTTTTAAAAACTCCTTTTGCTGTTGTGCAGACCTGTGTTCCTTATGATCTCTCTCTCAATCTCCCCTCCTGCCTTCTCCACCCTGCACACCCATTGTCGTCAAAGTTGAAGCAACTTGCTGGGATTCTGATTTCTACAGAGATTTGAAATTGGATTAATTGGTTCCAACATTGGAAATCAAGATACTGCCACCATCTTGGAGTTCTACTTAAAACCTGAAAGCTGTCTGCAAAAAGAAAGGCAAGGAGAGTCATTGTTTGCAGCAGGACTAAGCAGTCTCCATTTGATAGGGAGCAGAGGGCAGATGAGGGGAGTAAACCCATTTTCCCATCTCAACGTGAGCTACTGTTTAATGAAGATGAATTCAGATTTAACAGTGTTAATGTTATTGAATTATGAGTTTGATTAAGGCAGGTGATCAGTTAGCAAAACACAGTCTGGAGAGGAGTTGTGTATGGGCTCAGCAAATGCGAATTGATGAGTCTCCTTTCCTGCTGATCTGGGTGACTTTGACGAGTCCTTGTCTGTTCATTTGTCCAAAGTGCATTGCTATAATATTTCACCAACACCCCACGGAGTACATGCAAATGGGCTGACGAAGGATAAAGGCCCCGGTTTACATAGTCAACCAAAAGCAGAGAAACGATAGAGGGCAGGATTCTGAAATATTATAAATACATTCCTTATTGTGAAGCCAATCCTTGTACTTCTTAAATAGAAATACTCACATGGCAGCGTAAAAGTTCTTTGGATGTTTATCGGTAAAATATCTAGGAGTTGCCTAAAATACTTCAGGAAAATTTTTTTTTAAATGTCCGTATGTGTGTGTTGGGGAAGAAACAGATACAGATAAAGCAAGATTGTCAAAGTGTTTAGAGTTGTTGAAGCTGGGGGACAGGAACATGGGGGTTCATTATTCTCTCAACTTCTGTGTCTGTTGGAAATTTTCCACAATAGAAACCTTCCTTAAAGCTGTAAAAACAAAAATTTCCTGAAGACAATTAGATAAACTATGAAGCAAGGAAAAAGCAGAGAGATTCCAAATTTAAAAAGAGAAGATACAGAAGAAAAACAAGAAGGCCCAAGGAGATAGATATACGAAATGTTTGAAAACAGACAACTTGTTTAAATTTTATTCACTTCTAATAAAATTTGAAACCCTGTTCAATCTCACCAAAAAAATTTAAAAACTTTAAGTGAAAACAATAGAATGCCA
Source organism: Rhinolophus hipposideros (assembly GCF_964194185.1). NCBI lineage: Eukaryota > Metazoa > Chordata > Mammalia > Chiroptera > Rhinolophidae > Rhinolophus > Rhinolophus hipposideros. The sequence continues at coordinate 33,753,942 of NC_138060.1, read as the reverse complement.
TTTCTCTTCCCAAGGAATGAGCAAAGATTTAAGGAATCAAGCTCCTAATTTCGGTGAGCACCAGTGCCTGGCCTCGCCGAAGCAACTGCTGAGAGTGCATACTGGGACAACTTTTTGGAAGCCAAATAAGCAATGTGATTTCAACAACCTTAAGTTTTTTCCTATCCATTGAGCCAGTAATTCCACTTCTAGGAATTTCACCTAAGGAAACAAATATCTGTGTAGTGATTTGTGATTTATGTACACGGATGACTCTGCCAGCATTATTTAGAGGAGTGTAAACAATTGGAAATGACCCAAACATCCAACAACAAATGACTACTTGGTAATTCTTTTGGTAATTAATGTTTGCATTTATTCAACAGGTATTTATCAAGATCCATCTACAAGCCACACACAGGTGACACAAAGATGAATGAGACACAGTCCCTCTCCTCAAGGAGTTGATAGGACCATGGGGTCATATCCAAGGAAATAGTGACAAAGGCCAATTACATAATGGGGTATAATACAGATGTTAAAAACAGAAGTTGCAAGGGATGGCTTTGCTTTAAGGTAAATGCAAGTTAAAAAATTATATATATTACCCTGTGCAAAAATATTTACGTGAAAATATAAAGATTGATAAGCAATATGCAAAATGTTAACAGATTTGTCTCTGAGTATTGGGTAATGGGTGATTATTTTATTTGCCTTAGACGTTTCTCTAGTTTGCAAAATATTCAAAATATACAATTTTAGAATTAGAAAACTAAATATAAAGAAGGAAAAGGTGCTACATTTAATGAATGCTTATTATATGCCATGTAGGTTTCTGGGTACTAGGCACAGACCCCCCCACACACACATATACAGGCGTACAATACACACACACGCTACATACATAGTCTCATTTAACTCACAACTTTTAGTTTTTTTTAGGATTTTATTTTTAATTTTTAAAACTTTTAGGATTTTATTTTTAATTTTTAAAAATGTTCAACTTTAATTTTTAGTTTTGAATAAGTTGTATATTCAAATGGTTCTGAAATTAAAACAATATAAAATGATATATCGTGAAAAATCTTATTCCCCCTCCTGCTCTGAACCACTATCCCCCATCCTCACATCAGATTTAACCACTTTTATTAAGTTCTGTGCATTACCTATGTAAAACGAACAAATAAAAATATTTTTGTATCCCTTCTTTTTCTATACAAAACACAGCATGTTACACATGCTATTTCCCATCTTTCTTTTCTCACTAAAATAAAGCCTCCCTCTTACAGTTGTGAGGATTAAATAATTTCCTCATTTTTAACGGCTGCATAATAGTCCACTGTGGATATATCATAATCTGGTCTTTGGTCCCTAGTTCTGCTGCAAATGAAGTTTACAATGTTTTCCTATTAATTTGTATGGCTTACAAATGGATAAGATATAGTTAAAATATAGAGTTCACAGTTTTTTTCCCTTGTTGATCTAAATGGTTTCTAATAGAATAGGTTTGGTTCAAAGAAGTCACTTGTACCAGTCCCATTTTACAGATGTGGGATAGAAGCCTCAGATAAGTTTTGTGAATTGGCCAAAGTCATAAACTAATAAATGATTTATCTAGGCCTCAAACTCAAGTCTTTCTGGGTCAGGGCCCATGCTTTCTCAGTCAGAGTTGGACTAAGAAATAATCATCACAGATACAAAGGAAGAATATACAGGGTATTTAAGAGTTTTGTAAAAAATGCTCAATTGTTAGCTTATTATAATAAAGCATAGAGGATGAAATATTGGAGACCTCTGAATCATTGTTAACAGGAAAACTCATGGGTTAAGATGGGGAGGGGGTGATCAAAAGATCCAGGAGGACTTTGTAGTGATTTTGAGGTACCCCTACCCACTGGAATCAAGAAGTTTGTTGTTTTTGAACAAGGGAAGTCCTGTGTGGACAACCGATTAGCAGTCTTTTCTTGAACTCAGGGAGAAGGCAATGCTTGGCCGTGATCCTTCAGTGTGTGTGTGGGGGGTTTCCTGGTCTGTTCTAGCTTCTGAGGTTTGACCTGGGCAGAAGGTCTGTGTGTATTGTTGGCAAGAGGCCAGATGGAAGTTCTAGGATGCTGAAAACTAATGACAATAGTGTCCTCATTTCCTAGATTAAGTGCTAAATGGGATCCTGGGAGAGTGTTAGTAAGTGTAAGTAAGAGACGATGAATCTCAGTGTCCAAATAGAGAGGACACATTTCTAACTCAATTCAGCAGAGAGATCAGGGTTTACAAGGAAGCCCTCTTGTTCCTCTCCGCTCCCCAGTGTAATGAATGGGTGAGGCTGACCTGTTCAGTAGGGCTGCCAAATAAAATATAGTACACCTAGTTATATTTGAATCTCAGATAAACAACATGCAGTGTTTTTAGTATAATATATTCCATGCAATATTTTTATTTGCTAAATCTGGCAACCTTATTATAAGCTGAGGGGCTCAGCTCAGACATTCCTGCCAGCATCCATTCTTTTTCTGTTGGTATTTACTCATCACAGGTGAAAATATTTAGGACGGGAGGGGTTGAAGAGATTCTGCCTTCAGACCACATTTTATGACTGTTGGTAAGTCTACCTGGTTATAACAACAATACCAGTTCCACATAAATATTATTTATTTATACTCGTACATTTATATATTAAACTATATCTCTCGAAATAATTTTCAGATTACAAAAGTGATATATGTTCATTGTAGGAAAAGTAGATATAAATAGATATGTGTGTATGTATACATATATACAAATATGTAATAATACTTTTAATTTTCCTTGGATTTAGCAGAAGAAAATGTTAGGGTTAACCGATAGACTTACCGAATTCCAGATAATTTTTTTTTCATAGCAAGAGAAATCAATTCCTTAAAAAAAGCAATTTTAAATAAAAAAAATAATAGTGATAGCAGGGTAAACATAAAACACAAAATAACTTGGGAAAATTATTTTATATAAATATAGCTATAATCACAATATAAATGTACCAAACTCTCTAGTTAAAAGATAGAATTATCTAAATTTAAAAATCTAAAGCAAGAGGACATGAAAAGGCTGAAAATAAAAGGATGGAAAATACATATTTGCCAGGTAAAAGAACCAAAACAAAGCTAGTATAGCTATATTAATATTAGGTTTTATTAAAAAAAGAAGAGGACCAAAATGTAATGATGAAATCTTTAATTTGTTAGGAAAAGATAAACACTATAAACTTCATCTACTAATGTACTTCATCACACAGTCTTAAAATATATAAAGCACAACTTGACAGACCAACAAGGATAAATTGACAAATATACATCACATTGAGAAAATTGCGAGATATCTCTCTCAGTAATGAATAGATCAAACAGACAACAAATATTTTAGGATATTTGAACAATATAATTAACGAACTTGATACAATAGAAACCTGTATCAAGAAATTGAGCATATATACAGATGGTGCCCAAAAAATGTATACACAAGAAAGGAAAAAAGCTATTAAAATTGTAATACTCAATATATACCGATAACAAAAGATGAATACAAGTCACGTTTGGCTTCTGCAATTACAAGAGGTGCCCAATCAGTGGTTGCCATCAGCTGGTTGCCATCAGCATCCAGACACTTCTGATTACGGCGAACTACTGCTTGAGCGACATTGACCAAAGTGTCCACTTGTATACATTCTTTGGCACCCCCCGTATTCTCAAGTACACAAGGATCATGTCTAAAAACTAACCAAAAAGTAGGCCATTAATTAGGTCTCTGTACATTTCAAAGAATCCATAACATAGAGAGCACACATCTGATCCCAATGCAATTAAGTGAAAAACAAATACCAGCTAAAAATAATTTTAAAACCCCATATATTTTGAAATTTAAAAACATACTTCTAAATAACTCAGTTGTCATCAACTCCTGGGTCCCTTCTCTCTACCATCTTCCCCTCTTCTCTCTCTCCACCTGGTCCCTCTCCTTTGGCTCCTTCCCTACAAACACCGAGGATGACGGGGTTGTACGGAAGGTGGTCTGGTGCCTTGGGTGAATGGCGGCAAGTCCAGAGTGGCAGGAACATGGGACTCGGTGGGTGGGAGACACCAGGATATTCGACTAAATGGTGGATGGGCCAGGATGGTGTATTTCCTCACCAGGCAGCAGGGAGCCAGCAGGGCCACTAAGCAGAGGAAACCATAGCACCATTTTTCAGAAAACTCTCCCTGGTAGCAGAGTAGAAAAAGCTGGCTGGGAGGGCTCACGACTGGAGGCAGAAATCTTGCTGCAGGAACCCAGGTAAGGGGTGGGGATTTGGGTCAAGCCATGAGAACAGGGAAGAAGGGGATGTTGGAGCTCCTGGAACTATTGGAGTTAGGATTCTCTCCACGTTACGAGCACTGGGTACTACTGGCCTACTTCACTGAGCCGCTGGGGTGGACGCGAGTCTGCTCGTCCCACTTGGAATGTCATAGGCTGCAAAAGTTTGCAACAGGGTGCGAGCTAGGACATCAGACCAGTATTTTTCATGTACTTATCCCCGACACCCAGCTTGAAAACTGAGCACATCTGCCTCAATAGGAACCTGACAAAGGCTGCTTCCCCTGTTGTAGTGAGGTCCTCCAAAAGCCTCCCTTTCTCCTGACACACTTCCATCAAACATTCCAGCCATAGCACAGCAAGCTCTCCTTTCCCAGGGCCCAAGACTTTTTAAGATAAGGCCCTGTAGTTTACAACTTTGCCTCTCGTCGCACCTACTACCCCCGTCCCCCAACACACAAATGTGTTATGAGGAGGCAGAGCCTAGAAGTCATGGTACTTTTTGCAGAGCTTTACAAAAAGTAAAGCCACCCTGAACTACTAATCTGTCCCTGTGGGTCCCCATGGAGTGTAATGTCCACCCACGACTCCCAACCACCCACCTGTGCTGATTTCCACTGGACTCCGAATCCCAGTGGGAATTAACCAGAGCCTTGTCCATAGTTGAGATTCAGTTACATATATAGCTTGATGGTAGGGTTGGAGCATGGGTCGGGGGAGAGGGCGGATGGAATGTAGTGTGCAAAACCGATCAAGTTAATACAGAAGGGGTTTGGCACAGTGGCCAGACTTAGCCTCAGGTCCTGACCAGAAGCAGTATTAGGTTATACTTGAACACACCCCAGTATGGCTCCCTGGGGACACCTTTAGATTCTTGAAGAGGTAGTTATAAGATCAAACAGAAAGAATTGTGTCTTTAGGAACTTAAGCTATTCTGCTAGGGAAATAGAGAGTAACTCAGGATGAAACATCCCCCTAGGGACCGAAGTATCTCTGTACGGGGCACTCTCCTTCTCCTGGTCCAGAGCAGAGAGTTGGGAAAGAAGGGAGTGAGGGGGCAGTGGAGGAACCGGTGGCTGCAGCCAGAGGCAGCAGGGTGGTGGGCAGGAGCAGAGGGCATCAAAGGATAGAGATGGCAAGGTGGTGACAATGTCTAGGTGTGGGAGGGAAGCTGAGGGAAGGAGCCTCCTAGGGTTTCTCTGATGGGAGCAGTGGACTGTGGGGAATAGGTTGGAGCCCCCAGCTGAACACCGCCTGGCATGTGGCCTAATTAGTTAGATGTGCCCCTCCCACGGCAAGGGGTTCTGACAGGGATGGGAGAGTGACTCACATGGAGCTTATAAATGTGTTCCTGATTCTGTGGGCCTGCTGACAAAATTCTGAACCCCCACTGGAAACTGGATCCAAATTTTAGACAAAGATGATTTGTCAAAAAGCAGATAAGGATCTTACCAGAAAGATCTTACAAATACACTCTTTAATGAGTTTCTGCATGTGTTTTTCTAAGGTAGATTATTCTCCATTACCTAAACAGAAATGCCAGTCCCCTCATCTTTTTTTTTTCTTTTAAAAAGCCAGGTTTATTGAAGTATAATGAAGTGTACAATTTGATAAGTTTTGACGTATGTATATATGTGTGAAATCATCTCCACAATCAGGATCGTGAACATATCCAGCATGCTAAACTGTTTCCTTATGGCCCTTTGTTTTTTTGTTTTTGTTGTTGTTTTTTTTAATTGTTAGTAAAGTTACATAGATTTCGGGTGTACAATTCTGTATTACATCGTCTATAAATCCCATTGTGTGTTCACCACCTAGAGTCAGTTCTCCTTCCATCACCATATATGTGATCCCCCCTTACCCTCATCTACCACCCCCTCTCCCCTTACCCTCTGGTAACCACTGAACTATTGTCCATGTCTATGAGTTTTTGTTTCTCATTTGTTTGTTTTGTTCTTTTGTTGTTTTTGGTTTATATACCACATATCAGTGCAATCATAGGGTTCTCTGCTTTTTCTGTCTCACTTATTTCACTTAGCATTATAATCTCAAGATCCATCCATGTTGTCACAAATGTTCCTATATCATCTTTTCTTACCGCCAAATAGTATTCCATAGTGTATATATACCACAACTTCTTTATCCATTCATCTATCGAAGGACATTTTGGTTGTTTCCATGTCTTGGCCACTGTAAACAAAGCTGCAATGAAGAATTGGAGCACACGTGTCTTTATGGATAAATGTTTTCAGATTTTTTGGGTAGATACCCAGGAGAGGGATTGCTGGGTCATATGGTAATTCTGTTTTTAATTTTTTGAGGAGCCTCCACACTGCTTCCATAGTGGCTGCACCAGTCTGCATTCCCACCAACAGTGTATGAGTGTTCCTTTTTCTCCACAGCCTCTCCTACACTTGTAACTATTTGTCTTATTGATGATAGCCATTCTAACTGGAGTGAGGTGATATCTCATTGTGGTTTTTATTTGCATTTCTCTGATGATTGGTGATGTGGAGCGTTTTCTCATGTCTATTGCCTCCTTATGGCCCTTTGTAACCTGTCCCTCCTTCTCCTACCCACTGCCCTGCTTCCCATTGCTGCCTGGAAACTTTCTCTAAGCATTAAATGAGGCAATCACTGGGTTCACCTCATTTGTTTCCTGTCTCTCGGGGATAACCTTTCTTTTTGCCCAATACCCAAAGGCTTGTGCACCATTGTTTCGTATGTTTTGTCTGGCCTTGTAGTTGCTTCAGGTCAAAGGGTAAACCTGCTCTGTCTTAGTCCATGTCGAATGGAAAAGGAATTCCAACCCACTCATCTTGAACAATTCTCTGCAACTTGATCGGAAAACTGCATTCTCTCCTCCAGTTCAGAAAGTCAGAGGATTGCTATGGTTTATTGTCTTGAATACCCCTCATGAGAGAGGTACTTCCATTCATCCAGTCATTCCACAAATACTGTTGAGGATGTTAACTGTGGAGAGCTCTCTCTTTGGCACTGCGGATGCAGGGATGAGCAAGACGGACATTGTTTTTGTCCTCAAAGACACCGCTGTCAAGGCAGGACATGGACAACCGAACAAGTGCTCTTGGTTCCGAGAAACAGGGTCTCATCAGAGGTAGTCATGATGGTCTATGTGAGTGCGTGTTTACAGACTCGAGTGGATGCTCTTAGGGTTCCATTTCACATCCCCTTGGCCCACCTCCGACGTCAGCTGCAGCTGTGGTGGAAAGTTCCACGTGAGCTCAGTCCTAGCTCAAGCGCGCCTTGCTCCCTGCACCTCTTTCTCTGCCTCAGGCCTTCCCTCAAGCATCAGAAATCCACAAAGCCGCAAACAAGAGCGCCTCAGAAGTATAGTCCAGAAGAGGGAGAGGGGAGTTAATGGGAGATGGGAGGGGTGATAAAAAGGACTCCACTTCCTGTCCTTTACATGGACAGTCCTGGGGGGCATTCTGTATGCTTCTCAGAGGTCCCAGCAGGATAGAGCCCCCCATTACCTACAACAATAGTTATAGTGGTCTTTCCTCTTTTCTGACTTGCTCTTTCCAAACCTTCCTTCCTGCTCGCTGGGATGACTTCCTCAATAAATTACCAGCACCCAAGGCCTTGTTTCAGACTCTGCTTTCCGGGGGACTCAAATTAAGACATACACTTATCTAAAGTTAGTACAATTCCATTTTACAGATGAGAAAATTGAGTCCTGCAGCTTTTTCTGAGATCATAGGACTAGAAAGTGGGAGCCAGAGTACAAACACAGGTCATTGGACTCTGACTCCCTTGTTCTTTGCACCCGCTCTGGATGTCCCCAAAAGCTACCTTATCAAGGACATGGGTCTGGGAGCGTTGCAGGGAGCGAGCTGTGCACCCCTCAGGGGCCCAGTAACCTCTTTGCAGTAATAGTAACCCAATTAGCAAAATGAAACAACCGTACCTGTGGGCTGGTGTGTGTCCAGGGATCTTGTGATGACCCAGGGGACCCAACTTAAGTCACAGCTTGAATCAGGTGCCACGTATTGTGCAGGGTGCTAGAATTCACAAGTGCAAACACATGGGCCTGCTCTCTAAGAGTTCATCGTCTATGGAGAGAATGAACAACAGACTGATAAAGTGCCATAAGGATGAAGGCTAGTCAGGGCTCAAGGGGGCACCTGGAGAGGAAGTGGTCAGTGTGCTCTGAGGGGGGAGGGAAGGACACCCCAGCCTGAGGGAACACGACACAGAGGCCTGGAACAGCCCCTGCTCAAGGCACCGTTGGCAGGTGGGAAGAGTTGCTGCAAGGTGTGTTGGGAGGGGCTTGGGGAGAAGGGTTGGGGAGGAGGAGGCAGGACTCAGAAGAGAGGCAGCAAGTAGGTCCCAGAAGTTCTGCCAAGGAATCTGGGCCTGGCAGTAGGAGCCACTGAAGGCTTTTAAGTAGGTCAGTGGTTTTCAACTTTAACAGGCATTACCATCACTTGGAGAGCTTGCTACAACAAACTGTTTGGCCTGGTCCTGGAGCTGCTGAATCAGTCGGTCTGGGATGCATCCTGAGAATTTGCATTTGTCACCAATTCCCAGGGGATGCTGATGCCGCTGGTCTGGGGACCACACCTGAGCACCACGGAAACAGGGACGTGAAATGCTCAGATTTCCTCGGCTGGATGGCAGAGGGCCCAGCGGGGACAGAGAGGCGGCTTAGAAGGCTGCCGCAGTGATTCCAGGGAGAGCTGAAAAATACTGAACCCGGGGTGCGGGGATGGAGAGAGGGGCGTGGGAAGAAGAGTCAATAGGACGTGAGTCATTTGAGAAAAGGATAATATAAAAATCCAAGTGGATCTTATCACCATCTTGAAGTTTCCAGAGCAGGGAGGAGTCAGTCTGCGCAACCAGAGGAACCGTACAGAGAGGCAGACTTTCCCTCCCTTTATTCCTTCTGCCTCTTTCCCCTCCTACTTAGAAGAGTCACAGGAATTGTTCAAAAGAAAGGAAAAATGCCCCCAGGAAGATCAAGTAGGATGATTAAACCAAATGATAGACAAGCAGGGAATCATGACCAGCTGGAAGGTAGAGACCAGGAGAACTGGTCAGGCAGAGGTGGAGCGAGGACAGAGACAGACCCGAGCTTCCAGCCCTGAACCTTGCCGGTGGAGGGGTGGGTGCCCTGAAACCCCGTGGGAGGTCCACGGGGTTAATGGAGCTCTTGCTACCAGCTGATTCGGGACTTGAGCTTGGCATTGGAGAGAGGGGGCACTTGTCAGCAAGGGCTCCATTTAGCCCAATCATTCTTTACTATAATGTCTCACCTGCTTTACCTGCCCTGCTGCTTTCCCAGGTCCTACAGCTTGCAATGCTCTAGAGACCGAATCACCATTATTATACCCTGGCCAACGTTCCCAGTGTGAGCTCTTCATGGATCCTTCAAGCATGGATGTTTATCCAAGACCAGGTCAGACACTGACTACAGCTGGATGGCACGATGGGGAGGGAACTCTGGCTATGGGCTCTGGCCTGCTGCTTTGGCCAGAGCGCTTTCCTCCCTGCTAGTAAATGGCCTGATCCCTGTAGGCACCTTCTGGAAGAGTGGCCCCACAGATCCCATCTTCCTGTCCCTGATACTGCGAACTTCCAGAGTAGGGCTACTGACAGCAGTCCTGAGCCCAGAGCCACAGGAGTTCCCTGATTTTCCCTGAGCAGCTGGTGGATGGTGTGGAGTTACCTCCTGCTTTGATTAGATAGCCGCAGGGCTGCTCTGAGCCTCTGGGTGGCTGGGGTCAGGCCTCAGCGCTGGTGCCTGTACCCCACACAGGAAAGCTCCTCTTGCCAAGAGACCCCCAACCCTACACTGATGGGACTGAAGCCTCCCCATGGGGCAGGTGGGGAGGCCAGCTTGTCTGAGGAGGGGTCTATAGGAGAAAGGGGCTTTCCGTAAGTCATCTATTGCTCCTCTGGCCCTAACTTTCAACCTATCTCACCTGAGAGCTATGGGTATTCCTACTCTGATACAGAAAGGGGTCTATGGCCAAGACCGACATATTTGTATCCTCCAGAGAAAACCTCACAGACTTCTTTTAAAAAAAATAAGGTAAAATTCACATAATATAAAATCAACCGTTTAAAAATGAACACTTCAGTGGCATTTAGTACATTCACAACCACCACCTCTATCTAGTTTCAAAACACTCTGTCACCCCAAAATAAAACCCTGTATACATTAAGCAGTTATTTCCCTGTCCACCCTTTTCCCCATCCCTGGCAACTGCCCGTATGCTTTCTCTTTCTGTGGATTTGCCTCTTCTGGACTCTTCGTATGCATGGAATCACACAACATGTAACTTTCTGTGTCTGCCTTTTGTCACTTAGAATAATTTTGAGGTTCATCCCCATGGTAGCATGGAATAGTACTTTGCTCCTTTTATGGCTGAATAGAATTCCGTTGTATAGATATACCATATTTCATTTATCTAGTCATCCATTGATAGATATTTGGGTTGTTACCACTTTTTGACTATTGTGAATAGTGTTGCTGCAAATATCTGTATATAAAGAATTGTCTGAGTACTCATTTCAATTATTCTGGGTATATACCTGTGAGTTGGAATGGTATATATGGGGAAGGGTTATATGATAATCTGATGTTTATCTTTTTGAGGAACCGTATTTTCAGTTCAGGTGTTTTCATGCCACAGCCTGACCCTGCTAGAGTTCCCAGGACACTGAGACTGCACAAATGCCTCCCAGGTTGTAGCTCAGGCCACTAGACCAATGGGTGAAGGGCAATGCCATCACCACGGGGAGGAAAGGTAGTGACTGGGAGATGCGTTCCATTAGGGCTTGTTCGATCTGAAGTATCTGTTGCATGCCCACGTGGCCATCCCTGGAGGGAGGGCGAGGTGTGCTCACCTGCACCACAGGGAAAGGTGTTGGCTGGGGCCTGAAGTGGGTCTCATCAGCGGTTCAGGCCATGATATGCATCTTCCTTTATTGAGCATTTATCCTCGTCTCAGGCACTGCTGTAAGCACTTTCTACTATCCAACCACCCCAACAACCCTATAAAGTTCTACCAAATCCTCATTTTCCATATAAGGAAAAAAGTGCTGGACTCCCTTGGCACTTCCCTTGGCACTTCTTCTATCCCATGGGCACAGAGCATGGGATAGATTGATTTTAGTGTTGCTTTGTTTCTGGCTGCTCTCCTGGAAGACGGGGATCCTTGAGGGCAGGGACTCGTCTTTCCTCTCTGCTCCCCTGGGCCTGGCTCAGAGGCTGGCATGCTTGTCCAGTGGGGCCTGATGGTGAATGGACTTCTGAATTAGGGCTTTAGAGTAAGAAGACAGAAGAGGGCCAAAAGAGGCGCCTGGGGAACCCTGACATTTAAGGGCAGGTGGAAAAATAGTAATCAGTTAAAGAGACCAAGAAAAATGCTCCGAGAGGTAGGAAGGAATCAGAACTCACAAGGGGAGATATTTTAAGGTGAATCAACCCATCCACCTTGCATGTGGACAATTGGGTGCATGTTCCTAGGGCAGAGGCCATATCAGATGTGACCGTCACTGCAACCAGCCCGGTGCCTGAGGTCAGTGTCTAACACGTGTGGGCTGTGAGCATGTGACGTGACCGACATTCTCCTTCAAGGAGAGGGAAGCCTGAAGGAGGGACATAGTGGTGGATGGTGGCCAGATCCTCTCCTGATGAATTACCGGAGGGATGGCAGTGGACTAATTCAGTGGACTAGGTACGTGGACAGCATGTTCCTTTGTCTCCCTTGGAAAGAATTAATTACAATCATAAAAAGAAGACAGAAAGAATTTCCACCACTTTCCCCCACAGACTGAGCGAAGCCAGGTAAGGGAAGTGGTGCAGATTCCTCCAGGAATCACAGAATAATAGCACCTTCTCCAGGGAGAAAATCGCCCGAGGTCTCATTAATGCTGTTAAAATGCAGGGCTGACAAGTGAAGGTCCTAGGGGGTAGCCTGTGTCCACGGGATTGAGCTGCTTGTCTCCTCCTCCCCTCCAGCCCAGCTTGCTGGTGACCTGTGCTGTCCCCCTCCTGACCACCCGCTCTGCTCTACTGCTGCCCAGGCACGACTCAGATCTGGTGGCCAGCAGCCTGGCAGAAACTCAGCTGCCAGGAAGGAAGGGCCTTTGGGGAGTCCAGGCACGAAGTGGGCACGAAGGTCATAGGCAGATGGGGCTGTGTGTTTTCATCCTTTGTTCTCTCTCCTCAATTGTAGGGGTCTGTGCTGCTGTGATTACTCAAGCCCACGACCCTAGAAGTGGTCCTTCTCTCTGTCTGTCAGTAGGTTTCTGGCTGGCTGTCTCCATATGTTCTTCCTAAGCTGATCTCTATATACAGGCCCTCTCTTCTCGTTCTCTTTGCATCTGTCACCGCTCTATTTACAGTTTCATTCCTCTATATTTATCCCAGCTCTCTTTTCTCTTCATTGTCTCCCTGCGGTCAGTGCCTCCTTCCACGGGGACGTGTTATTAACTCCTGAGTCTTCTAGGCAAGCAGCACGCAGGCTGAAAGTGCCCAGCTAACTCCAGCCCTCTGATGGTCCAAGGCCTGCAGGTCTTCTGACACTGGCTAAGGACCCTCGCTACCCATGGACCACTGGAGTTGGAAAACTGGCCTGAAGGCAGTGATACGGTAGCTGCCCGGGCCATTCTCCATCACTTAGACAGTGATCAGCACCTCCTTGTTTCCTGAGCCCCCCACTCAGTGCCATGGTCCTGAGTGGCACCCATGCACCTGGCCAGGCATAGGTCTCAGGCTAGAGCTTTGCAGGCCAGCTTCCCATTCCATCCTCACAATGTACCTTGGAGGTAGATGGCTCTGACACATGCGCTTTTACTAATGAGGAAGCAAAAGCTCAGAGAGGTGGGGTTATTAACCTGAGTTCACAGAGCTAGACAGCAACAGAGTGCTCTTGTTCCAGGGTCCACGCTCCAGACACTTTGCATTATGTACTGCCTCGGGGCACTGGAATACGGTCCACAAGTGTGTGTAAGCCACACCCTGGTGTGTATGGGCATATTGGGAGTGGCCGTGAGGTTTATATGTGCACATGTGTGGGGTTGTGTGTACGTGTGCTGCTTAAGGTCTGATTCCTCTTTTTAGGGAGCCCCTTAAAACAATGTAAAATGCCCCTTTCAGGCTTTACTGAAAACGTGACAAAATAGTAACCATGAGCCCAAAGGACGTGCCAGGTGTAAGACTTCTCCCTTCCAGGCTGGAGCACACTCGTCTGCCCTGGTGTCCTGCCCCACACATGCAAGGTGATTGGGGCTAGGCCAGCCAGGCAAGCCTGTCTCAGCCTCAAGGACTCCGTGAGGCCTTGTCCTTTAGTGCCCTGAGGCTGTAACAGCCATTGGAGCAGCGGGGCTCACGCTCAGAGACCTTGGGCTGTCCTTTTTCCCCCTTCAGGAATCTACTTAAAAAGCCAGCGTTTTCTGCTAAGGTTTTGGCAGATAACACAGCTCGTCTTGTCAACAGAAGGGCTGCCCCAGTGTGAGGAGGGTCTCCTCCTGCTTCCTAACACCTTCCCTTGGTCCAGCAGTAGCCCACTCTCCCATGTGCACTTTCCTGGGGCTGCCTGGACTTATGGCTATGTCCCAAAGCCTCAGGATGCCTAGCCCCGAGATTTTCAAAGTGTATTTTGAGACTCTCTGCCTCTCCAAGAGGTGCTTCAGGGACTGCTCAAAGCTGGGGGTGGAGAGGGTAGGTGGTTACAGGGTACTCAGAGGGTGGGAGTCTGTTTACCTTCCTTTGACCAGCGCAGCCCTGATTTTATGTATTCTGTAAATTGGGCTGTCTTCTAAGAGCTTGACTAGGCCAGCACTCTGACCTGTGCCACCATTTTATTTGTCTTAAAAAGGGCCCCAGTCCCCCTTTCCTATGACTACTAATTAGGGACAGACAAGCTTTCACCCTCTCAAAACCCTCCCTCCCTGCCCAGTGGGTCCAGGAGAAGCAGACCACAAGAGGGCTGGCAGGGACGTTCAGGGGTTGCAGGGGCACCTTGGAGACGCCTCTCTCATGAGCTGCACCTGGGCTCCCTCTTCAGCACCGGTGTCTTGGCCAGCGCACGTGAGGCCTCTCGGGCAGTGACTCAGATGTGACTCACACAATAGGTGCTGGGCCGTGTGGCCTCTGAGAGCTGACGTATGGAAGACCCAACAGGTAAAAGGGGGAGTGAAGGGGAGCACCTTGTCCTCCACTATCTGGGAGCTTTTTCCAGAGCCAGGGGCCCTGAGTTCTGGAGGTCCTGGTAGCTCCCAGGAGGGGCAGAGCGCTGCCCTCACGCACAGCTGCCCTCTAGTGGAGGATCTGTGAATGATGACCAAGCCCTCAAGTGGTCAGCATCTCTCAGCTTCCACAGGGCCTCTTCCGGGAGCTCTGCTGGAGACAAGGGATGGGATCCACCATATTGTATGCACAAAGCAATTTTGCTTGAGGACAGCCACAGGGCTGCTCCATAGCTGATTTGTCCTCTACGCAGGGAGAGAGCAGCGCCCCCTTCTTTAGTCTCCTGTGCCTACTGCTTGGCTGGGGCCTGTTCACACAGCAGAGCTTTCCCTAGCTCTGTGCAAAGTGCCTCTTCTGTGGCTGTGGCCAAATCTCAGCTTCTTTGCCCTCCCTCCTTCAGCCTGGTTCCCTTTGCGGAGGAAATCCCGAGAGGAATCCCAGCTTTGGTACCTTCCTTGCACAGCTGGGATACCTGTTGCTAAGTAGTTGCAAGTTGTTTGATGTCAGAAAGTGTTGGATGCCAGAAAGAGCTGTGAGAACTGGATCGGTGCTTCACCTGTCCCCAAATGCAATGTTCAGCTAAATAGTTGCTGATGAAACAGCACAAAATGGTGTTCACACTCTGCCTCTGAGGGATGGTGCAGGGGAAGTTGCCCTAGTTTGGAGAACGTCTTGCCCATGTAACCCACAGGGTGGCCTGAGCCTCTTCCGGGGGCAGGAGGAGCTTTGGGTCCTGCTGGGAAACGAATCAGTGAGGCTGGAGGCAGGACGGACAGAAGCTCCTGATGATCACTGAGCCCTTCTTGCTCGAGCACTGGCCCAGTCTGAGGCGAAGGTCTGTACTCAGCATCTGCAGGACAGTTTCGACTGTTCCTGGTCTGGATGGTCTCTCATAAGAGTACTTTCTAACGTCCACATCCCAGCTTTCCTGAGTTTAGGTTAAGATCTCTATGTTCTTTCCCCAGTATTCCACCAGTCACCAAGTCCTGTGCATATTTAACAAATATTGTTGAATTGAATGGAAGTACTGATAGGACAACCTCATCATGGAAATATAGAGTTCTGAGTTCTACACCAAAGTTCAACACTGGCCATGTAGCTCCCACTTCTGTGAGAAAGAGGAATCAAGAATTGTTCCAAATTTGTCAGTCCTAAAGAGAGAAGGAATGTATACAACTAGGGAAAAGAAGAGTGATGATTAAGTTTAAGTCAGGTGTGTGTGTGTAGTAGGAGGCTATGGGAGACAGGATGGAAGCCAAAGAAGGCACAGCAGCTGGGAGGAAAGAGGAAACAGGGTGCCGACAGTCCCTGAGACACGGATGGGAAACTTCCATGGTCGGCTGTGTCCGCAGGGCCAAGGGTCTCCCAGACCCGGCTGAGGAGAAAGGCACTGGGGGTGAGCCTGAGGGAAAGGCGACCCTGGAGGGGAGTTGAAGGCAGTCTACAGGACAATCAGGAGTGGGTGCCAAGGACATGAAGAAGACCCCCTTGGCAGTGAAGGAAAAGAGAGCAGTGGTGTGAGTGCGAGAAGGGTCAGGGAAGGATCAGTTTTTAAGGCTGAGAACTTCATAGACTTGTACTTTGGTGGAGGAATCAGAGAAAGGGGGGATTTAGGGTGCAGAAGTGAGCAGAGAGCCTAAAGAGGGAGGGAAGGGGGCAGGGGCAGGCTCCGGCACTGGTGAGAGAAGGAGATTGGTATAGGGGCTTCAACCTTGGGCCCAGCTGAGGGGCCAGGAGAGCAGGGAGTGGGGACTGGATGCGAGCGTGTGTGTGTCCCCATGTGTGTGACCGTGAGCGCCGGGGCTAAGGCAGAAGGGGGGTGGACCACTGAAATTGTGTGGAGATGCGTTAACAAAAGGGAAAAACACTTAAAAGTACAACTTGTCTGTGACAAAGCCGTCCCTGATCATGGCTGTCATGACAATTATCGACTATTTATGGAACGTTAGGGTGAAAACATGTACCTTCAGTGTCAGCTGGAATCTCCTTGCCCTTTGCAGAGCTGGGTGAGATGGGCTCAAACCCACCCCAATTTCAGTCTGTGAGAGTTCAAAGCACCCACCCCCCCACCGTCTGGACATGGGTTTGTTCATGGCCTTCTCTGTCCCCAACGCTGCTTGTGTCATCTCAACACCCACACAAAGTAAACTCTCCTTGGAGCGCTGCACACCCGCTTCCCTGAGCAGAACAGGCTTTTCTGAAGGCCGCGGAGGTCCTGTAAGCATTAGGGCACGGCGGTGACATCTGGAAAGCCCGCCGCTGCCCCCCTCTTACAGTATTCATTGACTGTCCGCCGTGGGCCCACCATCCCCATCCTTATCCCCTCTCCAGCTCGCCCCCTTGCCCAGCTCTCTCCTCTTTCTCCTTTCTGTCCTCTGCCTTTTAGAGTCTTCCCAGGTAGGTACCCCCTGCCCTGAAGCCTTGCATCCAACAGAACATCAAGAAATTCTTCCCGTAAAGCATGGCATGTTTCATCAGAACATTGCGTTGGGTCACCTTTCACCGCCCGCTTATTACCCACATTTCAGGTGATAGGCAGCACTGGAGCTCTGCATTGAACTCCACTCCTGTCTGTCATGTGCTGTACCACTTATAGGGCCTGATGACTCTCTGGGGAACATGGTCACATGATCCCGACTCCCCCAAACAGAGGAGACAGTGACACTTTCCACGCAGAGGAAAGGTGCTAGACCCAGAACCAAGAGCTGAGGCTGTAGCTGCAGGCGCAGCGCTGACTATTGTGCCATGGGGGATGTCCATCTCTCCCTGGGCCTTGGTTTCCTTGTCTGTAAGGTGCTGGGCCAGTAACTGATAGGCTATTTCCTGTGGAAGAGTCTGGCTTCTTTGGGCTTCCTGCTTGCTGGCCTGAGGAGCAGCTCCATGGAGAATGCTGACTGTCTGTCCCTAGTCCTCACGTGTTGGGCCCCTCAGCCTGGCTCTGTCCAGGCTTATTTCAGTGCAACCATACCCTAGTCCTCTAGACATGGCCCTTCTGGGCATCCTAGCCTCATAGGCCACCCTGCCCTCTCTCGGTGTGAGCACAGCTCCCCAAGCCAGCCTGGGACCACACCCTAAGCATTATTTCCCTTTCTGCTCTTTGTCACCAAAATTTAGGGTTCCCTTACTCAATAGCAGCTCCATTTCCCCTGATGTGTCACCAATACCCAATCCCAGCGTTCCCCAGGACACATGTTGTTTTGTTACCCAGTGGGTTTTCCACTCCCCTGGGGGCTTACCTTCAGCTTTAGTGCTGAACTGGGACGCCCTGGGTCCTTCCAGCCTACAGACCACCTCTGTGTGTACCTCCTCACAGGATGGGTTCTTGTTATTACGGAGTAGGCAAGGCCCCTGTTCGGTAATTCATGGATCCAACAATTCCATCCACAGTGAGTTGAGTAGTGACCTCCAAAATATATGGGGTCCTAATCCCTACTACTTGTGAATGTGACTTTATTTGGAGAAAGGGTTTTTGTAGATGTAATCTAGTTAAGGATCTGGAGATGAGAGCATCCTGGATTATCCACGTGGGCCCTAAATCCAAGGACAAATGTCCTTATAAGGGACAGAAGAGGAAAAGACTTGGAAAGGAGGAGAAGGCCATGTGAAGATGGAGACAAAGTTGGGAGAGATGCTGATACAAGCCAAGGAACACCTGAAGTTCCCAAAAGCTGTAAGAGGCAAGGAAACAGATTCTCCCCCAGGAACTTCCAGAAAGAACGTAGTTCTGCTGACACCTTAATTTTAGGCTTCTGAGCCCCAGAACCATGAGATAATAAACTTGTGTTATTTTAAACCACAGTGGTTTTTTGTTTGTTTGTTTGTTTTTACAATAGCAATAGGAAATGAATATAGTCTCTAGCCAAATGGGTCTTTCTCCCCTATTATAAGGGCAGCCTTTTATGGCTGAGGCCCATGACTTCTTAGCAATCAGGGCCTTTACTTGCCAGCTCATTAGTGTTTCTGCATGAACTGGCCCCATACTGACGACATAACCTCTGCCTCTGCCATCATCACCCACTGGATTTTCCTGGCAAAGAAAACCTTCCTCTCCCCTCAAGCTGCCTCCATGAGACCATCCAGCTTCCCAACAACAGAAATCAATCCAAATGAACAGGAAACAGGCAGGCCCTGACTCTGACTTACAGCACTTGCATTTTAAAACTGGAAACACTTGTAGGGTGTGGTACGGAAAGAACCCTGGTTAAAGTGGTGCTTAGCATGGGAAGAGGGAAAACCAAGTGACTTTCCAGATGTTTAGAGTTTTATATAAGGAATAGGGATCACGGGCAGTAATGTGTAAGCTTGAAAGACTTTCCGGGGCAAGCAGACCCTAAAAACAGCCCTGATTATCACACATACTACTATAGGTAACAATGAGGACAGGAAAGGGAGGATGATAAGGAAGGAAGATGAACGAATGTTTAGGATGTGCCAGGCACGCTTCTAAGCATTCAGCACATACATTTTCATCTTCGTAATAGCCTACAAGACGTTTGCCTTCGTTATCCCTGCTTTGCCGTTGGAAAACTGGAGCACAGAGAGGTTAAGTAATTGCCTAAAAAACAATTAGAACTCTCCATTAGTCTGACTCTAGGGAATGTGCTCTTATATCCAATGTAAAAATATTAATTTGCACCATCACAGATCCCAAAGCGCTTTCCCATTTGTGGTTTCATTTTGATGCCCAAAGCAGCAGGCAGAAATCCTTAACTCCATTCTTCAGATGAAATTGAGGTCAAGAGACTGGTCTGAAGAAAAGTCAGCTCTCCCCTCCCTGTTCTGTTAGGCATATCCACAGAGCATGGCCACAGCCCAGTGTCATGGGGGAGTAATTAGGATAATTAGGAGGGTTAGCTGTTATTGAGCAATTCCTACATGTCTGCTAGGAATGGTGTTACTGCATTATCATGTGCTCATTCAATCTCTATAACAATGCTATGAAGTGGAGACTAGAGAGGTTAAGGAACTTATTTGAGGTCACACAGCTACACGAGTCAGTGGCCAAGCAAGAGCTGGAAATGCTCACATGCTCTTGGCATGATAGGAACTCCGAGCTTAATGCAAATAGTTTCCTGACTACTACTTGCAGACTTCTGTGGGACACTACTGTCCGGAGACCTCCTTGGTTTGGAACATACTTCTGCAAGGTACTTCTGCCACTTGCTTACTGCCTCAGCGCTGATTCTTAGTCCAGACTCTGCCAGGTATTTGAAGTTTTAATTCTTTGGAATGACTACACTTGTTGCTCAAAAGACTGTTGTTAAAAAAAAAAAAAAAGGACTGAGAGGTATCTTTTGCTCTTAAATCATAATATTCTTTTTTTCAAATTAAAGTTTATTGGGGTGACAATTGTTAGTGAAATTACATAGATTTCAGGTGTACAATTCTGTATTATATCATCTATAAATCCCATTGTGTGTTCACCACCCAGAATCAGTTCTCCTTCCATCACCATATATTTGATCCCCTTACCTTCATCTCCCTCCCCCCACTCCCCTTACTCTCTGGTAACCACTAAACTATTGTCTGTCTATGAGTTTTTGTTTCTCATTTGTTTGTCTTGTTCTTTTGTTGTTTTGGTTTATAGACCACATATCAGTGAAATCATATGGTTCTCTGCTTTTTCTGTCTGACTTATTTTGCTTAGCATTATAATCTCAAGATCCATCCTGTTTTCACAAATGGTCCTATTTCATCTTTTCTTACCGCCAAATAGTATTACAACTTCTTTATCCATTCATTTATCGGAGGACATTTTGGTTGTTTCCATGTCTTGGCCACCGTAAATAAAGCTGTAATGAATATTGGAGCACATGTGTCTTTATGGATAAATGTTTTCAGATTTTTTGGGTAGATATGCAGGAGAGGGATTGCTGGGTCATACGGTAATTCTATTCATAATTTTTTGAGGAACCTCCACACTGCCTTCCATTGCGGCTGCACCAGTCTGCATTCCCACCAACAGTGTATGAGGGTTCCTTTTTCTCCACAGCCTCTCCAACACTTGTTACTATTTGTCTTGTTGATGATAGCCATTCTAACTGGTGTGAGGTGATATCTCATTGTGGTTTTTATTTGCATTTCTCTGATGATTAGTGATGTTGAGTATTTTTTTCATATGTCTCTTTGCCATTTGTAAGTCCTCTTTGGAGAAATATCTCTTCAGGTCCTCTGCCCATTTTTCAATTGGGTTGTTTGATTTTTTGTTGTTGAGTTGCATGAGTTCCTTGTATATTAGCCCCTTATCGGAGGCACTGTTTGCAAAAATCTTCTCCCATTCAGTTGGTTGCCTCTTTATTTTGTCGATGGTTTCTTTTGCTGTGCAGAAGCTTTTAAGTTTCATATAGTCCCATTCATTTATTTTAGCTTTTACTTCCCTTGCCTTTGGAGTCAAATTCATAAAATGTTCTTTGAACCCAAGGTCCATAAGTTTAGTACCTATGTTTTCTTCTATGCAGTTTATTGTGTCAGGTCTTATGCTTAAGTCTTTGATCCATTTTGAATTAATTTTGGTACATGGTGACAGATAGCAGTCCAGTTTCATTCTTTTGCACGTGGCTATCCAATTCTCCCAGCACCATTTATTGAAGAGGCTGTCTTTCCTCCATTGTATGTTTTTTTGCTTCTTTGTCAAAAATTATCTGTCCATATTTATGTGGTTTTACTTCTGAGTTCTCAATTCTATTGGTCCACGTGTCTTTTTTTCTGCCAATACCATGATGTTTTGATTATTGTTGCCCTGTAGTACAAGCTAAAGTCAGGGAGTGTGATACCTCCAGTATTGTTCTTTTTTTCTTAAGATTGCTTTGGCTATTTGGGGTCTTTTGTGGTTCCAAACAAACCTGATGATTTTTTGTTCTATTTCTTTAAAAAAATGCCGTTGGGATTTTGATGGGGATTGCATTAAATCTGTCTATTGCTTTGAATAATATGGCCATTTTAACTATGTTGATTCTCCCAATCCATGAACACAGAATGTCTTTCCATTTCTTTGTGTCTTCTTCAATTTCTTTTAAAAATGTCTTAAATCATAACAGTCTAAGGCAAAATCACTTCGGTTTTGTATCTGAGAAAGAGCTGGAACCAGGTTCCATTGTCACTGGCGTGATTCCTCTGCACATCCACCGTTTTCTCCATTTAAATGCTCAGACACCCCCTCACCCTGAGTCTGCAAGTTTCCCTTGGCTGCCCACCAAGCTCTGCCCATTCGTTTTCCCAACAGGGCCCCCTAATTAAATCTTCAGGGCTTTTAATTCTTACAAACGTGAATATGGGAACTGAAGGAGGCTGGGAGAGGGCCTGGTGTAGAAATAGGCCTGCTGCAGCCCAGGGGAGAAGGTCAGGAGTTGGACTCCCTCCAGGCGACGTGCTCCTGACATGGGGGTCTCCTGGTCTCCCCCTTGGCATTATGCCCTCTTGGGCTGAGCCTTCAGAGAGTGTGGCTCTGAGGAGTGTCCCCTGGATGCCACTTAAAAATTCATATTGTCCAAAAGGGCATGGGGGAAACAATGCTTTGGCTGAGAGAGCCACCAGTGAGGCACAGCCTCCACTTTGGGCAGCGAGGGGATGAGGCCCTCAGAGGCAGGAATCTGGCTGCCTTCTGGGTGCTCTGTCCAGCCAGCCCTGATATTGGTGCTTCTGATTTGCCTCGGAGGTTCAGAACAGAATTTGCAAAGACTGCCTCTTCATCTCTTACCTTTTATTCTTTTTTCCCTACGTGTAAATTCTCGAATGTGCCTTAGTCCCCCACTTTTCTTTCTCTGTCCCTAAGGTGGAGGTGCTGCTGGGATATTTATCTGAAGCTCCCAGTCACCAAACGTGAAAGCAAGCAGAACCCTTGGCTCTCTTCTCTCCACATATTACCTACCACACTGATTCCCTTTAACTGCCCACCCGCTTCTTATTCTTCCTACAGGAGAAAAACCTCCCAGAGTTCTTCTCCTGAGATATAACGGAGTCTGCACATTTTGTAGCTAATTGGGCAGAATGAGAGGTGAGAAACCTTGATATTGACCCCCTGGCGATGTTATGTAGTTTCTGATGTATGAGACCAGCCAGACGCATCGATGCCACTGGGTGAAGGGCCTTGCCTATAGGATGGTTAACATGGCCAAGAAAATAGGCCTGGCCTGTAGGCCCAGACTCCACAAATATTGGGAGGCCTAAAGGAAACAAGCCTGCGAGAGGCAAGTGCATGCCTGCCTAGTGAGCTACCCTGGGATGGGCTTTGCTGAGGGCGGATATTGTATGGAGCGGAATTTCTCCCCTCCACTGCGGAAATGTGCCATTTGCAGAAGGAGGCAGGCCAGGTAACACTGTACTCTCTTCCCCCATTTGGCACAAGTGGGGTTGTGGGATGTTATAGGTTGAATTGTATGCCCCCACGCCCCCCCTCCATTCATATGTTAAAGTTGTAACCTCCAGTACCTTGTATCTTATTTGGAGATAGGGTGTTTATAGAGGTAATCAAGTCAAAATGAAGTCATTAGGGTGGGCCATAGTTCAATATGACTGGTGTCCTTATAAGAAGGGGGAATTTGGACACAAATCTGCATAGAGGACAGATGATGTGAAGAGACACAGGGAGAAGATAGCCATGTACAAGCCACAGAGAGAGCCTGGGACAGACCTTTCTCTCATAGCCCTCAGCTGTGTGAGACCCTGCCAACACCTGAATTTTGAATGTTGAACCTCCAAAACTGTGATACATTTCTGTTGATTAAGCCACCCAGTTTGTGGGACTTTGTGACAGGCAGCTCTTGCAAATGAATACAGTGGACTTCATCAGCCAAAACAAAACAAAACTAAACAAACAAACAAAAAAATAGCCCCAGCTACAATTTCAGGACTTAGCGAATAAAGTAGGGATGAGATGTTCCTCCTGGGAGTCCCAGAAAGCTCACCAGGCAACTTGTTGGGTCTGTGCTAGTGACATTTCTAACTGTGAATAAGAAGGCAGACACTTTATCAAATCAACTAGGAGGACAGGAACAGTTTCTCATCACTTGTTAAAGTAATTTACAAGGCTCACTAGAAATCATGGCTTTTCTATCGTTAAGGGCTGCGTTACGAAGTTCCATAGGTACCTTCCTGCGATGAACAGGATTTAGACAGGCCGAGAGTCCATAATCTAGAGGTATGAGGAGGTGTCTATGAGAGGTACTGTGGTATCTTGTGTAATTCTCCAAACAACCCTGTGTAGTAGATATTTTTGTTTCTGTTTTGAGATAACACCGAGAGTCAGAAGGGCTGAGTAACTTGCCTGAAATGAGAGAGTTAGCTGTGTTTTGGATGAATACTGACCTCCAAAGCACGTTCTTTCCAGAACAGTACGTTTCCTGTGGATCAAGTGTCTCCACCAGATATCTGAAATGTTGACCTTGGTGTCCCTCATTCTGACCTCTGGCCTTATTTAAGATAAGTGATAATTTTAAGTAATGTCCCATTCTTAGTGATCCAGTCAATGCTTTTCTGGCTCCATGTGGCAAATCTACTTTTAGGGTCACCACCACTCCCTGTTTATTTCTTGGGATACCCCCTCAAAAGGCACAAGGTAGCGTGATCAGGACTGTAGGTGAATTCCTCCTCTGTATACTCTCTGGGTCAGAAGGCAGCCCGCGGCTAGCTTCATTGACCGTGTAGAATATATTCTGTTGGCAAGTGAAGAGTATCTGCGAGGAAATTGCACAGAGATGGGAGATTTAGAAGCATATGGTGCTGCTTGTCATGGTTCTACAAGCAAGTCTAGCCTCTTATTTCTAGTGTGTTTCAGTGCCAAGCAGCTGCATGAGTTCCCACATTCCTAGTCTTTAAAGGAAAGTGAACACTTTCTGGTGGGACTTCAGGGACAAGCCCCCACCAAGTTCAGAGTGGGGTTCCTCTTTCCAAAGCCTTCTGAGAGCACCCTTGTGCTCGCCCCTGGACCACTCCCTCTGGCTCCTTCCATCCTGACTCGATAGAGTACAGGTGACAATCCTTGCCTTGTTGCCTTGCGCTAATTTACTTTTCCTGCCCAGCTGTCTTCATCATGGCGGACCTTTGTTGTGGTCCCACTCTTGTCCTGGAGCCTCTCTCCAAGACCTGAGATGTCCACAGCCACTTGATGGTCATTCTTGCTGCACTTACCTCTCACACCCAGACAGGGGGAGCTTGCAGAATTTGGAAAGGGCTTGCTCCCTCAAACCCACCAGTGAATGAAACAGCGCCCCCATGCCAAGGCTTCTTCCTCCTGCCCAAAGAATAAACTTTAGCTCACCTGCTTGTCAGAGGAGAAGGGAAGTCAAATGGTTCCGAGTTAGGGAAAGCAAGGGTGCCCAGCGAGAAAAGTGTCCTCAGAGCTTCCTTGCTCCTTGGCCGCCTTTAAATTCCCGTTTGTCCACAGCATGGTGCTTCGGGTTTCCCCCTGTGGCATCCAGCCAGAGCTCTGCCCCACCCCTACCCAACAGCGTTTTAAAGCGGCTTGAGAGGTCTCTGTCCTTCGCAGCTCTGACCTTCAGTGGGACTCCCTCTTACTGGTTGTGTGTCTGGGACTGATTGGTTCTCTCCAGAGGCTGTTTCCTCCATGTGGATGCCCATCCCACTACGCGAACTGGGCTTTGCTAATCTGGTGGGCATCCCAGCCCTCCCATTTGGCTCCATCTTGCTACCTGGAGCCCTCTGGGCCCAGCTGTGGGAAGAGGCTGGCCGTGGACATGTGCACATTGCCGTGACTTGGCCTTTTCAACCTCTATGTCGAGAAAATGGGCTCACAGATTCTCAGGTCCTTGGCTGTTGACATACTCGTAAACACGCTTTATACTATGTGGCCAGTGTTGTAATGTAGGTTGTATCTTCCTCTAAGCCAAAGGACGAGGCCTCAATTGGAGACTGAATAGCATTCCCCCCTTTAACCAAAGGACTATTTCAATAGATTAACTTCATAAACATTTAAAATCAACTTTGAGGGTTTTTGGGAAATGGAAGGTGAGTAATCCGGCCTTCTTGGCCCCATCCTTTAGCCTATGTCAAGATTCTAGACTGGTAGGCCAAATGACAGGGGTACAACCTGTGAACTCGCACATGTCTCCACACTCAGAAACACCCCATGCTTGGTTTAATGCACTTTCATCTTCAAATTCTTAGTAACTGATTAACAAGGGGCACTGCATTTTCCTATTTTAAAAGGCCCTGTAAGTGAAGAAGTACTTGTGGCAGACTGGGCCCTATTCTGGCCCTTTCCTGACTCCTACACTGATTATTCCAAAGTAACTTCCGATGCACAAATCTGGGTCTGATAACTCTAAGTTCTTGCCAAAGGCCTTGTTCTTGTTGCTTGTAAGTAAATGTTTTTGAGTGCCCATGCTGTGCCAGGCACCACGCACTGGGTAACCAACACTCAAGGCCACCTCATCCGGCCTAGCCATGGAGAGAGAAGAGCCTTTGTGAAGGGGATGGATGATTCAAGATTAGTCAGAGACTAGGGGAAAAGGTATTCTAGGCTGAGTCTGCCAGAGCAAAGATCTGGAGGTGTGGAATGTCCCAGCGTGTGCCAGGAGCCTGAGACACGTAGGCAGGACACAACGTGGGGCCAGGAGGAACAAGGCTGGAGGGACCCACAGGGGCCAGATCAGAGGCCTTCTGTATACTCAAGGAACTTGGAATCTTGGGCATCGAATGAGGAGACACAGAATTAACAGAAACAGGCAGGAACATGATTAGATTTGCATTTTGGATGATCCTTCAGGTGGTTGTGGTATGGCCAATGGATTATAGGCAATAAGCCTGGAGGCGATCTGCAATAGGCTAGCCCATTACTGAGGATTATCTTTAGCTAGTTAGACCTGAATTTCCCAGAAACAAGGGCCTCATTTGTCCTGCTGCCGACTTTGCCTACAAATCTTAATTTCGCCAGGCCTGCTGAACAGTTAACTGGAGCCTCTAATTAAGGCAATGAAAACTTTCACAGTGACCAGAGGCACTTTTCCTTCTTTTCCTGATCTCTGTGCCAGAGGCACTGAGAATCTTCCTCTCTTCTCAGTCAGCACTGGAGTTTCTTCCCAACTCTGTGCTGGCCTGGGTGCTTGCAGCCCTGGGATGCTGGATGGCCAGGTACTGACTATTTACCTGGCTGACACAGAAAGGGGTACCTTCTCCAAGTGCCTGCTCATTGGAAAGCACTACAAACAGGTAGCATGGTGGTCTAGGCAGGGGTTTAAAGATGTCTCAAAATTCCTGTCCGCTGGTTATTCAATCAAACACTAACCTAGGTACTGTTGTGAAGGGACTTTGAAGATGCATTAAGTCTGCTAGTCAGCTGGCTTTATGACAGGCTTATTATCCTGGATTGTCCAGTTGGGTCTCGTGTGATTGCATGAGCCCTCAAAAGCAGAAGAGGGCAGCGGGAGAGATTCCAAGAATGAGAAGGATGCTACTGATGAATCTTATCTTTGATATGCTATTGCTGCCTCGAACATACAGGGGCCATGTTGAAGAATCAGAGAGATTTCTAGGAGCTAAGAGGAGCCTTGGCTGACAGCCAGCAAAGGAACAGGACCACAGTCCTACAACCTCAAGCAGCTGGATCCTGGTAACAACCTGACTGAACTTGGGAGCAGATTCCCACCCCTCCCCACCTGAGAATGCAGCTCTCTGAACCTTTCTCATCAAAGTAGGCCTGGGATTCAGAACAAGGGTTTGAGCTTGGAGACTCGTGGAGTAGAATAGCTTGGGGTGGCTGTGAGGTATGATTTCTAGGTAAGCTCTCTTGCTGGCTAAGGAACAGGCAAGAGAACAGCTTTTTAGTTGACTGTAGTTACCTGGTTGCCATGGTGATCACGATCACAATTCACCAGGATCAGCATCACCTGGTGAAACCAACTTAAGAGTAAATGTGTTTAAGTATTAGATCGCAGAGTCTAGAAATAGAGGAATAGGCTCTAACTAAATGTTTCAATTACTTTGTCACATAACTTATAATTAAAGATTAAGAAAGCATGTAGGTCATGTTTTAGAGGCCTGCCTATAAAGCAAGTTCCAGGAAAAATGTTTAAAAGTACACTTTGCTTGGGATAATAGAAAAATGTAGTGAATGAAGCATAAAGCAATAACAGCTTGAACGGTAACAATGGTCACAGGATGTTTAGTTTCTGCTTTTTTCTTTAAAGTTAACATCCCTGATGCACAATCATGAGATATTCTGCAAAATCTTGGTTCCTCCACTCAGTTAAGATTAGCTGACCACAGTTTCAAAGTCTTCACAAGATGATGCCAGGACCTAAATTAATTAGACTAAAGACTACCACTAAGGCTTGCCTAAGAACTAACCAATTAGCTTTGCCGGTGAATCCTCCATCTTTGTGTTTTAGAAATCCTTGATTAAAAACCATTGGAGAGATTGGGTTTTAAGCTATAACTTCCTATTCTCCTGGCTTGGTGCCTTGCCAGTAGATAGCTCTCATTTCTTCACTGCAAAACTGGGTGTTCACTGTTTGCTCTGCTGCACGTCGGGTGGGCGGACCCCCTTTGGTTTAGTCACACTGGGAACTTGAAGAAAAGCAAATTCTTGGGCCCTACCTCAGGCCTGCTGAAGCAGAAAGTCTCAGGGTGAAGGCAGAAATCTGTCTTCCCAAGCCCTCAGGTGATTCTGATGCTGGCTCATGTTTGGACATCCGGTGTATCACTAGCAGAGTGAGTCTTGACCTTGCGTGTGCAGTAGGGTCACCTGGAATGCTCTCGGAACTACAGCTTCCTGGACCTATATGAAATAAACTGACTACAAACTTCTGGCATGGGGCCTGGACATTTGTAATTTTTAAGTTTCCTCAGTGACTCTAATGTACATTGAGAATTGCTGCTCAGGTGCCTGGCACATAATTGAAACTTGATAAATATTTCCTGATTGGATGGTTGGTTAGTAATGCACTCTAAAAATTCCTTGTTGTTAGTGGTTGCTCCACCAGAGGAGTAACCCCAAAGCCTGACCATAAGGGGCCCCAGGAAGATGTGGGGGAGTGAGGAGGTCGGCTTTTGGGAAGATTATAGCCAGACTTGGTTCTAGTCATCATCCTCCCCTCTGAGCACTTTTCTGACCTCTCATCTGGCCAGTTTATGTTTACCCAAAAGGGGCAGAGATGAGATACAGGTATGGGATGAGAGCCTACAGTTATTTCGATTCCCACTTATATCATGTCTTCAGCCCTGGGAGGTGGGGTGCAAATGGGTTCATCTCTGAATCCATGGGGGAACTCTATTATGCCAGCTCCTCTATCATGTCTCAGAGTGTTTTCCCTATCATTTCACTGATGTGCAGAGCCAGTGCGTCAAGGCTACTTTTCTCATGGAGATGCTTTCCCCATTAAGGTAAGCTGCCAGCAAATATGTTGTACGTCCTTGGCTTTGCAGCTTTTGAAGTCCGGTGGGTAGATAGACAACAGAGAGACCAGATCACAGTTCTCAAATCTGGCTGTCTGTCAAAATATCCTGGAAATATAGGTGACAATTCATACTACTGGCTCCCATCCAGACCCACTAAATGAGGATGTTCAATAGTGGAGGTCTCAAATCCATACTTTTAATGGAACCCCCAAGAGATTCCTATGTAGCCAGTCTATGAGATGAACCTAAAAATAGCCTTTCTAAGTGAGAGGCAACAAGCATTTACTTGAGATAAAAAAGAAAAGCTATTTCTAAAGCATTGATTCAGGCAGAAACCTAAATAATGTTCCCATTAGGAGACAAAGGCAAGGGGTATTTATGAGAGAGGGAAGGGGAGCAATTACATCAGTAGAAGTAAGGCATTTTTATTGGTACAGATAAGTTAACACAGTGATGTTAATTCTAAACAATGTTTTTAATTTTCAATCCGGTAATCATCAGTCCCGTAAAGTCTGCTTTCTTGTTATCTTTGCAAACAGTTCTTTGGGACACTCTTGCTTTAGGCCCAGTCCAAAGGTTATTCTGCCCTGTTTTAACATGCCAAAGGGTTGAGGCATGAGACCTGAAAGGCAGTTCCTCTGGGATGGCAGCTTTGACTCTATGTTAAAGTGGCTCTGTTTACGTTATGTTTTACAAATAGAATCCCCAAGAGATTCTGATGTAGCCAGTCTATAAGACTTTAGAAATCACTGCATTTGAATATGCTCTTTTCACAAAGTTATGTTCTTTTCTAGAAAAAGAAAATATGTCTTAAAGTTATTAAGTGTAAACTGGCTTAAGCTAAAAGATTACATCAATAAAGCTGCATTATTTGGAGAAAAAAATTAAAGAATTGCAAATACTTCCGAAAAATTATAATTCTTTCAACTTATCTTCCATTTCTTTTCCACTGACTTGATTTATTCTCAGTATTCAGTGGTAGTTCTCACCCTAATCTCTGCTTTCAGAATTTAACCATCTTCCCTTTATGATTTTGAGACATTCAGCTAGTTTGTCATCAAACAGTATTTAAGATGCTGCGATATTTTTCCTTCCCAGCATGATCACCAGTTAACTGGATCATAGCTGACTAGGGTTGTGGGGTGATCTCCCTACTCCCAGGGTCTTTGCCATTCTCCCTCTTAGCTTCCACCTTCTTCTTAGCCTTGGCAAAGGGAAACAGTAAATAGTTAAATAATAGGCCCACTCCTGGGTTCTCCTGTGTCTGTTTTATCTTAATCACTAGTACATGGGCTAATTAGCTTCAAAGTCTTTCAAAGTTACAACTAGTGTTGACACTAATTTGGAAAACAATAAGATTTACATACCAAACACTTTCTCCTGATTCCCTTAGCAACTGTCCCCAAATCTGATACAATATTATCAAGCCATGTTGGCCCAAAGGTAGCTTCAAGAACACATTGGGGCAGATGCTGACAAGGGGAGCCAACATCCTGGCTTTCATTCCTGGGCACTGACACTCTCAGTAGAGTAAGTTACTCAAGGAAGGGCAACCCAGCCTCCAGCTTCCACTCCATTCATTAACTCTGCCGGCTTCCTGAATCCAGCCAAGAGAATCTTCGCTATCCTTTTCCAGGCTGAGTAGAGGCAGACAGACTAAAAGTCTAGCCAAGAGCAATCCATGCCCATCTCCACCCTCAGAACATAGCAGATCCAGGATACTTCATTTCTTCTAGTTGCTATCCACTGACCCTGGAGGAATCCAGAATATTTTTCAAGGATATTCTGAAAGCTACATGCAGTCTGGATCCCTGACTTAGACACTGCAGGAATGAGGGCCTATTTGCAAACGTGCTGGTGAGATCAAGTTGCAGACTTCTTCATGTGGGAAAGTGGATCCAGCCAGCCAGGGTGGGAGGGGTAGAAGCGGAGACAGGTATGCTGAGCAAAGGAATCCTCGCCAGGCCCATCTGAACCATCAGCCTTGGCTGCCCTGTTGCCTTCTCCCCTGGAGGCACTGTGGGCATTGTTCTCTTTCGGTGCCAGGAGAGGAGGTGGATGGGAGAAATCTGACCCTTTAATGCCAGACACCCGGTACAGCTGATGCATGGCGGGGTCCTCTTGCTAGACTTGGCTGGCCTCCCTCTCTGTTCGAGGAAGCATTAAGAAGATTGATTTCTGTTAGTCGGCCATAATGGGAGACTGTAATGACCGAGGGAGACACTTGGCTTGTGGACACCTTGTACTTGTGCCAGTTGCTTCAGGGGCGAGCACTTGACAGAGAGCCAGGCAAGGTTTCTCTTAAGCTTCTTTTCTGTTTTCTCTTTTCTCCCCATTTCTCCCCTCCCCTTTCTTTTTTATCCTCCATTTTCTTCTCCCTTTCTATTCCCAATTATCTCCCTTGTGTTGTGGAAATGCACCGTATGGAAAGGATGCAGAGACACTCGACTTCAGATGCAGGGTCTTCTCTCACCTAGACTCTCCTCGTGAGTTCCTGCTGAGCGTGCACCCAGGGGCTGGGCCTCTGCAGCACCCCCTGGAAGGCTCCCACTGCTTCCCCATGACCTTCCAAGATGGACTTCAGTGTCATCAGCAGAGTGCAGACGTTTCCTTGTGGCGTTTGACTGTTCCCAAGAAGGAGCAGAGAGCTTGGTCATGTCAGGAGCTGAAGGGTGGTTCCCAGTACAGCTTGGTGGTGACTCAGTTTGTGCTTCTTGTAGCATTTGGGATGAGGAGCAGTAAATTTGGCTTTCCATAGGTGGAGACAACTATCCAGGCTGTTGCTCCGAAAGCCTGTGGTCAGAGAACTTTTCTTGGGAAGGGGACATCCAGGTTCCAAAGCATGGGCAGCAGCTGTGGCCTCTTCTTTCACATACTCCAGAGGTGCCCCTTGGAAGGTGCTTGCAGCCCCAGGCTCCCACCAGCGCCCATGTGCTCATTGAGATAGCAGGGCCCAGGGGCTCACAGGCTGGCCAGCTGGAGAACAACTGCAGCGACTTCCTTGCTCTCCTCCTCCATTCTAGGCTGCAAGTTCCTGCTTCTGTTTGCAGGCGTGGAGCCAAAGCCTCAGAAAAGACGAGAGACCCAGTCATGACTCACAGGTGGGCAATCAAGTGGGCTCCTTTCCTGCAGAGCCAGTCTCTCAGAGCCCGCTCTACATGGCATGGCTGGGAGGGACTTTTGGAGGCCGCTCAAGTCACTCCCTTAGCCCAGACCAAAAGGCACCCACACAGGCCAAGTCTATTTTGATAATTAGGTCTCAGGCACTGCTGTTATTAGTGGTGGCGGTCGGGGAAAGGGCAAGCACACCCTGCCATGTTACCCCCGGTTCCCTTTGCAGTCCCTAGCAAACTGTCTCTGTGAACACCGTACTTGAAGTTGTAACTCAGAACCAAGTGGCCTCCACATCAATAAGCCCTGTCTGTCTTTCCAAACTCACGTGCTACATTTTCAGCAGCTTACTCTCACTTACGATGCTTCCGCCCTACCATTCCCTCTCAGCCACCGTTTTTTGACATTTTTGTTTACTTCCCCTGATTGAATTTTATGTCCTCACAGCTGTCCTCCCAAAGGGCCCGGTGTGAGGTTGGATACCTCATCCCATCAATAGCCACCCTCGCCGCGCAGTGTTTTACTTTCTATGTGGTTCTTAGTTGGCATCATCGGAGATGCTTACTTAGGGTATTTGCTTAGTTTTGGGGGGAGGATGTGCCTCTTCTTTAACACCTATGAGAACAGAGATTTTCTGTCCTCATTATTATTTTCCCATTGCCCAGACTGGTGCCCAGCATGCAACAGGTGTTCAGAGAAATCATGCTGAGTAAATAACTAACAGCAGGAGCAGAGAGCCTTGCCTTGCCACTGCAGAGGCTGCCTCGGGGGCTGTAAGCACTGTCCTCTGGGTGCCACAGGGAAGGAAACAGTTCCCACTAGCATCCCTGGGCATCATTTCCTAATGGACACCTCCCCCCCCACCCCCATGTGACCATGTTGGCTCACAAACTGGCCGCTGTACATGAAGGGCAAGAAGAGATCAAACAAAGAGGCAGACCACTCCAGCTTGGTAGGTGGCAGTTTTAACAAGCAAGGGAACTTACCTGCAATGCTTGTCTTGGGCAGCTGCAAAATAAGATCTTAGCACCTGCCCATCAGAATCTTAAAAGCTCATATAGAGGCCTGAACGGAGTTCAGTCACATATACTGTCCAGAAGGTGTCAACCACATAGGGCTCTCTCAAGACTGTCCTAGAAATGGCACCCACCATGAGAACAGTGGGCAGAATGCACATTTCAAGGTCAGAGCAGACCTGAAGAGCCTCTGATTTCCCGGGGCCAGCTCGATGGTCAACCAGTGGTCACGTCCTCTTGACGACCTCTCCCAACAGGCTGATGTCCACTTCCTCCCATTTACTTCTTATTCTCTTCCACAGGATCTCTGGGCGATGCTGGTATCTGCATTCCTACTCCCTCCCTTGTGCTAAGTCACTCAGCCAAGAAATGACACAACGAACAATTTACTCTCCAATTTAGCACACAAACTTAAAACTTAATTCTTAACTGAAAGCAATATAATGGCATGCCACGATACTAATGTAATAGAGAGGAAAATTACTTTATTAATCCATAAATACCTTCTAAGGAGAGTGAGTCTTGTAAAATGAAAGACCCTTTTGTTCCACTGATGGTCTCTTGTCCACAAAGGTAGCCTAGAGCTGAGGCAGCCAGCAAGGGCTCCTGGGGTGGCAGGAGGTCTTGGAAGAAGAGGAATGCAGAATGGTATCTCTGAGGCTGTTTGTATGTCTGCAAAGTAACTGTCTCCTTCATCGCTGATGAATGCGCAGTGAAGTCTACCACACACACAAATGCTGTGTGCGCATGGTACGTGTGTGTGTGAGAATGGAGAGAAGGGGCCACGTGTGTTTGGGTCAGTTGGGTGTCATGGAGGTCCATGCATTGAACTCATGAAACAGAAACAAACGTTTGGGGGGAGAATTGAAAATTCTTATGCCTACCCTGCCTCAGCTCTAGCACTTCAGTCCGAGTGGCCTGACTTCCAACTGCCAGCTTTGGGCCCGAGGACTTTCTCTGAGACCTTGGAGGGCTGTCCATTTTCATGCATCTGGAAATGCTGTGGAGGTGATGCTCCCTATCCCAGCAGACTGAACCAATGTCTGGTGAGAACTGGTGTATGAATAGCCCAGCTGCCTTGCCCCTGGGGTGGGTGACTCGTAGGTGTGTGTTCTACACTGGCTTCCAGAGTTTGTTATCCACAGGATTAATCTCCAGTTACCCATAGTGGTACCTGGCTTGATAGTACACCGTTAGTGGCTGCTTCTCCTTTGTGGTTTCGCTTCTCACTCATCTGTCCATGTTTCCTGCCCCTCCTGTCTGAGTGAGGTCCCTAGAAGCAGAGCCTGAGACAGGGTCTTGTTCACGTAACTTATTTGTGATGGTGGTGGGGTGCTGTCAGGGAGGAGGAGAAAGGGCTATAGGATGGGGCGGGGCAAGGAACTGAGCAAAGCTGTGGTCTTGGCTGGAGAATGGCTTCAGCCTGATCTCTGGGGGCGCACAGGAGCACAAATAATACCACAGAGCTGGTTCTTCCCTGGAGTCAAGGGGGCTGGCCTTTGGAATCTCTATTTCAGTTAGATGTTTTCTGAGGGTTACTCTGAAGGATAGGGGTGGGCTGGCATATCCTTTTAACTGAGGCAGTGCCCATTCGTTCAAAGGCAATGCTCCAGAAAAGTGCTTCCTGTAAGCTGTTGGCAACCAGCATTTGAAACTGGAGGATGGGCGCCTGGGCCAGAAAAGGGAGTCCCTGATGAACCCAGAGCACCCAGTGTACCTCCATACAGACTGAAACTCTAATCTTTGTCTCAGGGTCTGATTCTGGGGTATGGAATGGGAGACAGATTTACCTAGATCTCCAGGAGATGAAAGACCTTAACTCTCTTGATGGTATATGCAGGTTTCCACTTGTCCCTTTGGTTCTGGAGGTTATTTTGAATAATTGGTGGAGTTATTCAGACAGTGACCCCTTCTCTCTTTATCCTTCTTTATGTGAGGGATGGTACCTCTCCTTCTAGAGTGACCAGGCTCTCTCTTTCGGCCTTCTCATTCTTGCTGTCATTCAGGTATCTTTCTGCCTGCCCCAATTCCTTTCTTTTCTGCATCAGGTCTGGGCAGTGAACACTAACAGCTGACATGGCAAAAATGCCAGCTCTTACCACCATGGCCAGCTGCTTTCTCAGCAAACCACCTCCCCACTCTGTCTGTGGACAAAGATAGCTGTGGTGCTGTAGGGCTGGGGTTCTGACTCACCTTCTCAGCATGGTAGCCCCTCTGGGATGCCCTGCACCACAACCTGCCTCTGTGGGGCCTCGACACCCACCTAATCCTTGCCAACCCCTGGCCCCAGAGAAACAGATTCTTTTTTTTTCAGATTCTGTTTCCCATAGTTCCAGTCAGTAGCTGGTTGGGGTAGAAATATAATGCAAGCTATATATTTTCTGGTACCCATTATAAAGGTAAAAGAAACAGGGGAGATTCATTTTAATGTAATTTAACTCAATATATTAAATTATCCCTTCAACATGTAATCAATATAAACATTATCAATGATTTATTTTACATTTTTTTATACTAAATCCTTGACGTCTGGTACAAATTTCAGTATATTTTATACCGGAGGTCCATTCCCATTTGGACTAGCCGCATATCAAGTGCTCAGTAGGCACATGTGGCTAAAGGCTACCATAATGGAGCTCAGTTCTAGAGTCTCTGGTAGCAATCTTGGCTTTGTTGAACTCGCCTGACCATGAGGTCTAGGCTAGACCAGGAGGCAGGTGAAGCCAGGAGTACCTGATGTTCCTGATGATGTGGGGAAACTGAGTTGGGGTTGAGGACTGAGGTTCACAATGGAGCTATGAGGGGCCAGGGGAGAGTGATGCTGGAAGCATGGGATGTCCCAGTCCAAGAGGGGGATTTCCAGAGTTGGAGATCATGGAAGTGAGGCAGGGTCTGATGCTGGTAGCAGTCAAGAGGGGGTAGAAGTAGGGACAACTTGCCTAAGACGCTGTAGGGACTTTCAGATCAATATTTTTAAGGCCTTGGAAACCATTCAGGGTACTAATTGGAAGAGGGGCAGATGGACAAGCCATGACAATGATGCTGAGTGCTGTTTGGGGAATCAGGACCACTTCACCCAGAAGAGGTGTGAGCAGAGCCATCCTAGTGCCTCTGAGGTTCATCTACAAATCATTAGAAAAGACAACTATTCTTAACTCTAATTTTTCAAAAGGAAGATTTCAAAAAGCGAAAGGTGACAGGCACAAATTTAACCAACATGCTTTCTCTGGCATTACAGAGTTCTTGGCGTAGGTGTTTAAAAAGGCACACGTTTTGCATCGACCTCCTGGAAAAGGACTCCTGGGTTTTATCACTAATAAGTCCCCTTCGGTTCTCATGTTCCAATTAGTTGTGTGATCATCTAACGTATTTTGATCTGGACGGGATTTCTTGTTATAATGATTAGCATTTCATACCTTATACTCTTTGTGAAGAGCAAGAGAAATTGCCCTTATTTCTTCCCCTTGATTAACTACACATAGCACTTCATAAAGAGAATGGCCAGATTTCACACTTACGAGTGACTGACTGACTTTTGAGCGGGCTATACGTATGCTCATCTCATTTTTCAAATGGGTAGATGGAGGCTTTGACCAATTACTGTACTTGTCCAATTGACTCACTTAAAAAAATGTAAAACCCAGAGAGTTTGCTTGATGAAAATACATGGAGATGGTTAGTACTGTGGTTTCTGAGTTTCACTTCTGGTGGAATTCAATCCTTCAGATGATTAGAATTTGTAAAGAAGGAATTTTTGTGTTTTTTTTTTTTTTTTTGTAATTCACTGCTATATCCCAGATTCTGACACACTGTGTGCACTCAATACATACTTTTGAATGAATGGATGAGTTCCATCCTCTCTTCTTTTAGTTTTATTTAGATGGTCGAGTCTCTTTTATTGGTTTAAAAACATTTTTAAACTAAATATTTTAAAAGTATAGTTCCTCACATAGGCTTTTTAAAACAGCAAATTCCTTTTGGAGACAATTCAGAAAAATAACACACACACACACACGCACACACGCACACACACACACCGACCTCTGGGAACTATAATACTGTTTTCTCTCTTGTTCTGCAACTTGCCTTTTCACAGAACACTAGGACTTGAGGATCGACTCACGTTAAGCATGAATAGTTTCACGTCACTCTTTTTACTCTTGTATAATATTTAGTAGAATGGCTGGGTCATAGTTGAGTTGGTCATTTCCTTAATTAATGGCATTTAGGTTATTCTCATTTTTTGCTACTTGAAAGTTTGCTGCACTGAACATCTCTATATGTTGTCTCCTCTGGGCCTCTATGGTTGCTTCTCTAGGTTAGGGCCGAGCAGTGAAACTGTAGTTCATAGAAATTCCCAATTTAAGGGGTTTTAGCCAAAATGCCCTACAGAATAAAAATTGCAATTTATACTTTTACTGTCCATCTGCCCACATCCTTGCTCACATTTAATATTAACAAACATTTGTTTTTACCAGCCTGTTGGCTGAAAAATTATATCTAGTTCATTTTGAGGAGGTAACTTAGTTTTTGCAAGTATATGCAAAATAATAAACAGAATGTACATATATGTGTATATGTATGCATAGACATACGAGGTAAATATTAATACCTACCACTCAGATGAATATTAATATAGCCTTAGGAGCATCTTTCCAATTGTGCAGCCACAATTTCTTCATTTTTGCTCTTGTATATAAATATGCCACAAGATTTATTTTTCTGTTCAACAACGTTGGACCTTTGGCCTGTTTCCTGTTTTTTTCCTCTTATGAATTGTGTGCCTAAGAGCTTTCTTGTGTGTATCTCCTGCTGCACATATGCAGAAACTATGAAATTGCTGAGTCCTAGGGTGTAGTGGAGGTTGCTGGTTGTCCCGTCAAATCCCTTCTCCCCATCTTCACACATGATGTCTAGCTGGACATCTTTCCCAGATTCTCT
This sequence comes from Rhinolophus hipposideros, assembly GCF_964194185.1. Lineage (NCBI taxonomy): Eukaryota > Metazoa > Chordata > Mammalia > Chiroptera > Rhinolophidae > Rhinolophus > Rhinolophus hipposideros. Next base: position 33,715,998 of record NC_138060.1, on the reverse strand, counting down.
TATGGTTAGATGTGGTTATGTGACTCCGTTCTCAGCGATGGAATCAAAGCAGCTTTTCACTCCTCCCTTTGGGATCAGAGCTTTAAGGTAGTGGATATACCTCCTCCATGCTCTCTTCTCTCTTTCCATGAACCAACACCCACGCGTGGTTGTAACCCAACTTCAACTTTGCAGAAAATGACAGAGTCCCAGATGATGGCAGAGCAATGACTCGGGAGGAAGAGAGTACCTGAATGACGATGAGGATCAAAGTTGTCCTATTGATCAGGATAATAAACTTTGAGACTGATGTGAGACAGAAAAAAACTTCTTTACATTTAATCCATATCTGTCTTATGGTAGCATGTATTTAATTAATACATAACGGAGCACATGTTAAGCTTCTTCCTGGAATTGATTATATTTGGTGTGAAAGATAAGTCTAATTTTATTTTTCAAATTGTCTCAGCAACATTTATTGGTTTATCCTTTTCCCAGGACATTGTAATGCTTCCCTTGATATGGATTTTCTCTCTATATATGTTGGTCCTAAATCCCTACACCAGTTCCGTATTGTTTTATTTATGGCAGCTTTATAATAAGTGTGGATGGCGGGTAAGGCAAGATGCTCCATTCTGCTTGTCTTCAAAATTATCTTGGTTGTTTTGCCTTTTGTCTTTGAATTTTGCTCATATTGTCAAATTCTTCAAAAATATTGTGGATACTTATCTTGTACTTTAACTAAATTTATGGTTAAAATTGGGGAGAATTGTCATTAGTTTTTCTCACCCATGAATATGGTACCTCTCCCCAGTTATTTAAATAGTCTTTAATGAAGTCTCATAATTTTTTTCCATATCGGCTTTTTAAAGCTTTCTTTGGATTTGTTCCAGGATGCTTTGCAGTTTTTGTTGCTATTAAAATGCCATATTCTTAAAAATTACTTATTGCTTTTGTTAATGTTTAGAAAGGTGATATATTTTTATACGTTCACTTTGTAACCAGCAAACTTGCTCATCTCTCATGTTTGGTCTAATGGTTTATCTGTATAGTCTCTTGGATTTCTATATAGATAATCTTACTATTTGTGACTTAATATGATTTTCTTTCTTCTTTCCTCTCTGTATAGCTTGCATTACTTTTTTATCTTTTAGAGTGCCAGCTAGCTAGGACATTAAGTAAAATGCTGAGTAGAAACAAGGAGAGTAGCCACCCTTTTCTTTTTCTCACTTTAAAGACAATGCTTCTGATGTTTCAATATTAAATGTACTACTTGTTCTGGGGTTTTGATAGATACCATGTTTCAAGGTAAATTTCCTTTCTCTTCCTCTTATTAAATACTTTTTAAATTGTGAACAAGTTCTGAATTTTTATCAAATGTCTTATCTGTCTCTGTTGAGATGATTATATACATTTTGCCCTTTAATCAGTAAATGAAGTGATAGATTTATTTAAAATTAGACCATCCCTTCAATCCTGAAATGAACCTAAATTAGAGGGGGGTGGTAGATGAGGGTAAAAGGGACCCAATGTATGGTGATGGACAGAGAACTGACTCTGGGTGGTGAACACACAATGGGATTTATAGATGATGTAATACAGAATTGTACACTTGAAATCGATGTAATTTTACTAACAGTTGTCACCCCAATAAACTTTAATTAAAAAAATTATTTTTAAAAGATGTTTATTAAAACATAGTTAGCATACAATATTATGTTACTTTCAGGTGTACACAATACTTATTCAACATTTATATACCTAAAGAAGTGATCACCATTAAGTCTAGTAACCACCTGACACCGTGCCATGTTATCACAATATTATTTACTCTATTCCCTATGCTGTATATTACATCCCCACGACTTACTTGTTTTATTCCTGGAAATTTGGACCACTATTGCCCTTTACCTTCCCTCCCCCTTTTTAATTTTTCAGTTACAGATGACATTTAATATTATTTTACATTCCATATATCAGTGAAATCACATGAGATGATGTATTACAGAATTGTATACCTGAAACCTATGTAACTTTATTAACAGTCGTCACCCCAATAAACTTTAATAAAAAAATTATTTTACATTAATTTTATGTGTATAGCATAGTGGTTAGACATTTATGTAATTTAAGAAGTGATCCCCCTGACTAGTCTAGTACCCACCTGGCACTGTAGATAATTATTACCATATTATTGACTATATTCCCTATGTTTTACTTTACATCCCCATGATTATTTTGTAACTACCAATTTGTACTACTTAACCCTTTCACCTTTTCCACCCTGTCCCCCAACCCCCTCCTATCTATCACTCCAATAAATCAAGCACCCATCTGACACCAAATATAGTTATTACAATATTATTGACTATAATCCTTATGCTATACCCTATATCCCCATGACTACTTTGGAACAACCAATTTGTACTTCTTAATCCCTCCCCCTTTTTCATCCACCACCCCAATCCCCCTCCTCTCTGCAACCATCAAAATGTTCTCTGTATCTATGAGTCTATTTCTGTTTTGTTTTTTTATTTTGTTCTTTAGATTCCACATATAAGTGAAATAACATTGTGTCTGTCTTTCACTGTTTGACATACTCCTCTCCGCACAATACTCTCCAGGTCCATCCATGCCACCGCAGATGGCAAGAACCCATTCCCTTCCTTGGCCAAGCAATATTCCACTGTAAATATGTACCACCTCCTCTTTATCCATTCATCTATCGACAGGCACTCACGCTGCCTCCACACCTTGGCCATTGTAAACAATGCTGCAATAAACATATGGATACACATATTCCCTTAAAGTGGTGTTTTAGGTTTCTTCAGATAAATACCAGGAAGTGGGATTACTGGGTCCTTCTTTGTCTCTTGTTATAGCCTTTGTTTTAAAACCTATTTTGCCTGGTATAAGTATTACTAATTATTATTTGTTTGTTTCCATTTTCTTTTTTCTTTTTTTTTGCCCCCAACGCCCTGGTTTTTAAGCCATTGTTTCTCACTCTAGTTGCAGTGTGCAGCTCCCTGGCCCATGCTGGTATTATCAGTCTTGCGCTCCCCCCGGCTGAGGCCGTCGGTCACTGGTCAGCCACTCACAGCAGCTCACGCCAGCTCTCATTGGGTGCCAGCCACTTACAATGGCTGCTGGCCACTCATGGCAGCCCACCGCTGCCCACGGCAGCTCACAGCACCCAGCTCCAGGGAGAGTCATTGTTCACAGTCTTAGCTGAAGAGGGCGCAGCTCACTGGCCCATGTGGAAATCGAACCAGTGGCCTTCAGCATTAGGAGCACGGCGCTCCAACCACCTGAGCCACCGGGCCACCCCTTCTTTCCATTTTCATGAAATAACTTTTTCCATCCCTTTACTTTCAATCTGTGTGTGTCTTTCAATCTGAAGTGAGTCTCTTGTAGGCAGCATATGTAAAGATTTTGGTTTTTTTATCCATTTAGCCACCCTGTGTTTTTGATTGGAGCATTTACTCCACTTGCATCGTAAGCAATTGTTGATAGATAAGTAGTTATTGTCATTTTATTATTCATATATATATATATATATATATATATATATATATATGTTTTCCATCTTAAAGAAGTCCCTCTAAGATTCCTTGTAATACTGGTCTGGTGATGATGAACTCCTTTAGCTTTTTCTTGCCTGGGGAGCTCTTTATCTGACCTTCGATTCTAAATGATAGCCTTGCTGGGTAGAGTACCCTTGGTGGTAGGTCCTTGCTTTTCATCATGTTGACTATTTTGTACTAATCCCGTCTGGCCTGCAAAGTTTCTGCTGAGAAATCAGCTGACAATTTTATGGGAGCTCCCTTATGGTACTAGTTGTCTTTCTCTTGCTGCTTTTAGGAGTCTCTCTTTGTCTTTAACTTTGCCATTCTACTTATATGTCTTGGTGTGGGCGTATTTGGGTTCATCTTTTTTAGGGACTCTCTGCACTTCCTGGGCTTGTATGTCTATTTCCTTTGCCAGGTTAGGAAATTTTTCAGTCATTATTTTTTCAAATAGATTCTCAGTCCCTTGCTTTCTTTCTTCTTCTAGTATCCCTATGATGCAAATGTTGTTATACTTGATAATGTTACACTTGATAATGTCCCAGAGGTCTCTTAAACTGTCCTCATTTTTTTTTTTTGATTCTTTTTTTGTTTTGCTGTTCTGATTGGCTGTTTTCTGCTACTTTGTCTTCCAAATTGCTAATTAGATCCTCTGCTTCATCTAGTCTCCTGGTGTTTCCTTCTAGTGCATTCCTCATTTCAGTTATTGTATTTTTCACATCTGACTGGTTCTTTTTTATGTTTTCTATGCCCCTTTTTTAATGCTTGCTATCTCTTTGTCGAAATTCTCATTAAGTTCTTTGAGCATCCTTATTACCATTGTTTGGAACTCTGTATCTGGTAGGTTGCTTTGCCTCTATTTTGTTTAGTTCTTTTTCTGGAGTTTTCTCCTGTTCTTTCATTTGGGACGTATTTCTTTGTTTCCTCATTTTGGCTGCCTCTCTGTTTGCTTCTATGTATTAGATAGGTCTGCTTGTTTCCCAATCTTGGCAAGTCTCCTTGGTCACCTGTGCTGGGTGCTCCAGGAGTGTCCCTTGTGTAAGTTGTGTGTGCCCTCCTGTTAATGTTGAGCCTCGATTGATGTTGGCATGTTAGTAGGTGGTATTGACCCTCAGGCTGATTGGTTGTGGGGTTTGGCCACGTCCACAGCTCACAGGCTGCTATGCTGTGAGCTTACCCCATGAAGCGGGATTCACCCCAGTGGGCTCTGGTGTCTGTTGCCACCACCCTTTTTGTATGCCTCTAATTGAGTGGGACTCTGCTGTGGTCTGAAGCCAACTTCCAAGTATGTTGGCTCTGAAGCCTCTTGGGAGGGGCTCTGGTGCAGGCCTAGGTCAGCCACTAGCTGTGACTGGCCCAGGAATACCTATTAGGAGCTACAAAGTGACCCACAGTTGGTCACTGCCTGTGCTGTACCTGGAGGTACCAGTATCGGGCTTGGGGTAGCTCTGCAAAAATCCAGAACTCCCTAAGGCCTACTGCCACCTGCTGGCTCCCATAAGGTTCAGCCACTGATAAAGCCTCCAGCAAAAATCAAGTTGGGTGAGGCAGGTTCTCAGTGAGTCAGCAGGGTGGAGCAGCAGAGCTCACCAGGTCAATTAGATTCAGATTTGGCCTGTGGGGGCGGGCTCTACACAGGGAAGATGACTCCCACCTGTCGGCTATATGGGAGAAGAGCCCCACACAGGGAAAATGGGGACGGTTCCTCCAATCCTTTCCCTGAAGTTACACAACCCCATGTCTCTGACGACCCAAGAGTCACCATCCCTCTGTCAGACCTCAAGGTAAGTGCCTGCACGAGCCTTTTAAGAGGATGTTTGGGTTTCCCACAGACTTCCGTTCCACCCAGAGGGTCAGGATCCCAACTGTTGTTTACAGCAAGGTGTTGTGGGGGACTCCTCTTCCCGGCACCAGTACTCCAGGCTGGGGAGGCTGGTGTGGGGCTGGGGTTTCTTGCTCCTCCATGGGGAACCTCTGTGGCCAAAATATACCTCCCAATTATACCTTCCACATGGAGGTTTGGGACTGGCCCATTTTCACGTCTCTGCCCCTCCTACCAATCTCGTCATGGCTTCTTCATTATCTTAGTTATAAAACCTCCGTTCAGCTAAATTTCATTCAGATGGTTGTCCAGGCTGATTGTCCTATAATTTAGTTGTACTTTTGATGTGTTCATGGGATGGGGCAAGCATAGCATTTATGTACTCTGCCATGTTGGATCTCCTCGCTTGATGATATTTTATATTTGTGCATGTGGGGACAGAACCCCAGAAAGCAGTTTCCAGGCTCTCGGCCTCACATAGAAACTGTGATTGGATGGCCATCAGCTATGGCTAGTTGGCCATCAGCTGTAACCAGTCAGCCATTGGCCACTAATATAACTGCTGTGGCTACGCTAGCAGAAAATGGGGGCTAGCAAGAGCGGATTGCAGAGAGGCGGATGCCGCTGGTGAGAATATAGTGGTGTGACTCCCCTACTTATGGCTCTGTGGGTGTTCCTTTTTGGCCTCACCATGTCCTGCGTTCTTATGTGGGGAGCAGGAGCTGAGACCCCGCCTGACACCCTCCACGACAGTGCCTTTATTTGGTCCTTTATTTTCCTTTCTTGCACTGTTCCTCTCAGGTTTCAGTATCAAGGTTATATTAGATTCCTAAGATGATTTGGGGAATATGTCCTTGAATGTTTGGAGTAGAACTCAATGGCACAACCATCTGGACTAAATATTGTTTCTTTTTGAGTGGGTAGAGCTTTAATTACTGATTCAAATTATTTCATGGTAATGGGTCTATACAAATATTCTAATTTTTTGTGAAGTAGATATGCTATGCTATATTTCTTTTAAAGAAAAATTTCTATTTTATTCAAGTGGTTCACAGTATTCTCTAATATTAAACTTTTATTTAATACGTATGTCCCTCTTTCCATCCCTTATGCTTTGTCTCATTACACACTCCTCGCACACCAGCTCAATTTTGTCAGAAACTTTTAAAATTTTATTAGTTTTTTTTTTTTTTCAGGCAGAGAGCTTTGAGATGTGGAGTTTTATGGATAATTTCTTTATTTTTCCATTCCTTTATTTATATTGTATTTTTTCCCCTTGAGTTAGTCTCAGTTTTATTGCTTTTTAAAAAGCTCTTTGAATTAGCTGTTTAACTTAGCAAATTTCTTGTATTCTGGTATACATGCTAATATTCCAATATAAAATATAAATTTTCCCTTAAATGCCTGCATGTGAAAGTTTTGAGAGGTCAAATTTGAATTATCATTAAATTTGAAATTTTTTCATTTTCTATTATGGTTTCTTATTTAAAGTTTATTAGAGTATATTTAAAATTTCTTTTGTTATTGATTTATAACTGAATTGCTATGAGGTCAGGTAATGTGATTTGTATGATGAATTATTTGGTCTTTGTTGAGACTTAATTTGTGGCCTGGTAAGTAGTTAATTTTTGCAATTGTACCTGTATTTGAGAAAAATGTACAATCACTAGTAATTGGATAGGGCTTTCTATATATCTACTAAATTAAGTTGCTTAATTATGTTGTTCCAATCTTCCATTTACTTACCAATTATAAGCCGCTTGATCTATAAATAACCAATGACATATGTTAAAATCTCTCTATATAATGATAGATCTATCAGTTTCTGCTTGAAATTCTGCTTTTTTTTTCTTTATATAATTTGAGATCACACCTTAGATACAGAGATATTCAGCATTCACATATCTTCTTAAATATTATTCCTTTTAATATTACGTAGTGCTTCTTTTATTACTAACAAGGTTTTTTCCGTAAACTTTTTTTGGTGTTACTCTAGCTATAACAGATTTTTAAAATTAATATTTTCCTGGTATATTTTTTCTTATCCATTTACTTTTCACAGATGTGAGTCCTTACATTTTGAATGTGTTTCTTCTAACAGTATATAACTGGATTTCTCACTTAACCAATCTGATGTTTGTCTTTTTAAGTGACGAGATTATTTCATTTCTATTTACTGTGATTGCTCATACTATATTTGGATTCATTTCCATCATCTTATTTTGCACTTATGCTATGCTTTTCTTTCCTTTTTTTCTCCTTTCCTACTTTCCATTGTATTGATTAAGTTTCTTTATTCCCCTTTTCCCCACCTTCTTATCTGAAAGTAGCTACCCTCAACATTTTCAATCATGGTTGACTTGACAGCATTGAAAATTATTCAAAATGTCTGCCTGCCCCCAGAATGGTTTTAGAAATCTTTTATCTTTTTAACACCCATCTTAGATGCTATTATCATTCAGTATTTTAGTGTTTTCTTTCTTGTATTAACCCCAAAGATCTACCCACATGTTGACCAGTTCCTTTACTCATTATTGCTTCTTTCATCTTACTTTGCTCTTCCGGGTTTAATTCTCTTATTCCTGAACTGTTCCCTTTAGAGCTCAGGGTCAGTATCTTCGTGGTAAACTCCCTCAGCCTTGTTTGCAAGTGTCTATTTTGTTCTCAGTCTTTAATAAAAATTTAGCTGGATATAGGGTTTAGGTTACATAAAATTTTAATTTGATAGTTATTTCCTTTCTGTACTTATTTTGCTACTGAGAAAATGAATTGTCATTTCTTACAAGTAACCTGTTATTTCTCTCTGATTGTTTTTAGGACTTCTTTTTTTAATTTCTGTTTTTGGTATCCTAAAGTTTCATTACAATTTTGTTTAGTCATAAAGTTTTTTGTTTATTCTCTTCAGGTCACCCTAAATCTGTTCTTCCTGAATTTGAATAATTCATTTCTTTCAACAGTTCTGAAAATTTACCTGCCATTTTCTCTTAATACTGTTTATCCCCCCCCATTCTTCCTATTGTTTCTTCTTAAGTATTTAAAAAATGATAGCCTTCTTATTGCTTCAACCCATATCTCTCAATTTCTTTTAATGTTTTACATCTCTTAACTATAATGCAACTGAGAAATTTACTGAGAAAAGTAAATTTTCTCAGATTTAACATGGAGATCAGTAAACCTCTCCAAGTGTATTTAATCTCTTAAACCTATCTGTGTATTTTTTAAAATTTCAATGCCTATTTAAAATTTTTCCTATTCTGTGTGGTTCTCTCTCAAATCCATCAATTTTTTAAAAATTTGTCTTGTTATTTTAAATATTGATATTTGAAACTCTTTCTCTGATAGTTCTACAATCATAGGGATCCACTCCTGTTTGTTTTGTCTGCTGAATTTCACTCATGGCAAATTGATTTGTGTGTTGTGTGATTTTGGATGGTGAGTTCATATTTGGCAGGGTTTATCTGTGGGAATCTTGTGGAGGGTGTATCCTTCTCGCATTTCCTTTTACCTATTCATTTACAACTAATTTTCTTCAACTGAGTTCTTGGCTTGGGAGATCTAAGATCAAGTAGTATAAATCTGAACTCCAAACCGTGACCCGAGGCTCACGCGGATGTCCAAGAGAAGACTCTACCTGGAGCAGTGGTGACCAGGGTCTTGTCTCCACTCAAGAAAAAAATTCCAGGGCGAGACAGATGCACAAAAACACAAGGAGTTTATTAAAGAAGTGTAGGTGAACTCAGAGGTCAAGTCACCCCAAGGAAATCTGGATCACGGGTTTTTATTCCTCCTGGGGGCAGCAGGTGGGGAAGTCCTATTGTTTTCTCCTCCCGCTGGGTGCGACCCTCTGTTTCCAGCTTTTTCTTCCTTATTTGGTTCCTCCAGATCTATCATGGCATCAGATGACTGCTGGGAGTCACAGGAACTAAAATTCAAATGACATCATGACATTGTACTCACCTGGTCACGGATGCTGCCTCTGCCCAGCAAAACTGGTTCCTGTTCTTTTTTAGCTGCAGGAGCGGGATACTGTTCCTTGTGAAACTGAAACAAATTAGGGAGGTGCTTCACTTTGTATCCTGGAGGGGGCTGGTTCCCTAGGTTACCTATCCTACCTCAAAACCTATGTAAGTAAAGGTTCCTGATAAGAATGTTCAGGGAGGGGTATTTTCTCCTATATCCTCAGCCCAGGCAGAGAGGTAAGCGTCCTTGTTCTTCTCTATGATTGTGGGTAAACTTTTTCTTAGTCCATTCTTTCAATGAAGGTATTGCACTTTGCAGTGGTCTCAATTCCACCTTGCTGTCTTGCATTCATTCAAAGCCTTGTCTCCAATTGATGTACATTAAAATTCAAGCCATTACATTTCCCACCCAGCGACTAATTCCTGCCCACACTGAAGTGAAGGCACCTACATTTACCATTCAGGATTTTATTAGGTTGGTGCAAAAGTAATTGCAATTTTTAACCTTTTAACCCACAATTACTTTTGTACCAACCTAATGGCACTTCTTTCTTTTCTAGACTGTTGGGATACTTCTTATGGGCTCTGCAATATATTGAAAAGAAACTATTTTACATATTATTGAGTGTTTCTAGGTGCATTGCACAAGAATGTTGTAGGTCGCCCTATAACAGTGCCACAAATAAAAGTTACTCTTTTACTGTTTAATTATTTCCCCCTTTTAGGTACAATATGTAATAATATTATTTTTCAGCCAAGAATCTTTTAAATCAGATTCAATTCATTCCTATTTGCTATTGGAAATGATTTTTGTCATTTCTTATAAATTCTTATTGTTTAAACAATAACTTCCTTTCTTATTTTTTTCATTTTTTTTAAAAACATAGGCGTTATATTTTGTTTTTATCTTTTCCAGTATTTTCAAAAGCATATGCACTTCTTTAAAGTATATTTGTGGAAAACTTTAACTATTTAAATTGGTTTTCAAGCCAACTTTAACTGTTTTAAACCAATTTCAGAATTTGTAAGATTCAAGCACAAAAAGAAAAACTTCTGAATCTCTCCTATGTGGGCAAGGAATTTAACATAGCTTTGCTCTCTTTCCTTACGTTCCTCTTCTCTTTGGTCTTAATATAATTTCAGCGATTAGGCTTAGGTTTTTGTAATTAGAATTTTCGCATGTATATTCTTTCATGAGACTACTTTTGACATTTTAATTTAACTTAAAAGCAGTCTGCAAACATTTAGACTTCTATTTTAATTGATTTTTATTGCTTGCCACCAAACCACATCTCTTTGCCAATTGGAATATATTTTCAAATAATATTATTCTAATCTGTTGCAACTTTTCTGAGATCTGAACATGTAACTGAAAATATCTGCTGCTTTCATCCTGCTGGAAATATATTTTTTGTATCACAAATTTTCCCTCATAAAGCTCTATAGCTCTGGCTCCATTTTCTTTTGGAATTTAGTGTTATGAAGTTAAAGGTATTTATTCTACTGTAGGTAATCTGTTTTTCTATGTGTCTGTTCATGTGTGTCCTTGGATAAATATTAAGATTTCTTTAAAATACCTATATGGTTCAAAAACATTACCATGATGTGACTATCAGATCTTTAATCAGCTAAGAAAAATTTTACTCTTTTATAGTTTTGACCTTACTTTCATGGCATTTGTGCTGGTATATCTTTTAGGAATGCTAAACTTTTCTAGGAATGCTTTTGGGGACTCTTTCAGGTCTCCAGCCCCTTGCAAGCAACCGACACAGTTTTATATACGTTGGTTTTCTATCTCCTGTCTTCTACGTATTTTGTATTCTCTCTCAACGTTTTTTCTTTTCTGTCCATTTTGTATGTATTCTTGGAAATATTCTCCAGTTTGTCTTCCACATAGTCCATTCAATGTTCAGCAGCAACAAATGTGCTTTTTCTTGCCACACCAATGTGGAGTTTAATTCTGACAGTGCATTTTTGTTTCCTTAAACCCTTCTCTTTGTCTCTTTCGTTCCCTCATTCTGTTGCCTTTTCTGCTTAACCTGTTTTCTCATAAGTACGTTTCTATTTCATGGAGTTTGTCTTCATGCTCACCAAGAAGCTTCCTGAAGACTGTGTAGAGCATCATTTTCAAAGAGATGTTCCCCCACTGGATCTTGGAGGTGCTGTTCCTGCTCTTTATTCTGCAGGCTCTAATTGGCCACAGAGCTGTCTTGACACCTCTTTACTCCTTGAGAAGAGAGAGACTCATCAGTTCTTGCTGTTTTTTACTAGGCAGGATTAGTCAGTTGGCCTTGGACCTCCACGTCTCTGCTCGCCTGATGGTTTTATCACCTTTTTAGACCTACACTGGAGGGCTAGCCAATGTTCAATTGCCAGTTGCCAACAGGCTTCACCTAGTTTATATCTGCTCTACTGAGGTGGCGTCTTTCTGCAACCATCAACCCCTCTCTCTGGTGCTCTGATCTGATGTATCACAGAAAAACTAGAAACAGCAGGCTGCAAGACTCCCACAGTTATTATGAGGCCGCTCCAGCCTCTTGACCATTCTTCACCTCCAGAATGCATTGTGTCACAGCAGCCCATCCATCTGTCCAGTTGTCTTTCTCATTTTCAGGCTCTTCCTGGGTATAAGAAGACCTTGGAGAAGAGGGGAGAATGACCAGGGGAAACTGTTCTTTGTTTGGATTAAAGCTAAGCAGGAATGGTGGTGGATATTTACTCCATTCTCTGGTTAGTAGAGATCCTGGCTGTCTGAATTAGATATCAACAGAGAGGAAACTACAACATATCTTTCCTACCAATTTCTTTAAAACAGATTCTCTTTATAGAAGAGAACTTGGCATATGTCATACATGTGCCTGATAGGTTTTTCTCCATCCAGCTTCATCTATCTTATAAGTATTGTCAGTTCCTTCCATATCCTGACAATTAGGTTGTCTGTCACTGTTCATTCACCTTGTTAGTATGAGTCTTCATATTTGTCTGTATTCTCTGAGGTATTTTCCTGAGAAACAAGGAGAGGCTTGTTGGAAGCTTCTAGCCAGAGGCCATTTTGTAGAGTGTCCCGCAATGCATTTCCATATCTATCTTCCTAGAGAGACCATGAGATCCTTAAAGGATTGCAGACATCGCTGGGTCCCCAGCACCTTGAAGGCAAATGGCACAGAATTGCTGTCCAATTAGTGATGAAAGAACAAAAGAGGGCAAAGAAGCTTTTTGTTATTTGTCTATCATGCATTGTGAAACTGTTTTTAATGACTCATAAATGGTCCAACTGCCTCTCCAGAAAGAATTGATGAAAATGTGTCTTGCAGCTTATGAATCAAAGTAAAGATAGCTTGGGTCATGGAGTATAGAACTAAACCTTTCACTTATGGGGTTAAGCAATATTTAAAAATAAAAAGATGGGGTAAGGGAGCAACTTAAGATCTTCTCATAGACAAGACACCCGTACAATCATCTTCAGGATGGCTGCTATTTGTCTATGCTCTGTACTGCTAAGTAGAATCAAGAGAACAGGATGCAATGACAAGAAAAGGGATGTAGGCTAGAGGCGAGCAGGAATTCTCTAATAGGATGGCTTCATAATGCATAGAATTATGAAGGGAAGTTGTGCAATTGCTTTCACTAGACATGCTTTTCAATCTTTCAGACACAAAACCATTTAGAGATGGGGGTAAACAGGTTGGCTGCCCCAAAACCTTCCAGTCAGAAGGGCCTTGGAGCCCTAGCAAAGGGGTCAAGTCACCCTTGAGTTGCCTGAGAGCCCTCAGTGGCTGGATCGGAGGCAAGCATCTGTAGCTTTGAAGGAATGATTTAGTGATAACAAATAGCTGGGTGATTAATCAAGAAAACAAGTGAGCATTTGACATCAGAGAGAAAAAAAAAATAGCCAAGGGGATGCTTTGGGGAAATTGGGCACCCAGGCTTAGAATCCTAAACCAGAGGTGCTTTTAGGGATATTTACAGATCATAACCCACTGCAAGAGAAAGATCAGTCTGCAGAGCTAAATTAATAGTTAACTTGCTCAAGAAAAGTCAGTCCTCTAGGTTATTAGGGAAATTAACCAGAGCCCTAAACTGCTGCTATCCTTACCTGAGCCATCAGCATGTTGTAGAAGCCATCAGTGCTGTCTTCCTCACCCTTCCCATCCCCACCCCAATCCAACCTTCTCCTCGAATCCCTCTTACTTTCCCCCTACCTTCTTCTCTTCTTGCCACAGAACCTTTCCTTGAAACAAAACCTGATATAGATATCCAGTATAATGAAAAGCTGCCAAACAGAGGGGAGGTCTGCAGCCCTGCCCCCTCACCACTCCCATATTTCTCCAGCTGGGTGTCCCCTGAGAAGGCCTCAGAGCACAGTTTTAAACTCATAGGCCCAGAACAGTGACCCCCAAATCTCATTGTCCAGAAGAAGCAGCTGGGGTGGGGGCTATCCAATCACATTTGCAGGCCCACCTCATCCCTGCTGACTTAAATTCCCCAGGGGTGAGGCTAGGGATCAGAAAGTATTATTAAGCTGGCTATTCTTGTATAATTTGCCTGCAGGTTGAGAGACCCTGGCCAGGTGTCCTTGGAACCCTGTACTTTGGTCTTCCAGGAGTGATGTTTTGAAGCTGAATAATGTCACTTTTGTCTTCAGCCAGGTCTGGAAGAGCCACTCAGTACCCACGCAAAGAGATGTAGCATGAGACTGTTAGAGGGACCAGATGAGGGAGACTAAGGCTTCCTGGGGGAGGTGGAGTTTCGGTAGAAGTCAAGGGCAAGAAATTCAATTTATTTCATTTCAGTTTTGCATGTAAATGTCCAGTGCAGTACATGCATGCAGAAGGTGCTTAATAAACAGAAGTCATTCCCCTCATGTCTAACTACCTACAATCGCCCTTTAGCTGTTTCCTTGCTTTCTTCTCTAGTCCTTCTCACCACCCGACATATTATTGTGCCTTCACTGCCATCCTTTTTCACTACACTGGAAGTTCCCTTGGAGCAGGCCCATATCTAGAGTCCCCATGGCCTAGAGCAGGGCCTGCCTGGATCATAGTAGGCACTAAACAAATATTTGCTGAGTGGGTGAGTGGGTGAGAGCATGACTAGCTGGATGCAAGGAAGAGAGGCTGGGTGTGGGTGTGGATGTGGGGATGGCGAGGGAATCAAGCTGGCTTAGCAGCCCAGGCCCAGAGGGAGGCTGGCAGAGTCAGGGCTAAGAAGGCAGGTTCCAGGGAGCTTGTGGAGAAATCAGAATGCCACACCAGAGTGGTTGGTCTTTCTTCAGCAGACAGTGAGGAGCCACTAGCTTTCTGTGCTGGGAGGAGATAAGATCCAGCTTGGCTTGAGAAAGATTAGTTTGGCAGGAGTGCGGAAGGATTAGAAAGGGGAGGGGATGGAAGCTGGGTGACCATTCTGAGACTCCCCAGTTGTCCAGGGGAAAGCAGTGTAGGCTGGAACTGGGACAGGCTCAAAGGATTGGGACAAGGGCATTTGGAAGAGGATGTGGCAGTGGGGGACTCTGCCCAGCATGCCTCTCAAAAGACTGTGCTGTTGTGAAGGAGAGAAGAGTGGGACTCATCTAGCCAGCCATCATCCGCCTGTGAGGGGGTGCTGGAGCCAAGGAATTGTCCACGGACCGGGGAGCAGAGGTTTCAAGGACAGAGCTGATGGGAAACCTCTTTTGAGGTTCATGAGGGAACAGAGGGAACAGGAAGAAGTGGAAAAAACAGGGAGGAGGAGAACCAGGACCATGGAAACTGAGGCAAGGGCACAGGAGACCTGCTAGTCACTTCCGTTAGAAGGTGTTGAGGGTCCAGGAGGCTAATGAGTAACTAGGAGTAATGTGGGTCATTTCCAGGGTGATGGCTCCACAGGTGTTGGGACACAGTTGCTGGTGCATGGCGGGGCAGAGGACAGCTGGCATGGCATTACAGATGATGATGATGAGGGAGTGAGGCCGATGGGATCTTCCCTTCAGGTGCTGAGGGCAGGATGGAGGGAGGGAGAAGGGAGGCAGCCTGAGTCCCAGTGGGGGAAGAAAACCACTGCCAGGAAGGGGGGAGTCTGGCTGTGACTGAGGGAGGGGGGTTGGTCCCAGGAAAGGAGAAACTAAACACTCGGGGTGGGAAACTGATTTAGCAAAGCTCAAAATGCAGGATGGGAGCAGGGGACAGGTTGTTACATCTGCCCACTGTTAGCTCATTAACAACTCTGGGAAGGGCTTGGTGGGGAAGAGGCAGCTGCCTTTGAAGTTGGTGGTAAGGTCATCTAACAGGTCCTCCCTGACCCTGAAGGACCAGACCATCAACAGGTCTGGAATTGGGGTGATAGGGTGAAAACACGTCTCCAGCATAACATTACAGCCTCAAGGCAGGTCCGTGCTCTAGAACACTCTGGCTATCTCCAGAGACAGGAAAAGAAGGTGGAGCTGACCCTGGGAGAATCCCTCCTATATTGAGATGCCCTGTCCCTCTGTCGCTGCCTGTGTAAGTCCTTCCACCCCATGCTCAAGGCCTCACTCACAGTGTGGTGCCATCCTCTGTGTGTCTCACCTCTGCTGCTGCCCCTATTGCATTCTTAGCTTTTCACAGCGACTGTGTGACCACTGGTCTCTCCCACACTGGTCTTCTGGGGTCAGGGCCTTCTGCGGATGCTCACAGAAGGCATTCAGAAGTGAAACCGAAACCTCAAGACAGCCAGGGCCTTCTGGAGGATGATTGCAGCATTTGCATAGGAAGCATTTCCAGTGCCCAGCACACACTGGAGCAGCAGTGTCTGAACCCAAAGACTCTCTGAACCTTATTCATTCATTCATCAGATACATATATGTAGCTCATCATTTTCTCTGTAGTCCCTGGGGATTCTGCAGTGAAGAAAACAGACACGAATTCCACGAATGGAGGTTCTAGCAATGGGAGACCCACCACGAACAAAATTGATTAGTAACAAACACACCGTGAGAAGTTGGAGTGCTATGGATAGGAGGGACAGGGTATGTCACGGGATTGCACTACATAGGGTAGTCAAGGCGAGTCTCTCTGAGAAGATGAAAGAAGATAAAGTTGATTACTTAAAGCTCACCCAGCCTGGGTGGGCCATAAGGGTAAGGGCCTCAACCTGCTCCTTGGCGAGGCCCCCCACGTCCGGGGCGTGGGGAACGGGGGCGGGCCGGTGCGGTTCTCCTAGAGCACCGCGAGGGGGAGCCCGGACCCCTCCTAGCGCCTTCCGAGCCCTCCCGCACGGCCTAGCAAGCAAAAGTTTTTCTTAAACTAACAATGCCTGTGTGAGGAGGTGCTCGCGCCTGATTGGACAGGAGATTTTTGCAGGTTTGATTCCTTGATTGGACAGGAGGTGTTAGGGGTGGGGAGAGAGCTGATGGCGGGGGATCCCGCTCCCTCCCTCGTCAGTCTGGCCGGCTGTGTCCTCTCGCCGGCTTCGCTGTAGCTCGCAGTGACAGCAGGACGCACACGCACTCGCGCGCTCTCCCCAGCCAGCACTCCTTCGTCCTCTCTCTCCCACACACGCACGCACACACCCACCTCTCCCATAAACACACACACACACATGCACACCCACATCCACGCGCGCCCGCACCGCCCCACGCGCGCACACTACCGCCCACGCCCACGCTGCGCTCGGGGGAGTCCGGTCCCAGCTAGAGCGCGAAAGGATACGGAGAAGCCGCCGGCGGGGAGCCTGGGACGCGGCGCCCTCCCCGCGCTCCGGCCTTGGCTCCGGCTCGGCCTGGGGGCCGCCGGCCGGCAATGGCCCTGGACTGCCTGCTGCTGCTCCTCCTGGCCTCCGCAGTGGCCGCGATGGAAGGTAACGTACCCTCCGCCGAGCAAGTTGGTTGCCGACGGTTGTATCCGCGGGGCTTGTCTGGCTGCTTCGCAGCGCCTGCATCCCGCGACCTGAGGGCAGTGTTCCGGAGCCGCGGCCGGGGCCGAGCACAGTGCTGGGGCGGCACCCATCAGCGCGCCCCCGGCTGGCTCGCCGAGTTCCTTGGCTCCTGCACCCGGCGCTCCCTGGCAGCCCTGGCCTCCCGCAACCTCGGCTGGGAGAGCGCGGAGCCCACTCGCTGCATTGCGGTGCAGGCTTCGTAGCTCCCGGCACAGCTGGGCGTTGGGGGAGAAGGGGCGCCTCGGGCCATCCGGCCTCTGGAGTGCCGGCGCCTGTCCACTCCCTTCCAACCCCGGGCACCGTTGCGCTTAGGCGGCCGCGTGCCACTTCTCCTTTTCCACAGCTTGGCGTCCGCAGGCTCCAGGACTCTGGGCTCGGCAGGCTGGCACTGTGTGCGGGGGGCTGGGGGGGGCCGGGGAAGCTCTGCCCTGGTACCCCGAAAGTGGCCGCTGAAGGAGAGGGGCTGAGTTCCCTGGCCGTACCCCCTGGGACAGCTTGGTGCTCCAGGAGCCTGCGGGGCTCATCCTTCCCGGGGCAGTCATGATGAAGTGGACACCTTTGTCACCTCTTGAGCCAGGGGTGGGGTGGGGGTGGGTCCTGCCGGAAGGAGTCCAGCGTCTCCGCACACTGAGCAGGGTGATTCGGAGGCCGGGAGCTGACGCGCAGCGATACCCCTCCAGCCACATCGGCCTTGGCTGTGCCTCGGGCTGTGCAGAAAAGCGCGCTCCGCCAGCACCGCGCCGGGGGCGGCCGGACCTCTCGCCCTTGGTGGCGGGCTGCGCGTCCCTGTGGGAAATCCCTGCCCCGCTCCGCGCCCCCGCCCTTCCCCCCGCTTCTCGCAGCGGACCTGCCGCAGCAGCCCTCTCCTGGGAACGCGCCTTCGCCTTAGCGCCCAGTTGAGTTCCCGGCATGGAAGCAGCTCTTGGGGGTGAGGCACCACCCAGCCCCACGTACATCCCCACTTTCCGGTGCCCTCCACCGGGTGGAACTCCGCAGGGGCTCACACCACCTTCCAAGCTGGGAGCTCGCTCCACTGGGATATCCCGTTCCTGGTCAAACTGTTACCGGTTGCCCAGTAAGAAAAAAAAGCCAACTGTGGTGCGGCGCCCAGGACCCCTCCGGAAAGCGCTGCCCTTCTCGATGCGAAGCCGGGCATGGGGGCCCTGGGGGGGGGGCTGAGATCCCCTCGCGTTGTAGCGAAGACCACCATACCCCGCGTTCCTTCTGGTGGCCGCGCTGGGGGCGGAAGGGGGGAGGGGCGGCGATTAATGCCTAGAAAGCCTCTCGCCTGCTTTTCCAAAGGCGGCTTTTTGTCTGCCCTCTGCCTCCCGCTGCCCTCCCGCCTGCTGGCCTGTGCGGAGGGGGGTGCTTTTCGGAACGTGCAGGGACTGGAGTGGTGTGGGGCGGGGATGCTTGGGTTTGACTTCTTGGGAGCAAGTGCGGGAGCAGTTGAATATAACAAGCAAGGCGATGTACACTTCCAAAGCCGGCAGGGCAGCCTGGGTGAGTATTTGCAGCGGGCGAGGCCAAACCGTACTTACTATTAACGTGGGGGCTGCGAGTCCTGCCCACCGCTCTCCCCGCCTCTCAGAGGGTCAGGGGCTGGGCCTCGGACAGCAGATAGGGGCCCACTTTGAGATCTTGGTCTTGGCATTGAGCCTCCGTCGATAAAGGAGGGCACATGCCTGCCAACGAAATTGTTTGGAGAGCAAAGGTGAGGGAGCACACCACGCGCCTGGCGGAGCGCAGTTTCCTCCGGAGACTCTGCCAGAGCTCCCTGTCAGCTCGGCTGGCTGGTGCGAGGCAGGGTGCCCTTGTGCCATGCCCAGCCCTCTATACAGGCCCTGTCCCCCAGCTGTCTGGAGTAGCTCACGTTGTGTGTGTGTGTGTGTGTGTGTGTGTGTGTGTGTGTGTGTAGGGGTGTATGGGGGAGAGGGGCTGTGGCCCTTTTCTTGGAGCAGCCCCAGAAACTTTGTCAGTAGCCTGGTAGGAAGGAGCCGATCTGGGCTGAAAATCTCTCTAGCAAGGGTTAAATGAAACACCACATTCAGCAGAATATTAAAGCAGCCCCATGGTCCCTGCTCAGTGCACAGGGATAGTACACACCATTCACTCCTTCCTTTCCTCAAATGAACACAGGCAGGTTCATTTTCTACTCTCCTCACACAGAGACGCCTTCCGGCCTGCCTGGTTGGGCTGGGACCAGCGTCATTCTGTTTGTGATGAATGAAGAATAATTATTAGAAAAGTGGATCAATGAGCTGCCTACACGGATAGCAGATCTTTCCCAAACTCTGCTGTGGCCAGGGGGTATCTCTCCTTGCTGGTTCGGCCACTTATATGTCTATCTGTCTGCTGTCTTTCATCTAGGGGTCTCTGGTGGAATCTCAGTGGGTTCTTGTCACTCAGGGCAAGCAGCTCTAAGACCAGCCAGGTCCTCGTCCAGGCCAGGACAGCAACAAATGGACAGCAGCAGCCTTGGGCCAGGTGGAGATAAGTGGCCAGTGGCAGGCAGGACCCTATGAGACCCCACCTCACCACACCTGGGTGGAGGAAGGAGGGCAGGGGCTGGTTGACCTGGGGTGTGGGAAACTCAGAGTGAAGGAGAGAGCTCGATCCTTCCCCTTCTGGCTCCTTCCCTGTTTCCAGCTGGTGGGGTGGCTCTGTCCTGTGGGGAGAGAGGTGGCACTGCAGGAAAAGGCTCTCTGAGGGCTTTGTAAGTGTTTTCAGAGGGAGTAGGGCAGGCTGTAGAGGCAGGGATGCTGACATACTCCGACCACAGAAGCAGGCTCCGCAAAATAACAGTCTCTCAAGCCCTTGTCTTTTTACACTGTGTTTGAAAGCTTGTTGAGAATGGCCTGCCTCTCCCTGGGAAGGAAGACAACTGCCTGCATTCTCTGACCTGCCCTTTGAGGCAGGGTTGGGAGACCTGGGCTTCTCCCCAGGTGCTTCTGTAGCAGCAGGGATGTGTTGGGCTGTCAGCAGACACTCCTCCCTGGGGGGGGGGGAGGGGAGGTGCTCCCTGGATGGAGCACGTTGGCCCTTCCAGCAGGCAGCAATCCAGCATCACTGACAGGTAATAGCATCCTCCCAGCCCCACCCTCTATGTCCACAAATGATCGTATACCTGCAGGTGGCCTCAGTGGCTGGACACTGGCTAACCTGAAACTCCGAGGAGATCTGCTCTTTGGTGTGGTCTAGATGAAGTCCTGGGCTTGGCAGCCTTGAATGTGCACATGTGTTTCATTTGGTGGTAAATTTCCTAGGGCTTGGCAAATAGTAGGTTCTCAGTAGGCATTGCGGACCCAGGAACACACACCTGAGTTCCTGTACCACTTTGTGGCATACCCCACCTCAAAATGCAAGGACACTAAACTCCATTGTCTTCGTCACATCATGGTGAAAAACCCTCCACCTTCGCCCACGTGTCTATAATAGGGTACCAGGCTGTTTCCGCATTTTTCTGTTAATATTTGTTTGCTGTGTGTGCATCTGTGTTGGGTGTCGGTGAGAGTGCCTGAGCCTGCAAGCAGTAGCAGGCGCCAAAGATTTACAAAACTGTCTGGGAGAGAAAAGGAAATTTGAGAACCTCCTCTCCATGCTCTGATTTTATTTTCTGTGCATCGTGAAAAAGTTGCTTATTGCTCAGTGTTTGTAGAGGGGCCCCCTCCAACGCGGGAGAGGAATGCATGCTGGTGAGGGAGGGCAGTGCAGCTCAAGGCAGTGGCTGGAGACAATCCTGGTGATGCGAACAGCTGCAGAGGTCTGGACCAAGCCCCAGCCTCAACCTTCTGGATTGGCAGAGCAGAGCTGCCAGAAGCTCCAGATGCCCAGGAGCGCGGGGGAGGACTTGCGGGGCCACCCAGGATCCTGCTCCAGTTCCCGTTGCCTTTTTGTTGACCTGTGCAGGCCCAGACAGACCCAGATCTCAGAGGCCTGACCGTAGCCCATCACAAGGATGGGTCCTAATTACCAAGATACGCTTTGGGAAAAGCCCATAAGGCAGAGGCATTATGTGCACTTTTTTGTATTCTACCCATTAACAAGTAAGCTTTCATAAAGCAAATTGGACCAAAGGGGAAGGGTGCCAGGGAATGCACCCTTCTAGTGTGTGCCCCCCCCCCGCCCCCGGCGCCATGTACTGGAAACTACTGATTCTGCAATTGGTTGACTGAATTTCATGAACTCGGGCGGTGAAAGTGTTGCAGCGTCAGGACTGGGGTCGAGCTGTGCAGATGGGCTTGAAATCAACTAGTCGGGAGACAGATTGTTGGACCATGAAGCCAGAGTTCTCTACCTGGCTTTTCATCTCCCACGTCTCTCACTTGGGAAAATCACCAGTGCTCCTGGTCAGTGTCTTTCTTTGTACAGTGGAACATGACGCTCACCTATTCCAACCTTAGAAGTTGGACAAGAAACATACATTATGAGGATATACCTGTACTAGTTTAAAAATAAAGATGCAATTGAAGTCAAAGATACATTCATAGTATTAAATTTAAAACATTTAAAAAATCACAGCTAATTTCTACAAGTTCTTAGAGTAACACTCAAGTTCAAGAGCATAGTGTTTTTCCAGCATGGACATAAAAAAAGGTGGAGGCAATTTTGAAAGGCAGAAGAGGGGTGGCTACCATCTCAGATAGTGGTTCTCAGGCTTCAGGAAACCTATATGTCACCTGGGTAATTTGCTCCCAAGTCCTGGACTCTAATTCCAAAGTTCAGCAGGTCTGAATGGACCCTGAACCCCTACGCTGTGGCCTCCGAGGCAAAACTAATGTAGGTGCTTTCTGGAAATGCTGCCCTGGGGGAATAGTTCTAAACTGGGCTGCTGTTAGAAAGCCTGGGCAGGTCTCGCCCCACTTCGCGCTTGCTGAGTCAGGATGGCCTGGGTACTTGCACTTTTAACAAAGGGCGCCAGCGATTCAGATGCAGAAGGCCTGGTACCAGTATATTTGGGAATGACTGATACTGGCTAACACTTAACACGAGGTGCAATTCTAGGATAAGGATAATACCTTATCACGTAGGTATTATTATTATCAACCCTCGTCTCCCAGTGTTCGATGAGGTGACAGAGATGTAATGTAGTTAAGTAGTTTGATAAGGTCACAAAGGTAGTACGTAGCCTGCATTTGAACCCAGGCAGTCAGGTTCTAGAGTCTGTGTTCTTAACACTGCCGCGGTACTGCGCTTTTGAGGGCTTTGTACGAAGAAAAGTTCAGAGCAGTCAAAATCCACAGAGAGGAAGAATTCTGGTGCTGACTCAGCCACTGGTCGTTGGTACTTCACTGATTACTGGAGACCCCAGCTGTCCATGGTCTTGGGAGAAGAGATGAGCAAAATGTTCAGCTAATTCCAACACTTCAGCTCACATACCAGTTACCATGTAGCTGCCTTTGTGCTTCTCTCTGCCACCCCCGCTCTGTACACATGTGGACACAGGGCTGGAGACCTGCACCAGAGCATGGCTTCTGCTAAGACGGACTGGGAATATCCTTGCTCCTGTCCTTGCTCTGGCCAGCTCTCCTAAGGTAGAAATGATCACAGACAGGTGTCCCAGAAAGAGATGGGCCTGAGTGCCCTATGCATCTTGGAAGCTCTGGAGGGAGTACGCGGCACCCTTCCTGTCTCCACCTGCCTCTCTAGAGCACATCCTTTGCATCTGGATTCTAGGAGTCAGCTTCCTTGGAAGACTTCCCTTTATGTCTCCTTCTTCTGCACTTGCCACTTAAGCAACCCGAATATTTCTATCCGATTTCTATGTCTCCAAAGGCGATGGAGACACAGAGCATTGACGCCTACCCTTCTGAAGAAATTACTGTAATAATAAAGTAATGCCCTGAGAGAGAGTTCATGTTTCAAAGCAAAATTTTGGGTAAGAAATTCCTCAGCTCCTTCTGAGACTCCATTTCAATAGTCAGGCCCTCTGGTCAGTGTTTAGTGTTTGGCTGTGCTTAGAGCGGAGCATTGAGTGGCCAGGTCAGGGTCACCTGCTCCGTCAAAGAGCCCTGACGCTTGATGTCTGGGCCACCTTGCTGGCTTTTGTTGGTCACTCCTCTGGGCGTTAGAGAGATGGGAACACACTTTCCAGGTAGGTCTGGCAGGTGGGGTGGGTTTTTCTTAGCTAAAGGAAAAGTATTTTTCTCTCCCTCCCTGTGCCTCTGTGTTCTCATTGTTGAGTCAGACTGGGGGACGGGTCATTCTGGTGGAGAGGGGAGCAGGGGCTTAGGTGGGGGTACCTCCAGGGTAGAAGCAGTGAGAGGTTGACAGTTGTAGATAAAATGCAATCTGGGGCATGGTGACCTGCGGGCTAATTGTGGGTGGGCCGGGGTCTCCATCGGCTGGCAGGGGTTCTGCAGGGGCAGCTCAGGTCCTAATTTTCAGGCCTCAGAGATGAGTCACAGTGAGCTTGGCCGGCATCAAGAAGGGCTTTAGCCTGGTGCCCTCCAGGAGGGGACCCTGCCCCACGGGCCTTTCCTTGGCCAGAAGCAGGCCCAGGCCTATGTAGGGAGTGTAGGCTGCATTGGGGCCGCAGTCCCCAGTGGAACCATGTAGAATCACCTGCCAAGTACCTCTCCGTGCAATTGGCTGATCAGTTTGCCTCTATCTTTGTGAAAGGAAAAAAAAAAGCATCTTATTCACCTGCTCACTCCTTCCCCAGCCAACATGGAGTATAACTCAGCTTTGTGGGAAGAATGCCCAGAGCTGAAGATGGGGGGCCCTTCACCTCCCTGTAATGACCCTGCTGATGACGCTTCAGGATGATCCATTTGCTAAAGGGGGTACAGAGGTGATGAAGAAGGTGGTCCCCTTGCCCCTCTGTCACCAGTAGAAATGTCCTCCCAGGTCAGGTGAAATCCCAGACAACACCATCAGCTACTTAAGGTGGCTACTCTGTTCCCTCATGGAAGGTTTCCCCAGAGTTCTCTGTAACAGAACTGGGCCCACGTGAGAAAGTGTAGGAAATTTCCTGAGAATTACCAGGAATCATTTCTGCCTGCAGGTTGCACCTGAGGCTCTGCACCCCTCCTCTCTCCCCTCTGGCTTCCTGGCAGCAAGTGACAAAATGACTGATTTGAATTTAACCTTCTTGCCCTGCTTCTCCGTCCCCTAGTGGAGGTGATAATGAGCAGAGAAATGGGCAGAGGCAGGTGGCCTGGAGGGGAGGGGGCAGGCAAGGGAGCAGGGGCCCCATGTTGTAGCCTAGCACTGGTTTCTGAGGTCTCTGGGACTGATTCTGGGGCTGTTTGAGCTCCAGGGCGCAGACCAGGGGGTAAGAAGGGTCCATTGGCTCTCACATGACCCTCTGCTCCTTGGTCGGGAGCAGAATTGGAGACAAGTTTTAGGGCAGGGAAGAAACTTTCCAGAAATTTTATAGCCTGGCCTCTCTAGAGCCAGGGCTAGACTAAGTTCCCATCTGCCACCGTGTATTTATCGTGTGTTAATCTCTTTGTATGTATATCGATCCCCATATCTTTGATATCCAAGCATTCATTTTCATGCTCCCATTTTACAGGTGAGGAAGCTGAGGCTTTGACAAGTTAAGTTGCTGATACAAGAGCTAAGATTCAAACTGAAGTTTTGACAAGTTAGACAACTCCTCAGGCCTCTGCCTCCCTGTTTAGTGCCTTTTCTATTTAACGTTGCTTATTCATGAAACAAGTCAGGGAGCACCTATTAAGCACCAGCTGTTTGTGCACTGTCCTGCCAGGTGCTATCAAAGGTGCCAGACAGTCCTGCTCTGTTCTCCTCGCTCTGGTCCCAGTAGCCAGGCTCTCCCAGGCTCTCTGGAAGTGCCCCACCTGTGCCCAGCTGGAAGAAAACCGTTTTCTGTCTTGGTTTGTATTTTCCTGTATGCACGTGGCCTTTCCCATGTGTCCCGACCAGTCAGTCCCCCACTGTGGTCATTATTGTTTTCTTTATGTGCCTGTCCATCTGGCTCTTTGATGAGCTGTGTTTCTTAGATGCTTGCAGTTTGTCGTCTGTGCCTGGCTCTTAGTGGTGATGGGGGTGTTTGGGGAGCAGGGTTGCTGTGGGTCTCTTAGAGCTCCCTCCATAAGCCCACCTTCCAGAGGAAGCGCCAGCTGTGGGTATTCACCTTTGGGGACCTCCCTGATTTCTGCCCTGTGGACCCTGCCCTGCCTGGGGTTTTGTCGCTTCTTGAGTTCTGTCTGTTTCTGCCCATCTGGCCAGATTACAGACACCGTGAGATCAGAGGAAGACACTGGAGTTTAGCATCAGCTTTGAGCGTGGAAGGACGTGGGAGGAGGGCGAGGAGAAAGACTCCTTAGCATCCTAGTCTCACTGGACAGTGGCCGGTCGGTCCCCCTTGGGGCTGTGACAGTGGAAAGGGCTGAACAGGAGGATAGGGAATCATTGCAGACCGCTTCTTCCACAGTGGCGGGAGAGAAAATACCTTATCTGTGAGAGACAGCTGGGCCCTGCAGTTCATTGTTCTGTTGTTTTCCTCTTGCTATTTTTCTAGCACATGAAGGTAGGACCTTTGCCCTTGGCTTTCTCATTGATGCTGAGGCTGGAGCTGGGTGGTAAGTGTGGAGGGGAGCAGAGATAGGAGAGGAGCCTTCCCAGGTAGGGATCCTCTCTGCCACTTTGGCAATGCATCCAAATGACCTGAGTGGTTGGGCATAGGCTGCAAACTTTGGGCAAAGGAAGAGCACCTCAGTATCATTAGAAAATCCACCAAGTTTTGGTCAGATGCCCAGGGGCCTGTGGCACTCACGCATCAGACCACACTTTGGGTGTCAGATCACACCTTGGTTTTTGGGTTTACCTGGTCACCACATGTGTGAATCTCTTCCAGCACCTTCAAGACTAGTGCAAGACCCTTCCCAGTCTGTGCCCTCCTTTCCTCCCCCACTCTTCTCAGGCACATTTGCACACATACTACACAGGTACACATACCCTGGGCATCGCTTTCTTTGTCTGATTTTACTATTAACCATGTACCTCTGGGTCTGTACCTGCTTGCCCTCCTGTGTTGAATTTTTCACTGATCTTTTCTTGGCAAACCCTAATTTTTTCCTTAGAATTCATCACAGCAGTCACCTCCTCCTGGAAGCCTTCCCTCCAATCCCAGGCTACATTAGGTGGCCCACTGGTCCCCGTTTCAGCTGCCCCTGCTCCCCTCCATGGAGCATATTCCACACTAGTCTGTAGGTCTGTGTTGATTCTGCTGGGTATCCCACAGTTCTGTGAGTCCCTGAAGGGTGAACTCTATCCTAATTTTCATGGTATCCCCAGCATGTTGCACATAGGTGGTGTCAGTCATGTATTCATGAACAAAAAGATCAACAAAATACTTTAAAAACCTGAAGTCATGTCCCATGTGGTATTTTGAAACATGTCTGCAAGTGTTTTGATACTCTTCTTATGAATACATGAAACCCAAGTCCTCTGCCCTTAAACATGGGTTGGTTTTCCACCTCACTCTAATTAACAGAATATTGTTAGAAGTCATCCTGCGTAACTTTGGAGGTGAGATCAGAATAGATACTCAGCTTCTGCTTGGCTCCCTGTCTCCTGAGAGGCTTGCCCTTGTGACCCAGCCCCATGTTATGAGGAAGCCCAAGTGACATGGAGAGGCCACGTGTAGATGTGCTGGCTGTGGCCCCAGCTCAAATCATAGCCCATAGCTAGCATCAAATGCCAGGCATCTGAGCGAGTGAGACTTCAATTGGTTGTAGCCCCCATCCTTCCAACAATCCTTGCTTACTCTCAGTGGGAGGAGACAGGCTTTCCTCACTGTGTCCTATCCAAATCGCAGATCCATGAACAAAATAAATGTTACCTTTGTTGAACACTAGTAAGTTTTGAGTTGGTCTGTTATGCAACAATTGATAACTGAAATATCCTAGAAGTAGTAGAAGAAAAATGGTTTAGAGAACATTAGCGAGGATTTAGGGGAAGGCTGGAGAAGTGGAGAAGATATGGTATCTCACTCAGTCAACATTTAACAAATATTTGTTAATTTTTTTTTAAATTAAAGTTTATTGGGGTGACAATTGTTAGTAAAGTTACATAGGTGTACAATTCTGTATTACATCGTCTATAAATCCCACTGTGTGTTCACCACCCAGAGTCAGTTCTCCTTCCATCACCATATATTTGTTCCCCTTTACCCTCATCTACCACCCCCCTCCCACCTTACCCACTAGTTGTTAATCTTCTACTATGTGCTAGGCCTTGTGAACAAAACAGGAAATGTTCCAGTGCTGGGGAGTGTCCTAGTGGGGGGCTAGGCCATCATTAAGAAGACAAATAATGTAGAGTGTAATTTCAGGAAAGTGCTATAAAGGAAGTAAATAGAGTGACCTGACTGAGAGAGCTGGGTTCAGGCTGGGCAACTTAACATGGGGAAAGAAGGTGGGGAAGGGAAGGCCCCTCTCTGTGAATACTTGAAGGGTGGTCTTGCCAAGCAGCTTAGCTTTATTCTGCATGGGGGATAGATACGGCTTGGTTACGAAATTCTTTCCAGCCAAGCTGAACCAAGCTAGAATAGGCTGAGAGGATGAGACAACCCCATCTTGGGGTGTCCAAGTGAGGGCTGAGCCATTCCCAGACTTGAGAGCCCAAATTATAGAAGAGGCAAATGGAAAGTGGGAGCAGAGAAATAGCATGGGCAGCTTTGTGTAGGAGCCATTGGTTCACCAATTAACATACAGAACACATTTATTGAGCATCTACATGAGAAATAGTGTACTTGAAACGGAATACAGGAAGGTAAAGAAGAAACAGCTTTTCCTTGAAGAAGCTCACCTATTAACAGACTGGTGGGGGAGACAGAGCCATGCAAACGACGGCTGTAAGAGGACATATGAGGGAGCCTGGTAGATGTGGTGTAGCAGGTACACATCAGCTCCTGGAGAAACCAAATGACAGGGTCACCTTTCCAAAGGGAAGGATTTGAGGAAGGAGAGTGTGTGTGTGTGTCTGTGGAAGAGAGAGGCAGAGACAGTGACACACGGTAAAGCTCTGTGGAAGATGGGTATACGTTTGTCAAATGGAGATGGGAGTGGGTAGGAAGGAGAAATGAAGACTGATAGTCGTTCTACTTTCTACGTCATAAAGGTGGACGTCCAGAGCTCTCCTTAAGGGCGTTACCTATTCCATTAGCCATTTCTTTGGTTGTAGAGACCGATGTTCAACTCCAGCTGGATGAAAGCAAAGCGTAGGGGGTGGTTACTGGCTCTTGTGATTATTGGACGGTTTGGGACTTAGGTTATGATTATATCTGGGGATACCAGTGCTGTCTCAGGACTCAGTCTCCCTTTTTTCATTCTTCAAGTCTGTGTCTGTGATAGCCAAGGTGCTGGAGGAAAACCGCCGGCACTCTCAGAGTGAGTTAGTTGAGGACAGTTTAATGAGAGACTTTCTACAGAGGTATGAACAGGGTTAAGGGAACTGATAAAAATGGACATGCACTCAGGCACTGGCAAGAGTTGGAGGCCATTACTTCCCAAGGCCAGAAGGGGCAAGTGGAAGGGATGGTGCCATGCAGACCAGGAAAGAGCTGTAGCATGGGAGACGGCTCCCTGACAGGAGCTGTAGACAGAGACAGAGGAATGCAGCTGCTGCCCAAACCATGTGGGGGGTGGCAGTAGGGGGCATTACATTCCTTGAACTCTTTCTCTTCCACTTTCTAATCTGCCAGCGCCTCCACTGGATGAACTCAACAAGAAGGCAGAGGGCATGGAAGGCTGGTTCACAGAAGAGGGCAAAGGTGGGGAGAGGGCCTGGAGGGACCATGGAGAATAATCAGCACAGGGTCATTTATGATGATGTCACCATCAAGCAGGCTCCCCTGTGAGATGGTCATGGGGCTGCTGGCAGCTCATACTCACATGCTCTTGAAACTGCAGCAGAAAGATAAATTCTCTCTCCTAGTAGCTCTAGCAAAAACCCTGGAAGTTTTGTCTCCTTGGCCTTTTTTGGGTTCTAAGCCTCTCCGTGAACCAGGATTTGCCACCAAGATGATGGAATGCATTCATTGGCCAAGTTTGCGGCATGTGACTACCCATCTCTGGAGCTAGGGGGAGAGGGTTAACCCAGACCCACCTGGGAAACCTGGCCTGAGATGGGGAAGGAGTGGCTCCCACAGAAATGTCAGGGTGCTGTTCTCAGAAGATGCAGGAGTGGGTGCTGAACAGGCAACAGTCTTCTACACCCATTCGACCTTCCTGCATAACTGAATCATGGAAGCTAATGGAGAGCTAGTGTGTGCAGCAAAGGAAAGGGCATGTGCTCTGGGGAACAGAAGGAAGGAGCTGTGACTGTGATGGTCCTGGATGGAGAGAAGAGGAAAGCCAGGGGAACTGAAGATGATAGAAAAGTGAAAACCCAGGAAGGGAGAGCTGGAGATGGCTGGGCAAGCAGCTTCTTTCTTGATAAGAATGTTCCCTATGTTTCTGAGCATCACGATCAAACTCAAAACGAGGCAGACGGGGGCTGGCCAAAGGCAAAGTCATGTTAAGACTAGTGTATCTTGTGGTCACACATGGGAGGGGCCTTAGGGGCTGCTGGGTGAAAAAGGTGAGGGGATTAAGAGTACACATTGCAGTTACACAGCAGTCACGGGGATGTAAAGTTAAGCATAGGGAATAGAGTCAAATATTGTAATAACTGTGTATGGTGTCAGATGGGTACTAGACTTATGGGGGGGATCACCTCGTAAGTTACATAAATGTTTAATCACTATGTTGTACACTTGAAACCAATAAAATATTGAATGTCAAATGTCATAGAAAAAACCAAAAACGATCAGTGTATCTCAACTAGACTGAAGCAGGTGGGTTTCTATTTAGGCCGAGGTGAGAAACGGTGAGTGAGGAGCCATACTTCTCACTGTGATTCTCTGCTTTCCGACACAGATATAAGAACATCTTAACCTAACGATTGCATTTACATTGCATGCCCAGTAGAGAGCAAGAATGAAAGAAATACAAACTCACAGATACAATGACATAACTCCTTTCCCTTCATTTTTCACCATTATCAGTCATGGCTTAGTCTCGCCTGGAATTTCCATTTTGCACCGCTAGAATATTTATTCACAATTTTCGTCTAGGTTTTGAGACTTGTATAAAGACAGAAGATCTTCAAAGTCCTTTGCAGACGTCTCCTTCATACCTTAGCTGTCTCTTTCTCATTTGAGAGAGAAGCGTTTAAAATCTGCTTCAAGTTCATCAGAGGAAGAGCCCATTTGTCCTTCCAAGTTTCCTGGCTCTAACTTCCAAGGCTGCAACAAGTTTCCTCTACTCCTAGCTGAGCAGAAAAGAACAGGCTTTTTTTTCTTTTCTTTTCTGTTTTTTTTTTTTACTACACGGTAGCACAATGCTCCTGCTTTGCATGAAAACCCATGGTTTTCTTTTTCCAATCAGAAGAAAGTAATTTTCCTTTCACTCACCTGACTACCTTGTTCAGAGCCTCCCCTACCCACCCTTTTCTGATATCTCGCTGCTAAGTATTTGCCAATTCATTTGCATCTCAATGGTTCCTTAGCAACTGTCATGCCCTGGGGATTAGGTACAAACTGCTCTTTGACAGTTCTGCCAGGGCTGCCTCACCCTTTTTCATAGCACCTGAGTTGCCAAACCGAGCCCTGCCCAGACACAAAGCACGTTCACTCGCCTCACACAGGTTCTGTATTATAATGCCATTCCTTCGTACCTTATCTGAGCATGAAGCCTTCTAAACGACCCTTGCACTGAAATGCCCCCAAATAATCCAATGGTTTCTGAAAACTGGCCTCTGATATACAGGTATGTCTTCAGAAAGAGAATCACAGGTCTCAGCACTGGAGGAGTGTCCTGTCTGCAGGTAGGCAGTGAAATAGGTCCATTTTACGGATCTGACAGCGGAGGCTCAGAGAGGTGAAATGACTTCCCCAGGGTGGGGCAGGCACCTGGAACATTCCGAGGAGAGATGAGAGCCCAGGGCATTTCTAATGCTTGCTCACTCTTCCATGCGTGCTGAAAAGAGTGACACCCATTTGCCAACTATTGTGAACTTTCATAATACATTTCAAGCTTTATTTAAACATATATGTGAGACTCTAGTTATTTGAGGTCCTGGGAAATTTCACTTCTCACCTAACCAGGAAGCGTAATTGCCCAAAGGAATATGCCAAATATGTATAGCACCTGGTTTCTCTAGTCTTGGCGGTTGATATTCTTTACTTTCCTGGGCTTGTAGAGTGGGTAGCACGGGAGGAGCGAGGGAGAGCCCAGCATGTGTGTGTCTGTGTGTGCGCTTGTGTGTGTATTTATGCAGCTGACGTAGACAGACCGTGGCACCGGACCATTTAGCAAATTAGAATATTCTGATTCTAAGCATCTGAGTCGGTGGTGCTGCTTTGTAACAGCGCCGGGCCTCCACCACCAGGGCTCACTGGCATGGAACTGCCAGGCAGAAGGAGGATGCTATTCAGAAAAGCACAATAAGAACAAGACTCATTCTACAGTTAGGCTGACCTTTGCAACTCCCACTTCACGTTGTTATTAAATATCTGGAAAAAGCTGAAAGAACAATTAGAGTATTGTCATAATGCATAAGTGCACAAAGCAAGCCGTTCCCAAGGGGGCTCCGGCTCTGCTGAGCTTGACAAAGCAGGGACTCCACGACGGTGCTTAATTTCTTCTCACCTGGAAGTGGTCTTCATTTCTTAATAGCAGCACAAAACCACACATGTGCTGTGTGCACTTCTGCCCCGATGGGTCCAGGAAGCTAAGATGTCAGGTAGGAAAGGGGTACAAGTCCTTGGCTTTCTATTTGTCTGCGTGTGGACCTCAGTGTGAAGTCCCAGGTGGAGCCATCTCGGTAGTCAGGGCTTCGCTGGGTGCTGGTCCTGGGGTCCTGGTGAGAATTTGCTGAGTTGAGTTGGTTTAAAGCCTTTCATGGCCGGAGAGTGAGTGACTGGCTTTCCCGTGAATGGATGTCTTATAAAGAAGGATAACAGGGGCTCATGTGGCCACTTCCTTTATGTCCTGAGACCCTTTGAAGGGCCACAAACCATTGTAACATCTAAATAAGATTTTTTACACCCCCACGTCCCTGAGAATCATTTTGGTCTTGTTCAGAGATATATGATCGGAATATATGATCAAAATGAAATAAGTCTGGCAGCAAATAAGCCAGCCTTCAGCTGAGTTGGAGCACGGCTTCGCACCACCTGTTTTTCCATGTAACTTACCCAGTGTGATGGAGCATTGGAAAGGCTGTCTACCTTAGCTGGGCCAGGAGGTCCCTGCTTTAGTTGTTGGGTCCTGGGTGGTCCAGAGGCCCAGTGAAGGCCCAGAGCACGAGGCTTACCAGAAACCTTGGGTCTGGTGATTTACCAGGAGTTGTGGAAGTATTTTAGTATTTTAATGACTATGATTTTGTCAGCCTGTACTAACTGAACGTCAGCTCTGGTCCTGACTTCAGCCCGGAATGTGGGCCCGGATTTGAAAATAGGTTCTTGAGTCTGGGTCAATTTTTTGAATAAATAAGCTTTTTTGAGGTATAATATATGTAGAATCATCAATTTTAGGTGAATAGTTCCGTGAGACTTGACAAATGAATGTAGTTGTGTAGCCACCACACACACACGGTACAGAACATTTTATTCACCCTCAGATCCCTCCCATAGCACAACCTTCCCTCTACCCCTGGCCTCTGGCCACGACCGATGTGGTTTTTGGCTCAGGAGTTTTGCCTTTGAAGTTTAAGTAAATGGAATCACAGAGTATGTCGTCTACATTTGTGTGGCTTCTTTCACTTAGCATAATGCATTGGAGATTCATCCACGTTGTGGCAAGTATCAATGGTTTATTTCTTTTTTTTGCTGAGTAGTAGTCCACGGCATAGAGCTATCACAATTGTTTTATCCATCCAACAATGGATGGACTTTTTTGTAGTTTCTATTTTTTGGTTTTTATGAAGAGCGCTACTGTGAACATTGGAGCATACGTCTCTGTGTAGACACAAAATGAAAAACAAGTTTTCATTTCTCTTGGGTAACTACCTAAGGGTGCAATTGCTAGATAATATGGTAAGTGTAAGTTTAAATTTATAAGAGACTGCCAATTTGTTTTCCAAAGTGGCTGTCCTACTTTGAATTCCTGCCAGCGGTGTATGAAAGCCCTGGTATCACCAACAGTTGATGTTATCAGTCTTTTTAATTTTAGCCATTATCCTGGGAACAGAATAGCATTTCATTATGGTTTTCATTTGCATTTCTCTAATGACTAGTGATGTTCATGTGCTTCTTAGTCATTCATATATATTTGATGAAATGGGTGTTCTGATCTTTTGTTCATTTTTTGCTGTTGTTGGGTTGTGTATTTCAGATTCATTTTAAACTTGTGTGGTTATTTGGAGGTAAGAGGGGAGCTTCACTCCCACTCCGGCCTGACTGAGTTGCTATGTTGTGTGAGGAGGCCATAGGTTGGTACCTGCCGGGTCTCATTCCTGGAAGTGGGGTAGGGATAGGCCAGCATCTTCTCAACAAGGATGGGTGTCAGGTATCAGGAAGGAAGTGCATTCCCAGGCGGGCCAGGACCTTGGAAAGTGGTCCTCGCTATGGGCGTATGTGAGCCTCTGCAGGAGATCTGGGATTGTGGTACCCTGTGCATATTTCCTGTGTGTCATCCCTAAGTTCCAACCTTGTCTCCACCGTATCCTGGGTATGAAGGAAGGGCCTGTGCCCCCACCCTGCCCATCATTGCAGGGGGAGCTATGCTTCTGTTGTGGTGGCAGCAGAAATCTCCAAATATCCTGCTTCTCTAGGGTGTTCTTATTACAGGTGTCTTTAGGTTTCGGGTTTTATTGTTATGGAGAAAGGTGTGATTCTTCTGTATAAGACGCCCTGTGATGGTAGCCTGAAGCTGCACGAGGAAGCACACCCAGAGTCGCCCGGCCTCTTAAGAGTGGTCTCGTTTGATAGGGTGCTGGGTGCCCCAGGCTGCTCCTCACCTTTCTTCTGGCTACTCCAACTCCCGAGAACTTTCCCTGGTGTGTGCTGCTTTCAAGCTGTGGAGAAGGACTTTGGTCATTTCTGAACTTTAGATGACCAACTCAGGATTTCACAGGCTTTTCAGTGCCGGGGATATTGTAGGTGCTTCTGACATGTTGACTGTTATTCGCGCGATGATTATCAGTGATCACAGTAATCATGGGGGAGGTGACACATGACAAGGCTAGGGAGGCCTTCCAGGGTATCATCAAAAGTCTGTGTGCTCAGCTGGGCCCTACGTCACTTCTCATGAGTGCCTCTTCTACCCACGAGCAAAGATGCAGCTGACACTGAGTCCCATCTGGCTCTGGGCAGGGAAGGCTGTGTGAGTCCCCAGAATCCAGCCCAGGGCTTGGCACAGAGTAGGCACAGAGTAGGTAAATGTGATGGATGGATGGCGGATGGCGTGGGTCCTTATCACACTGCACAGGATCACTCAGGGAGAAACTACAGTAACATAGGAAACCCTGGTGACCTAGCTGGGAGACGAGACTGATACACTTGGTCCTGGTTAGAGAGACCTGAAGAGGCTTCAAACAAGGAACCGCCACTGAAAGGACCTGTTTCTAGGGGAAGCTGACTGGTAAACTGTGCCTTGAACAAATGGAGATGGAGAGTGGCGGGGTGAACATCATGGGAGAAACAGCAGAAGCAGAGGCATGGCGATGGGAAAGGAAAAGCGAGTACCTGGAATAGGAATGACAGTCAAACGAGTGCTCAGTGGTCAAGCCAGGTGGCTGGTGAGATTGGTCAGAGGAGAGATTGGAGTGGGCTAGGGTAACCAGGATGGCTTCCTGAAGGAGGGGGTACCTGTGGCAGGATAGAGGGTTCATGCTGGTAGAGGAGGCAAAGTATAGGATTCCCTTCCAGCCAGGCTGAAGGCCAAAATTATCTGGGATGGGGAACTTGCAGAGAAGCCTGTTTCTGTGACATGTGCCCCTCTGACTTGGACTTCCTGACTCCGGAAAGCCTAGCAGGTGTTCCTGTAGGGGAGGGCTCAGCATCATTGCTGTGTCCTGAGTCCCATGGCTCAGCTAACACTGCCAACAGGGCTTCACTGAGAGGAAAGCAAGGTGCTTCTTGCAGTGGTCTGGACTTGCAAGAAGCAGTGGTCTTTTCACTTCTGTGATCTCACCACTCAGCATGTGTTCTTTGAACCAGCACGTGGGCTTCACCTGGGAGCTTATTAGAAGTGCAGAATCTCAGGCCCTGCATCACAGCGACCAAATCTGGATCTGCCTTGATCAAGAGTCCCAGGCTCTAAACTTCTGAATTGGGGAAGTGGCCTCTTTAGACAATTTAACACACCTTTTTCTGAGCATTTTCTTAAGGGAACCATTTTGGATTTAAAAAGACTAAAGAGACATGACAAGTAAATATAACGCATGATCCTTTACTTGATTCTGTACTGGAAAAAAATTGTTCTAAAGGATTTCTTTGGAAAATTGACAATTGACATAGACTCCCCAAATTAATGAAGAGGGTCTCCTTCGATGTAGGTATTACAAAAATGTTAAACTTCCCAAATTTGATAACGATATTGTAGTCAAATAAGAGAATATTCTTGTTCTCTTGATGTGTGCACCCTACTCTCAGAGAGCTCAAGGAGTAAAATTAACAAAAAATGTGTGTGTATATTTATAGTAAAGGTATATATAATATAAACTATATATGTAATATATTCTATTTTATTCTACTATAAAATATGTGTAGAGAGAGAGAATGATAAAGAAAATGTGGCAAAAATGTTAAAAATTGATAAATCAGAATAGAAGGTATATAGGGGTTCTCTGTTAAATTTGTGCAACTTTCCTGTGCGATTGCTATTATTTTAAAAATAAAAAAGTTTAAAAAGTATGTTTTGTTTAAAAGTTTGCTAGATGTTGCAAATTACACTCCCAATAGGCTGAACCAATTTGTATTCTCACCATGCTCTGGGAGGGTTGGTGCAGCTGTTTGAAGTAGCTATTTTTATTCAGCTATTTTGATGCCAGGGACTTTTTTGATGGGGTCATATATCAGTTTTGACCTGGGGACATTTTGTTTTTTCCCCAATTTATTATGAATATTTCTAAAAGTACAGAAAAGTCATAGTGCAATGAACATTCATAGCCCACCACCCAAATTTGACAGTTGTTAATATTTTACCATATTTATTTGTCAGTGTACATTTTTGGGGAAGGTTGGGAATTAAAACTCAGCAAAATGGAGTAAGTGCCAAAGGTAAGTTATGGAGCCAAACAGCATGTCCTCTGTACCTTGTCCTTCATCTCCCGTCTCCCAGCTTTCCCTAAATTGCTTCCTGAATAGATAGAATTGATATCTATATACACACATATATATATATTTTGTTTGTTTGTTTTTTTTTGTTTCTGAAGCAGTTTAATAGAGTATTGGGGTTGGACAGACCTGAATTCGAATTCCATCTCTAATCTTGCGCAAACGACTTAACCTCTCCTTGTCTCTGTATATCTATCTGATAAGTGGGGATGGTGCCACTCACCTCTTAAGATTGTTGTGAAAGAGAAAGGAGATAAACTGCTTGAAGCATACGGTCACCATTATTATTCTCATTTCCTCTGTATCTCTCTTTTCATTTCAAATGGATCAACAGGCCACCTCCTCCAGGAATATTGATCCCGAAGTCTGTACCCTGCCTGCCAGTCCCCTCTCTGGTCCATATATTGCCAGTGTGTGGCTCTGTCTTGTCTACTGCAGTAGATTTGGAGGGCCAGTGCCCCCCATTTCTGAACAGTTGGTCTTGAGGCACGTTTTTGGGGTGATGGTCAGTAGTCTGACCTCACACATCATGACCAGAACCCCAGGCCTCTGTCAGCAGGGCCTCCTGTGTCACCTCCCCCCCAGGTGAGCAGGTCTGGATGATTTCCCAGCAGCCCTGGCATAGCTAGGAAAGGGCCTGTGGCCCACTGCTCCCTTCCGCGCCCATCTTCAGGATTTCTTCTCACTGGATCAGAATTTAAGTTTGTGGGAAAGGGGAAACAAAAGGCTGGGACTAGGGTGAGAGGAGAGATGCACTCACCTCGGGCGTAAAATGTAAGGGCGTACCAAAACGCTCAGTCACCAAGCTAAATATTTTAATGCACTATTTAAGAAAATCAGATCTTTAAACTCTGGCCTGTGGGCTGGTTGCCTGTGTTTGAAAATAAAACATAAAGTTTTAACAGAAAGTTGGAAGGTCTCAGTGTGTCCCCCCACCCCATGGCTCCAGGAATAGGGCGCCCCTGGAAAGCGTACTCCTGGCACTTGTTGTCTTCAGTATAGCAATATCAATAAAGCTGCACTCTCGAGGATGCAGTTCTTTCATTCTTTAAAGGGCTAGGCACACTGACGCTCCAAGCACCTCGCTCCCCAGGCCAATGGCCAGCACGGCTTGGCCAAGGGAGAACTGAGGCCTGGAGATGGGAATGTGTGGAAGGTTCAAATAGTGCTGGGTGGTGCTGGTTTCCCTGTCCTGGTTGAGGGATGCTCTCGAGGCCCATCCCTAACCTTAGAACGGAAGATACACCTCCATGGAGGAGACGTGGTACTGGGAGTCAGAGAACTGGCTCATGTTTACTGCTGGTGATCTTGCAAATTCATCTTATTTCCCTGAGGCTCAGCTTTCTCCCCGGTCCAATGGTGGCGATGGAGTCCAAGCTCCTCCCCTCTGGGGACTTCAGTAAAAGGTTGTGGAGTAGGAATTGGAGCCAATGCACGTGAAATACTTTGTCCCAGAACTGGGATGTGCTCTGGAACTGCAAGCTGCTCCTATCGTAACAGTGGATGCAATTGATTCCTGTGGGCAGTGCCATCTTCTCAGACCAAGCCTGGCCGAACGGTCTTCTTCATAGAGGGCGATCAAGTCAAGGCAAGGTGGGGGTGCAACGTGGAGACTCAGCTTCTCCAGACAGAACCCCACACTACTGCCTTGAAGGAGAAGGGAAAGAAGAGGCACAGCGAAGAAGGGAGGAAGCATTTACTGAATGCCTACTGTATACCCAGCACTGTACCAGGCACTGGCCTTATGCTACTGCCCTCACTCACTCACTC
Source organism: Rhinolophus hipposideros (assembly GCF_964194185.1). Lineage (NCBI taxonomy): Eukaryota > Metazoa > Chordata > Mammalia > Chiroptera > Rhinolophidae > Rhinolophus > Rhinolophus hipposideros. Next base: position 33,677,718 of record NC_138060.1, on the reverse strand, counting down.
CCCTACAAGGAGGTGTTATTCATTCCCACTTCACAGAGGAGGAGATGCCTGTCCAAGGCCCACACCTCAAGAGTGGGCCACACCATACCCCAGCACAGAGTGGGAAACTGCAGGGACAGGCAGAGGGTCTCCTCCACGTCTAGCGAGGTTCACAGCACCCCTTGAGGTCCAATGCCTGTGCTCCGACCACCTATTCCTCAAACAGGTGGCTCCCCAATGCTCCCTTTCCTTGCCCCTCTCCTTGCTCACCTAAGTCTTTCGGGGCTGTCCGTTCCCCTGCCTCTCCTAAGAGCCACATGGAAAGAGAAGGCATAACCAAGTACCAGGATATGTCCCCTGGGTGATTATCTCACACTCCTGGGTGATTACAAGGTCATGGCTCTAGATTTCGCTTTCACCTTTCTTTGGCCCTTCCCTCCACAGGAAGTGAAATTTGTGGCCGGCTCTTGAGTTATGAGATTGGAAGTCCCTGAAGCCTTGTGTAAGAGCCTGACAGGCAGACCGCCGGGTCGGGGCTCCCTTGGTGCAATGTATGACTGACGGTGGTGTGGCCATGCTGCTAGGGACAGTAATATGGTCCCCTGAGAACGCGTCTTCCAGCGTCTGGCCTCTCCTCCCACAGGACTGTATTTTAGGGTGAACAGGGGGCTGATCTGAGGCCGGGGAGCAGAAAGAAACAGGCCACGTGGCTGGAAATGGGGTGGAGGTGGCAGGTGAGGACAGTCTTAATCTTCAGAGTGCAGTGGGACACTCAGTGACCAGTTCATGAGTAGAGGGGACCGTATGAGCAGGATAGAGACAGTCTTAAACACGGGGTGTCAGACAGGAGCGTGCTTTGGTAGGTGGGTGTTTTGCTGTATGCAGAGGTGGATTCCTGACTGAACACAGAAGAATGGGAGTTGGGTAGGTACCAACACCCCTCTGTCTTATTTCCATAATAAATTGAGGGTTTCTGTTTGGTGTGTGTCTCTCCTTCCTTTGCCTTGAAGGCTGGGAGCCACCTATTTTTGCATGGGTGCCTTGAACAGGTTGGCGGGATGCCCCCTGCTGGTGATTCCCCATTTCGCACAAGGGAGGTAGAATGGTGCTCCTTGGGTGGTCTCAGACACCAGGTGCCCATCCTCACTTGGCCACTCTTGAGGTGTGGGCCTTGGACAGGCATCTCCTCTGTGAAGTGGGAATGAATAACACCTCCTTGTAGGGGAGTGAGTGAGTGAGGGCAGTAGCATAAGGCCAGTGCCTGTGCAGTGCTGGGTATACAGTAGGCACTCAGTAAATGCTTCCTCCCTTCTTCGCTCCCTCCCTCCCTTCTTCCCTGCCTTCTCCTTCAAGGCAGTAGTGTGGGGTTCTGTCTGGAGAAGCTGAGTCTCCACGTTGCACCCCCGCCTTGCCTCCTGCAGGCTGCTGAGACACTGCCCTTGCAGTTTCTCCTTGTGGACAAGGAGGCTGACCAGTAATGAGTGTTCCTGCAGTTCTGCATTTCTCATCTCTGCTCTGCTGGAGGGCTTCCCGGTGACAGACAACGAGGGGCACTGGTGTCTCCTGTCATTACTCGACCTCGGCTCCCCCATCTCCTGCTCTGTGTCTTGCTGGGGTGGGCCCAGCTCAGGGGACAGACGCCAATTTCTGATTTGGCCAGTGTCAGCTAATTGCTATAACAACTGACTCCAAGTTGGTTATCCAATAAGACAAACATGTATTTCTTCTTCAGATCACAGTCCAGTGAGCCCAGTGGCGGGCTCTGTTCCAGCCCGCCATTCATGGACCCGTGATGACGGAGGAGATGGCACACCCTCTCTTACCTACTTGAGCCCGGAGGTGATGCATCACTTCCTCTCCTCTCATGGTCCCACCCAGACATGAGCTGAGAAATGGAGTGAGCTCTTGTTCAGAAAGAGGGCACCAGTTTACAGAGGAGGTGGCAGTGGCCCTGCTGCAACACCCTGCCTCTGCAGCCTAGGGACAGGGGCAAATGCCTCGCTGGCCCTGGGGAAGCTTGTCCACCCTGGAGTACCCCATCCACCTAGGCATACCATCAGCCTATAACATCTGTAGCCCAAGTCTGAGTGAAAGGTGGCCAATATCGGGGGCTGAGAGGTACCAGTACCCAGGCTGCCTTGGATAGAGGAGTCTGTGGAGTTAGCCCACGTCTGGGGGACAGCCCTGCAGCCAGTGTGGAGACAGGGCCCGTGGGAACCAGAAGCTGTGGAGCCTAGAGGCGGGGTTCCTGATAGGAGGGCAGTAGGAGGGAATGGGAGTATCTCAGCCAACTGAAGTCTTCCTGCACACCCAGGATACATTCCCCAAGTCCAGAGTGGAGCCTTGAGATCTCCTAGTCCCTAAATTAGTTCCCAGACAGCACAAGCCTTTCATGACACGCCATCCTTCCTCCTGCCCCATTTTAGCACTGTCTTTCACTCTTCATTTAACCAGTGTTCTCCTGGACACACTGTCTGGGAGAGGCCACTCTGTTCTTAGTGTGTGGCCGCCAATTCTGACCTCCCACCCTCCTTGCCCCTCACAACTGTCCCAAACACAGGGAGAAAAGGGAGACTCCTGGGGCATGACAGAGTCAGGCGTCCCCCGCATTGCCATCCCCACGCAGAGCCTCTTTCTCCGAAAGAGAAATGTGTCTCTGTTTGCACTGGAACTTTTCACACCCAAGAATCGCCAGAGAAAGAGACAGATGTCCTCCTGGAACACAGAGCCAGGCCTCTGCCCTCATTCCTTAGAGTTTGGGCATGTTTGTTTTCTTCTGAGTTTTGTCTTCTTGTATTCTACAGCTTAGCCCTCGAGTATTTCAGGTTTCTAGATTTCACGTTTTATCTTGTCAATTTGGGTTTATGCTTTTTTCCCCCCACCATTATTTTTAATCCCTATCTTTTATCTTGAACCTTTTTTCACTTTCCAGTAATTCTTTGAAGAGCCAGTTCCCTGGTTTTTACCATTTTATTATCATTTTTTAATTTCCATGTATTCTGAATACTAGCACTTCTTCTTAATTGTTAAAATCTGTTCTACCTTTTAAAGCCTATCTGACTTTTGTTCTTTCCTCCAGCCGCAGGAACAGCAGGTGCAAATGTTCCAAGGCAGGAGGAAGCACGGGGAGTGCCAGGAATAGAGAAGGCGGACAGTGTGGGGGACACACTGCAGGCTGCCTGGACAAGCATAAATACATGAAAAACAATGACCAAAAACTTGCTGTTGAAGAAGGGCTTGGGCCCCAATTACCCAACTGCTTGCCTGGGTAACGTTTTGCTCGTGATTAGAGAGCCAGCCTCCACAATCTGAAAAATTACCCCTAAGCAACTATTCTTCCTTTTCATAAAAGGCAGCCTGTCTGCAAGGGGACATAAATGCTGGACAGAAGGAGGAAAGGAAGAAAAAGACAGGGGTAGGGGGGCTGCAGGGAGAAATTTTCTGAAAAAATTTTCTGAAAAACCCCGCCTCTAGGCTCCGCAGCTTCTGGTTCCCACGGGCCCTGTCTCCACACTGGCTGCAGGGCTGTCCCCCAGACGTGGGCTAACTCCACAGACTCCTCTATCCAAGGCAGCCTGGGCACAGGTATCTCTCAGCCCCCGATATTGGCCACCTTTCACTCAGACTTGGGCTACAGATGTTACAGGCTGATGGTACGCGTAGGTGGAGGGGGTACTAGTCAATATACGTGTATTCCTTTCTCGTCCCCTTTGCAAAAGCATATACTTCCTAAAGTCAAGCCCTTGCCCCGGCACTCAGGAATGCCCATGATTCTTAGGGAAAGTTGTAAGATATTATTTCTTACCATTTGTGGGCAAGACCTTCCCCCTGCCCTGCTCCAATGAGCCATCCTGTACCAAAGCACGATGCTTTTCTATTTTGCCTCATTTCGCAAAGACAACAGATCTAAGTTACGCCAGGGACCCTTCTGTTTTTAAATAGGGTAGTTTTGCTATTAACTTCTTTTTCCTCCCCAATCACCTTAGAAGAGACTTGTGTCCTCAGAAGTGCTGAGTGCTGGGATGGTTCGTGGGAACTGGAGCAGCAGATTGTAGCTGTGGCTTGGCATAAACAAACCCAGCGATCAGACTCAGCAAATCTGCACCTTTGCCTCAGATGTGGCCACACGGGAAGCAGAAGCGTCCCTGATGGTGTGAACTGGGCCACTTCTCACCCCCACCAGGACCATCCGACTTACTAGTTCCCTGTACCCTCTAAGCACCCAGCACTGGGTGGAAAGACTCCATCAGCTTGCCTCAGGCCTGTGGCCTGTCAGATAATTGCTTTTTCTTAAAAGCCATTACATCTCTCTGGAGAAGGTGTGAAGTGGTGTAAGTGACTCACCTGCCTCCTTAATGGGGGAGGTAAATTCATAGAGAAGCTTCCAGAAAACTAGGGATGGCTGCATAGGCCAGGCTCTCGCAGGAGGGAAGTGTCTTCTGTCAGCAATAGGCTTGATGAATGAAGTGGGACTGAGCTTGCACGAGGAAAAGGGAAAGGGTGGAAGGGATCATTCTGGACTTGAGAATTGGAAAGAGCAATGTCCGCAGGGAAGACCAGGACATTCGTGTGCAGTCTCCTGGGTGGGACTTTGACTCTTGGCTGGAAGGAGGCCAGTGTGCAAATCCTCAGACAGAGCTTCCCCATAGCATTCAGAGCTACTGAGGTCTTCTCAGATGGGGCTACCCAGACTGAAAGGTGAGTGCCCCTGGGGTGGGGGTGGGGTGGGAAGGATACCTTTCTGGATTAATGGAGGGTCAGGCCCTGGATGGTGGAGTGAGGGGAGAAAGGGAGGAAGGGAAGAGAAGTGAGGGAGGGAAGGAGAAAGCAAAAGGGAGAGGTGGGTTGGGGCTGAGTATAACTTTGTTCTGCGTCACTTGGCCCTTTCTGAGCAGAATCACCTGGCAGAACCCAAGAGAAGTGGAGAGCGCGAACATAGAAAGAAGGGAGAAAGAGGGAGGGGACAGTGAGGGGTAGTGGAGTTGATGCCATCACGATCCTTTCAGTAGCTCAGAATTTCCAGCTGTCATCTCCATCCCCTGATGTCTGCCAGGATCCCTGCTAAAGCACTGCGCAAGCTCTTTGCCAGAGCTCTGGGGTCTGGAGGGGAAGAAGGAGTATGCAGAAGACTTGTAAGACTTACCTGTTGGGTGTCTGTCTTGTCTCAGGCCCTGTCACATGGAGCTCTCACGTACCCCTCACAATAACTCCGAAGGAGAGCGTTTTCATTTCCATTTTACGGTTAGGGAAACAAAAACCCAGCCTGACCAAAGTAATGCCAGCGTTCTTTCTACCATTTCCTTGAGGCAATCAGTGGTAGAACCCAATGAGTACTCAGGAAGTGGGTAAGTTTCCTGTGGACCATCATACACTTGAAGATACATGCTGATATCCTCAGGAAATTGTAAATACAAAGACATTGTATTGCCTGAAGTCAGAAGTCAGTGATAGCATCTGCTTCCATGGCAACAAGCTATGATGTCACAGATAGATGCCTGCAGAGAGAGGAACAAGCAGGGAAATGGGGAGCCAGGGCGGAAAGGATGTAGGACGTGATCTAGTAGCACAGATGCTGAAGGTCCTTCGTCCACCCTCCCCCCAGCATCTACTGCTGCTGCTTAGAAGGGGACAGACTGGCATTTGGAACCAATACATGGATTTTATGAACCATTGAATGCTTCAGCTTCCAAACTCACAGAATAACCAAAGATAAATATGATTTTTGTAAAAGTACTTTTTGAATATTTGCACAAAGGACAATATTTCTTTTTTCTTTTTTTTTTTTTTTTGCTTTTTGTACTCCTGGGCTCTTGCAGTTGATTAAGTTGTGGTTGGTTCCTTGTGTGCCTAGCTTGGTGAGGTTATTCATTCCCGTTGACAGGGCATGCCAGGGTGGAGATGACGATGAGACAAGGCCAGTCGGGTGCCACGCCCTGGGGGACAAATGAGTTTCAGGAAGGAGACCGGAAGCAGGAGACCAGAAGCTGAATGTGCTGGGGCAGACAGCCAGACAGTGCACACTGGGTTTAAAGGGTCTAGGTCTGGGCTTCCCAGGGTGTGACACACAGCACTGCTGTATGCTCTTGCCGACTGGAATCCCCATCACAGTGCTCCATGTTGTTAAAAGCTGTGGCCGACTGTATTGCTCCAAGATGGCTACCGTGATGTCTCCTATCCCACAGTCTCTTTGGCAACGGGACCTTGCCAGCATAGAGTCTAATTTCCCTCTCCTTGAATCTGGACTGGTCTTGGTAACTTGCTCGACCAAAACAATGTGGCAGAAGTGATGGGACTTTCAAAGTTCGTCGTATACAGACTCACAGCTTCCACTTGGCTCTCGGGGAATCTAGCTAATAAAATGCTCACTCTGGGACCCCAGTTGCCATGTTGTAAGATGCCCAAGCCACATGGAGAAGCTACGTGTAGGGCTCCAGTCGATGGCAACCAGGTGAGCTCCCAACTGTTAGCCAGCATCAACTGCCAGCAATGTGAGTGGGCCATTTGGGCATCGAGCTTAGTAGAGGTTTCTGGTGACTGTAGCCCCTGCCAACATCTGGCAGCAACCTCCTGAGCAACCCCAGGTGAGAACTACCCAACTGAGTCCAGCCAATATGAAAACTGCGACATAATAAAACATTATTGTCTCAAGCCACTAGTTTCCACGGTGATTTGTTCCACAAGGTAGGTAACAGGAACACAAGCAATCACTTGAAGCTTTCATGTGAGACAAAAGCCAGACGGGCCCCAGGTCAGTGCCACAGTCATGGCCTGTGACCGTTCCTCTGGAGGGCTCTAGGGTCCAAGGCCTTAGACCTTCAAAACCAGAAGGAGAAGGGCAGTGGCCTGAGTATTAGTGAATCCTGCTCTTAGGAGGGCACGCAGGAGGTTTGCGGATCATCTGTCAGTCAACTCCAGAAGCTTGGCGGTTGGTCTGCAGTTTGGCAACATAAATGCCTGTCAGGCCAGACCTCGTCTCACTGTGATGGGATGGTTTTGAACCTCAGTGTGCAGGAGTGTTCATTTCATGTGGTTGGTTTTGGCTGAGCATTGCAGCAATTGAGATTGGATGAATGTCCCTTGCAGGGTTTCATCCAAGCAGTTGATAAAAATGCCAAGGAGGAGAGAGCCTATGAAATCTCACAGGACATGCTGCTTCCATTGGGCCCTCTTTGGGTTCTGTTATTCTGCCAGCTGTGAATCCACCAATTGTACTTGTCTCAGCACGCATACAGTTCTCCCTCTGATCCACCATCTTATGAAGTGCTTTACTGAACTCTAGACACACTGTGATCTCGTGGTCTAGGAAAACTTTCAAGAAGAATGGCAGATAGGTTTGGTGGTTCTTAACCCATGATGCTTCCAGGGGATCTCTGTTTCCTTTGCATATAAATATTCTCCAGTCTCCACCTTCTACCATGGTTTGGCTCATGACATACAGTGTTCACTGTCTTTTTCTCCGTTAAAGAAATTCTACATTTACCCTCTTTCCCCCCGCACCATTTCTTTCATCCCCTTTTTCCTTGAAGATGCCTTTCTTTAACCATATCTGCAGTGTCTTTCTGTGTTGTATCACTATTTTCCTCCAAATAGTATTACACTATAAAAGGTGATGGAAAGTATTTGTTAGATGCTGAGATTAGAACCTATATTATTTTTAGGGAGTTCTTCCTGTTATTATCTTAATGCCCAGTTAAATCAGTCCAGATTCACTGCCATCTCTTTCCTTTCCCCCTCATTGTGGAGGAGGATGACATGGACCTCTCCTTAGTGGCACTGCTTTACATATAATTGATCACTTTTGCTGTGTCCTTCATCTGCCTTCTCTGGTTCTGGATAAATAACCTCCAGTTCCTTGTGCATTTCTTCCCCACCCCTGTTTTTCAGGGCCCTAATCAGTTTTATTTCTTTCTTTACTATAAATGATTTTAAAGCCCATTGGAAATATAAACGTTGTCTTAGTAATAAATCATCATTTTTGGCAAATGATACTGAGCCATTTAAAGAGATAAAATTAATCACCCCCTTATAGCTATATAGCAGCTTTTCCACGGGGAGTACAAAGTAGTTTGTAGAGCTCATAGTTAATTCTCGAGCCATTCCTAGAGAAAGAGGGGAGCAATCATTTATCTGTTTTATGGGGGGAAAGACCTATGGAGGTACAGGTGACTTTATGCGCACCCCCTAGCCAGCACAGTACGTGGTGTGAAAGAGGCCTCAGCTCTCTACTCAGCATCCAGAACTGGCACCTGTGGAGTGTGTTGCCCCTTCCCACCTGGCGTGCATCAGGCAATGGGTGCCCTGGGTGGGCATGATTCCCTTGATCCAACCTGTAAGTGCCCAGGCTAATGAAGATAAAGTACATCTTCCTTAGAGCGAATTCTCTGCCCAGAGTGCTGCAGGGTCTCCCGTGGCACTAAGTATAAAAACCATAGATTCTACCAATATTCAAGAAGCCTGCACTTTCACACACAGCAGCTCATGAATTATTATGCCCATTTGGTAGATGAGGAAACTGAGGCTTGTGGAACTTAAGTGGCTTATTCAAACTCACACAGCTCTCATGTGGTAGTGCTGAGATATGAGGCCAGATTTACCCAACACCCTAGTCTAGTACTTTCTCTTCTGTCTAACTAGAGCTTTATGCTGTATCTGTTATTTTGGTTTTGAGTGACAGTAAGCAAAACCAATACATGTGCACACATATGCACACCCCTTATTGGCCCATGTAATTGAAAGTACAGTGTGATGTTGGTGTCAGGTATGGCTGGATTCAGGATGCTATCAGGACTCAGTTTTTCGGCCCCACTGCGTCTGGGTTCGTTTCATGCTCTCCCATCATGGTCACCAGGTCCATTGTTCTGACTGTAACAGAAACAGGGAGATTCACTTCTTGGTAGTTCCTGCCAAGAGTCTGAGTTATCCCACTCTAGGTCCCTGAACCAGTCACCATTCCTAGGGGCTGGAATTGATTGGCCCAGATTACTCCTTCCCCTGGGGAGCCAGGGGTGAGGTGTGGGGCACTCTAAAGGAGGGTGGGATTGCAAACAAAGAATATGGGAAAGTTATGAAAAGTAGGACAAATGGTGCTGGCTGACAGAAAACAACCCAGCCCTTCTGTGGGGACAGAGACAGGAGAGCAAGTTCCAGGCTCTCGGCCTCACGTGGAAAGGTGCTGGCTCGGGTAGTAGATGTCTGTCAGCTGTGACTAGTTGGCCATCAGCTGTAACTAGTTAGCCATTAGCCACTAATATAACAGCTGTGGCTACACTAGGGGGTTGGTTGGTTGGCAGAGAAGTGGACGGCAGATTGAGGCTCCTGCTTCCTGTATCTCCAACTCAGCCGCCAGCGAGAATATAGTGGTATGACTCCCCTATCTATGGCTCCGTCGGTGTTCCTTTTTGGCCTCACCATATCCTACATTCTGGTGTGGGGAGTAGGACCAGAGACCCCGCATGACATCTTCCTTGGTACCCAATCCTGAGTGCTCTGGTTGGGCTGCTCCTCAGGTGGGCATTTTTCTGTCCTACCAGCATCTCTTTGCTGATGCTTTTTGACCTGTCCCTGTTTTCCACCCTTCCCATCTGAATTCCCCTGTACCTTATGGCTTATTTCATGCTTTATTAAACTGAGGAAGGCTTCCTGACCACCTGGGCCCTGGAAGCTTCCTCCCTTGAGGTCCTGTGATTTTGGATTTCCCTTTTCCCTTATTTGATACCCCATTCAAGAAAGACATTTGCTTGGCACCTTGGATAGTTTTCAAGAAAAGAGATTATGTTTAAGTTGGAATAAAGGTGCAAAATTCACGTCTCAGTGGTATTCGAGGCTTTTGGTGAATAGTTGGTGAAAATCACTGCAGCGAAGCATGAAGGCAAAACCAACGGTGTGTGAGTGGGAGCAAAAAAGATGATGACAAATATGAGTCTGAATACAGTGCCACAATGAGGAGACTGGAATAGTCCTCCCAGTCCCACAAGTGGGATTAAAACTGATGGGGCATTTGGGGCTGGGAGGTTATCCTCTTGCTCTGTTCCTGGTCAGTGAGAACCTTCTTGGAGCCTAGTCCCCAGCTGGGCCACAATCCCTGACAATGTGTTAATTCTCTGCATGACTCAACGTAATCATTTTACAGATCAGGAATCTGAGATCCCGAGAAGTGGAATTAATTCCCCAGGGTCATGCAATGGGTTAGAGGCACAGCTGCAAGTGGAAATCTTATCTGGTGCCCTCTCCAATCTCTGTAGTTGTGCAGGGCGGCCCAGCAGGGCATTTAAGGATGGAGAATGACTCTGTGAGGAAGGCTTAGGGACTGCAGGCCATCTCCAGCCAGAAGGAGGCTGAGGGCCATGGACAGGGTCTAATGGTGCTTTCTGGAGACTGGTCAGCTCTGTCCTGGGCATGTGTGAACACTGATGCAGTGCCTGCACACCTGGATTGTCTTGGTGATGCTTCTCAAGAACACAAGTTTCCAGTTAAGAAGATGCCACTCCAGTGTTTTCTGTACTGCAGAAAAACAGAGCTGTCAGAGTGATAGAATGCTGGGGTGGGTCAGACAGGATGGCCACTGAATCCCATCTCTAGAGATGTTCAAGGAGGAGGTCTGAGTGGCTCAGACATGAGCTGTCTGAGGCTGGCAGGTGGGGCCCTCCATCGCCCAGCTCATGCTCTGGGGAGCACACAGTCTCCTCGGGCCCCTTCCCCCTCCTAGTCAATGAAATATTGCTGTAGAAATGTGCTGTTTCTGAGACATGATTTGAATAAAAGGAAAACTCTCATATGGAGTGTGCTATTTTTAAGAGATACTAGTTAAGGAATGAAATTCTGTGAAACATACAATTATTTAGCTGTCTTTGTTTAGCAACATTCTTCTAATTAACCACCACGAGCATCTATTGAGATGCTGAGCAAGTATGCCCTGCCACAGGCCTGTTTTGAAGGGAAGAAAATTTATGTCTGGATCCAGAGTAAGCCTCCTCTTCAAGGACCTACGTCTATCACCTTGGGGGAAGGTGGCTCCCTTTGTCCTGAGGATGTGGGTACTTGGGGAAGTCGTCTCCCCAAGGGACCTCTCAATGGCTGCCTCCTTAGTGGGCCTTTAGAACCCTGCAGCTCTGAAAGGGTCCACCCTCCCTTCAGTCCTTCTTAAATCTCCTTACCGTTTATCTTCTTTTAAAAAATAATAATTTTGAAATAATTTCAGACCTATAGAAAAGTTTTAATTAGAGTAGAAGTAACTCCATTATACCTTGGTTATGTGTTGCATTGTGTCTCCCCAACAAAGATATGTTGAAGTCCTAACCCCCAGTACCTCAGAGTGTGACCTTATTTGAAAATGGGGAGTTACAGATGTAATTAGTTAAATTAAGATGAAGTCATACTGGAGTAGGGTGGAACTCTAAGCCAATATGACTGGTTTTCTTATTAAAAGGGGAAAGTAGAACAACGCACACACAGAGAGAACGCCTTGTGAACACCAAGGCAGAGATTGGGGTAATGCATAAATAAGCCAAGGAACACCAAAGATTGGCAGCGAAACACCAGAAGCTAGGAAACAGGCATGGAACAGATCTTTCCCTCACAACCCACAGAAGGAACCAACTCTGCTGCCACGTTGATCTTGGAGTTGTAGCTTCCAAAACTGTGAGACATTGCATTGCTCTCGTTACAGTCCCCCAGTTTGTGGCACCTTGTTACAGCAGCCCTAGCAAACTAATACAACCCTTTACTCAGATTCCTCAGATGTGAACACCTTCCCACGTTGCTCTGTCATCCCTCCCCCTGCTCATATACACTCATGTGCACACGTAGAATTGCGATTTTCTGACATGTTTGGAAGTAAGTTGGATATATGATGTCTGTTTACTCCTAAATATTTTAGTGTTTGTTTCCTAAAAGCAAGGAAATTCTCTCACATAACTATAGCACAATGATCACAATCAGGGAATAAATATCAATACAATACTGTTACAGTACTGTATCAAATTTATAGACCTTCACATTTTTCCCATTTAAAAAAATTTATTTTTCAATTATAGTTGACATACAATATTATACTAGTTTCAGGTGTTCAATGTAGTGATTAGATTTATATACCTTGGCAAGGGATCACCCCAGTAAATCTAGTCCCCACCTGGCGTCATACCTAGTTATTACAGTATTATTGACTATATTCTCTATGTTGTACTTTACATCCTCGTCACTGTTTTTATAACTGACTATTTGTACTTCTTAATCCCACACCCTTTTGGCCCCCAACCCCAAACCCTTTCCCATCTGACAATCATTTGTTTGTTCTATATCTATGAGTCTCTTTTTGTTTTGTTTGTTCATTTATTTGTTTTTTAGATTTCACATATAAGTGAGATCATACGGCATTTGCCTTTTTCTGTGTGATTCATTTCCCTTCTAGAACTTCCCATTTTGCAAATTTTCTACTAATGCCTTTCTCGCAAAAGAAAAATATATATTTTGACCTCTTTTATCTTTTAAAAGTATATTTAATTAAAATTTTAGTTTTTCATCAACATAAATGCACATTTAAAACTAAGCTAGCTCTGAAGGGGTTAAAATGAAAAGGCACATACCTGTGCTCCATCTTTCCCCACTCTCAGTTCTACATCTCACAAGTGACCAGTTTTTATTATATTTGTTTTTCATTCTTCTGGTGATTATGCTCATGTCTGTATGTAACACTTGTACGTATATTCATATTTCTTGATTTATCAAATGCAATAGACTATGGACTTGCCTGAATAATAGATTGGAGATTTAACACACTAATCCCTCACCTTCTCCCCACCCCACTCCTCCAAATACCTAAATTTTTATTTCTTGTTTGGCCCACCAGACAGCATCTCCTGATTCTCCATTTTTTAATATGGTGAGGACATTGGCACTTCTTTCACTCTCCCTACAACTCATCCCAACTCTTGTCTGCCCACCTTCACTGTTACATGGTCAAGGTTGAAATTCATAATCAGTTCTTCAATCAGAGCCAACGTTGCCATAAGTTGACTCTGGGTTGATTCTAAAACTCAAAACCCCATACATAGCATTGATGACATCATAGTTTAAAAATGACATTCACTGCAAGGCCAAACTATATGCTGCAACCCCACTTTCTTTTCCAAATTTCTAGTGTCCTTAGTCTTGAGCCATTTATAATGAAATATTTCTAGCATTCTTATTTATTTATTTATTTATTTATTTATTTATTTATTTATTTATATTAGTTTCAGGTGCACAAGACAAAGTAATACTAGACATTTATCTTTTATATCCTTCACACTATGTAAACCCCCTCCCCCCATCCACTATCCCTCTGACATCGCACAGAGCCATTACATTTCCACTGTCTCTATTCCTAATGCTGTACTCCGCTTCTTGTAAGTATATACATACATATATATATATATATACACATACATATATATATATATAAAATTATAGTTGACATTCATTATTGTTCAGCTTCAGGTGTACAGTGCAGTGATCAGGCATCTACATCACCCCTGAGGTGGGCTCCCAAATGGGACACGTGTCCATCAGATACCCTACAAAATCTTTAAACATTATTGATTACATTCCCCAAATTAATTTTCAAAACCCCGTGGCCATCTTGTGGTTACCGACTGTTTTCTAATCCCCTCACCTTCCCCCTTATCACCACCCCCCCCGCCCATCTAGCAACCCTCAGTTTTTCCTCTATGTCTCCAAAACTGTTTCTGATTAGTTCATTCACTTATTCTTTTCTTTAGATTCCACATATAAGTGAGATCATGTGGTATTTGTCTTTCTCTGTCTGACTTATTTCACTTAACATAATGTTCTCTAGATCCATCCATGTTGTTGCAAATGGTAAGATTCCTTTTTTCTTTATGGCTGCGTAATACTCCATTGTATAAATGTACCACTGTTTCTTAATCCAGTCGTCTACCGATGGGCATTTCAGTTGTTTCCACGTCTTGGCTATTGTGTATGGTGCTGCAATAAACATAGGAGTGCATATAGATTTTTAAGTGCATATAGAGTTTTGGATTTCTCCGGATAGATACCTAGGAGTGGAATTGCTGGATCATAAGGTAGTTCCATTTTCAGATTTTTTTTTTCTATAGAGCTAACAGATTTATTTTTTTAAGTTATTTTTATTTATTTATTTTTTTATTAAATTTATTAGGGTGACAATTGTCAGTAAATTTACATAGATTTCAGGTGTACAATTCTGTATTACATCATCTGTAAATCCCATTGTGTGTTCACCACCCAGAGTCAGTTCTCCTTCCATCACCATATATTTGTGAAAAAGCAGAGAACACTATGATTTCACTGATATGTGGTATATAAACCAAAAACAACAAAAGAACAAGACAAACAAATGAGAAAGAAAAACTCATTTTCAGATTTTTGAGATATCTCCATACTGCTTTCCATAGTGGCTGCACCAATCTGCAATCCCACCAACAGTGTACAAGCGTTCCCTTTTCTCCACATCCGCGCCAGCACTTGCTGTTTGTTGATTTATTGATATAACAATTCTGACTGGGGTGAGGTGGTATCTCATTGTGGTTTTTATTTGCATTTCTCTAATGATTAGTGAATTTGAGCATTTTTTCATATGCCTGTTTGCCATCTGTATGTCCTTTTTAGAAAAATGTCTCTTCATGTCCTCTGCCCATTTTTTAATTGGGTTGTTTGTTTTTTTGGAGTTGAGTTGAGTTTTTTAAAATTTGTGATATTAACCCCTTATCAGATATATCATTGGCAAATATCTTTTCCCATGCAGTAGGTCCCTTTTTGTTTTATTGATGGTTTCCTTTTCTGTGAAAAAACTTTTTAGTTTGATGTAATCCCACATGTTTATTTTTTCCCTTACTTCCCTTGTGCGAGGAGATATATCAGTAAAAATCTTATTCCGGGTAATGTCTGTAAACTTTCTTCCTATATTTTCTTCTAGGAATTTTATGGTTTCAGATCTTACATTTAAGTCTTTAAGTCATTTTGAATTTATTTTTGTATATTATTTTGTATATGGTGTAAGGAGGTGGCATTCTTTTTTTACGTGCCACTAGTTGCTCAAAATGATGCCTTCATTTGGTTGGTTTCATGTTTGGATGATGCCTTCTTTATCCTTTTTTTCCCTCTAGAGTTTGGATTGCTTTTCTTTTTTCTTGTAATTTATGCCAAGAGTATCTTTAGGTTCTACCCCTCTTCCCAATAATGTTTTCCCCAAAGCATTTCCAAACACTCCATCACAGCATGTATCTTAGCTTGCACTCCTCACTTTTCCAAACAGGACTTCCCTCCTGAAGCTCTCTGTCCTCCTATCTGGGCTGCTTCTCTCTAGGTCTGTGCACCCGGGGTCCCCAGGAATTCTCATCCCTGATCCCTTGGATTGGATCCACTGGGTCTTTCTCTTTCAGTTTATTGGTTTTTCTTCTTGTTTGACTGCACTTCACCCACTAATAATTTCTAAGAAATGGTGCATGGAAAATAAACTTTACATTAGTTGCCTGTAAATGGGAGCTGGATGCCTGGAGTGATGCTCTATGACTCTTACCTCTTCTTATTTCCTGTTGTATGTTGGGAGAGTTTCCTTGGTTTCATTCTACAACACACACACACACACACAGGTGTGTGTGTGTGTGTGTGTATATGTGTATGTATATTTCAAAAATAATTTTCAAAGTTTTGTAAGATCACTTTCCTATTTGCTGTTTTATATTTATTTCTTTTTTTAATACTATCCTGTTCTTGCTCTTTGGATCCAATATCTTGTTTCTTTCTGAGGGTATTGTTTTGAGAATTTTTAAATGAGGAAGAAGGTGAGGAAAGGCTGAAATAAACCTATTCCCTAAATTGACCATTTATCTTTTGTGTTGCAGGATTCCTTAAAGATCTAGTGATTCACATTTAAGAATATGACATAAAAACTGGGTCCTTTTCTAGATTGTTTCTTAGCTGCAACTCTCTTAGCTGCAAGTTCTTGTCTATGGCTTTCTGTTTTGCTTTGAAAGGAAGCACTTGTCCATCAGCGCTCTTCAAGGAATTGCATGAAGTCTTTACTTCATTCTCTCTGTGGCTCTGGGTTTCTGCCCTCCTTACCTAAAGCAGAGAGAAGATGCTGTATGTTTAGCCTGCTGTTTTCTTAAGGCTGTGGTTGTAAGTATGGGAACTCACAGCTGTTATTAGTCCCGTTTCTCAGCGTGAACAGATCCCCTTTCAGAGTTAACACAGAAGATGGGCTGGAAACACCAGAGAACGTGGTGGAAAAGGTGACGTCCTCACAGGAGGCACTTCTCCATCCTGAGGTCTCAGGAATGGAGGTTTGAGGGCTTCCCATTTGCTCCCATCTCATTCATGACTATCCATAAGTAACTCTAGGAATAATGGGTCCCTCCAAAGCTAAAACGATGTCCCTGCGCCTCATTCCCTTGCAAAGAAAGTAGGTGTGAGGGGGACTCTTGTGAGGACAGCATTTGGAGCTCCAGTCCTGAGCCAGCCCCTGAAGAGTTTAACAGTGTTCACCAGCTTCTCTTTTAAAATCCACCCATCCCTAGGGTTCCTTCCCCCATGCAGGGCAGGTGAGCTAACATTTGCACTTGATTATGATTCTTGGTCAGATTAGGCAGACTGAGCTCTGGGAAGGGAAATTGGGGTATCCTGAGGAAAGGGCGGAGTTTTGGAGCAAGAGCAGGCCAGGATTTTAAGGAATTTTGACCTGTTTGGAGTAGGTAAGAGTCTAGATAGAGGAGGGTGGGGAGGAGAGCACAGGTGGAAGAAAGGCTCAGCTCAGAGCAGCTTTTTTGGAAGTCACTAGAATAACGTACGGGTTTCTCTGAGCAGAGACTGTTGTTCATGGTTTTTCCCCCCTCTTTCTTTGGAGAGAAACATGAAGAGAGGAACCTGGAGTGTGTGATAGATTAGTGGGAAAGATTGTGTTCAGGGAACCCCCTTTCAGCTGGGTACTGTCTGGTGGATCATAGGGTTCTGGCATGCCTCTGCCCTGGAGAGCATGGGGGTCACTGATGAGTTCCTGGGTGCCTCACTTTTCCTACCAAGGACAAGAGAGTCCTGGCTGGATACGTGTTATAAACCGGGGTGAAGAAAGGAGAGAATGAGGACAACTCCAATTAGAGAAGTCAGCAAGGCCTTTGGGAGGAGAGGGAGGCATTAAATGTCTCATAATTTCCATCAGCTTTGCATTCATTCCTGAAATGGACAATGATTTTTCTGCTCTCATGTAAACAACGATGACATCCCCCATTCGACTAGGGATTGCTTCGAAACCCTTCTAATAAAGAAATTCTGGAGCAGTCTCTGGGGAAGAGATGGATCATAAGACAGCTTCTCCTTGGCACGATAGAGTTCCAGTGTCCTGTCCCGGCAAACTGCTTCCAAGAGCTCTGAAAACACTTGCAGGCATGGCTTTCAATCCGTCATGCATCTTGAGAGCATGGCTGGGAGGCCAGGAGTGGGCCCACAGAGTTCTAGGTTCTAACAAGGGTAGCTATGACCTGTTGACTTGGGCTCTGGCCCCACAATTCTAGACCAGCAGCCTGACCACATAGCTGGGCAGATTTAGGAGCCAGCAGATACTCTGAGACCATACCTTCCAACCCTTTCCTATGCTTACTTTCTCCAGCTTTCCTTCCCCAAGTTTACAAACTTGCTCAATTCCCTTCAAAACTAGCAATGAAACTTTGCTTCTGGCCTATCCTTTCCCTCTGATGTTTTCTCCATGCCTTCAAGCATCTCCACAAGCTGCCTCCACCTCCTTGAAGACATTTTCCCTACAATTGGATCGACTTTTCACCTCTCACTTTCCTAAACATTGTCTCGACACAACAGACTACATGTTTTACCTTCTCGGACTTCAGGCGGAGATTGTGGCTTGGCCCAGTGCTTTTCCATTTTATAACATTTGTTTATCACCCCCCCCCTCCCCCGCCCCACCAATTACAAAGAAAATGCATGCTTCTGAGCTTTTCTAATTTTCCAAAGAGGAGATTATCTATTCTTCCTTGGTTCAACTACATTCAGGGAGAACCTGCCCCTTTGAATGTTTGTATGATATGCTTGAGAGCATTTGAGGGTGTTACTCTGAAAAAGAAAAATATCAACTGACGCTTTCTGAAATTGTTCGAATGTGCCAACATATTGTGAGAGCAGCATTGGTCAGAGTCATGGCCGGGTAGGGTTGCTGGATAAAATACAGGATACTCAGTTAAATTTGGATTCCAGATACGCAATGGATCAATTTTAGTATAAGTATGTACAAAATATTATGGGACATGCACTGACATATTGCATGCAACACGGGGGACATACTTATACTAAAAAATGTTGTTGTTTATCTGAAATTCAAATTTAGCTGAGCAGCCTGTTGTTTGTTGGTTTGCTGAAACTGGCAACCTGGCAGGGACACACAGGACAGAGCTAGGTAACCCAGGGCATCTGTGAGCCTAGCTAAAGGCCTCACAGAATGGACCCAAGGTCAGGCTGGGAGCAAAGTATCGACAGAATGGAGCTGAAAAGAAATCTGTGACAGGTCGTGAGACAACTGAACTTCCAAACCTTCGAATGAAGTGTCTGATTTATCATACCAACCCGAGAATTTGCCCTGCTAATCTGGGATCCTCTTCTGTCCCCCATACTTGGTCACCTGAGTGTCACTGCCACAATTCCCCCATTATCACCTTACCACCTGTGCTAGTATGATACCTAATATTTGTCCATAAATCAATTCACTTAAAACCTTGACTAAATGTATTTCAAAAAGGAAACTCGATTCCACCACTCTCAGTGGAAAAGCAGTCTCACTTTCCACAAATTGCAGATGACTGTAAACATAAGGACAATGAAATTGATGTTATTGAACTCGAACTTTTGACTCTGAGTCTGAAACCTGCTCTCAAATTCCTTAAAAAGTGAAATTAGTAAGTGGTAGAGAGGTGCTAATGGCACACTAGTCTTTGAAACTTTCTTCTCGACCTAATCCGAAGGACCAAAGGAGAACGGCAAAGGGTACATTCAACCTTCTACCCCTGCAAGTCAGCATATTTAATGCTGTGTCTGTGCGTTCATGGTTAATACGACTCTCACCTCTAGGAAGTGGTGGTATTGGGTATGGCTTAGCAATGGCCAGGAATGCTGTATTTTTCTTTTTCTTGTTAAACTACTTTATAAATGAATTTCTTTTCTCTGTGGAGAAGAGGTGTGAACGTTGTAGGTAGGAGTCTGAGTGTCTGCAGTGCATGTTCAAGGTGACCTGATCCCAAATCCTGCGTGCTCCACCTCAGAGATGATGAGCCATGAGCAGATATCTGGCAGAAACCACGTTGGGATCCTTTGGGATTCTCATTCCCCCGTGAGTGAGGCCACGGGGTAAAGCTAACTAGACTCTTGAGCTTTGATCTGCTGGAGGACCCACACTAACCCCGTGACCCCCACGCCCACCCCAAACCTAGGCCCTCCAGTTTGATGAGCAGGACAGTACAGGATAGAATGTGCTGGACAGTACAGGATAGAATGACAGTCTTACCGTTGGAACTGTGAATGGGTGAGCCATGTTCCCGACAGGACAGGCAGAACTTGGAATACAATTTTTCCATGGAAACAATGTAGTAAAGGGTGGTTAGGTTTTATAGTATGATTGGTTCAGGATAGTAAACTTTCATTGAGCACCTAATATGTTCCACACACAGTGCTAGGACTACAAAATGTGTAAAGCACTGTTTCAGGCTAAATGGTGTTCAGTCTCATGGGAGAGATGGGCAGAGAGCAAATGAGTGGGTAGTGGCAACTCCGCATGGTGGATTGAAGAGGCCGAACGTGCAGTGGTGTACAGCAGAGGGGCCAGCTGAGCCCGAGGGCATCTGGAGGAGCTGCCCTGAGCAGAGTCTTGAAGGGTGAGGAGGTGTTTAATGGGTGAAGAAAGAGCAGGGCTACAGGGCATGCCAAGCAGAGTGAACTGCCAACAATGGAGCAGGGGGTTGACCAGCACAGTGTATGCTGAAGTTCTGCTGTCGCCCATATTTCTGAAGTGAGTTAAGCCTGCAGGGATAAGAGGGGATAATGGAGGCCCCCTAGAACCTGATAAGAAGAACAGAACTGGGTAAGAAGTATGAACTTTCAATCTTAGGCAGGGGATTTTGGTCCAGTTTACATTTAAGGCAGTTGCACTGACAGTTGTGTGGGTGATAGGCGGGAGGCTAAGACAGAAGGAAATGACCATCTAGAAGGCTTCTGTGTCATTCTAGGCAGGGAATGGGGAGGCCTGGACCAGAGGGATTGATCGCTAACCTCTTTAGAATGCAAATGCCTTGAGGGCAGGGACCGTAATCTGTTTTGTTCAGACATATCCCAAACGCCTAGAATAGAGTCTGATAAACAGTAAATGATGAATATATACACGTGTAGAGTGAGAGATTCTGACTGACAGGAGATTTAGGGACTCCAGCTGTGTGGAGATGAAATGGGCATTTGGTATTCCAATATGGATTCCTAACTGTCCCCTATATTTGACTTCCAGAGACAAGAACTATCTCTCTCTCTCTCTCTCTCTCTCTCTCTCTCTCTCTCTCTCTCCCCCCCTCCCTCCCTCTCCTCTCCTCTCCTCTCTTCCCCTCCCCTCCCCTCCCCTCCCCTCCCCTCCCCTCCCCTCCCCTCCCCTCTTCTCTCCTCTCCTCTTTTCTCCTCTCTCTGCCACAAAAACCAAACTCCTGACTTATGGATGGTCTTTTGGGATGTGAGTGCTGGTTGTTTGGGCCTGTCTGTGGTGTGGTCACCCCTGGGGCCCACTCTCAGGAATTTTCTGCTGGACTCATGTTGGCCAGGCCAAGTCTCTCTTGCTTGGTGCTTTGCCATTTTTTAATGCCCAGAACACGTCACCTTCTAACTTCTTAGGGATGATCCAACCCATTAATCCTTTTTACCATGTAAACATCAAGTGTTCTTTTCGAAGACTCCCCAACAGGAGGTTGCCTTATAATCTGTGACTTTAGGACACCCAGAAGGTCTCCTGGCCATGAGGACAGTTTTGGATGTCATCCAGTGGGAGAACATGAGCAGCCATGCCATCAACATCTGTGATTAATAGACATAATCTCCACCAGATCATTAACTTGGGGCATCGTCAAAGCCTGCTGGATTACCGCAGTGTCAGACCTTGACAGAGCAGTCAGCCTGGGATTAGCATTTTGATTTAAAGTTCAGTGGGTGATATTTATCTTTATTTCTGTCACATTCGAGTGATTGACTGTCTGTCCTAGAAAATAAAAACAAATGCAACTTCCCCAGTCAAGTGCACGGGGTAGTGTTGAGGCACTCTCTCATGGTTGGCTGGACACATGCGTAATGGGTTGGCAACCTCATTTTTTCTTGGCCTCCACAAGGTGTCTGGGATTCAGGTTCTGGGGTCTGTCAGAAGGTGACAGTGCGAGAAGCTTTACTAGCATCTGCATAGATGTGTTACTCCCTATGGTAGTGCCTTAGTCAAGCCGTTGCCTGGCGGTGGTGGGGACTCTGGAGAAACCAGGTCCATCCTAGTGGGCCTGGGGTCAGAACACTGGAGACCCCTTATCTTCCTCAGGCTAGATAGTATTTAATGGTGGTAGATTCCAGATGCCAGCCCCTATGATTGCTACTTCTAGCCCTGCAGAGGGTTGATAATGAGAACACATCGATTCATGTGTGAACATGACATTTGTTGATGCTGACAGTGCGTCCAGGCATTGGTCTGGTGCCTTTACCTGCATTGTCTTGAATCTTGACCACACATCTTTATAGATAAGGACCAGGAGGCCCAGAAAGGCAAGGTGACATTCTCAAGGTAAGTAGAAATGGTGGAAGCCAAGAGTCCAGCCCAGAACAGTCTGGTTCCAAAGCCTCTGTTCTTTCTGTTCCAGCACCTGATTCATCCAGCCAGGTGGGACAGAGTCTGGGGCTAGGGGTGAGAAAACAGGCTACTGAGACCCAAGTGTGGCTCTGTGAAGGAAGAGCTTGACTGGGAAGGAGGAAGGCCAGGGAGGTGGGCAGGAGAGGGGTGTCAGGGTTTCCTGGGCTCCCCAGGACTGCATCCATTCTGGGCCCCACATCATCATCCTCTTCACAAGAACCTTGGGGCCTGTCTCCCTATCCTGAAGGCTCCTTTGGTCACAGGATGGAGGCTGCAATATGAGAGCTGTTTTGGTCCAGCAATGAAATGACCAGCACTCTGCAAGAGTCAGCAAGCTTTTTTTCTAAATAAGGTTTTAGTGAAAGGATACGTCACAATCAGCAGTTTGTATTGTCTGTGGACATTTCATTTGAAGGCAAAACTTGATGCAGCGGGTGTTTGGAGAGGGGAAGGGGATGGGTCCCCCGCTGAGGGAGAGCTATCCAGTCCCTCTGGCTTCATCGGACAGGCTGAGCACTGCCAACTGCACAATTTGTTCTCAAGTTGATTTGACAGCAGTAGTCAACGCAAGGCATGATTGCAACACCTATTATACTCAGTTTGCTCAATTAAAAGGTAAATCTTAATAATGGTTTATAGATCCTTGTTTTTCATAAATCAGTAGTAGTTTTAAAAAATCAGATGTAGTTTTTAAAAAGGAGCATTTAAAGAATTATTTCATGTGTTTGTTTTTAATTTTGCAAGTTTTTAATTCTGAAAGTGTAGTAATCTTTTCGGAATTTCACTTATTAATACAAATTGAAGCAGATATTTATAAATTAAGATGCAAACCATCTCCAATCTAATGGATATCTATATCTATATCTATATCTATATCTATATCTATATCTATATCTATATCTATATCTATATATTTGGTGAATTAAAAACAAAAACTATATTAGGCAAATGAAGTATAACAAATAACAGGCATTCAAACTATTTTGTTTGGTTAAAACTGTGTATTTATATATTATGAATTCAACTAAAGCACATTTTAACACAAACATGTACAAGCATTGTTAGTGTGTTAGTTATAGATATGAAACGTGGGTTTTAAAAAGTAAAAGTAAATATGAATTGGCCTCAGTCTAATCAAGATAAGAAACTTACTGTCTTTTATTATGCAGCTATTTCAACATTTAGCTTCTCCTTCCTGTAAATTCATTGACAGGAAAAGAAATAGGAGCTCTCTTGCTTGTCCAATTCCCAAGGGACTAATCTTGAATAAATTTGTCTATAAAGAAAGAAGGCATTGTTTCTCCATTTACAGATAAGGCTATTGTTATTAAAAACTTGGTTTATCATTTTAATATTTTGATGAGTTTGGGTAAATGACTTTAGTTGAAATTACTCATGTGCAAGTATCTATCTCTTAAGGTGCTCGCCCTTAGCTTTGACTCGTAAAGTTGATATTGGAAAAGATGAGAGCTACTGGTTCACGTGGCTGGGTGCCGTAGTGTCCCTGCAGTTAAAGAGTGACCCAACTTGACTATGGGAATGCTAGCAACCAGCGTGCCAGGAGCCAATGGGACCTACTTGTAAAACATTTCTTTTAACTAAAAGGTATATTCTCTCTTCCATGATTGTTTTTGAACTTGAGCATATCTTTTAAACTACACGAAAGCCAATTAATGTTTTCAAAATTGAGGTTAATTTTTTAAAAATAGATGTTTTAAGGCCTGATTTACTTTGAAAGAATCTCTGATTGTCATCCTTCTTGGTTCACATGCTGATGTTGGATGCAGATGTTGTCCATACAAGCTCCGGGATACCCACCACAGGGTTCTCATGGGCGCAGGCTGCTTTGCAGAAGGCCCCTGGCTGTCCTGGGAGACGGCAGGGGAAGGGACAATCAATCCTGTCATGCAGACCTTGCTGGGACAGGGTAGGGGTAGGGTTGTTGGGGCAGGATACCCACAGGAGATCCCCCGAGTGGGGAGGAGAGAGGGAGTTTTGTCCTGGGGCTTCTTTAGGCCTTGCTTGCTTATATCTATAAAAGCATGGTTTTGACAAAAGAACCAAGTACCAAAGAAAGTTTTCTGGCCCCTGGAGATTGAGAATGAGCCAATCAATAGGAAGAACCTAGGTGTTTGGGGCTTATTTGGTAGACTTTTTAAGTTTCCATACAAGAAAAATTTTAAAAGAAAGTGGGGGACATGAATAGCTTCATTCATGCCATTTCTCTTACGGATGCGTTCTAGATAATATAAGCGGTCACATTCGCCCCACAGAACAAGCATGGACATTCACAGCCATGTAAAAAGAGGGAAAGGTACCTGCTTGGACCCCAAGCGCAGGCAAGCAGCAGTGGCTAGGAAGACGGATAACACAGAATAGGGGCGTTGTTGGAGCAGGGTTTTGCTTCAGGATTATTAGGGAGGCTTTAAGGAATCCTGGTCCTGACTGTGCTTCCACCTTACTCTTGCCTCCAACACCTTCATGCCCAGTGGGCAGGTTTCTTGTAGCATGGGGGGTGCAACTGGCCTCCTGGGAGTCTGGTCTGGGCTTTGCCATCAGGGCGGGGGAGTGGTTGTCACCATGGAGGACCGAGGCTAGGATCAGGGCAATGCCACACAGAAGGTGGAAGATTCATGTTGGCTGAGGTCATGGGAGCTGTAAGAGATCATTTACTGCCTCATTTCCTTTTACATTTAAGGGAAATGAGGCCCAGGAAAGTTTGCTGATCTGGCCAGAGTGTTGAGGTGTGTTATGGTGTTTCCCCGAAAATAAGACCTAGCCAGATAATCAGCTCTAATGCGTCTTTTGGAGCAAAAATTAATATAAGACCCACTCTTATTTTACTATAAGACCGGGTCTGATACAATATGATATGATATGGTATAATATAATACCGGGTCTTATATTAATTTTTGCCCCAAAAGACGCGTTAGAGCTGATTGTCCGGCTAAGTCTTATTTTCGGGGAAACACGGGTAGAAGCAGAGCCAACAGGAAACCCTGCTTCCTGTCCTAGGCTATTGTGCCCTCACAGCTTTCTTAGGCTTACTTTGGCTTTTGGGGACATCTCCTGGATGTCTTCCCCCACAGATTCTCCTAGCAGTTTATGCTAAAATTTTATCATCCTTTTGGTATGATTGTTCTTTAAGTATAGGAGTCCCCCCTTCTCTGTGGGGGATACATTCCAAGACCCCCAGTGGATGACAGAAACCATAGATAGTACCAAACCCTCTGTGCCTGTTTTATCCTATATATCCATACCTCTGATAAAGTTTAATTTATAAATTAGGCACAGTGAGAGATTAACAGCAATAGCTAATACTAAAATAGAACAATTATAACAATACTGTAATAAAAGTTATGTGAATGTGGTCTTTCTCAGCCGACTAGCGTGAATTTCATTTTCCTTCTTCACAATTTCACAGATAGAAAATTCATTTTTACTGTAGCTCTTAGCAGCCTCAACATACATTTTTTTCTTTCCTTATTAAGTTAAGAACTTTCATCTTTTCACTCAAGGGAAGCACTTTATGGTTTCTGTTTGTCGTATCCAAATTGCCAGCGTCAGTATTCTTGTGCTGTGGGGTCATTATTAAGTAAACTAAGGGCTACTTGAAAACAAGCCCTGCAATACCGGAGACAGTTGATAACCAAGACAGCTACTAAGTGACTAATGGGCGGGTAGTGTATACTGTGTGGATACACTAGACAAAGGGTGATTCATATCCTGGATGCAACAGAGTGGGACAGCATGAGATTTCATCACACTATTCAGAAGGGCATATAATTTAAAACTTATGAATTGTTAATTTTTGGAATTTTCCATCTTATATTTTCAGTTTGCAATTGACTGTGGATCACTGAAACCAGGGAAAGCGAAACTGCAGATAAGGGGAGACTACTGTATCTGTCATCTCTTTTGCCCCAAATTAAAACCTTATCCTTTCATGCTGTACTCAAAAGTCATGGGAGAATAATTGCTTAACACTTTCCTCTACAAAAATCCTTCACTTAATAGAACCCTATAATCAATCACATGTAGCCTCTCTTGTTCTTTGAAAATTAATATCTGGAAAATTCATGCTTACAGCGAATGAAGACAAATCCTGTTGCCTTCAGCTTGATGATGAGCCCAAAGCAGCCACTGCCACCTGGTGGCAGTGTACCCTAATTACAATAGAAGTGCGTAAAAAGAAGGCAGCTTTCTTGCATGCCACTTTGAAGCTAGAATATATAGGTGAACATTCTATAGGGTGAATCCAGGGAAAATTCTAATAAAGACAACAATAATTAGATACTTAGGAACAGGCTGGAACGTGTTCAAGTAAATGAATCCTTTTTTACTCTATATTCATCCATTAATTATCAATGAATGTTCAGGTGAAAGAGAAGTAATATTTATGTAGTGCCTACTATATGCCAGGCACTGTATTAAGCACTTTAGACATGTTACCTCGTTTGATTCGCGATACACAACCCACAAATATTATTCCTATTTTACAGATGCAGAGTGGTTAACAGGCAAAGCCACATAATCTGGCACTCAGGGTTAGGATGTGCCTTGACGGTTCCGGTCCAGGGCTGTACTTGACTTTCCTCCCTCACTGCCTGCTGATTCTGCAGAGTCCTGTGTGCTCCTAGCACCAGCCCTCAAAAGGCACATCCCTGCTCTCACCGTGCTTGGCACTGGCTTGTGGCTCTTTCCATGGTATTGCTAGAATTACCGATCTGAGTTTTATGTGGACTTCTAGAGTATGTTCCTTTGTTGGTGGTGATTCTGGTTGAGTTACCAGCCTTTGCCTGCCATGAGTGAGTCCTAGGGAAGATAATGTGACAGCAGTTAATCTGTTATAAAGCAGAACGTGTCTTGAAAATGCCTCTGCTGTTGAACACTGATATGGCTCTGCTGTACCGGGCTTCAGGCGCAAGGTCCTGGGCCCCTGACTGCGTCATGTCTTCATGCCAGGCTGCCCCTGAGTAAGATGACCAGTGCAGTGGGCAGTCCCGAGAGAGAGACTGTTGCTTAGGATAGGATCTGGCATAGGACGGCACAGTGGTGAGGAATGGCGGATAGACCTCCGATCCATGTGGCAAGTGTTTTTCCATGTCTCCACGACCAGACACCCCATCACAGAGGGAGCCCAGTTCTATAGATGGTGGGATCTGTTTGTGTGCGGGGTGGAAAAGCTTTGAGGTGATGCTGCCGTCTGCCCTGGACACCCTTTGTTGAATTAACGAGTGAAAGGTTGAGTGTGCTTCTGCTTTACTGAGGATTAGCTCAGGACCCGCTAGGACTGATATCTCTTTAGGGACCCTGGGGCATCCTGCCAGGAGGTCCTGGGGCAGGAGTAAGGAGTAGCATTTCTTTTTTTTTGTTTTGTTTTGTTTTTATTTTTTTTATTAGTTTCAGGTGCACAAGACAAAGTAATACTTAGACGTTTATCATTTATATCACTCACACTGTGTGAACCCCCCTCCCTGCATCCACTATCCCGCTGACATTGCACAGAGCCATTACATTTCCACTGTCTCTATTGCTAATGCTGTACTCCACTTTTTGTAAGTATACACACACACACACACACACACACACACATATATATGAAATTATAGTTGGCATTCATTATTGTTCAGCTTCAGTGATCAGGCATCTACATCTTCCCTGAGGTGGGCTCCCAAATGGGACACGTATCAATCGCATACCCTACAAAATCTTTACAACATTATTGATTACATTCCCCAAATTAATTTTCAAAACCCCGTGGCCATCTTGTGGTTACCGACTGTTTTCTAATCCCCTCACCTTCCCCTTTATCCCCACCTCCCCGCCCATCTAGCAACCCTCAGTTTTTCCTCTATGTAGGAGTAGCATTTCTTGATGGGACCACATCGCTCCTCTGTCTCTCTGTAAGAAATCTCTTTATCTCCACATGATGCCTCCATTATGTCCTGAATCTCATTCCTCTTTGGACCAGTTCTTTTTGTAAGGCAGTCTGTCTGTCTCCCCAGGCAGCATGAGTCACTAGGTCTTATTTAACTGTTTCACCTGGCACAGGCTCTGCCACAGTGTACTAGACTACGCTGTTAGTGTTTGTAGTTAATTTAGAGCAGAGACCCCAAATCTGGATACCTGCTGGGGACTCACAGGTTTCATAACCAGTTGCAGTTGCCTGGTGGGGCCATGTGAACAGATGAGCCAGGCCTCAGCTAGCTACATAGGCATTGCCTCATCTTGGATTTTCAGGGGGATAGTCCCCAACTTTTAAATGTCGACAAAATGCTTTTTTTTCTTTGTACATTATGTGCAGGCTGAATAAAATCAATCTGGCTCTCAGATACATTAAAACCTCTAAATTAAAGCATCACAAAGAGCCTGTATATGCCCTAATCCTTAAAAAATAGCTTTGCAGTGCTTATGCCTAATTAAATAGGCCTTGGCAATTGAACTTCTGTCTTCCAAATGAGTGAATGTGCAAGAGTACCCACTTCGTATGAAGGAAATTTTTATGAAGTTGTTTGAGTCAGAACCATAACAATACCAATAAAATGTGTTTTATGAAGTTGGTGAGAAAGTTGTAATCTGGATGCTGTTTTACAATGTGCAGAACTGGTACACGTTGTAAATGCCAGTTCCCTGACTGCCCCCTTGGCCTCTCCTGTGGTAGATGTGAGCTCCCCTCTCCCTTTAATAGTCCCCTGAGAAGTTTCCAGTGCAGGGGTGGGCCTTAGTGGCTGATGGCTCTACAGCTCACTTCCAGATTGGCTCATTATGGTGGTGATAGTCCCAGGGCCAGTGATCTCAGGTGTAATTAAGAAGGGTATGTTTTAAACTGTGACGTGCTGCCCCATCTCAGGGCTCCTTCAGGGGATGGGCTCCCTTCCTGGTCTCCCACCCTCTCCAAGCCTCTTTCTCTGGCTGTACCCCTCCAGGAGAGGCTGTGTGCGCCAAGAAGGGACAGAACTCACCGGTACTGCGGTGTAGCTGGCGCTCCTGCCCCTTGCAGGGCATTTTTATGGTTTCCAGGAAGAGCTCTGATATAACAACGGGCCGTGGCCAGGACATCTCTGGAATGCCATTAGGTACTCTGCTTGCCTGGCCATGTACAGACCCAGCTTGGGAGCCTTGGAAGAGTGGGGCTACCTGTCCCAGCAGCCTCATTCCACTTGCTACTTGTGCTGCTGGTCACCTGGGGTTGCCTTGCGGTAGTGGTTGCTTTTCCTGAAAAGGCATATGTCAGTCAGCATGGTGGTGGGTAGGAGGTACTGAAATAAATCACCACGGAGCATGTTGCGTGCAGGTGTTTTGCTTTCTGGGAACGTTGACAGGGATGGGGGCAATGGAATGAGAGATTCCTGAAAGAGGGCAAGAGCAACTGTAGCTTAAAGAGTTCTCTACTTATTTCACCCATTTGCTTGACTGAAAAACTGTTAGGAGTGGGCACCTTCTAACCCAAAAGAGAGGACTGAAACTGGGAGAAGAGCATGAGTATTCAATCAGGCATGCATGCGTCTGTATCCTGCTTTCCCCCATACTCTGTGTGACCAGTGTGTCCTCCTCTATAAAATGGGTTTGATAAAAGCTCCCTTTCAGCCTTAACTGAGGGAATTTGAGGTGCTTCTCAGTGTGTCTTTTGTGTATGGATTGATTTACATTCTTTTATTCCCTTATTCATTTGGATTGTCTACTCCTTGGGGTCTCCCTCATTGCTTAATACCTTGCTGAGTTTATTTGCAGGGACTTTGAGGGCTGGGGAGAGAATAAACACGAGAGGATGTTAGACATATCACTGCATATCATTCTGGTGGGCTCCTAAAAGACCTCCCTAATGTGAGCCTTGCTCCTCCATGCCCACTCTGTCTAGAGCCCATGCCATCACAGTACTCCGTGCATCTAGGACTTGAGCCATTGCAGTGCCTGTAGCCAGAAGACCCTTTCGAAGCCACTGATTAGAAAGGTCAGTTCCCCTAATTAAAACAAAATAAAACAAGCCTTCTAGCTGGGGAAAAAAAATGGTCCATTTTTTGATTGGGGAAAAACTAGTCCCATTTCCTTAGCCTGGATTTCCACAAGCCTCTTTACTTATCTATAGCTGATTCTTTCAACCTTATGCTCTAGACCCTCCAATCAGACATCTTGCCCTTCCTCAAATACAGCTCTCTTATCTGTACACTTTTGGCTGTTCAGTTCTCTCTGCTTAGAGTACCTTTCCCATTTTCCCCATCTCTTAATATCCCCCACATCCTTCATGGCCCAGTTGAACTGTGCCCTGATCCTCTCCTTTATGCTGTTAATGTTGTATTAATTATATTTATAGGTATTATAAACTCAACAATACAGTATTACAATTATTACATTATGTAGTCTAATGCTTTTTAAAGACAGTAAGACATGAGGAAAAATATATTTTTAGAGTCTTTTACATTAACCCACATATTTGCCATTTCAAGTATACTTTTTGTGTCTTCCTATGTGTTCAAGTTATCTTCTGGTGTCATTTCCTTCCATCTTGAATAATATAATTTACTATTTTTTTGTAGGGCAGCTTTGCTAGCAGTGAGTTCACTTTAGGAATGTCTTTATTTTGCCTTTCTTTTTTGCAGGATACTTTTACTGGATATGGAATTCTTGGTTGATAATTTAAAAAAAAATTTTTTTATTAGTTTCAGGTGCACAAGACAAAGTAATACTTAGACGTTTATCATTTATATCCCTCACACTGTATAATCCCCCTCCCCCCTAACCACTATCCCTCTGACATCGCACAGAGCCATTACATTTCCACTGTCTCTATTCCTAATGCTGTACTCTGCTTCTTGTAAGTATATACATACATATATATACATATATATATATAAAATTATAGTTGGCATTCATTATTGTTCAGCTTCAGGTGTACAGTGCAGTGATCAGGCATCTACATCATCCCTGAGGTGGTCTCCCTAATGAGACAGTGTCCATCGGATACCCTACAAAATCTTTACAACATTATTGATTACATTCCCCAAATTAATTTTCAAAACCCCGTGGCCATCTTGTGGTTACCGACTGTTTTCTAATCCCCTCACCTTCCCCTTTGTCCCCACCCCCCCACTCATCTAGCAACCCTCAGTTTTTCCTCTTTGTCTCCAAAACTGTTTCTGATTAGTTCGTTCTCTTGTTCTTTTCTTTAGATTCCACATATAAGTGAGATCATATGGTATTTGTCTTTCTCTGTCTGACTTATTTCACTTAGCCTAATATCCTCTAGGTCCATCCATGTTGTTGCAAATGGTAAGATTTCTTTCTTTATGGCTGCGTAATACTCCATTGTATAAATGTACCATAGTTTCTTAATCCAGTTATCTACTGATGGGCATTTTGGTTGTTTCCATGTCTTGGCTATTGTGTATAGTGTTGCAATAAACATAGGAGTGCATAGAGATTTTTGAATTAGAGTTTTGGATTTCTCCAGATAGATACCTAGGAGTGGAATTGCTGGATCATAGGGTAGTTCCATTTTCAGATTTTTGAGATACCTCCATACTGTTTTCCATAGCGGCTGCACCAATCTTCAATCCCACCAACAGTGCACAAGTGTTCCCTTTTCTCCACATCCACGCCAACACTTGTTGTTTGTTGATTTATTGCTGATAGCCATTTTGACTGGGGTGAGGTGGTATCTCATTGTTTTTATTTGCATTTCTCTGATGGTTAGTGAGGTTGAGCATTTCTTTATATGTCTGTTTGCCATCTGTATGTTCCATGTGCGTTTCCACCTCCGCAGATGCAGGCATGTTTCCACAGCTGAAGGTGCAGGCTGCGTCCCCACCACCGCAGATGCCGACCGCTTCCCCACAGCCACAGATGTGGGCTGCGTCTCCATTCTGCTCCTTTCTCTCTTCCCCTGCTCGCCCAATTTGCCCACCTTCAAGTAATCCTTGCACGAGTCTCTTAGCTGTTCTGCGTGATGAGCAGAAAGTTCTTTGATGGGTTATAGATGTCCCGTTTGTGATAAGATCTGGAGGAGAACTAAAAAAGTGCGTCCCACTGCTGCCATTCCTATCTTGGTTGATAATTGATAATTTTGTTTTTAGCACTTTGAATATCATTCCACTGCCTTTGGGCCTCCATTGTTTCAGAAAGAAAGTCAGGTATTAATCACATTGATGTTCTTTTGTATGTTAATCATTTTTCTCTTGTTGCATTCAAAATGTTCTCTTTGTTAAAAGTATGACTGTTAGGTATCAACATATGAGTCTCCTTGTACTTATCCTACTTTGGGTTCAGTGACCTTTTGAATGTGTGAAGAAAAATGTTTTTCATCATATTTGAAAAGTTTTAAGCTATTGTTTTTCAAATTTTTTCTGTCCTTTTTTCTCTTCATATCTCATCAAATGTTTAATTGGTGTGCTTAATGTTAGGTTTCTGTAGATTTTTACTTTAATCATTTTGTGTTTTACAGATATGATAATTTCCATTGATTTATCTTTAAGTTCACTATTTTTTTCCACTTTGAAGCATCTATTGAGCTCCTCTAGTAAGTTTTTCATTTAAGTTACTATACTTTTTCAACTTTGAAATTTCCATTTTTTTTCTTGGTTCTTTCTTTATAATTTCTATCTTCTTATGAAAATCTCTGTTGTTTCATTGTTATCATACTTTCCCTAATTTCTTAAACACGGTTTCCTTTAGTTCTTGAACGTATTTATAATAGCTACTTTGAAGTCTTTTTCAGCTGAGTCCAACATCTGGGGACTCAGACACAGTTTCTATAGACTGCATTTTTTTCTCGAATACAGGTTACACTATTCTATTTATTTGAATGTGTCATAATTTTTATTGAAAACTGAAAATTTTAGATAATATATTGTAGCAACCCTGGGTTCTTATTTTTACCCTTGAAGGCTGTTGTTGTTACTATTTTGTTTATTTATTAACTGGCTTGGGCCAAATCTGTGAAATCTGACTCCCCTGACCACTGTGGCCACTGATGTGTTGGTTTAGTTTTTATTTTTATTATTATTTTTTTTTACATTTAAGTTTTGCTTCTTTGTCTATGTAGCTCACCCGTCTGTCACGGGTTAGATAGCAGTTGTGCTCAAACACTTCCAGCCAGCAAGTCCTATTCTCTCCTGATGGATTTGTGTGTGGGTAACGAAGCATATTCAGAGTTCAGGCCATTTTGAAATCTGCTCTGGCTTTGACTTTCCAGTGAGACATTTTGCTTCTCCTATGAGTAGGCACAGCCTTAGGGCTGGCTAGGAGTATGTGGGTATCTTGGGTCCTCTCTGGTCTTCATTGGGTAAGTGTGCAGCCTTAGCCAGGAGTGTGCTTGCCCCCACCATGACTGACAATGTTGCTAGACGTAGGCATTACCCACCACTCCAAATCAAGTGAGTCTCCTTCAACCCCACAACTCTGCTGTTCTCATGTCATTTCCTTCCCTGGTAGAACTTCTGTGTCAACAGAGCATGGGGTGGGTGGAGAGGAGGGAGCAGCCCGAGGCCCAAATGCCACAGATTACCACGGTTTTTACCTAAAATTCAGCCTTTGAAACAGACACACTTCTCAGATTGTCTTTTCAGAGTTCTGAGGTAGTTGGTTTGTCATGTTTGCCAGCTTTATAGTTTTGTGTGTTTTTAAAAAAGATTTGCCAAGTGCCTCCCTCTGCTCTAGCCATGAGTCTCTACCAGGTTGTGTATTATTTTTTGATGTGATTAGCTTTTTCTTGGTTGTGGAGTCACTGGAGAGCTTGGATTTCATTACCCAAGAGCACCTTCTGAACCCACTTTGGATTTGCTTTTGAATCCTCAATGCGTGGCATCGTGCCTGGTGCACCGCAGGTGCCCAACAAATGTTTGTTGCACTTATGATCTGAAAAATGGCTGACAGATGGTGTGATCCATTTGAACACAGGATGTGGTCTCATACAGACCTGGCTTTGGGTGTCAAGTACAGTGTTTCACCTTATAGATCCTTAGTTTCTCAGCTGTGAAATGTCAACAATATAATTCACTTCTTAGGGTAGTTTTATGAATTAAAAAAGGTATAGAAATCATCTAGAACAATACCCATCATGTAGTAGTGCTTTGTAACTATTCTTTCCTTTCTTCCCATAAAATGTGGGGTTGATGAAGATAATATACCTTGATTAGCCTGGCTTATCCATCCATCTTTCTACAAATGCAGAGAAAAGCGAGACAAGATGTGTGATCTTGAGAAACACATCTAGTGGAGAGACAGACATGTAGATAATTTACAATCCTGTGGGCAAGAACTGTAGAAGGCATGAATGGAGAGCTTCAGGTACAGAAGCCAGAGGAGTAACATTGGAGTGGGGGATCTGGTATATATGGCCCTTCTTTGTGGCTTTGAGAGTCTCTGCTCAGGGGCAGGAGGCCAAGGGTGGATAGAGACAAAACCACCTAGCTACTTTCTTCATCCCGTAGAATCCCAAGGTCTGGTCCCATCTTGGGAGATAACGCAGCAGACCTCTGACAGTAGCAGCCATATTTGTGCTCGCATTGCCTCTCTAAGAGGTTCAGTTTTATTTGTCCTTCCAAGATGTGGATCATTTCTATCCATTGTTTTACTGCAAAGCACTCACATGTTACAGTTTTTCAGTGGTGTCCAGGAGCACCTAGCAAGCTCTCATCTCACTTTTTTTTTTTTTCACAGAAGAGTCACCCCTGCTTCTGTTAGGTGACTAGGGCTAGCTCCTCCTCACTCCAGGACACACACACACACACACACACACACACACACACACACTTAGGAGGTGCAGAGTTTTGTGCCAGGTCAGAGAGAAGAGTACCTCTGGTCCTTTATCTTCATCTCTGCAGAAGGTTTTCTGCAGTGGCTTCATCCTTGGGGGAAAGTGAGGTTGCCAACCTGGGCCAGGAGTTGCCTTTTTTTTTCTCTGCTTCAGGTGTTGCCTCTTCTCAGGGCCCCAGGGGACAGGGGGTCAAGGAGCAGCACACAGATTTTCCCAGGATCTGTTCACCAGGCACCATGGCTCTTGCCGCAGGTTAAGCCAGCAAACATCTTTCTTTGCAAACACAGACCCATTTTAGAAGCTGAGTGCTCAGTGTTGTGTCTGTACATAAGCTCATTATGAAGTGGTTCACTGATTGCACGTTTGGACCTGCGAGAGCACGGCTCCGGGCTGCAGTCAGGGGAATGTTAGTGCCGCCTAGTGTAGCCCAAGTTGCCCATAACGTTGCCTTCACGACACCTCCCAAGCCCCATATTGTTCCCTCCACACACATCATTGGGAGCATTGCCTGGGTGCTCCTTGGCTGGCCCTGGGCACTTTATAGCCCATATTTACTATTCATTATTGTTTCCAAAGTACGTCTTGTATCATGTCTGTGCAGTGGTAAAATGGCTTTCCCCCCTCCTCTCCATGGAGTTATTTCTAAACTTGCTCCTGGCTGAGGGAGGGGGATGGTTCTCTTTATGAAAGCCTTTGTGGAGAGGATGGAAATGCACAGAAGCCTTGCTCACCTTTGTGGATAGTGTCTTGGGCAGGAAAGGTTGAGGGCAGATGGGACAAGCTGGCCGAGAGCTCTGGTGGGCCGCTCCCCAGTCCGTTTTGGAAGTCGAAACTGAAACCTCCGGGTATTTACACAGCCCAGTCACCTGGATGAGGAATGGGCTGGAGGGTCATATGATGGGAGTCGAGGCGAACACAAAAGAATCCATTTATTATTCTGGCAGGAAATTTGTTCTTTTGGATTCTGTAGCTGCAGACATAATGATTTCATTTCCTTCAGTAGAGGGAGATTAATGGCCCTTCCCCCTGGGCCTGTGTGGATTGCCGTTTCCTCCATGTCCCTAAGTGTTGTCAACTCCGGTATGCCTTCCTTTCCACGGGGTCAGAGGGTGTGCGCTGCTTCATGCTATTACGAGAATGTGCTCTTCCATGTGGAAGACTCCAGGACAGCCAGAGGTGACCCAGGTTACAACACACATCATGGAAAAACCCATCCCACCAGGGGCTGTCCACAGAAGCAGCACAAGCCTTCGTTCCCCTCCTCCCCTAGAGGTAACCCTTCTTCCTGTGGCCGGAGAAGTGGGCTGGAGTGTTGAGTCCCCAGGAGACATCTGGGAGTAGGACAGCCAGCAGTGTTCCCACCAGCCCCTCAGCTCTGTGACTTGGACAAAGGTACCTAACCTCACCAAGTCTCAGTTTCCTCATCTGTAAATGTGGAGATTGCACCTTCTTCACGAGGCCTTGGAGAGCATTAAATGAGATCTGTGCCAAGTGCCATTAAACCAAAGTCCTACCCAGGAACGGTGACCTCTCATGGCCCTTCTGATCTCCTGGTGATGGCAGGGAGAACAACTCCTGGTGCAGTATTAGCCTTGTTTCACGGACGAGATCAGGTGGGTAGATTGAGTCTGTGGGACCGCCCTAAGATGAGAGGGTCAGGAAGAGGCCAGGAGGAGGAAACCAGAAGGCCCTCGGCCAGCGCGCTCCCTCCCCCAGCTTCACCGGGTGACCTGAGGTGGAGCAGGCATTTCATGTGGGGAGTCACAGTTTGTGTCTGGAGAAGAATCAGTGTTTTGTTTTTCCTTTTGTTTCAAAAACCCCAAAACAAGCTTACTCGATTTTCCCACTCTGGCCTCGAGACATTGTGTTCCTGGTGCCCTGCTCGGAGTTAAGCTCTAGAGCAGGGGTGTCCAAACTGCCGCCCGTGGGCCAACTGCGGCCTGTGATCCATTTTTAATTGGCTCACAGAAAATTCCAAAAATATATTTAGTTTACTTAAATAAACCAGGTGAAGCAATACGTACTTCGCCTCGAGTGAGTGGCCCGGCTGTTTGTGTATTTTACCGCACATGGCCCTTGAAAAAAGTTTGGACATCCCTGCAAGTCTAGATGGTGAGGGGCTGTGGCTTCCTCCCATGGAGCCTTGCTGATAGTCAGTGCATAGTGGCTATTTGCTCATTAAGTACTTGTAATTAAAACTTTTGCATTCCAGAGAGATGCCACAGTAATTTATTTGGCGCAATGTTTGCATTTTCCTATGCCTTAGTTTCCCATCTGTGTCTCTACTCGACCCCAGCCACACATTCATAATGGAGAGTGATTCGTTTCTCATGCTGTGCATAAAGAGATGTCAGATTGGATGAAATGAAATTAAACTGAGTTAAACTGACAGAATTGTTGAACACAGGAACGTGTGACCAGGACCAAGAGTTGTCTGTTTTCTGGGGTCTCGGGAACAGGATGAGATCCTCAGCAGAGAGGCAGGTTGCAGGGAAGTCTTCGCAGAGGCAGGAGTATGTTTCAATAAAGCATTGCTAAAAATAAGTTAAATATGGATAACAGAGCAATTTTAATAAACATTTTTACTTTTAATATGTTTATAGTGTTGTTAATTATCTCTCTAAGTGGAGAAAATAGAAATTGTAGCACATTGAACAAAGACTGCTGATTAGGATAATAAAATGGAAATTTTAATCAAGATGATAACTTTAAGTCAAAAGAGGTTTTCTCCTAGGCTGCTGGAGCTTTCATCTTTATTAAACACCCCATTTATCATCACCACTCCATTCATCACCAGCATTAGATTAATATTGACAATTTAAAATAGAAATAACTTTTTCTTGCCATTATGGTGCGGATGTGATAATGGTACCAGAGATGTGGAGGGAGCCATCACAAGCTGTCGTGCTTCCTTCCCCTGCTGCACTTGGCTGCCACTCTCCAACCCAAAGCTCAAGGTGCCAGCCACTTAGGAGGGAGGGCGTCTCTTTGCGGGAAGCTCCTCCATGACATGCAGCCCACCGAATCTCGTGTGTTCTTCGTTGAGAAAGCAAAAGGTCGTTGGTGGGTTGAGGCTGTCTCTTCATGGTGGAAGCATGCCCAGAAGTCATAGGCCTCTGTTTTCCAATCCAATACAGGAGCTGGTGTCTGCAGGGTATTATGGAGATCCCAAAAGAGGCAAAGCTCATCCCTGCCCTGCAGATGCCAGGTCCCTGCACAAGGCAGGCCTGGGTCTCAGATGAACAGTTGGGACAGAGCGTTTACAGCAGTGGTTCTCAAAGTGTGGTGCTGGGCACAGAGCATCAGCATTCACACCCGCGGTGTGCCCTTCCCCAGCGGTGCTCATGCTCTGGCATCGGTCACGGGGAGGGCTGTTGTCACCGATTGCTGCTCCCACACCTGGAGCTGCTGATGAAAGAGCTCTCAGGTAGAATGCAAAAAATTGCATTGCAAACAAGTTCCCTGATGATGCTCGTGAGACCACACTTTGAGAACCAGTGCGATAGACTAAGGAAAGACTGCTAAGACCAAGGCCGGGAGGGCTTCATGGAGAAGGGGCCTTTTGCCCTTTGCAGGAGGAGTAGAACACGACCAAGGAGAGACAAGGAGAAGTCCCCTGGAACGTAACAGGGCGAGAGTTGGAAATGGGAAGTTTGGAGGGTAGTGGGCCTCAGGGAGAAGGTGTTTGCCTTAAGAACCTTTGCCGTTGACATGGAGGTGGGCCAGCAGGTGGACATTGGAGTTGGAGTTGATCTTCATCTCCAGAGAGGGGCGAGGGGCACGAGCAGCTGCTGCTGCCCCCGTGAGATGCAGGAGGTCCCTGAGGGCAGAGTTAGGATCAGGGGTTAGAAGCCATTCATGACAGCTGGACAGCTGCCTCCTCAGATACAGCCCAGTTTGGACCCCATCAGGAGGACCTGTGATTCATGTCCCATCACCCCAAACCTACTGTTTGGATTAATTGCTTTTGCCTATATTGCCACCTGTGCTGGGAGGGGTACAATAAGGGGAGGGATGGACTTCTTGGCGTTCTCCACCAACCCCCCTATTGTGGGGAAAGGACCACCACTGTGGAAAGAGGACTGCCA
Source organism: Rhinolophus hipposideros (assembly GCF_964194185.1). Taxonomy (NCBI): domain Eukaryota; kingdom Metazoa; phylum Chordata; class Mammalia; order Chiroptera; family Rhinolophidae; genus Rhinolophus; species Rhinolophus hipposideros. The sequence goes on along the minus strand of NC_138060.1, from coordinate 33,639,005 downwards.
CCTACCTGTGTCATCTTCTGGGCCCAGCTTTGGGGGTCACTCAGTAGCAGGATGGCCTTGGCCTTCTTGGTGCCTCCCTGAGGAGTCCCTCGGTGGTGCTGGGAGGCTGATCCTGATGGGCTGTGATTTGGGACGCTGGGGAGGGGATAACATCGTAGATCTAGCGTAGAGCTGACTTCTCTTTGGAGTCCCTTCATTCTTCCACCTTCCCCAATCCTCTAGGGCTTCTTAAATGTGCTACTTGTAGTTTCTTAAAAGGCCTCTTTCTTTGCCTTGATCATAAAATTGCCAAGGAACAATGGCTGTCATTTAAAACAGCAGCATTAAAGCTCTTTCCCACCAGTTACTGCTGTTGTCATCGCTATTCTGCATCAAAGCAGTACAGAGCCCCTGGAGAGGAGAGAGGAACCTGTCCTCAGTGCTTCCCAGGGCTATGGGGGAGCCAGCCTGCTGGCTGAGACCTTCTCCGCCACAGAAGGCGTCCTCCACGTTGACCCCTTGGGAGACTGCTCCAGTCTGCGGCCAGGAGGTCTACAGGGGTGGGGGACCCCTCGGTCTTCTTGGTGCTCTGGGCTTACTCACCCCTGAGGGAAGTGTGGGGCAGGAAGAGGCCTGTGTCCTAGGCACAGAGGTGAGAGGGCCGTAGCCTGGGTCTGACTTGGGAGTCCTGGAGCCAGCAGCTCACACTGGCCCCAGAGGGCTTTGAGAATTGTGCCTGAGCAAAGAGGAGCAGCCCGCATTCTTGTGTCCACACTGGCTGGGATTCTTGACTCATCTAATGGAAATAGGGGTCATAATCCATCCCACTCCCCATTCCCTAGGGAGCTCTCATGGCTGCCCTTGTGGATATGAGGAAGGTGCCTCCCTGTGGAGTGGGGTCAGCAGATCCTCTGGCTGGTTGGTACAGAGCCAGGGTGGGTATTTGTCCCCTGCCCCTTGGGGACAGCCCTGCAGAAGCAGCTGGAAGGGAAATTACATCACAATGGAAGGATGGGTCTTGGCCTTCTGGCCTGAATCAGGAACTGCTTTTCTTCCCTCTTTCTGTTTTGGACCATTGTCCTGTTTCCTCCTGGGCTGAAGGTCCGAGTGTGTTTGTGTGGAAAGGTGCTGGTTCTGTGTCCCTGCAAGGTCTGGCTGGGTCCAGCTAAGAGAAAAGCGGGGGAGTCCTGGGGCCCCCAGGGCCAGGCAGCCCTTGTCTGGAGGGAAGATCCAGGGTGAATGGAGACAAGCAAGCGCACACACAGCTCCTTAACGGAATGCCATCTTCTCCCAACAGGTTTCGAGGGGTGGTTAAGGTCTCTGGAGAGACTCCTTTTGAGCGCCTCCCCTGGGGTGTCCACTGTCCAACCCTCACAGCCTCTTCCCTAAGGGAGTTCCTAGTGTTCCGCCTTCCAGCTCTTCCTCTTCTCTCTCCTCCTGGCACTAACCCCCTACCCTCAGCTGTCTCTCCCCACTGCCTCTTTCCTTCCCTGTGCTTCCTCTCTCCTCTGCACTGGTTATTTCCTCCTCTTCATCTCTTTTCCCTTCCCCTCTCTTATTCTCCCTCCTCACCCCCTCCACTTTCTCTGATCCCCCCCTTCCTCCTCCTTCTATAAGTTCCCTTCCTTCTATAGTCCCCTCTTCCTGACCACAGGCCCCGCTCCCTAGTGAATGCACACCTTGAACTCTGTGTATTGGTTTGCATGACAAGGTTTACGCGGGCTGTCTTGGCTACCTACTGCAGCCTTGTCCTTGGACTACTGCCAATTCATCATGGGGGCACAATCATGCTCAATGTTCTCAGTGCCCTGACCCATGGGCACTGTGGCCACTCTTCACTGCCTGACGGGATCTGAGGTTAGTTCACATGTTAAGTCTTATAAAAGAAGGTATAAATATTAAATCCCCTTGGTTACATGTGTAATGAATTAGGTTGGCTGAAAATCATAAAATGGTACAAAATCTTGGCAATCTGAAAAAAAAATAATTGTAGTCTTTTTTCCTTTTTGTGTCTACACCCAGGCTCAGAACCGAGCCATGTCTGGGGGCCTGATGTGCTTCTGTGGACCTTAAGAAGAGTCTGGATCTTCATGCCTCCTTTCTTAAAGCAGAGCTCCAACTCTGCTTAAAGGTGGATTTTCAATAGCACAGCAGGGCTACAGGGTCTGTCCAACTTCAGATTATGTTCCCCGCCCCATCCCGTGCAGTTGGCTGTGCACTTAGCCCACCTCGGGGCGGTTACCTACCTGTTTTAAGTGGTCACAACACGACAGTGCACTGCCATCTGGTGTCATCCGCCTGCCTCTACCTCCCACCACTGTCCTCAATGGTCCCTTTCTTTCAGCTGCCCCACCCCTCTGGCAGTCTGCCTTGACCCTAAATCTGTAGCCACAGCGCACCCCGCCACTCCCACCCTGGCGAGCAGCGTTTTCACAGATGGCTCTGTTAAATCTGGATGGGATCCGAAGGTGTGATTTGATTTCTGCAGCCCTCCTGTGCCAAGACCATATGGGGCTACAGGAGAGAAGGGCAGAGGGTCAGGCACTTACTCCCCCCCTTCCTTCCCCCACCCTGTGTCTCTTTCAGGCACCTTTTTCATGGTATTTCAGTAAATCTTCTGTGGTGAAGTGATGGGATTTTGAAGAGTTTTATAGGTGCACCTAATGGCAACAAAATGCATCAGCCTCCCCAGAAGGAGAACTGAAGTCTTGACAAGCCCCAAAAGTAACATTTGGAGAGGGTGAAATCACTCCCTTCTGAGACTTCAGGTGTCCATGTGTATGGTAAATATGGAGAGAGAGAGATATACCCAAGGGACCTGATTATTGATTTGTGTTGTATGAAGAATGACCAGCCTTGTCTGTAGCAGAGGGCTGCAGTCATGGGCTAAGGGAAGTCAGTGAAATAGTGAGGTCTGAGTGGGGGAGAATTCTGGGCTGGGCTGGGGATATTCCCAGGGCTAACCCTGCTGCCAAGTGCTGTGGCAGTGGAGGTGAGTGGCTTTACACTCTGAGCCTCACGTTCCTCATTTAGAAAGCCAGGAGGGCAAGTGAGGTCACTGTCCACTCTGAGTTTCTATGACTGTCCTAGCTGAAGAAGAGGAAGAGAATACAGCTGAGGGCGGGGCAGAGAGAAAGAAGAGAAAAGACATAGATAAGGCCAAGGAGTAGAAGAGAAAGAAACAGACTGGAAGATTAAAACAGGTGAGAGAAGAAAAGGGAGGAGAAAGAACAAGGGAAATGCTTACTAGCAGATGGTGTTGTCAGAGGAAGAGAGGAGAGAAGCACATCGCGGGACTTGGAGAGGTGGTGTGTGTTTCTGCCTCTGTATGACTTCTGGCCCCCACCCTCTGTGGGTCAGCCTGAAGAAAGCCAGAGGAGACCGCGGGTGCCCCTGAGGACTCCCCCAATTCATGTGGTGGTTTTGGGTAACCTCTCACAATAGACCTGGAAATGGAAAGAAATGGCAGACATGTTTTAGGGATAAAATCAACAGATTTTAGTGATGGGTTGACTGTGATTCGGGAAGAGGGAGTCCTCAAAGATGGCGTCCAGGTTTTTGGCTTTTACAGTCAGTGGATGGTGGTGCCACTTGTTGAAATGGGAAATGGACAACTCCCATATTTGGGGGACTCAAATGTGCTGACTTGGAGATGCCCATGAGACTTCAAGTGAATATTGAGAAGCAGATTGGGTGTGTGGATCTGGGGCTTGGAGGAGAGGTCTGTGGTTGGGTCGATGGAAAGTTGGTAGCCGTGGGTATACAGATGGTGGCTGCCCCATGAGAAGCACCATGGCCCAGCTGTATTCTTGGCCTCTTCTCAGTGAGGTGGAGACAAGAGAAGGTTTGGGGCGGGGGGAGAAAAGGCTTTGCCCTACCCCTAGTCCCCCTACCCAGAGCTACAGTAGGAGTGGAAAATATGAGAAATGGGTTCCATACAGGAGTGACATCACATCTCTGCAAAGCGCATTGTCCTCAACCAGGACCCAGAGTCCATCCATCACGGAGTCTTTCCGATGAGCCATACTCAGCCTCAGAATCCTTTGCTTCAGCCAGCTAATACCCGCTGTTAATCCTATTGGTCTGCAAGCAGGCACACATGTTCCTTTCCTGCCATGGGGATTAACCCTGGGCACCCATGCAGAAAAGTGATGTTTGTCTGGCTGCAAGCCCCAAGACGATGTTGGGTGAGGCTGGCTTGGGGCTCTGGGTGTTACGATGGACCTGGGATTATTGGGAGGAACTGTATAACAGGAGTGCCCAGTAGGTACTCAACGAATGTGTGTGGAATGAATAAGCGTCTCGATGAGTCAGTGCCTGCAGCCTGTTGGGGGCAGAGGCATTCTGCCTGGAGACCTGGGAGACGGAGCTGAGCTGAGTTTGGGAGGAGCCATGCTGAAGGAGGAGGTTCCCTGAAAGGTGGTCTGTGTTCTTGCCTTGATCCTTTAACATCTCCCTCTGGATTAAGTCAGATCCACCATGAACTCAAGTCCCATGGCTTCCACTCCTCGAGGAATTGATTTTAGCACGCACTGCACTTTGGCGAGAGGTCATCATCCTGCACTGAGGGGCTTTCGAAGAACAGCCCCGTGCAACTCCCAGTGGTGTTTATTGCGAGGTGTCGTTGGCAGCAGTCATTGCATGACATGGTGTCCTCTGTGGGGTCCCAGGGGAGGCATTTGCTTCAATCTTCCATATCAACAACAGCCGGGCTTTTCTGAACACTCATTGTGTTTATGTCCTATGGACCCCGTGACCCGTGTAACTGATCAGCTTTTCCTCATGCACCACTGTTAGGAAATCCCACTCCAGCTGTGTCGCTTGGCCATAAAATAGTTGTTTTTGCCTCACTGTGAGCTCCAGTTTATGTCTTTACTCTTGGTTTGGCTTTTCCTTTCTCACCTGTTTTTCTTCAGAGATTTTTTTATTGCTTCTTTTTTTTTTTTGTATTATAAAACAAATATAGGTATTCTACAAAAGTTAAGAAAATATAAAAAAAAGTGTAAAGAAAACTAAGTCAACTCTAATCTTCAGCCCCTCCTTGTGGCAATCTGTTACATTTTGTGATCCACTTATCTGTCTGTTTCCTATACACGTGTGAGCGACCAGCACACAGGTGTGCACAAACACGGACACACCTGTGCACAGTCTTCACACTACAATCTCACCACATTGCACACAGTGTATGGTAACTTTAAAAATAGCATATATGTTTTTTACTTTGTTACTTCCATATCTTACAGTATTTTACATGATCGTGGTAAACCATCTTAAATCTTCTCAAATAGAGTGGGTTGTAAATAAAATAAAATGTTAGATTTAAGGCAGGGACTTCCAGGGAAGCTTTGGAACCCAGGGTGAGGCAAGGCCTACAGCAAAATCTAGAGAATGACCCCCAGGGGTTGCCAAAAGCCAGAGGTTCCGGCCTGGGGTGAGGGAGAGTTGCCTCTGGGGTGTACTTGCCCTGGAAAGGTTGCCTCCCTCAGGTCCTTGAGGACATTTCGAACACAATGGAGGAAGTTCAGGGGTGCCCATTGGATCCCACAGTGAGACTGGAAGACGCTTACCTGTTGTAGACAGCACACTCGGACAACTAAGAGGTGTTAGAAAAGAGGGGAATGTGCACCTTCTGAGCGACCTACCTACCACTCATCTGAGCAAAGAGGTCAGAAGTCACTTGAAAGCATCAAGACGACCCCTGGTTATAGATGGGCTGTCACCTGATTGAGTGTACTAAGTATAATGGGGATGATAGTTTAGAAGTATCTCCTAATGCCTTTTTCTGTATCTATAGACTGGTTTATTTCCCTGTAGCCCTTCTTCCAGTGATACTGGGGGCAGAGCAGTATATCCACTGGAATAACTCATGTTATTGAGCTCTGACCTGGTACCAGGCACTCTTCTGAGTATTTTATGTGTGTTCATCATTCAATTCACAAAGCATCTCTGAGATGGTAGTATTAGGATTATACCCATTTTGCAGATGATGACATAGAGGAAGAGAGGAGTCAAGTAATGTATTCAAGGTCATGTAGCAACAAATGATTGGAGTCAAGATCCAAAGTCGAGTGGCTTGATTATAGACGGCGGCCTTACCCTCCCAAGGCTCAGGGCCCACTCAGGAGTACAAAAAAGAACGCCCTTGGTTCCTGGAGGAAGGCAAGGGTGGAACCCACTTTGGTGTGGGGGTAGTTTGTGGGGTGCCATGGGCTTGGAGACCCCTAGACAGGTTTGGGGGAGTGGGTGTGTAGAGAGAACCAGCGGAGTGGCCCTGTCCCTGCACCCAGGGCCTCCACTGTTCCATGAGCATGATGAGTCACGCAGTTCAGCCTCCCCTCAGAGGGCAGGCCGAGTACTCAGGGTGGGTGGGGACATGCGCAGACAACCACCTTTCATGGCACCACACCCCCACGAGGATAGCTCAGCTTCCCTGCACCCCACTCCATCTCGGGCTTGGGGGAGGGAGGGTGCATGAACCAGAGTATATCTGAAAAGAGCTTTTAAGTGGGAGAAACGGAGTTTTTTTTAACTTTGCAATTTATTTTTTGTGCCATCAACAGCAGTGGGGGCTGATGAGCAAGATAAGACATCAAAGTTTAGACCTGTTTTGTCCATTACGGTAGCTACTGGCCACATGTGGCTACTGAGCAGCTGAAATGTGACTTAGTCCTAACTGAGAGGTGCTGTAAGTATGAAATATACCTTAGATTTTGAAGAATTAATCTGAAAAATCAATAATTGTTCTGTTGATTACATATTTAAATGGTAATATTTTGGCCATGTTGAGGGAAGTAAAATAATTTATTAAAATTACTTTTACCCTTCTTAACTTTTAATAAGGCGACTGAAAAGTTTTAAATGACATGTGTGACTTGCATTATATTTCTGTTGGACATCACTATTTTAGACAATGAAGAAGGTTGAAAAGCAAAAAGGAGGCATTTTGTGCTTTTTGCACATCTCATTGAACCGTGTGAATTGTTGTTGCAAAAATGCATCTAAAGAAGGAATGCATCATTTAAAGAAGGAGGTCACATTTAGTCAGGTTCTTTTAGTTGTGGGGATTGACACCCTCCCAAAGGAAGGACAGGGAGTTGTGGCAAGCACGTGATGTCAAGAAACCAGGGGAAGCTGAATGAGCTAGCCCCGGAGGTGGGGTGGAGTGGGGGGGGTGGTAAGCTCCACCAGGTGGGCTCCCGGGAGAGCAGGGCTGCCCCCTGGCCAGCATATATCTCCGAGTTTCCTAGTGCCTGTCCCCATTCTGTCTGCTCCCGCTGGCGTTTGTGCTCCCTCTTCTCTCAGTATCTTTTCCCTCCCTCTGAGTTCCTGCTTCCTTCCAGCTTGTCCAGACCTGCCTCACATCTTTCTATTCAGCCTCAGCTCCTCCTAGCTGCCTCCTCCCGGCAGGTCTGGCATCATTCTCCTTACAGACGCATTCTGGTTGGCGAGGTTCACCTTTTCTCACCAGGCCATGTAATGGCCACTGACCAGATGAGGATGTCGACCCCAGGGTCAAAACTGGTTTCTGATTCACTCAGTCGCTACCTCTGTTTGGATGCTAGCTGGGCATGTGCCCCCGAGCAGAGGGCAAGGAAGCTGGGCCTGATGGGCATTATGACAATGGGGATGGTCATGAAAACAAACAGAAAACAGAAATAAAGTCCGTCCTGGCACTATGCACCTGGCCCACCCTAACCACTTGTCCAGCCGGGATACCCAATGCATCCCCAGGGTGGAGATGAAGGCAGAGCCTGCTGGAATTTGATGCAACTGAGTATTAAAATTCTATCAGACAATAGCTCAGTGGTTATTAGAGGGTAAGGGGCGTGGGGGGAGGGAGATGAGGGTAAGGGGGATCAAATATATGGTTGATGGCAAGCAATATGGTCCCATCAACGTCGTCACGATCACTGTCATCTCCAGGACGTCACTGTAGGTTGGAGAGATATGTACTCCTTGCTCGGGTCCCCAAAAGCCTGTCCTCGTACTATCCCAAGCACTCATTTGATTTCCTAACTGGTCAGCATCAGGGAGGTGCTTTGAGAGTGTTTATGTGAGCACTCAGAGAGGCGCGTGGGAGGGCATCTGGGGCTACCATAGCCGACTAATTAAGCAGGCAGCACATATCTGATGTCCAGGTAATTGCTGCCGAACATCTGCTAAATATGGAGTTTCATTGATGGCGGGTGTTGTTAGGCACGCAAGTGATGCTGTGTTTGCACTCCACATGGCAAGGGAGATTTAAAGTCTGTTCCCATCAGCAGCCCACCGAGCAGTTCCAGCATGAATTAAGGAGCCTGGAGCTTATGTAACCTGACCCCAAAATCACTTCCAGTACGGGACATAGGAAAGCTCTGCTCTCTAAGTGCTGCTAGAAATAACAACATGAAATAATAGTCTCTATTTAGAAGGAGAGCTTGTCTGACTGCTGAGGAAACTGAGGCAGCAAGGAGAGGAAGTGATCACAGAGTCAGTGACAGAGCTCATGTCAGGACCAGCCAGCCAGCGTCTTCAGCCAGGACATCTCCCCCAAGGGTCCCCAAAGCTCAGCCTGCCCTCCCTGGCAGATCCCTTGGAGCCACCTATTGACAACACTGGGCCGCTATAGGATGAGCAGGAATTCTTGGGTGGGCTCCAGCACATTCTGTTTCATAGCCACGTGTGGGGTTAGCTGCTTATACCATGTCTTCCCTACCTTCATGGCCTCAAGAACCGAGACCCATGAAGGAAGTGGAGGAGGAATTCAGAGAGGTTTCGAGGGCTTTCTTTTCCCACGTGCTTCTGAGGGGCAGAAAAACAGCCTGGACTTCTCTCGGTTTCTTTCTCATGCCCCTCTTCTCATCAGTTTCTTTTAGTGAAGTGTTTTAGGCTCTGACCCAGGGACACATGGTGTAATAGCTTCTCTCCTTCCTCTCTCTCTAATTGTTCCTCCTTAGGTCTCATTGGGTTTTAATCAAACAACAGTTGGTTGCCAACCAGCAGAGAAAAATCTCAAGCACAGCCTCAGGGTGATGGTAACCAAGAGGCATAAGAGAAACTTGCCTTGGGCAACACTCTCCACCCCAAGCATTCTGCTAAAAGTTAACTTGGGCAGTGGTGGGAGGTTTCCAGCCTGTTCTGAGCCATTCTGATCATGACATGTGGCAGGTCTGCACCTAATCTGGCTCCAGTGGTCCCATACTTGAGATCGCTAGGGGGCCTGTCCCAGGGTGCTGCTCTGTAGAGCCTGATACCTCAACCCCCTGGCTGAGACCGCACTGAGCCTTCTGCTGGAGCCTGCAGTGGCCAGTCACAGGTTTCATAGTATCTTCCCTCTGAGTCTTGGGACCCTGACTTGTGTTCCCATGGAGCTGCCAGCTGCACCATTAGGACTTTGAACTTCCCAGCCAGGAGCACTCATTCATTCCACTAACATGCATTATTTGCCAACTTTCCCCTTTTCAAAATAATGATTTATATTACCAAACCACCAGGTTCATTTTTTGATGATTCCTCTTCCAGTCTGTGTCCAGATGCATACAGATTTACTAGCTTTGCATGATCTCTGTAACTTTAATTTTCTGATGGCTTTGCCATAGTTTATCAAGTAGCTGTATAATGTTTAACCGTTCCCCCATTTTGTGAAACTGGGAATAAGTATATTGTATACTTAGCTTTTTTTCTTCTTTTTCTTTCTTTTGGTAATCTCTGAAGAGTGGATTATTTCTGAACATTTTTTTATAGCTGTTGAAAATGGGCGGTGGGGCTCACGAGCAAGACCACCTGGGCGTCTAGTACTGGGGCTGGTGTCTGGGAGAAGTACCTAGCTCTCTGGGGAAGGAGTAGCTGGGGTCGGTTTGGAGGTGGAGGGGCCGCAGGGAGAGAGGTAGAAGAGTTTGAGTTGGTCCCAAAGATGTCAGAGGTGTGTAGGAGCTAGACTAAGGACATCCATGGAGTACACACCTCTGACCTCTTTGGACCAAGGAGTCCTAAAACTACTTACACTTATCTTAACCTCAGTTCTTCCCCCAGGGATACTGGCTTGTTTGGTTATGGATTTATTTTTCTGGAGAAGCTATTGTTCTTTCTTTTGTTTGAACTTTGTGAGATCAAAAGAAAAAGATACCCAATTGGAATAAAACTTTAATTACATTGAAACACTAATTAAAACATATCATCAATTAAAATAAAGCACTAATTAAAGTGCTCCCAACAAGCATTAGCAATAAGGCCTGGTGGCCGCGAAGCACCAGCCTTGGTGGTAGGGCGGCTGAGGAACCAGCTGGACATGCTACTCTGGCTGTGTGGGGTTTGGAGATCAAGAAACCAAAGGCTGGCTTTGGGTCCGGGGAACAGGACATCCTTCTTGCTGAGGCCTTCAGCCCCCTGGCACAGTTGGTGACCTTCTTGCTCCTCCTCCTGGACGCAAAGGGGCTCACAGCAGGTGCTCGCTGCAGGTGGAACAGGCAGAAGCTGTCCTGTGGGGCTCAGAGTAGGAAGGGCTGCAAGTCACACAGGGGGCTTCGCATGCACCACACCTGACAGTCACCTTGACTCAAAATCACAAGGGCATTTGTGAGTGCTGTTTTCCTTCCCCTTCGTATGGAACGTGGGCCTGCCCTTGGTGGTGTGTGTGTGGCTTTGCTCCAGGGATCTCTGGTCATTTGCTGGGGTGGGTCCTAGGCTCCATGTGACCTGGCTGACCTGGTATTCATGGCCTTGTGTCACCCCGGGCCCTCCTACCTGTCTTCTCTCGTCTCCTACCATGTCTATGGATACAAAGGCCCTCTGTTCAGACACTCCAGTCTCCCAGCTAACTGGTAGATTACCGAAAGTAGTAAGATGTGTCTTTAAAGTTGTCCCGGGCCAGCTCCTCCCTTTGGCCCAGTTAGATGCGTCTTCTTGCTGCTCCTCTACCTCTGTCTGTTGGTCTGAATTGGCCTGTTTCACAGCATATTGCAATTACTTATGTCCAGAACCATCTCAGTACCTTCATAGACATTAGGGCATAGGTTAATAAATAGTATCAAGTTATAGTTTGCCTGTGTAGTAGGCGGTGTGTTTTTTCAGGGTAGTAATTGACCTTTACTTATCTCTTTATCGTCCACTAATTTTTGTGCTTACTCATCAACTCTTAAACTGTAAGAATTTTATATTTCACTCTTCTAAGGAAGAGCTCTGTTTGGACAGGAACAAAGTGTCTGGGTATGAAAGAGCCCCTGCAATCTCTGTCCAGCACTCCCTACCTGCAGGGGCTGGGGTCGCCAGGCCACAACCCAGGCCCCCGCCTACTAGACGTGAGCTCACTTCTGGAGCAGGTGAGTTCTTAGGAGAAAATCAATAACCTTATGTGTGCTCGTCTTTTCAACCCGATGCTCGTAAGTGGCAACAAGCTCTACCAGGAACAAAAGGAGGAAGAAATTAGGTAAAAGGAGAATCAATATTGGTGTTGGGTTTTTAAAGACTTAACAGTCTTTTACTAGACTTGCTTCTGGGGAATAGTAGCGATTATTCCAGGGCTCCTGGAGCCAGCTTGGAAAGAAACTCCCCATTTCCAATTTGCTTTTTCACTTCAGAGCCTGGAAATAGAAGACCAGGTGTGGCCTCCCCTGCACAGCAGCGTTCCTTCTTTCTAACGCTGTTACCTTCTTGCTCAGCTTCACATCGAAAGCAGAGACCAGGAAAGACAGGCCTACCTGGTTGAAGTCCTGAGTGTCCAACATTCCGCCCCAGACTGTGTCCCTGCGCCCTAGGCCCCTGCTCCCAGGGAGTGACAGCAGATAATAAAAGTGGGCGACATGGTTGCATGCCATCTCACAGCCACATTAGTTTCATTGAGGGGATGGGTGGTGGGGCAGTGGGGCTTGGGGACAGTGGGGCTTGGGGACAGTGTTGTGGCTAAGTCACAGTGTCTCAGCTGGTATCAGGATGACGCTGTCTCACTGGCAAATGCTTTCAGGAAAGTGGTGCATTCTGTCCTCTGTTCTTCTCAAGAGCAGCAGAGATGGTGGCTGCACCCTGTGCTCCAGCACTGGGCCTTTTCATGCTTGTTCATTCGCCTACCCCTGCCCTTCTTCTGGACCCCCTGAAGTTCATTGCTTTGGTGTGAGGTTCAGTTTACCTCCTTTCTTTGAATCCCCTGTTCTGTGTGCTCAGCAACCCCAGTGTCAGGAGAGGGCTCCCAGAGACCTGGGCCCCGGTTCCCAGCTGCTTGGAAAGATGCTTTACTTCAAAAGCCAAGCTGACTGTTCCTTTCCCTGAGCTCCCCCTGGCTCACCTTTCCTCTGTTTGTTTGGATACCTGTGCACACACAGGCTCCTGTCCTGGCATGTCCTTGCCGCCTTTCTTCCCTTGGCCTTTTCTAAACCTTGGCTCCGGACCAACTGATGGTCCCTCTCATTCCAGTTTGCTCTTTCTCCCTCCCTTCTCTTCCCCACCCAATCTTTCTCCGTGGGTTCTATTTCTCTAGGGAGATGCAGGCTCAGAGTAAAAAAAGTAATCAGTGACTCCAAGGAGAGAAATGATTAGTTTATCTCTCTGAAAACTATTCCTGCTTGCTTTTCATAAGAACCAGGCAGCAGGTTGGGGACAGTCTCTGCGTGGCTGGGAAAAAGAGGGAGCAGTAGAAGGCATGTGTAGGTAACACGTCAGGAGGAGACATGGTTGGTGTGTTTCTTTGGCACAGCAGATGTTTATGGAATGCCCACTCCTTGCCAGCCATGCGGGCCAGAGGGGGAGTGAAGACAACCCTTACACCTCCACTGGCTCGCAGCCATTGACCTGGGCAGGCTGCCGACCTGGAATCCCTGCGTGGGTCTCCGAGAGTCAGAGAAATGAGCTGCGATGTGTGTTGGTGACTCTTTGGGGAAATTTCTACAGTTCTTCTCAGATTCTTGAATAGATTCAAGATATAAGACTTGCTTTCAAAAATTTTTGAGCAAGACCTATAGTAAAAACTACATATCTTCACCTTGTCTCACACATCTGTGAGTGTGTGCTTATGTGTGTTTGGGGTATATCCATATCTATGTTTTAATCTATATCTCTATATTTATCTTCATATAGCTCTCTCTCTGTATCTATCTGTGATACAAAAGTTCTGCCCACAATACTTACCCTTTCTACATGCTAGTCAATGTGATATTTACTGTTCTTTTCTTGATTCTATTATAAGCTATCCTATTCTATTCATTAAAAAAATACTGATTGCAACCAACGAAACTGATTTCATGACCCAGTAATGAGTCACAACCTGCACTTTGGAAAACACGGATCTAAAGGAAAATATTAAGAATTGCTGATCCAGAACTCTCTTGCATCACTCGTGGGAGTGTAAATTAGCACATTCTTAATGAGGGCCTTTGGGCAATATCTGTCAAACTTACAAGTACATACACCCATTGACCTGACATTCCATTTCTAGGAACTTATCTCACAGATATAATTGTGCAAAATGATGTTGAAGATAATCCTTTGCTCTATTGTTGATACTAGTAAAAGATTGGAAACAACCCAAATATCCGTCATTGGGGATTGGTTGCATATCCAGCGGAACATCTACACCATGGAAGAATATTCTGCAGCTGTATAGAAAAAGGGCGGGAAGCTCTCAATAACCTGAATTGGAAAGATTGCCAAGATATATTAAGTCAAAGAAGTAAGATGCAAAACAAAGTATTTAGTATGTTACCTTTTGAATAAAGAAGGTAACATGGTCCAACATAATATATGCATAAAGGAAGGATAAGGTAAGTGAAGTCACCTGGAGACGGGTAGGAAGTGACTTCTCACTAGGACCTGTTCAAAATAAGGACTCTCTGAGGTGGTTTATGGGAAAGGACTGGGGTCATGCTGAGCTAAGACAGAACCAAGAGCAGCGCCATGCCCGAGAGGAGGGTAAACAGAGGCCGTCCCACAGGTGGGACTCACCTCACCTGTGAGTCCCAGGCAAGACTAGCCCCGGACAGTGAAAAGAGGCTGGGGCAGTGTGGACCAGCAGCTGGAGAATGTCTCTGTCTCCCTCCTTTATCCTTTCCTCTGTCTAGGTATGTGTGGATGGTGTGGTGAGAAGGGGTTAGAAATGTAACTTTTCAGAGCTTTAAATTTTGAATGTAATTGCATGTGGCAAAAAAAAAAAAAGCATCACTCAAAGAGTATCTAGCCTGGAGGCTGGACCAAGTGCAAGTGGGGCTTTTTCCTTCCCAAGGCAGGGCTGCAGAAGGCCCAGGCCTGAGGAAAGCTGCCCACAGGCAGGGACCACCTCTCTCACACCCAGGACTTGTTGCCTGCTGCCCAGCTTGGTGGTCAAGTTCGGTGAGGTTCTCAGGATCCTCGGCTCACCCGGGCAGGTGTCTTAATGGACTGGCTACTGCTGGGGTGGGGGGAGTTGGAGCTAAGGATAGAGGTGTCAGCTCGTTTGTTCACTCCAAAGCCCATGCTAATTTGATTTCAGGTTTCTCATGCTAACCAGGATCCCGGCGCGGCTGACAGGATATTCAGTTAGGTCGTCACAGGGCAACACTTATCTAGGCACTCCATCACCATGGGGAGCTTGGAAATTTGTTTTCATCAGCACATGGAAGACAGATCCATCTCTCCAAGGTAGAGTCCTACACTCCAGGTTCCCAGACACACATTTATGGACTCGTCCCCATCTGTTCCTTACCCTGAGGACACAACTGCCAAGGGGAGAAGACCCAGGCTCTCTGGCCAGCATACCTTGTCCCTCGGGCAACTCCAGAGGGGTAGAACACCAGCATCAGAAAGCCTTTGGCAGGTAGGAATCTGAACTACACAGGGTATCATTGGATACCTGGCGGCTGATCCCTTTCACTGAGAATGGGAAATGTATATGTGTGTGTATTGGGGTGGGGGTGGGCAATGCTGGGAGGGTCATGGCTTAATTGCCTCTGAGAAGTTTCCTTTTATTCTCTGGGTGTGGCCACTCCCCCTGTGGGGCACAGTCCTTCATTAGCCTTATGAATACCTTTAATTCAGTTATCGTTGATCCTAGCTGGACAGATATCTTTAGTCTCCCTCTGAAAACACCATGCGTTGATGTCTTTCCAAGTTGTGTATTTATTTATTCATTTTGGCAGGGGAGGATTTTACTCTCCCTGTCATTTTCTGCCTATGTTTTACCCATCACCCCACTACTCAGATACCAGAATCAGTGCTGGACAGTGGTCCGTAAAGAGAATGGTGTGATCTCAGTCAGTGGGGCCCTGTGAAATTAATCAGGAAGTGCTGAGCAGATGGAATGGAGTGAGTAGGAGGTGGGCAGGGGCCAGGTAGGAAGCTGCTTCAGCAGGACCCATGAGCAGCCCGAGGGCCTGGGCTGGGAGAAGCAGACAGGTGAAAGAGAGTAAGAGGTACTAGTGACCTTTGTGAGGAGGAAACAACAGGATTCAGAAGCTGACTCAATATCAGAGGTAAGAAGACATAATTCCAGCTGGCGTTGGGAAGTCTTGGAGAAAAGATGCTCAATTAGTTCAGGATTGGATATTCAAATTAGTCATGGTGATGGGGATGGAGAATCCCACTCTCCATGCCCTTTGGCCCCAATTCTCTTGCCCTGGTAGTTAATCTCAAACTTGGAACTCAGTTCAAGATTTTGTTCTAAAAATCGTAGAAGCAAAAGATGGTGGTGACTCACTCACATGAAGGAATGAATGAAATCGTTTAAGAGGGAGTGTAGAAAAAGGAGGTGACCCAAGACCAAAGCAGTCTTGGGGACTGCTCAATTGGGGAGTTTGGTACCACGTCACTTCCCATTGGAATCTATGCTGAGAGTGATGAGATAAGGTTGAGTGGAGAGTAGGCCGGTCTGCCAGGGCTTCTGAGGGAAATGTTGTGAGCATGACATGTCGGTGTCCCCTTCCCATGGGCAGTGTCACCGACAGTCCCTCCAGCCCATAGTGGACAAGGAGTTGAGTGAATTGGAGGAGGATCGGAACTAACAGAGGGTATTCATCTCTAAATATAAACTTCAGGGAGATTGGAAGGAGGGTTCCGCTGCAGCCACGGGAGAAGACCAGGGTTCGATGAGTCACGGACTGACGAGTTAAGGTTTAATGCAAAGATACCAAATTGTGCTTAAGTGCTGATCTTTCTTTGCCTCTTGATCTTAAATTATATATCAGATTTTTAAATGGGGACATGATTGATGGTGCTTAGGCTCTCTGGCTTCACTGTTTTAACAAAGAGTTATATTATAACTTAAAAAGCATGACTAAGAGGAGACTTTTTACCATCTTGCCGCCATTAATCACTCCTGTGTGAAGCTCAGCTGTTTGGACACTAAGGCCATATGCAAAGGCGCCACTGCCCACTTATGACTGGCAGAGTGCTTTGGAGAAAATCAGCTGCCTCCTGGGTGCTGCAGCTGTAATGTGTGGTGAAGGTTACGAGGAATACAGATGTTCTTATGTTTTACCAAGAAGGGAAATGGATACAGAGAATGAGATGGGGGAGAGGAAGTGCAGGGTTGATGCCAGGGGAAAGGTAGTCTTAACCTCTGGACATCAGAGGGAGAATCCATAGAGAAGTTGGTCTTTGAAGTGAGAAGGTATCTTGGAAGGTTTGAGAAGTGAGATACGGAGTATGGGCCTGAATGGCACAGTTGCGTTCAGTAGACGTTTATTGAGCACCTACTATTTGTCAGCTTCTTGGGATACAAAAAGACATAAAACACATTGTTGTCTTCAAGTTGTTTGCAAAATAGTGGAAAAAATGGGGCGGTAAACAGTTAGATGTGATATACCTGTGGCCTATTCAATAATAGATGTTTGTGTAAGGCACAATGTGGGACCTGATGGGAAAATAATGAATCCATCGAGCAGGCCTGCTGTCATGCTGGACCCGCTGCTGTCATGTGCCACTGAGCAGACACTTGGTGCATTTGAGGCCATGGGCCTCCAGGCTTTGATGAGCTCTCACCAGAGGGATAATTAGGTGAGTTCAAATCCTACCTCTGCCTCTTACAAGCTGCATAGCCTTGAGCAAATCACTTAACATCTCCATGCCTCAGTTTCCTCACAGTGGTACTTACTTCACAGCGCTCTTGGAAGGATTAGATGTGTTACAATAGTATTAGCTTTGATGGTGGAAGAGAAAGAGAAATTGTCTAAAAAATTAGGACTGGAAGAGCGTTCTTAGAGGAGAAAAAGCTAGGCAGATGATTGAAAGCCCATCTTAACTTGGCTTAAGCAAACAGAAAATGTATTGACTTTCCCAGTGGACCAGGAAGGTCAAACAGTGCTATGGATCTGGTGGCTCTCTCCCTCATTGGCCACTCCCTCTGGGTTGACGCCATTTTCACGGACTCTCTGTGATGAGAGCATGACCTCATCAAGATGGCTGTGGGCAGTTCCTGGCTCTACAGCCTTTAAGGATGAATTCAGTGAGAGATAATAGCAAGCGTCTTTGTTCCCACACTCCTTGGATGGACCCTGGAAGGGCTGAGCGTGTGCCTGAGCCTGAACCACTCGCTGAGGTCGGCGGAGCACTGGGAGACCACCCCCTCTCGCCATCTGAAACGTATCCACAAAGTCTACCTCTGCTTTCCTTTAATGAAGCACAAACTTTAAAATTCTAAAGTAGTTTGAGTGCAAAATCTGCTAGATTTTTAGTGATGTTTTGTTTCTGATATTTTAGCTTTGTCTTATGCTATCAAAAGAGTGAGCATTTTTTTAGCAACTTGCATTTGTTGTGTCTTTTTAAAGCATTCAACTTAGTGTCATAGAAGCAACAGCTCTTTCGCTTCACAGTCATATATCATTGGTTTATTAATATTTCATTCAATTAAGTATTTATAATATTTCATTAAATTAAGTATTTATAACTGGCAAACAGGTATAGGGACAAACACTGCAGACTCTGGGTATGCATTCTATTTAACTCATGGGGCAAAAATGCAAGGGTCTCCCTGAGCTGTCACAGTGTTGTGGGCATTGGGCCTATGCATTTGGCAGAGTGAATGGAAAAAGCAGGTAAAGCAGGCAAACCAGATAAGGTCATCAAAGAGCATTTCCACTGCCTGAACTTGCTCTCAGATGACCAGCACATCTGGGCAATTACAGATCTTGAGAGAGTGAACTGGATCTGTATGGGATGGGTAAGAGAGAAGGGGAGGTCCTAGAATGATCGGCAGAATCTGTGGGCATGTTACCTGAGCCAGGAAGACACCCAGGCAGAGCTCATGTGTGCAGGGTGGGGATATCAAAAAAGTGTAGCCTCCACCTGCCTACTCTCAATCCATCAGGCTGTGTGTGGGAAAGAGAAGAGGATGCCAGCCCCTGGCGCCAGGTGTCAGAGCAAAGCAGGGTTAGCCTAGCTCACACACAGGAATATTCCCTTCGGGTCACCTGAGGAATGTATTTAGAAGGGGCTGCCCACCCGAGAAAGCCAGAAAGGCATTGACCCCTTTGGCCAAGGACCCAGGCAGGAGCGACAACTTTTGAATCCCGCTGGATTCAAAATCTTGGGCCGAGGCTGGCACCATTTAATGGTCCAGGGACTGCTTGACATCAGCTGTGATGTACTAGGAGAGCCCAGCCTCAGAAAACCCCAGCCCTATGTAGAGCAGCTCTCAGGAACCTCCGTAATCAAATGAGAACAAGGATACCTACCTCACAGACAGCTGTGAAGATGAAAGGAAGAGAATCACCAAGTTCCCAGTACAGAGTAAGTACTCAGTAAGTACCAGCTTCTGCTTAGCCACATCTCCCTGGTTTTCAGCCATGGAAACTGATACAGACGTTAAGCGATTTGTCTTGTTTATTTGGCCTAAGAGTGGCAGAACAGGGTCCTGGAGCTCCGTCTTTTCCTCCTACCCTGAGCTTGGTTCACACACAGGCAGGCTGCTGCCTCTCCACTAGCGCAGGCCCTTCCTGCCCCTGGCATGGGTGGCCTATGACCCTTCACCATGGGTTACTGCATGGTGAGAAAGGCCTCAGCTTAATAATGAAGCAGAGATTAGAAAAGTGGAGGCCATGGGAATACCTACTTACTAACACAATATTGGATAACGACATTTTAAACCAGCTGCAGCTCAGGGTATGAGCGGAGCTGCGTGATAACTACAGGTCAGGGCCCAACAAGGAACCCATCACTTATTTATAACACTGCCGCTTTCTTGCTATTACGGCACATGCGCCCCTAGGTCTAGGCAGGTTGGGTACCTTTCACAATCTGAGCAACAAATGAGTTCATTTGGTGAATTTTCTGGGCTGGGGGATTGGCTGGGATGAGGGAGTGAGGAATTCAGTACCTGAGGTCCCCAGACACTGGCACTGGGGTGATGGGGGAGGGGTAAACTCTGGAGTACTCAGGGTCCTTTGTTCAAAGTGGATTCAGTTGCCAGGGCAAATGTGTGGCTGTTGATCCACCACCTCACCATATTTATTATTTATGTTCATCATTGTTATTGCCTTTATTTTCTTGAGTGTACTGCACTTCATATTCCAGAGCTCCCTAGGAAATCTCAACCAATCGCGGCACTTTAAATATCTGGACGTTGATGACCCCCAGACTTACTTCCAGCCCAGGAAGTAGAGTACTTCCGGCAAACACATAATTTCCGCTTTGTCCCTGGATCTTTCCACTGGGATGCCTGACAGGCTCCTCCTCAGCCATAGCTGCCCAAAGGGAACTGCTCATTGCTAGTCTTTGCATCACAGTAAATGGTGTTTGATGTACCTGGTTCACCTTTAATCCCTCCTGTTCCCTTGGGGCCCTCATCCAGTCTGCCCACAGACCCTGCTGGCTCTTCTTCCAAAGCGCCTGCTGGATCTGTCCTCTTCCCTCCACCTCACCTAGCCCCCTGTCATCTTTTGCCTCCTAATCAATAGACATCGCAGCTTCCTGGTTCCTTATCACCCATTCTAAGTCAGATAATTGCTCTTTCCAACTGAAAACCTCCCTCCTGGTGCCGTCTCATTACACTTAATATAAAATCCCCATGGCCCTCAGGTCCCCACATGCTCTGAGCTTTGCTTTCTGCAACCTTGCTTTCTCTTCCTCAATGCTCTTCAGGCTGCACCGACCTTCCTGGCCCTTTCACAGAACACACTTGTTCCCACCTCAGGGCCTTAGCAGTTGCTATCCCCTCTTCCTGGCATGGTTTTCCTCAGAGCTTCCCAGAACAGTTTCCTTCTCATCAGTCAGGTTTCACTAAATGTCAGCTTCGAAGAGAGGCCTTCCCAGCACACCTTAGTTAAACAACACCCCCTACTGCTCCTTACCATATCATCATGCTTTATCACATGTAGCACGTGTAATTATCTGAAACTCCCTTATTTGATTACATGCACTGGAGTGTAGACTTTACCAGAGCATGAACCATTTGTGTGTGGGTTCTACTCTGATTGGCCATTCACAGTGTCTGGAACATGGTAGGCTCTCAGTGAATATTTACTGAGTAAATTCATGAACAAATGTTTTTTTTTTTTTTATTATTTCAATAATAACCTAGCAAAGTAGCTTTCATTTGCTCAATTTTATAGGAAGTTGAAGTTCAAAGGTATTACGTATCTTGCCTAAGGTCATCTAAGCTTGTAAGTGGCAGAGATGAAGTTCAAACCCAATACTCTTTTCCAAAATCAGGCTACCTTTCCAAGACAAACCTACTTGCGTGCTGCTCCCAAAAAAGAGAGTGTGGGGATCCCCTGGGAAAGGGTTCCTTAGCTGACTCATGCTCACTCGTATAGAAGGATTACCGTGTCTGGACCCTCGGGTCTTTGCAATGATATTCAGCACCCCAGCAGCTGCAGGTGAGGGAGCAAGTGTGGCTGTGTGTGGGAAGGTAGGGGGTGGGGCAGAGGTCGGTGGGGCAGTGGAATGAGCAGTGGTTGCCCTAAAGCTCTGGATTATCCTCACAGGGGCGACATCAGTGTGGCCCAGGGATAGCCAGCAGCCAGCCTACCTAGGGGAGTTAACTGCCCCAAACAACCAAGGGCCAGGTCTGAGGGAAGGGAAGTGCAGAGGCACTAGAACGGACCCATGTGGGTAGTTATTTGATATCAAGACCTGGGGGCTATGGTTCCATGTGGTCACAGGGGCTGCCAAATTGCCCTTCCATCCACCTATGATACCTGTATCTTCTCTTGTTCCTCATGTGGGACCTCTTATGTTCTAAAATCCTTGACTTTCCGGTTCTGTCCTACCCCTCCCTTTTTCCTTGGGTGCAATCTGTTTGTTCTGAGCCTCACCTGACACCTGAAGATGAAGGATGACCTCTCACAACATATCGACAAAGGATGGCTAGGTTCAGGGTATACTTTGCCTCCCTAGGACCAATGACCTTACCTACTTAGAGGTCTCTGGGATACCTCATAAATAGCCTTGACATGGTTTACCAGGAACTTGTAAGCACATCTGAAAGATAATTCCCATTCAGGGAGAATCCTTTTGCTACGTGTCTTACTTCTCTCTCCCATTGCCTCTTCTATTCCTTATAATTTGGATCTAGTGCTATTAATCTGGCTGTAAAGGAGACTGGAACATTAAGCAGAATTTGCTGTTTTCATGAAAAGCTGAAAGACATGGCTATTTCACATGTAGTGATTAGACGTTTTTATGACCAACCTCTCACATTACACACCACAGATTTCCAATAAATAAAGCAAAGCTAGAATGGGGGCCGCCAGTTGTATAACAATCCAACTAACAATATTGTGGACAGAGCAGTGCTTTCTTGACATCTAATTTACTCAATTACATGAGTGATCATGTCACTCCCTGCTTAAGCCCCTTCAATGTCTTCCCATAAATTAGAATGACAGGTGAATACCTTAGTGCTCCCCTCCATCACGGCACATATGACACTGTACTGAGAAAGAATATTCCCTTGTGCCTGCCTCACCCAACTGGGTGTCCTGTGAGGCAGGGGCCACACTTATTTTCTTGGTATACTTTGACTAGCACAGAGCCTGGCATCCTGAGAGAACCCAGCAGAGAGGTTTGCTGAGTGGATGAATGACTGAATGGTCAACTCGAGATACTGGGGACGAGCGTGAGGATGGGCTGGTGAACATCTCATGGACCTGACATGGCTCACGTTTGAGCCAAAATTCACAAAGTGACATTTCTAGATATTTGATACCTGGAATTTTCTATCTAAGCATAGACCCTTAAACTTGAGCCATTAATACTCTACTTCAGCATAGACCCTTAAACATGAGCCATTAAATTGGCCTCTTACATTAGAATTATGCCAACCTAACTAGCCCTGCTATGACAGAGATTGAGAGAATATGAACAAACTCATACACAAGGGAGAAAAAAGGAGGGAGGGAGAGCAGGATTGAGAGAGAGAGAGAGAGAGAGAGAGAGAGAGAGAGAGAGAGAGAGAGAGAGAGAAGGAGCTGTGAGAGCATGCTCCAGAGTGAGTGGGGACAGGCAGAGCTTTCTCCTTTGTTCTGGTTTCCTTGTATTCTTTGTGGCCCAAACAGCTTGCAGCTCTGAATATGATAAAGGATTTGTAATTTAGACTGCCCGTAAAACCTAATTTTCTTCATGCTTACCCCAAGTAAGAAAAGACTTTTCTGGAGTGTCCTTGCCATCTGAGCCACCCAGATGGTTTGGGGATTTATACTGAATTGATCTGTATTCTAATAGCCAACCACAATAATTATCTTTTTATCTGTCTGCATCTCAGCAATAATCGTGTATACATTTGTTGAGGAAATATGGCAGTGGGGACTCATTACATACTGTTGCTAATTCACAAGGTTCTGCTCGGAGCTGCCTGTCATGCAACCAGGAGATGGCCTCTCCCCTTAATTCACTTGACTCCCCACTTCTGCCTGCTGCCCTTCTGGGAAGCTGGACTGCCACAGTGTTTCCCATTACCGGTGGCCCAGTCATGCATTCTGGGCCAGCAGGAGATCAGATTGTGTCCTGTGGTAGCTCTGAGGAGGGCTGGTTGGGGTGGGTTTAAGGGTACTGGCGGGGCCTCCAGTGTGGGTTGAAGAACAAAAATAAACAAGAACAAGGAAGTGAAGTCTCTCCACTCAACCTCAGATTCTAGCTCCTACTAAGGAGTCGCTGGGCAGAGGTTTGCACTCAGATTGGCCTGAGAAGTTACAAAAAAAGGCTGAGGAGAAGAAAGGGGAGTACTCCTCTCTAGGAAAACTATCATAGAAGCAGAAAGTCAGCTGCTTCCATGGGTTGATTGTGGGATGGAAACACCTTGGCAGAGGCGGGCAGTGCTGCCACCACGGAGGCCCTGCCGCTGACTTCCAGCAGCAGCACGCACGGCCAGATCTTCAGATGCTCTTTCATGGAATCCAGAAATTTGGGTTTTTATGTGGAATCTTCACGTTTTAAATATTAGCAACAGATTTTTCAAACACGATACACTGCTCCTTCCACTCTCCCCCAAAAGTCTGTGGGCAGCATTGGAATTGTGGGTCGTTTGGCTCCTGGAGGCAGCAGGCTGGACTGGGTGACCTGGTGAGACTTTCGTGCTGAATACCATGCGTACCTTTGGACACTCGGTGGTTCTCCATTCCTCAGCCGAGAGCACGGAAGTCACTCCTGATGTGGAGACGCCTTCCTCTTCTTGCAGGAGAATTTTCTGCAGGAGCAACCTTCTGAATCAATGCACAGGCTGCGCTTGTTATAGTAGTTACCTGGCAGATTACTGTCATCGCTCTGCTTGTCTCTCTAGCAGACGGAGCTTGTGTCGCTGTGCCCTCCTGAAGCTGAGGGTCCCCGATGCTATCTACTTCAGCTACTGTCTCCCTGACTTCATAACAGAGACAGTCCTCTTCCCTCCCATTCCTCTTGTTTTTTTGATTGGGCAGGCCAGCAGAGAAGGCGTTGGCATCTTTTCTGGGGTGCTGCTCAGAGCTTGGCTCCCAGCACCCTTAGGAACTCATCTCCCAAAGTTTGTCCTCCCACAGTGCTTGTTGACAGTCTTGGGGCTTGCAAGGCAAAGAAGGAGGGCAGTTCGGCTCAGACTCTGGTATGTGGCTCTGCTGCCTCCTGGGGATAAACTGAGTGTTGTCCCAGATCCCTTCCCATTTGAATCAGCCAGGAACAGCTGACCTGCCCGCCTGGTATCTCACCAGGGCTTTGTGTTGGCTGGCAGAGGGGAGCAGAAGGCCAGTTGGGAGGGAGCGTTAGGGCAGATGGAGGCACTGCTGGCAATGGGGACGGACGCATGTGGTCAGTATGGAGAGGAGTCAGGCCCTGGGTTTCCTGCGGAAGGCAGGAGCATGCACGGAACTGCAGGGCGTGAGGGGCTGATGGCCTTCAGAGGACCCCAGTCAGCATGGCACTACAGATCTGCTCTCTGCATTGATGCTGCCAGTCACAGGAAGTTACTCAGCACCTCTGAGCTTTTGATTCTACATCTACAACATGTGGATAATAAGCACCTCTCAACGTGGTGATGAGCTAATGTTTGTGAACCGGCTTGAAATACCATAGATGGCTGTGGCTAAGTGAGATGATTATTATGTTTACCTATTTTTATTCCATTTCTCAAGTACTTATTTTTCTTCCAGGTCTTTAAAGTAAAAATTTTAAAGACATCCCAAATGGAACAGGTCAGGGAAGTGGCCACAGGGCCTCTTTTGAGCCTTTGTTGTCTCCTGCTTGAACTGACGGTTGCCTCCGCCCCCTCCCAGCCTCCCAGCACCCGTCTGCCCTCCCCCGTACAGCGCATCCTACACACAGCCTCCAGAGGGAGCTTTGGAAAACCGTGCCCCTGGTGTCCTCATCTTCCCGCTTCACAGTCTTCAGGATATAATTCAGCCTTCACGTAAGAGAGGTGCACAAAGCTCTGTGTGAGGCAGGGAGCTGGGAATGAGACGACAGATGGGGCACAGTCTTGTCCCCAGGCATATGGGTTAGGGCTCCTCAGGCCCTGCAGGGTAAGAATCATGGCCCCTCCGTCCTCTGGGGCCATCCCCTGCCCACCCCTCCAGCCCATCGTCCTCTACCCACTCCTCACCAACCTCCAGCCTAAATTCCCAGCGCTGATGGGTCAGCGTGTTCTCAGACCCTACCTAAGCTGCTACTGGGCTCTCTGTCTTTGCTGGCACACCTCCAAGATGCCCTTTCTTCTTCCTCCATCCCTCTTCATTTGCCACTTTTCTGCCCAGGCTTCATGACTCAGCCTTCGTAGCGTTGCAAGTAATGGAAATCCAACTCAAAGGAACTTAAAGGAAAAGAGAATTTATCGATTCATAAAACTGAGAAGTTGCATGCTTTCTGGATCCAGGTGCTCAGGCAAATCTAGGACTTGGTCTCTGGGATCTCATGGCTCTCCTGTCTTCTCTGCAAGCTTCATCCGTAGGCAGGCCCCCAAAGTGGTGGCATAGGTGGTCACCCACAGGGTCAGGCTTCAGAGGCAGACAGTGCATCTCCACAACAGTACCAGCAGGTGCCCAATAGGCTGGTTTCAGTCACAGGACTGGCCCGTCGTATGGCTGGGGGTGATTGGTAGGACAGGGCAGATGTTTGGGGCAGGATGAGGAGGGTATGAGGAGGGCTGAATCTAGTGCACTGCATGTGGGAAGGAGTATTTTATCAGAACAGAATCTGGTGCTCTTACTAAAGAAAGGGACCATGCCTTCTGGGCTGGCAAGCAGAGCAGATTCCAGCACACCTTCCCTGGCTACTCCCGCTTCTCCCAGGAGGTTATGTGCTTCCCATTTGCCTTGCTGCTCTTATCAGAGTAGAATGAATATTTCTACTATTGTTCTCATGCACCTGTTTCTCCCATTGTACTGTTAGCCACCTGAGGCTGGGGAGGGTGTCCCATTCAGCTCTGACTCCTCGCCATCTGACCCCAGGCCTGCACCACATGGGGCTTGGTACCTATGAGCCCACTGGATGCTCGTGCACGAAGGGAACCATCCTGAGAAGAGTCCAGAGCCAGATGGCAGACTTGGGGCCGTAGTGCTGGCAATAGGTGTGGACCCTGCTGGGCGCACCAGTCCAGATCCTGTGGGTCGAGTGGTCTGGTAAGATCCACCATTTGGGGCCACTCCTTTGTGGGCCGAGAACGTCACTTCATGGACAGGATACCTGGAGGACCTTAGCTTTGGATGGGAGTGCTGCTCAGCGAGGATAGTGATGAGTGGCACAATGTCATAGGAGCTGGTCCTTTCCTTATTGGGCAGAAATCAACCCAGTGGCTGTTGCTGTGGTCCTCAAGGAGCAGGGCGAGCCCTGGAGCTGTGTTCCTTCCTTTATGAGCATCTCTCCTTATCCTCTTCTGACCTCAGGCCTCCACGTTGAATCAGTCCCCCTTGGCAGTTACCTGAGCACCCGTGACATCCACCTTCCCAGAGAC